>NC_135502.1:164002049-164695382 GCF_052857255.1 Amblyomma americanum
AGCGCGGAGTTTATCCAGCGCGGGGTTTCCCCAGCGCGGAGTTTCTCCAGCGCGGCGTTCCTCCAACGCGCAGTTTCTCAAACGCCGAGTTTCTCCAACACGGAGTTTCTCCTGCGCGGAGTTTCTCCAGCGCGGAGTTTCTCCAACGCGGAGTTTCTCCAACACGGAGTTTATCCAACGCGGAGTTTCTCCAAAGCGGAGATTCTCCAACGCGGAGTTTCTCGAACACGGAGTTTCTCCAACGCAGAGTTTTCTCCAACACGGAGTTTCTCCAACGCGCAGTTTCTCTAACGCGAAGTTTCATCAACGCGGAGTTTCTCCAACGCGGAATTTCTCCAACGCGTAGTTTTTCTAACGCGGAGTTTCTCAAACGCGAATTTTCTCCAACGCGGAGTTTCTCCAATGCGGAGTTTCTCCAACACGGAGTTTCTCCAACATGAAGTTTCTCCAGGGCGGAGTTTCTGCAAAGCAGAGTTTCTCCAACGCGGATTTTCTCCAACGCGCAGTTTCTCCAACACTGAGTTTCTCCAACACGGAGTTTATCCAACGTGGAGTTTCTCCAACGGGGAGTTTCTCAAACGCGGAGTTTCTAAAACACGGAGTTTCTCCAAAGCGGAGATTCTCCAACGCGGAGTTTCTCTAAAGCGGAGTTTCTCCAACGCGGAGTTTCTCCAGCGCGGAGTTTCTCCAGCACGGAGTTTCTCCAACGTGGAGTTTTCTCCAACGCGGAGTTTCTCCAACGCGCAGTTTCTC
The DNA here is from genome assembly GCF_052857255.1 of Amblyomma americanum. Lineage (NCBI taxonomy): Eukaryota > Metazoa > Arthropoda > Arachnida > Ixodida > Ixodidae > Amblyomma > Amblyomma americanum. The sequence continues at coordinate 164,002,803 of NC_135502.1, forward strand.
TAACGCGAAGTTTCATCAACACGGAGTTTCTCCAACGCGGAATTTCTCCAACGCGGAGTTTATCCAGCGCGGGGTTTCTCCAGCGCGGAGTTTCTCCAGCGCGGAGTTTCTCCAACACGGAGTTTCTCCAGTGCGGAGTTTCTCCAACGCGGAGTTTCTCCAACCCCTAGTTTCTCCAACGCGTAGTTTCTCCAACGCGCAGTTTCTCCAACGCGGAGTTTCTCCAACGCGGAGTTTCTCCAACGCGGAGTTTCTCCAACACGGAGTTTCTCTAACGGTGTTTCTCCAACACTGATTTTCTCCAACAAGGAGTTTCTCCAACACGGACTATGTCCATCACGGACTTTATCCAACACGGACTTTCTTCAACACGGAGTTTCTCCAACACGGATAACCTCCAACACGGAGTTTCTCCAACACGGAGTTTATCCAACGCGGAGTTTCTCCAACGCGGCATTTCTCCAACGCGGAGTTTCTCCAACGCGGAGTTTCTCCAAAGCGGAGTTTCTCCAACGCGGAGATTCTCCAACGCGGAGTTTCTCCAACACGCAGTTTCTTCAACACGGAGTTTCTCCAGCGCGGAGTTTCTCCAACCCGGAGTTTTCTCCAACGCGGAGTTTCTCCAACGCGTAGTTTCTCTAACGCGGAGTTTCTCCAACGCGGAGTTTCTTCAACACGGAGTTTCACCAACATGGAGTTTCTCCAACACGAAGTTTCGCTAACACGGAGTTTCTCCAACGCGGAGTTTCTCCAACGCAGAGTTTCTCCAACGCGGAGTATCTCAAACGCGGATTTTCCCCAACCCGGAGTTTCTCCAACGCGGAGTTTCTCCAGCGCGGAGTTTATCCAGCGCGGGGTTTCCCCAGCGCGGAGTTTCTCCAGCGCGGAGTTCCTCCAACGCGCAGTTTCTCTAACGCGGAGTTTCTCCAACGCGGAGTTTCTCCAACGTGGAATTTCTCCAACGCGGAGTATCTCCAACGAGGAGTTTCTCCAACACGAAGTTTCTCTAACACGGAGTTTCTCCAGCGCGTAGTTTGTCCAACACGGAGTTTCTGCAACGCGGAGTGTCTCCAACGCGGAGTTTTCTCCAACGCGGAGTTTCTCCAACGCGCAGTTTCTCTAACGCGAAGTTTCATCAACGCGGAGTTTCTCCAACGCGGAATTTCTCCAACGCGTAGTTTCTCCAACGCGGAGATTCTCAAACGTGGATTTTCCCCAACGCGGAGTTTCTCCAACGCAGAGTTTCTCCAGCGCGGAGTTTATCCAGCGCGGAGTTTCTCCAGCGCGGAGTTTCTCCAACACGGAGATTCTCCAACGCGGAGTTTCTCCAACGCGGAGTTTCTCCAACCCCTAGTTTCTCCAACGCGTATTTTCTCCAACGCGCAGTTCCTCAAACGCGGAGTTTCTCCAACGCGTAGTTTCTGCAACGCGGAGTTTCTCCAACACGGAGTTTCTCTAACACTGAGTTTCTCCAACACAGAGTTTCTCCAACACGGAGTTTCTCCAACACGGAGTTTCTCCAACACTGATTTTCTCCAACAAGGAGTTTCTCCAACACGGACTATCTCCATCACGGACTTTATCCAACACGGACTTTCTCCAACACGGAGTTTCTCCAACACGGATAATCTCCAACACGGAGTTTCTCCAACACGGAGTTTATCCAACGCGGAGTTTCTCCAACGCGGAATTTCTCCAACGGGGAGTTTCTCAAACGCGGAGTTTCTCCAACGCGGAGTTTCTCCAACGCGGAGTTTCTCCAAAGCGGAGTTTCTCCAACGCGGAGATTCTCCAACGCGGAGTTTCTCCAACACGCAGTTTCTTCAACACGGAGTTTCTCCAGCGCGGAGTTTCTCCAACCCGGAGTTTTCTCCAACCCGGAGTTTCTCCAACGCGGAGTTTCTCCAGCGCGGAGTTTATCCAGCGCGGAGTTTCTCCAACCCGGAGTTTTCTCCAACGCGGAGTTTCTCCAACGCGTAGTTTCTCTAACGCGGAGTTTCTCCAACGCGGAGTTTCTTCAACACGGAGTTTCACCAACATGGAGTTTCTCCAACACGAAGTTTCGCTAACACGGAGTTTCTCCAACGCGGAGTTTCTCCAACGCAGAGTTTCTCCAACGCGGAGTATCTCAAACGCGGATTTTCCCCAACCCGGAGTTTCTCCAACGCGGAGTTTCTCCAGCGCGGAGTTTATCCAGCGCGGGGTTTCCCCAGCGCGGAGTTTCTCCAGCGCGGAGTTCCTCCAACGCGCAGTTTCTCTAACGCGGAGTTTCTCCAACGCGGAGTTTCTCCAACGTGGAATTTCTCCAACGCGGAGTATCTCCAACGAGGAGTTTCTCCAACACGAAGTTTCTCTAACACGGAGTTTCTCCAGCGCGTACTTTGTCCAACACGGAGTTTCTGCAACGCGGAGTGTCTCCAACGCGGAGTTTTCTCCAACGCGGAGTTTCTCCAACGCGCAGTTTCTCTAACGCGAAGTTTCATCAACGCGGAGTTTCTCCAACGCGGAATTTCTCCAACGCGTAGTTTCTCCAACGCGGAGATTCTCAAACGTGGATTTTCCCCAACGCGGAGTTTCTCCAACGCGGAGTTTCTCCAGCGCGGAGTTTATCCAGCGCGGAGTTTCTCCAGCGCGGAGTTTCTCCAACACGGAGATTCTCCAACGCGGAGTTTCTCCAACGCGGAGTTTCTCCAACCCCTAGTTTCTCCAACGCGTATTTTCTCCAACGCGCAGTTCCTCCAACGCGGAGTTTCTCCAACGCGTAGTTTCTGCAACGCGGAGTTTCTCCAACACGGAGTTTCTCTAACACTGAGTTTCTCCAACACAGAGTTTCTCCGACACGGAGTTTCTCCAACACGGAGTTTCTCCAACACTGATTTTCTCCAACAAGGAGTTTCTCCAACACGGACTATCTCCATCACGGACTTTATCCAACACGGACTTTCTCCAACACGGAGTTTCTCCAACACGGATAATCTCCAACACGGAGTTTCTCCAACACGGAGTTTATCCAACGCGGAGTTTCTCCAACGCGGAATTTCTCCAACGGGGAGTTTCTCAAACGCGGAGTTTCTCCAACGCGGAGTTTCTCCAAAGCGGAGTTTTATCCAACGCGGAGATTCTCCAACGCGGAGTTTCTCCAACACGCAGTTTCTTCAACACGGAGTTTCTCCAGCGCGGAGTTTCTCCAACCCGGAGTTTTCTCCAACGCGGAGTTTGTCCAACGCGTAGTTTCTCTAACGCGGAGTTTCTCCAACGCGGAGTTTCTTCAGCACGGAGTTTCACCAACATGGAGTTTCTCCAACACGGAGTTTCGCTAACACGGAGTTTCTCCAACGCGGAGTTTCTCCTACGCAGAGTTTCTCCAACGCGGAGTATCTCAAACGCGGATTTTGCCCAACGCGGAGTTTCTCCAACGCGGAGTTTCTCCAGCGCGGAGTTTATTCAGCGCGGGGTTTCTCCAACACGGACTATCTCCATCACGGCCTTTATCCAACATGGACTTTCTCCAACATGGTGTTTCTCCAACACGTAGTTTCTCTAACGCGGAGTTTCTCCAACGCGGAGTTTCTTCAACACGGAGTTTCACCAACATGGAGATTCTCCAACACGGAGTTTCGCTAACACGGAGTTTCTCCAACGCGGAGTTTCTCCAACGCAGAGTTTCTCCAACGCGGAGTATCTCAAACGCGGATTTTCCCCAACGCGGAGTTTCTCCAAAGCGGAGTTTCTCCAGCGCGGAGTTTATCCAGCGCGGGGTTTCCCCAGCGCGGAGTTTCTCCAGCGCGGCGTTCCTCCAACGCGCAGTTTCTCAAACGCCGAGTTTCTCCAACACGGAGTTTCTCTTGCGCGGAGTTTCTCCAGCGCGGAGTTTCTCCAACGCGGAGTTTCTCCAACACGGAGTTTATCCAACGCGGAGTTTCTCCAACGCGGTATTTCTCCAACGGGGAGTTTCTCAAACGCGGAGTTTCTCCAACGCGGAGTTTCTCCAACGCGGAGTTTCTCCAAAGCGGAGTTTCTCCAGTGCGGAGTTTCTCCAACGCGGAGTTTCTCCAACCCCTAGTTTCTCCAACGCGTAGTTTCTCCAACGCGCAGTTTCTCCAACGCGGAGTTTCTCCAACGCGGAGTTTCTCCAACGCGGAGTTTCTCCAACACGGAGTTTCTCTAACGGTGTTTCTCCAACACTGATTTTCTCCAACAAGGAGTTTCTCCAACACGGACTATGTCCATCACGGACTTTATCCAACACGGACTTTCTTCAACACGGAGTTTCTCCAACACGGATAACCTCCAACACGGAGTTTCTCCAACACGGAGTTTATCCAACGCGGAGTTTCTCCAACGCGGAGTTTCTCCAAAGCGGAGTTTCTCCAACGCGGAGATTCTCCAACGCGGAGTTTCTCCAACACGCAGTTTCTTCAACACGGAGTTTCTCCAGCGCGGAGTTTCTCCAACCCGGAGTTTTCTCCAACGCGGAGTTTCTCCAACGCGTAGTTTCTCTAACGCGGAGTTTCTCCAACGCGGAGTTTCTTCAACACGGAGTTTCACCAACATGGAGTTTCTCCAACACGAAGTTTCGCTAACACGGAGTTTCTCCAACGCGGAGTTTCTCCAACGCAGAGTTTCTCCAACGCGGAGTATCTCAAACGCGGATTTTCCCCAACCCGGAGTTTCTCCAACGCGGAGTTTCTCCAGCGCGGAGTTTATCCAGCGCGGGGTTTCCCCAGCGCGGAGTTTCTCCAGCGCGGAGTTCCTCCAACGCGCAGTTTCTCTAACGCGGAGTTTCTCCAACGCGGAGTTTCTCCAACGTGGAATTTCTCCAACGCGGAGTATCTCCAACGAGGAGTTTCTCCAACACGAAGTTTCTCTAACACGGAGTTTCTCCAGCGCGTAGTTTGTCCAACACGGAGTTTCTGCAACGCGGAGTGTCTCCAACGCGGAGTTTTCTCCAACGCGGAGTTTCTCCAACGCGCAGTTTCTCTAACGCGAAGTTTCATCAACGCGGAGTTTCTCCAACGCGGAATTTCTCCAACGCGTAGTTTCTCCAACGCGGAGATTCTCAAACGTGGATTTTCCCCAACGCGGAGTTTCTCCAACGCAGAGTTTCTCCAGCGCGGAGTTTATCCAGCGCGGAGTTTCTCCAGCGCGGAGTTTCTCCAACACGGAGATTCTCCAACGCGGAGTTTCTCCAACGCGGAGTTTCTCCAACCCCTAGTTTCTCCAACGCGTATTTTCTCCAACGCGCAGTTCCTCAAACGCGGAGTTTCTCCAACGCGTAGTTTCTGCAACGCGGAGTTTCTCCAACACGGAGTTTCTCTAACACTGAGTTTCTCCAACACAGAGTTTCTCCAACACGGAGTTTCTCCAACACGGAGTTTCTCCAACACTGATTTTCTCCAACAAGGAGTTTCTCCAACACGGACTATCTCCATCACGGACTTTATCCAACACGGACTTTCTCCAACACGGAGTTTCTCCAACACGGATAATCTCCAACACGGAGTTTCTCCAACACGGAGTTTATCCAACGCGGAGTTTCTCCAACGCGGAATTTCTCCAACGGGGAGTTTCTCAAACGCGGAGTTTCTCCAACGCGGAGTTTCTCCAACGCGGAGTTTCTCCAAAGCGGAGTTTCTCCAACGCGGAGATTCTCCAACGCGGAGTTTCTCCAACACGCAGTTTCTTCAACACGGAGTTTCTCCAGCGCGGAGTTTCTCCAACCCGGAGTTTTCTCCAACGCGGAGTTTCTCCAACGCGTAGTTTCTCTAACGCGGAGTTTCTCCAACGCGGAGTTTCTTCAACACGGAGTTTCACCAACATGGAGTTTCTCCAACACGAAGTTTCGCTAACACGGAGTTTCTCCAACGCGGAGTTTCTCCAACGCAGAGTTTCTCCAACGCGGAGTATCTCAAACGCGGATTTTCCCCAACCCGGAGTTTCTCCAACGCGGAGTTTCTCCAGCGCGGAGTTTATCCAGCGCGGAGTTTCTCCAACCCGGAGTTTTCTCCAACGCGGAGTTTCTCCAACGCGTAGTTTCTCTAACGCGGAGTTTCTCCAACGCGGAGTTTCTTCAACACGGAGTTTCACCAACATGGAGTTTCTCCAACACGAAGTTTCGCTAACACGGAGTTTCTCCAACGCGGAGTTTCTCCAACGCAGAGTTTCTCCAACGCGGAGTATCTCAAACGCGGATTTTCCCCAACCCGGAGTTTCTCCAACGCGGAGTTTCTCCAGCGCGGAGTTTATCCAGCGCGGGGTTTCCCCAGCGCGGAGTTTCTCCAGCGCGGAGTTCCTCCAACGCGCAGTTTCTCTAACGCGGAGTTTCTCCAACGCGGAGTTTCTCCAACGTGGAATTTCTCCAACGCGGAGTATCTCCAACGAGGAGTTTCTCCAACACGAAGTTTCTCTAACACGGAGTTTCTCCAGCGCGTACTTTGTCCAACACGGAGTTTCTGCAACGCGGAGTGTCTCCAACGCGGAGTTTTCTCCAACGCGGAGTTTCTCCAACGCGCAGTTTCTCTAACGCGAAGTTTCATCAACGCGGAGTTTCTCCAACGCGGAATTTCTCCAACGCGTAGTTTCTCCAACGCGGAGATTCTCAAACGTGGATTTTCCCCAACGCGGAGTTTCTCCAACGCGGAGTTTCTCCAGCGCGGAGTTTATCCAGCGCGGAGTTTCTCCAGCGCGGAGTTTCTCCAACACGGAGATTCTCCAACGCGGAGTTTCTCCAACGCGGAGTTTCTCCAACCCCTAGTTTCTCCAACGCGTATTTTCTCCAACGCGCAGTTCCTCCAACGCGGAGTTTCTCCAACGCGTAGTTTCTGCAACGCGGAGTTTCTCCAACACGGAGTTTCTCTAACACTGAGTTTCTCCAACACAGAGTTTCTCCGACACGGAGTTTCTCCAACACGGAGTTTCTCCAACACTGATTTTCTCCAACAAGGAGTTTCTCCAACACGGACTATCTCCATCACGGACTTTATCCAACACGGACTTTCTCCAACACGGAGTTTCTCCAACACGGATAATCTCCAACACGGAGTTTCTCCAACACGGAGTTTATCCAACGCGGAGTTTCTCCAACGCGGAATTTCTCCAACGGGGAGTTTCTCAAACGCGGAGTTTCTCCAACGCGGAGTTTCTCCAACGCGGAGTTTCTCCAAAGCGGAGTTTTATCCAACGCGGAGATTCTCCAACGCGGAGTTTCTCCAACACGCAGTTTCTTCAACACGGAGTTTCTCCAGCGCGGAGTTTCTCCAACCCGGAGTTTTCTCCAACGCGGAGTTTGTCCAACGCGTAGTTTCTCTAACGCGGAGTTTCTCCAACGCGGAGTTTCTTCAGCACGGAGTTTCACCAACATGGAGTTTCTCCAACACGGAGTTTCGCTAACACGGAGTTTCTCCAACGCGGAGTTTCTCCTACGCAGAGTTTCTCCAACGCGGAGTATCTCAAACGCGGATTTTGCCCAACGCGGAGTTTCTCCAACGCGGAGTTTCTCCAGCGCGGAGTTTATTCAGCGCGGGGTTTCTCCAACACGGACTATCTCCATCACGGCCTTTATCCAACATGGACTTTCTCCAACATGGTGTTTCTCCAACACGTAGTTTCTCTAACGCGGAGTTTCTCCAACGCGGAGTTTCTTCAACACGGAGTTTCACCAACATGGAGATTCTCCAACACGGAGTTTCGCTAACACGGAGTTTCTCCAACGCGGAGTTTCTCCAACGCAGAGTTTCTCCAACGCGGAGTATCTCAAACGCGGATTTTCCCCAACGCGGAGTTTCTCCAAAGCGGAGTTTCTCCAGCGCGGAGTTTATCCAGCGCGGGGTTTCCCCAGCGCGGAGTTTCTCCAGCGCGGCGTTCCTCCAACGCGCAGTTTCTCAAACGCCGAGTTTCTCCAACACGGAGTTTCTCTTGCGCGGAGTTTCTCCAGCGCGGAGTTTCTCCAACGCGGAGTTTCTCCAACACGGAGTTTATCCAACGCGGAGTTTCTCCAACGCGGTATTTCTCCAACGGGGAGTTTCTCAAACGCGGAGTTTCTCCAACGCGGAGTTTCTCCAACGCGGAGTTTCTCCAAAGCGGAGTTTCTCCAACGCGGAGATTCTCCAACGCAGAGTTTCTCCAACACGCAGTTTCTCCAACACGGAGTTTCTCTAACGCGGAGTTTCTCCAAAGCGGAGCTTCTCCAACGCGTAGTTTCTCCAACGGGGAGTTTCTCAAACGCGGAGTTTCTCCAACGCGGAGTTTCTCCAAAGCGGAGCTTCTCCAACGCGTAGTTTCTCCAACGGGGAGTTTCTCAAACGCGGAGTTTCTCCAACGCGGAGTTTCTCCAAAGCGGAGTTTCTCCAACGCGAAGATTCTCCAACGCGGAGTTTCTCCAACACGGAGTTTCTCCAACGCAGAGTTTTCTCCAACACGGAGTTTCTCCAACGCGCAGTTTCTCTAACGCGAAGTTTCATCAACGAGGAGTTTCTCCAACGCGGAATTTCTCCAACGCGTAGTTTTTCCAACGCGGAGTTTCTCAAACGCGAATTTTCTCCAACGCGGATCTTCTCCAATGCGGAGTTTCTCCAACACGAATTTTCTCCAACGCATAGTTTTCTCCAACACGGAGTTTCTCCAACGCGCAGTTTTTCTAACGCGGAGTTTCTCAAACGCGAATTTTCTCCAACGCGGAGTTTCTCCAATGCGGAGTTTCTCCAACACAGAGTTTCTCCAACACGGAGTTTCTCTAAAACGGAGTCTCTCCAACACTGATTTTCTCCAACAAGGAGTTTCTCCAACACGGACTATCTCCATCACGGCCTTTATCCAACATGGACTTTCTCCAACATGGTGTTTCTCCAACACGGAGGTTCTCCAACACAGAGTTTCTCCAACACGGAGTTTATCCAACGCGGAGTTTCTCCAACGCGGAATTTCTCCAACGGGGAGTTTCTCAAACGCGGAGTTTCTCCAACGCGGAGTTTCTCCAACGCGGAGTTTCTCCAACGCGGATTTTCTCCAACGCGCAGTTTCTCCAACACTGAGTTTCTCCAACACGGAGTTTATCCAACGCGGAGTTTCTCCAACGGGGAGTTTCTCAAACGCGGAGTTTCTAAAACACGGAGTTTCTCCAAAGCGAAGATTCTCCAACGCGGAGTTTCTCTAAAGCGGAGTTTCTCCAACGCGGAGTTTCTCCAGCGCGGAGTTTCTCCAGCGCGGAGTTTCTCCAGCGCGGAGTTTCTCCAACGTGGAGTTTTCTCCAACGCGGAGTTTCTCCAACGCGCAGTTTCTCTAACGCGAAGTTTCATCAACGCGGAGTTTCTTCAACGCGGAATTTCTCCAACGCGTAGTTTCTCCAACGTGGAGTTTCTCCAACGCGGAGTTTCTCCAGCGAGGAGTTTCTCCAATGCGGAGTTTCTCCAACACGGAGTTTCTCTAACACTGAGTTTCTCCATCACAGAGTTTCTCCAACACGGAGTTTCTCTAACGGAGTTTCTCCAACACTGATTTTCTCCAACAAGGAGTTTCTCCAACACGGACTATGTCCATCAAGGACTTTATCCAACACGGACTTTCTTCAACACGGAGTTTCTCCAACACGGATAATCTCCAACACGGAGTTTCTCCAACACAGAGTTTATCCAACGCGGAGTTTCTCCAACGCGGAATTTCTCCAACGGGGAGTTTCTCAAACGCGGAGTTTCTCCAACGCGGAGTTTCTCCAACGCGGAGTTTCTCCAAAGCGGAGTTTCTCCAACGCGGAGATTCTCCAACGCGGAGTTTCTCCAACACGCAGTTTCTTCAACACGGAGTTTCTCCAGCGCGGAGTTTCTCCAACCCGGAGTTTTCTCCAACGCGGAGTTTCTCCAACGCGTAGTTTCTCTAACGCGGAGTTTCTCCAACGCGGAGTTTCTTCAACACGGAGTTTCACCAACATGGAGTTTCTCCAACACGGAGTTTCTCCAACGCGGAGTTTCTCCAGCGCGGAGTTTATCCAGCGCGGGGTTTCCCCAGCGCGGAGTTTTTCCAGCGCGGAGTTCCTCCAACGCGCAGTTTCTCTAACGCGGAGTTTCTTCAACGCGGAGATTCTCCAACGTGGAATTTCTCCAACGCGGAGTATCTCCAACGAGGAGTTTCTCCAACACAAAGTTTCTCTAACACGGAGTTTCTCCAGTGCGTAGTTTGTCCAACACGGAGTTTCTGCAACGCGGAGTGTCTCCAACGCGGAGTTTTCTCCAACGCGGAGTTTCTCCAACGCGCAGTTTCTCTAACGCGAAGTTTCATCAACGCGGAGTTTCTCCAACACGGAATTTCTCCAACGCGTAGTTTCTCCAACGCGGAGATTCTCAAACGTCGATTTTCCCCAACGCGGAGTTTCTCCAAAGCGGAGTTTCTCCAGCGCGGAGTTTATCCAGCGCGGGGTTTCTCCAGCGCGGAGTTTCTCCAACACGGAGATTCTCCAACGCGGAGTTTCTCCAACGCGGAGTTTCTCCAACCCCTAGTTTCTCCAACGCGTATTTTTTCCAACACGCAGTTTCTCCAACGCGGAGTTTCTCCAACGCGGAGTTTCTGCAATGCGGAGTTTCACCAACTCGGAGTTTCTCTAACACTGAGTTTCTCCAACACAGTTTCTCCAACACGGAGTTTCTCTAACACGGAGTTTCTCCAACACTGATTTTCTCCAACAAGGAGTTTCTCCAACACGGACTATCTCCATCACGGACTTTATCCAACACGGACTTTCTCCAACACGGAGTTTCTCCAACACGGATAATCTCCAACACGGAGTTTCTCCAACACGGAGTTTATCCAACGCGGAGTTTCTCCAACGCGGAATTTCTCCAACGGGGAGTTTCTCAAACGCGGAGTTTCTCCAACGCGGAGTTTCTCCAAAGCGGAGTTTCTCCAACGCGGAGATTCTCCAACACGGAGTTTCTCCAACACGCCGTTTCTTCAACACGGAGTTTCTCCAGCGCGGAGTTTCTCAAACCCGGAGTTTTCTCCAACGCGGAGTTTGTCCAACGCGTAGTTTCTCTAACGCGGAGTTTCTCCAACGCGGAGTTTCTTCAACACGGAGTTTCACCAACATGGAGTTTCTCCAACGCGGAGTTTCTCCAACGCAGAGTTTCTCCAACGCGGAGTATCTCAAACGCGGATTTTCCCCAACGCGGAGTTTCTCCAACGCGGAGTTTCTCCAGCGCGGAGTTTATCCAGCGCGGGGTTTCCCCAGCGCGGAGTTTCTCCAGCGCGGAGTCCCTCCAACGCGCAGTTTCTCTAACGCGGAGTTTTTCCAACGCGGAGTTTCTCCAACGTGGAATTTCTCCAACGCGGAGTATCTCCAACGAGGAGTTTCTCCAACACGAAGTTTCTCTAACACGGAGTTTCTCCAGCGCGTAGTTTGTCCAACACGGAGTTTCTGCAACGCGGAGTGTCTCCAACGCGGAGTTTCTCTAAACCGGAGTTTCTCCAACGCGGAGTTTCACCAACGTGGAATTTCTCCAACGCGTAGTTTTTCCAACGCGGAGTTTCTCAAACGCCGAGTTTCTCCAACACGGAGTTTCTCCTGCGCGGAGTTTCTCCAGCGCGGAGTTTCTCCAACGCGGAGTTTCTCCAAAGCCTAGCTTCTCCAACACGTAGTTTCTCCAACGCGGAGTTTCTCCAAAGCGGAGTTTCTCCAACGCGGAGATTCTCCAACGCGGAGTTTCTCCAACACGGAGTTTCTCCAACACGGACTATCTTCATCACGGCCTTTATCCAACATAGACTTTCTCCAACATGGTGTTTCTCCAACACGGAGGTTCTCCAACACAGAGTTTCTCCAACACGGAGTTTATCCAACGCGGAGTTTCTCCAACGCGGAATTTCTCCAACGGGGAGTTTCTCAAACGCGGAGTTTCTCCAACGCGGAGTTTGTCCAACGCGGAGTTTCTCCAAAGCGGAGTTTCTCCAACGCGGAGATTCTCCGACGCGGAGTTCCTCCAACGCGCAGTTTCTCTAACGCGGAGTTTCTTCAACGCGGAGATTCTCCAACGTGGAATTTCTCCAACGCGGAGTATCTCCAACGAGGAGTTTCTCCAACACAAAGTTTCTCTAACACGGAGTTTCTCCAGTGCGTAGTTTGTCCAACACGGAGTTTCTGCAACGCGGAGTGTCTCCAACGCGGAGTTTTCTCCAACGCGGAGTTTCTCCAACCGCGCAGTTTCTCTAACGCGAAGTTTCATCAACGCGGAGTTTCTCCAACGCGGAATTTCTCCAACGCGTAGTTTCTCCAACGCGGAGATTCTCAAACGTCGATTTTCCCCAACGCGGAGTTTCTCCAAAGCGGAGTTTATCCAGCGCGGGGTTTCTCCAGCGCGGAGTTTCTCCAGCGCGGAGTTTCTCCAACACGGAGATTCTCCAACGCGGAGTTTCTCCAACGCGGAGTTTCTCCAACCCCTAGTTTCTCCAACGCGTAATTTTTTCCAACGCGCAGTTTCTCCAACGCGGAGTTTCTCCAACGCGGAGTTTCTGCAATGCGGAGTTTCACCGACTCGGAGTTTCTCTAACACTGAGTTTCTCCAACACAGTTTCTCCAACACGGAGTTTCTCTAACACGGAGTTTCTCCAACACTGATTTTCTCCAACAAGGAGTTTCTCCAACACGGACTATCTCCATCACGGACTTTATCCAACACGGACTTTCTCCAACACGGAGTTTCTCCAACACGGATAATCTCCAACACGGAGTTTCTCCAACACGGAGTTTATCCAACGCGGAGTTTCTCCAACGCGGAATTTCTCCAACGGGGAGTTTCTCAAACGCGGAGTTTCTCCAACGCGGAGTTTCTCCAAAGCGGAGTTTCTCCAACGCGGAGATTCTCCAACGCGGAGTTTCTCCAACACGCCGTTTCTTCAACACGGAGTTTCTCCAGCGCGGAGTTTCTCCAACCCGGAGTTTTCTCCAACGCGGAGTTTGTCCAACGCGTAGTTTCTCTAAAGCGGAGTTTCTCCAACGCGGAGTTTCTTCAACACGGAGTTTCACCAACATGGAGTTTCTCCAACGCGGAGTTTCTCCAACGCAGAGTTTCTCCAACGCGGAGTATCTCAAACGCGGATTTTCCCCAACGCGGAGTTTCTCCAACGCGGAGTTTCTCCAGCGCGGAGTTTATCCAGCGCGGGGTTTCCCCAGCGCGGAGTTTCTCCAGCGCGGAGTCCCTCCAACGCGCAGTTTCTCTAACGCGGAGTTTTTCCAACGCGGAGTTTCTCCAACGTGGAATTTCTCCAACGCGGAGTATCTCCAACGAGGAGTTTCTCCAACACGAAGTTACTCTAACACGGTGTTTCTCCAGCGCGTAGTTTGTCCAACACGGAGTTTCTGCAACGCGGAGTGTCTCCAACGCGGAGTTTCTCTAAACCGGAGTTTCTCCAACGCGGAGTTTCACCAACGTGGAATTTCTCCAACGCGTAGTTTTTCCAACGCGGAGTTTCTCAAACGCCGAGTTTCTCCAACACGGAGTTTCTCCTGCGCGGAGTTTCTCCAGCGCGGAGTTTCTCCAACGCGGAGTTTCTCCAAAGCCTAGCTTCTCCAACACGTAGTTTCTCCAACGGGGAGTTTCTCAAACGCGGAGTTTCTCCAACGCGGAGTTTCTCCAAAGCGGAGTTTCTCCAACGCGGAGATTCTCCAACGCGGAGTTTCTCCAACACGGAGTTTCTCCAACACGGACTATCTTCATCACGGCTTTTATCCAACATAGACTTTCTCCAACATGGTGTTTCTCCAACACGGAGGTTCTCCAACACAGAGTTTCTCCAACACGGAGTTTATCCAACGCGGAGTTTCTCCAACGCGGAATTTCTCCAACGGGGAGTTTCTCAAACGCGGAGTTTCTCCAACGCGGAGTTTGCCCAACGCGGAGTTTCTCCAAAGCGGAGTTTCTCCAACGCGGAGATTCTCCGACGCGGAGTTTCTCCAACACGCAGTTTCTCCAACACGGAGTTTCTCCAGCGCGGAGTTTCTCCAACACGGAGTTTCGCTAACACGGAGTTTCTCCAACGCGGAGTTTCTCCAACGCAGAGTTTCTCCAACGCGGAGTATCTCAAACGCGGATTTTCCCCAACGCGGAGTTTCTCCAACGCGGAGTTTCTCCAGCGCGGAGTTTATCCAGCGCGGGGTTTCCCCAGCGCGGAGTTTTTCCAGCGCGGAGTTCCTCCAACGCGCAGTTTCTCTAACGCGGAGTTTCTTCAACGCGGAGATTCTCCAACGTGGAATTTCTCCAACGCGGAGTATCTCCAACGAGGAGTTTCTCCAACACAAAGTTTCTCTAACACAGAGTTTCTCCAGTGCGTAGTTTGTCCAACACGGAGTTTCTGCAACGCGGAGTGTCTCCAACGCGGAGTTTTCTCCAACGCGGAGTTTCTCCAACGCGCAGTTTCTCTAACGCGAAGTTTCATCAACGCGGAGTTTCTCCAACGCGGAATTTCTCCAACGCGTAGTTTCTCCAACGCGGAGATTCTCAAACGTCGATTTTCCCCAACGCGGAGTTTCTCCATAGCGGAGTTTCTCCAGCGCGGAGTTTATCCAGCGCGGGGTTTCTCCAGCGCGGAGTTTCTCCAGCGCGGAGTTTCTCCAACACGGAGATTCTCCAACGCGGAGTTTCTCCAACGCGGAATTTCTCCAACCCCTAGTTTCTCCAACGCGTATTTTTTCCAACGCGCAGTTTCTCCAACGCGGAGTTTCTCCAACGCGGAGTTTCTGCAATGCGGAGTTTCACCAACTCGGAGTTTCTCTAACACTGAGTTTCTCCAACACAGTTTCTCCAACACGGAGTTTCTCTAACACGGAGTTTCTCCAACGCGGAGATTCTCCGACGCGGAGTTTCTCCAACACGCAGTTTCTCCAACACGGAGTTTCTCCAGCGCGGAGTTTCTCCTGCGCGGAGTTTCTCCAGCGCGGAGTTTCTCCAACGCGGAGTTTCTCCAAAGCGGAGCTTCTCCAACGCGTAGTTTCTCCAACGGGGAGTTTCTCAAACGCGGAGTTTCTCCAACGCGGAGTTTCTCCAAAGCGGAGTTTCTCCAACGCGGAGATTCTCCAACGCGGAGTTTCTCCGACACGGAGTTTCTCCAACGCAGAGTTTTCTCCAACACGGAGTTTCTCCAACGCGCAGTTTCTCTAACGCGAAGTTTCATCAACGAGGAGTTTCTCCAACGCGGAATTTCTATAACGCGTAGTTTTTCTAACGCGGAGTTTCTCAAACGCGAATTTTCTCCAACGCGGAGATTCTCCAACGCGGAGTTTCTCCAACACGGAGTTTCTCCAACGCAGAGTTTTCTCCAACACGGAGTTTCTCCAACGCGCAGTTTCTCTAACGCGAAGTTTCATCAACGAGGAGTTTCTCCAACGCGGAATTTCTCCAACGCGTAGTTTTTCTAACGCGGAGTTTCTCAAACGCGAATTTTCTCCAACGCGGAGTTTCTCCAATGCGGAGTTTCTCCAACGCGGATATTCTCGAACGCGGAGTTTCTCCAACACGCAGTTTCTCAAACACGGAGTTTCTCCAGCGCGGAGTTTCTCCTGCGCGGAGTTTCTCCAGCGCGGAGTTTCTCCAACCCGGAGTTTTCTCCAACGCGGAGTTTCTCCAAAGCGGAGCTTCTCCAACGCGTAGTTTCTAAAACGGGGAGTTTCTCAAACGCGGAGTTTCTCCAACGCGGAGTTTCTCCAAAGCGGAGTTTCTCCAAAGCGGAGATTCTCCAACGCGGAGTTTCTCGAACACGGAGTTTCTCCAACGCAGAGTTTTCTCCAACACGGAGTTTCTCCAACGCGCAGTTTCTCTAACGCGAAGTTTCATCAACGCGGAGTTTCTCCAACGCGGAATTTCTCCAACGCGTAGTTTTTCTAACGCGGAGTTTCTCAAACGCGAATTTTCTCCAACGCGGAGTTTCTCCAATGCGGAGTTTCTCCAACACGGAGTTTCTCCAACATGAAGTTTCTCCAGTGCGGAGTTTCTGCAAAGCAGAGTTTCTCCAACGCGGATTTTCTCCAACGCGCAGTTTCTCCAACACTGAGTTTCTCCAACACGGAGTTTATCCAACGCGGAGTTTCTCCAACGGGGAGTTTCTCAAACGCGGAGTTTCTAAAACACGGAGTTTCTCCAAAGCGGAGATTCTCCAACGCGGAGTTTCTCTAAAGCGGAGTTTCTCCAACGCGGAGTTTCTCCAGCGCGGAGTTTCTCCAGCGCGGAGTTTCTCCAACGTGGAGTTTTCTCCAACGCGGAGTTTCTCCAACGCGCAGTTTCTCTAACGCGAAGTTTCATCAACACGGAGTTTCTCCAACGCGGAATTTCTCCAACGCGTAGTTTCTCCAACGCGGAGATTCTCAAACGTGGATTTTCCCCAACGCGGAGTTTCTCCAACGCGGAGTTTCTCCAGCGCGGAGTTTATCCAGCGCGGGGTTTCTCCAGCGCGGAGTTTCTCCAGCGCGGAGTTTCTCCAACGCGGAGTTTCTCCAGTGCGGAGTTTCTCCAACGCGGAGTTTCTCCAACCCCTAGTTTCTCCAACGCGTAGTTTCTCCAACGCGCAGTTTCTCCAACGCGGAGTTTCTCCAACGCGGAGTTTCTCCAACGCGGAATTTCTCCAACACGGAGTTTCTCTAACGGAGTTTCTCCAACACTGATTTTCTCCAACAAGGAGTTTCTCCAACACGGACTATGTCCATCACGGACTTTATCCAACACGGACTTTCTTCAACACGGAGTTTCTCCAACACGGATAATCTCCAACACGGAGTTTCTCCAACACGGAGTTTATCCAACGCGGAGTTTCTCCAACGCGGAATTTCTCCAACGCGGAGTTTCTCCAACGCGGAGTTTCTCCAAAGCGGAGTTTCTGCAACGCGGAGATTCTCCAACGCGGAGTTTCTCCAACACGCAGTTTCTTCAACACGGAGTTTCTCCAGCGCGGAGTTTCTCCAACCCAGAGTTTTCTCCAACGCGGAGTTTCTCCAATGCGTAGTTTCTCTAACGCGGAGTTTCTCCAACGCGGAGTTTTTTCAACACGGAGTTTCACCAACATGGAGTTTCTCCAACACGGAGTTTCGCTAACACGGAGTTTCTCCAACGCGGAGTTTCTCCAACGCAGAGTTTCTCCAACGCGGAGTATCTCAAACGCGGATTTTCCCCAACCCGGAGTTTCTCCAACGCGGAGTTTCTCCAGCGCGGAGTTTATCCAGCGCGGGGTTTCCCCAGCGCGGAGTTTCTAAAGTGCGGAGTTCCTCCAACGCGCAGTTTCTCTAACGCGGAGTTTCTCCAACGCGGAGTTTCTCCAACGTCGAATTTCTCCAACGCGGAGTATCTCCAACGAGGAGTTTCTCCAACACGAAGTTTCTCTAACACGGAGTTTCTCCAGCGCGTAGTTTGTCCAACACGGAGTTTCTGCAACGCGGAGTGTCTCCAACGCGGAGTTTTCTCCAACGCGAAGTTTCTCCAACGCGCAGTTTCTCTAACGCGAAGTTTCATCAACGCGGAGTTTCTCCAACGCGGAATTTCTCCAACGCGTAGCTTCTCCAACGCGGAGATTCTCAAACGTGGATTTTCCCCAACGCGGAGTTTCTCCAACGCGGAGTTTCTCCAGCGCGGAGTTTATCCAGCGCGGAGTTTCTCCAGCGCGGAGTTTCTCCAACACGGAGATTCTCCAACGCGGAGTTTCTCCAACGCGGAGTTTCTCCAACCCCTAGTTTCTCCAACGCGTATTTTCTCCAACGCGCAGTTTCTCCAACGCGGAGTTTCTCCAACGCGTAGTTTCTGCAACGCGGAGTTTCTCCAACACGGAGTTTCTCTAACACTGAGTTTCTCCAACAAAGAGTTTCTCCAACACGGAGTTTCTCTAACACGGAGTTTCTCCAACACGGATAATCTCCAACACGGAGTTTCTCCAACACGGACTATCTCCATCACGGACTTTATCCAACACGGACTTTCTCCAACACGGAGTTTCTCCAACACGGATAATCTCCAACACGGAGTTTCTCCAACACGGAGTTTATCCAACGCGGAGTTTCTCCAACGCGGAATTTCTCCAACGGGGAGTTTCTCAAACGCGGAGTTTCTCCAACGCGGAGTTTCTCCAAAGCGGAGTTTCTCCAACGCGGAGATTCTCCAACGCGGAGTTTCTCCAACACGCCGTTTCTTCAACACGGAGTTTCTCCAGCGCGGAGTTTCTCCAACCCGGAGTTTTCTCCAACGCGGAGTTTGTCCAACGCGTAGTTTCTCTAAAGCGGAGTTTCTCCAACGCGGAGTTTCTTCAACACGGAGTTTCACCAACATGGAGTTTCTCCAACGCGGAGTTTCTCCAACGCAGAGTTTCTCCAACGCGGAGTATCTCAAACGCGGATTTTCCCCAACGCGGAGTTTCTCCAACGCGGAGTTTCTCCAGCGCGGAGTTTATCCAGCGCGGGGTTTCCCCAGCGCGGAGTTTCTCCAGCGCGGAGTCCCTCCAACGCGCAGTTTCTCTAACGCGGAGTTTTTCCAACGCGGAGTTTCTCCAACGTGGAATTTCTCCAACGCGGAGTATCTCCAACGAGGAGTTTCTCCAACACGAAGTTTCTCTAACACGGAGTTTCTCCAGCGCGTAGTTTGTCCAACACGGAGTTTCTGCAACGCGGAGTGTCTCCAACGCGGAGTTCCTCTAAACCGGAGTTTCTCCAACGCGGAGTTTCACCAACGTGGAATTTCTCCAACGCGTAGTTTTTCCAACGCGGAGTTTCTCAAACGCCGAGTTTCTCCAACACGGAGTTTCTCCTGCGCGGAGTTTCTCCAGCGCGGAGTTTCTCCAACGCGGAGTTTCTCCAAAGCCTAGCTTCTCCAACACGTAGTTTCTCCAACGGGGAGTTTCTCAAACGCGGAGTTTCTCCAACGCGGAGTTTCTCCAAAGCGGAGTTTCTCCAACGCGGAGATTCTCCAACGCGGAGTTTCTCCAACACGGAGTTTCTCCAACACGGACTATCTTCATCACGGCCTTTATCCAACATAGACTTTCTCCAACATGGTGTTTCTCCAACACGGAGGTTCTCCAACACAGAGTTTCTCCAACACGGAGTTTATCCAACGCGGAGTTTCTCCAACGCGGAATTTCTCCAACGGGGAGTTTCTCAAACGCGGAGTTTCTCCAACGCGGAGTTTGCCCAACGCGGAGTTTCTCCAAAGCGGAGTTTCTCCAACGCGGAGATTCTCCGACGCGGAGTTTCTCCAACACGCAGTTTCTCCAACACGGAGTTTCTCCAGCGCGGAGTTTCTCCAACACGGAGTTTCGCTAACACGGAGTTTCTCCAACGCGGAGTTTCTCCAACGCAGAGTTTCTCCAACGCGGAGTATCTCAAACGCGGATTTTCCCCAACGCGGAGTTTCTCCAGCGCGGAGTTTATCCAGCGCGGGGTTTCCCCAGCGCGGAGTTTTTCCAGCGCGGAGTTCCTCCAACGCGCAGTTTCTCTAACGCGGAGTTTCTTCAACGCGGAGATTCTCCAACGTGGAATTTCTCCAACGCGGAGTATCTCCAACGAGGAGTTTCTCCAACACAAAGTTTCTCTAACACGGAGTTTCTCCAGTGCGTAGTTTGTCCAACACGGAGTTTCTGCAACGCGGAGTGTCTCCAACGCGGAGTTTTCTCCAACGCGGAGTTTCTCCAACGCGCAGTTTCTCTAACGCGAAGTTTCATCAACGCGGAGTTTCTCCAACGCGGAATTTCTCCAACGCGTAGTTTCTCCAACGCGGAGATTCTCAAACGTCGATTTTCCCCAACGCGGAGTTTCTCCATAGCGGAGTTTCTCCAGCGCGGAGTTTATCCAGCGCGGGGTTTCTCCAGCGCGGAGTTTCTCCAGCGCGGAGTTTCTCCAACACGGAGATTCTCCAACGCGGAGTTTCTCCAACGCGGAATTTCTCCAACCCCTAGTTTCTCCAACGCGTATTTTTTCCAACGCGCAGTTTCTCCAACGCGGAGTTTCTCCAACGCGGAGTTTCTGCAATGCGGAGTTTCACCAACTCGGAGTTTCTCTAACACTGAGTTTCTCCAACACAGTTTCTCCAACACGGAGTTTCTCTAACACGGAGTTTCTCCAACGCGGAGATTCTCCGACGCGGAGTTTCTCCAACACGCAGTTTCTCCAACACGGAGTTTCTCCAGCGCGGAGTTTCTCCTGCGCGGAGTTTCTCCAGCGCAGAGTTTCTCCAACGCGGAGTTTCTCCAAAGCGGAGCTTCTCCAACGCGTAGTTTCTCCAACGGGGAGTTTCTCAAACGCGGAGTTTCTCCAACGCGGAGTTTCTCCAAAGCGGAGTTTCTCCAACGCGGAGATTCTCCAACGCGGAGTTTCTCCGACACGGAGTTTCTCCAACGCAGAGTTTTCTCCAACACGGAGTTTCTCCAACGCGCAGTTTCTCTAACGCGAAGTTTCATCAACGAGGAGTTTCTCCAACGCGGAATTTCTATAACGCGTAGTTTTTCTAACGCGGAGTTTCTCAAACGCGAATTTTCTCCAACGCGGAGATTCTCCAACGCGGAGTTTCTCCAACACGGAGTTTCTCCAACGCGGAGTTTCTCCAACGCGGAGTTTCTGCAACGCGGAGATTCTCCAACGCGGAGTTTCTCCAACACGCAGTTTCTTCAACACGGAGTTTCTCCAGCGCGGAGTTTCTCCAACCCGGAGTTTTCTCCAACGCGGAGTTTCTCCAATGCGTAGTTTCTCTAACGCGGAGTTTCTCCAACGCGGAGTTTCTTCAACACGGAGTTTCACCAACATGGAGTTTCTCCAACACGGAGTTTCGCTAACACGGAGTTTCTCCAACGCGGAGTTTCTCCAACGCAGAGTTTCTCCAACGCGGAGTATCTCAAACGCGGATTTTCCCCAACCCGGAGTTTCTCCAACGCGGAGTTTCTCCAGCGCGGAGTTTATCCAGCGCGGGGTTTCCCCAGCGCGGAGTTTCTCCAGCGCGGAGTTCCTCCAACGCGCAGTTTCTCTAACGCGGAGTTTCTCCAACGCGGAGTTTCTCCAATGTCGAATTTCTCCAACGCGGAGTATCTCCAACGAGGAGTTTCTCCAACACGAAGTTTCTCTAACACGGAGTTTCTCCAGCGCGTAGTTTGTCCAACACGGAGTTTCTGCAACGCGGAGTGTCTCCAACGCGGAGTTTTCTCCAACGCGAAGTTTCTCCAACGCGCAGTTTCTCTAACGCGAAGTTTCATCAACGCGGAGTTTCTCCAACGCGGAATTTCTCCAACGCGTAGCTTCTCCAACGCGGAGATTCTCAAACGTGGATTTTCCCCAACGCGGAGTTTCTCCAACGCGGAGTTTCTCCAGCGCGGAGTTTATCCAGCGCGGAGTTTCTCCAGCGCGGAGTTTCTCCAACACGGAGATTTTCCAACGCGGAGTTTCTCCAACGCGGAGTTTCTCCAACCCCTAGTTTCTCCAACGCGTATTTTCTCCAACGCGCAGTTTCTCCAACGCGGAGTTTCTCCAACGCGTAGTTTCTGCAACGCGGAGTTTCTCCAACACGGAGTTTCTCTAACACTGAGTTTCTCCAACACAGAGTTTCTCCAACACGGAGTTTCTCTAACACGGAGTTTCTCCAACACTGATTTTCTCCAACAAGGAGTTTCTCCAACACGGACTATCTCCATCACGGACTTTATCCAACACGGACTTTCTCCAACACGGAGTTTCTCCAACACGGATAATCTCCAACACGGAGTTTCTCCAACACGGAGTTTATCCAACGCGGAGTTTCTCCAACGCGGAATTTCTCCAACGGGGAGTTTCTCAAACGCGGAGTTTCTCCAACGCGGAGTTTCTCCAAAGCGGAGATTCTCCAACGCGGAGTTTCTCGAACACGGAGTTTCTCCAACGCAGAGTTTTCTCCAACACGGAGTTTCTCCAACGCGCAGTTTCTCTAACGCGAAGTTTCATCAACGCGGAGTTTCTCCAACGCGGAATTTCTCCAACGCGTAGTTTTTCTAACGCGGAGTTTCTCAAACGCGAATATTCTCCAACGCGGAGCTTCTCCAATGCGGAGTTTCTCCAACACGGAGTTTCTCCAACATGAAGTTTCTCCAGTGCGGAGTTTCTGCAAAGCAGAGTTTCTCCAACGCGGATTTTCTCCAACGCGCAGTTTCTCCAACACTGAGTTTCTCCAACACGGAGTTTATCCAACGCGGAGTTTCTCCAACGGGGAGTTTCTCAAACGCGGAGTTTCTAAAACACGGAGTTTCTCCAAAGCGGAGATTCTCCAACGCGGAGTTTCTCTAAAGCGGAGTTTCTCCAACGCGGAGTTTCTCCAGCGCGGAGTTTCTCCAGCGCGGAGTTTCTCCAACGTGGAGTTTTCTCCAACGCGGAGTTTCTCCAACGCGCAGTTTCTCTAACGCGAAGTTTCATCAACACGGAGTTTCTCCAACGCGGAATTTCTCCAACGCGTAGTTTCTCCAACGCGGAGATTCTCAAACGTGGATTTTCCCCAACGCGGAGTTTCTCCAACGCGGAGTTTCTCCAGCGCGGAGTTTATCCAGCGCGGGGTTTCTCCAGCGCGGAGTTTCTCCAGCGCGGAGTTTCTCCAACACGGAGTTTCTCCAGTGCGGAGTTTCTCCAACGCGGAGTTTCTCCAACCCCTAGTTTCTCCAACGCGTAGTTTCTCCAACGCGCAGTTTCTCCAACGCGGAGTTTCTCCAACGTCGAATTTCTCCAACGCGGAGTATCTCCAACGAGGAGTTTCTCCAACACGAAGTTTCTCTAACACGGAGTTTCTCCAGCGCGTAGTTTGTCCAACACGGAGTTTCTGCAACGCGGAGTGTCTCCAACGCGGAGTTTTCTCCAACGCGAAGTTTCTCCAACGCGCAGTTTCTCTAACGCGAAGTTTCATCAACGCGGAGTTTCTCCAACGCGGAATTTCTCCAACGCGTAGCTTCTCCAACGCGGAGATTCTCAAACGTGGATTTTCCCCAACGCGGAGTTTCTCCAACGCGGAGTTTCTCCAGCGCGGAGTTTATCCAGCGCGGAGTTTCTCCAGCGCGGAGTTTCTCCAACACGGAGATTCTAGAACGCGGAGTTTCTCCAACGCCGAGTTTCTCCAACCCCTAGTTTCTCCAACGCGTATTTTCTCCAACGCGCAGTTTCTCCAACGCGGAGTTTCTCCAACGCGGAGTTTCTCCAACGCGTAGTTTCTGCAACGCGGAGTTTCTCCAACACGGAGTTTCTCTAACACTGAGTTTCTCCAACACAGAGTTTCTCCAACACGGAGTTTCTCTAACACGGAGTTTCTCCAACACTGATTTTCTCCAACAAGGAGTTTCTCCAACACGGACTATCTCCATCACGGACTTTATCCAACACGGACTTTCTCCAACACGGAGTTTCTCCAACACGGATAATCTCCAACACGGAGTTTCTCCAACACGGAGTTTATCCAACGCGGAGTTTCTCCAACGCGGAATTTCTCCAACGGGGAGTTTCTCAAACGCGGAGTTTCTCCAACGCGGAGTTTCTCCAACGCGGAGTTTCTCCAAAGCGGAGTTTCTCCAACGCGGAGATACTCCAACGCGGAGTTTCTCCAACACGCAGTTTCTTCAACACGGAGTTTCTCCAGCGCGGAGTTTCTCCAACCCGGAGTTTTCTCCAACGCGGAGTTTCTCCAACGCGTAGTTTCTCTAACGCGGAGTTTCTCCAACGCGGAGTTTCTTCAACACGGAGTTTCACTAACATGGAGTTTCTCCAACACGGAGTTTCGCTAACACGGAGTTTCTCCAACGCAGAGTTTCTCCAACGCGGAGTATCTCAAACGCGGATTTTCCCCAACGCGGAGTTTCTCCAACGCGGAGTTTCTCCAGCGCGGAGTTTATCCAGCGCGGGGTTTCCCCAGCGCGGAGTTTCTCCAACGCGGAGTTTCTCCAAAGCGGAGCTTCTCCAACGCGTAGTTTCTCCAACGGGGAGTTTCTCAAACGCGGAGTTTCTCCAACGCGGAGTTTCTCCAAAGCGGAGTTTCTCCAACGCGGAGATTCTCCAACGCGGAGTTTCTCCAACACTGAGTTTCTCCAACACGGACTATCTCCATCACGGCCTTTATCCAACATGGACTTTCTCCAACATGGTGTTTCTCCAACACGGAGGTTCTCCAACACAGAGTTTCTCCAACATGAGTTTATCCAACGCGGAGTTTCTCCAACGCGGAATTTCTCCAACGGGGAGTTTCTCAAACGCGGAGTTTCTCCAACGCGGAGTTTCTCCAACGCGGAGTTTCTCCAAAGCGGAGTTTCTCCAACGCGGAGATTCTCCATCGCGGAGTTTCTCCAACACGCAGTTTCTCCAACACGGAGTTTCTCCAGCGCGGAGTTTCTCCAGCGCGGAGTTTCTCCTGCGCGGAGTTTCTCCAGCGCGGAATTTCTCCAACGCGGAGTTTCTCCAAAGCGGAGCTTCTCCAACGCGTAGTTTCTCCAACGGGGAGTTTCTCAAACGCGGAGTTTCTCCAACGCGGAGTTTCTCCAAAGCGGAGTTTCTCCAACGCGGAGATTCTCCAACGCGGAGTTTCTCCAACACGGAGTTTCTCCAACGCAGAGTTTTCTCCAACACGGAGTTTCTCCAACGCGCAGTTTCTCTAACGCGAAGTTTCATCAACGAGGAGTTTCTCCAACGCGGAATTTCTCCAACGCGTAGTTTTTCTAACGCGGAGTTTATCAAACGCGAATTTTCTCCAACGCGGAGTTTCTCCAATGCGGAGTTTCTACAACACAGAGTTTCTCCAACACGGAGTTTCTCTAACACGGAGTCTCTGCAACACTGATTTTCTCCAACAAGGAGTTTCTCCAACACGGACTATCTCCATCACGGCCTTTATCCAACATGGACTTTCTCCAACATGGTGTTTCTCCAACACGGAGGTTCTCCAACACAGAGTTTCTCCAACACAGAGTTTATCCAACGCGGAGTTTCTCCAACGCGGAATTTCTCCAACGGGGAGTTTCTCAAACGCGGAGTTTCTCCAACGCGGAGTTTCTCCAACGCGGAGTTTCTCCAACGCGGATTTTCTCCAACGCGCAGTTTCTCCAACACGGAGTTTATCCAACGCGGAGTTTCTCCAACGGGGAGTTTCTCAAACGCGGAGTTTCTAAAACACGGAGTTTCTCCAAAGCGGAGATTCTCCAACGCGGAGTTTCTCTAAAGCGGAGTTTCTCCAACGCGGAGTTTCTCCAGCGCGGAGTTTCTCCGGCGCGGAGTTTCTCCAGCGCGGAGTTTCTCCAACGCGCAGTTTCTCTAACGCGAAGTTTCATCAACGCGGAGTTTTTCTAACGCGGAGTTTCTCCAACGTGGAATTTCTCCAACGCGGAGTATCTCCAACGAGGAGTTTCTCCAACACGAAGTTTCTCTAACACGGAGTTTCTCCAGCGCGTAGTTTGTCCAACACGGAGTTCTGCAACGCGGAGTGTCTCCAACGCGGAGTTTCTCTAAACCGGAGTTTCTCCAACGCGGAGTTTCACCAACGTGGAATTTCTTCAACGCGTAGTTTTTCCAACGCGGAGTTTCTCAAACGCCGAGTTTCTCCAACACGGAGTTTCTCCTGCGCGGAGTTTCTCCAGCGCGGAGTTTCTCCAACGCAGAGTTTCTCCAAAGCGGAGCTTCTCCAACGCGTAGTTTCTCCAACGGGGAGTTTCTCCAACACGGAGTTTCTCCAACGCAGAGTTTTCTCCAACACGGAGTTTCTCCAAAGCGGAGTTTCTCCAACGCGGAGATTCTCCAACGCGGAGTTTCTCCAACACGGAGTTCGTCCAACACGGACTATCTCCATCACGGCCTTTATCCAACATGGACTTTCTCCAACATGGTGTTTCTCCAACACGGAGGTTCTCCAACACAGAGTTTCTCCAACATGGAATTTATCCAACCCGGAGTTTCTCCAACGCGGAATTTCTCCAACGGGGAGTTTCTCAAACGCGGAGTTTCTCCAACGCGGAGTTTCTCCAACGCGGAGTTTCTCCAAAGCGGAGTTTCTCCAACGCGGAGTTTCTCCAACACGCAGTTTCTCCAACACGGAGTTTCTCCAGCGCGGAGTTTCTCCTGCGCGGTGTTTCTCCAGCGCGGAGTTTCTCCAACGCGGAGTTTCTCCAAAGCGGAGCTTCTCCAACGCGTAGTTTCTCCAACGGGGAGTTTCTCAAACGCGGAGTTTCTCCAACGCGGAGTTTCTCCAAAGCGGATTTTCTCCAACGCGGAGATTCTCCAACGCGGAGTTTCTCCAACACGGAGTTTCTCCAACGCAGAGTTTTCTCCAACACGGAGTTTCTCCAACGCGCAGTTTCTCTAACGCGAAGTTTCATCAACGAGGAGTTTCTCCAACGCGGAATTTCTCCAACGCGTAGTTTTTCTAACGCGGAGTTTCTCAAACGCCGAGTTTCTCCAACACGGAGTTTCTCCTGCGCGGAGTTTCTCCAGCGCGGAGTTTCTCCAACGGGGAGTTTCTCAAACGCGGAGTTTCTCCAACGCGGAGTTTCTCCAAAGCGGAGTTTCTCCAACGCGGAGATTCTCCAACGCGGAGTTTCTCCAACACTGAGTTTCTCCAACACGGACTATCTCCATCACGGCCTTAATCCAACATGGACTTTCTCCAACAAGGTGTTTCTCCAACACGGAGGTTCTCCAACACAGAGTTTCTCCAACATGACTTTTTCCAACGCGGAGTTTCTCCAACGCGGAATTTCTCCAACGGGGAGTTTCTCAAACGCGGAGTTTCTCCAACGCGGAGTTTCTCCAAAGCGGAGTTTCTCCAACGCGGAGATTCTCCATCGCGGAGTTTCTCCAACACGCAGTTTCTCCAACACGGAGTTTCTCCAGCGCGGAGTTTCTCCAGCGCGGAGTTTCTCCTGCGCGGAGTTTCTCCAGCGCGGAGTTTCTCCAACGCGGAGTTTCTCCAAAGCGGAGCTTCTCCAACGCGTAGTTTCTCCAACGGTGTGTTTCTCAAACGCGGAGTTTCTCCAACGCGGAGATTCTCCAACGCGGAGTTTCTCCAACACTGAGTTTCTCCAACACGGACTATCTCCATCACGGCCTTTATCCAACATGGACTTTCTCCAACATGGTGTTTCTCCAACACGGAGGTTCTCCAACACAGAGTTTCTCCAACACGGAGTTTATCCAACGCGGAGTTTCTCCAACGCGGAATTTCTCCAACGGGGAGTTTCTCAAACGCGGAGTTTCTCCAACGCGGAGTTTCTCCAACGCGGAGTTTCTCCAACGCGGATTTTCTCCAACGCGCAGTTTCTCCAACACGGAGTTTATCCAACGCGGAGTTTCTCCAACGGGGAGTTTCTCAAACGCGGAGTTTCTAAAACACGGAGTTTCTCCAACGCGGAGATTCTCCAACGCGGAGTTTCTCTAAAGCGGAGTTTCTCCAACGCGGAGTTTCTCCAGCGCGGAGTTTCTCCGGCGCGGAGTTTCTCCAGCGCGGAGTTTCTCCAACGCGCAGTTTCTCTAACGCGAAGTTTCATCAACGCGGAGTTTTTCCAACGCGGAGTTTCTCCAACGTGGAATTTCTCCAACGCGGAGTATCTCCAACGAGGAGTTTCTCCAACACGAAGTTTCTCTAACACGGAGTTTCTCCAGCGCGTAGTTTGTCCAACACGGAGTTCTGCAACGCGGAGTGTCTCCAACGCGGAGTTTCTCTAAACCGGAGTTTCTCCAACGCGGAGTTTCACCAACGTGGAATTTCTCCAACGCGTAGTTTTTCCAACGCGGAGTTTCTCAAACGCCGAGTTTCTCCAACACGGAGTTTCTCCTGCGCGGAGTTTCTCCAGCGCGGAGTTTCTCCAACGCGGAGTTTCTCCAAAGCGGAGCTTCTCCAACGCGTAGTTTCTCCAACGGGGAATTTCTCCAACACGGAGTTTCTCCAACGCAGAGTTTTCTCCAACACGGAGTTTCTCCAAAGCGGAGTTTCTCCAACGCGGAGATTCTCCAACGCGGAGTTTCTCCAACACTGAGTTTCTCCAACACGGACTATCTCCATCACGGCCTTATTCCAACATGGACTTTCTCCAACATGGTGTTTCTCCAACACGGAGGTTCTCCAACACAGAGTTTCTCCAACACGGAATTTATCCAACCCGGAGTTTCTCCAACGCGGAATTTCTCCAACGGGGAGTTTCTCAAACGCGGAGTTTCTCCAACGCGGAGTTTCTCTAACGCGGAGTTTCTCCAAAGCGGAGTTTCTCCAACGCGGAGATTCTCCAACGCGGAGTTTCTCCAACACGCAGTTTCTCCAACACGGAGTTTCTCCAGCGCGGAGTTTCTCCTGCGCGGAGTTTCTCCAGCGCGGAGTTTCTCCAACGCGGAGTTTCTCCAAAGCGGAGCTTCTCCAACGCGTAGTTTCTCCAACGGGGAGTTTCTCAAACGCCGAGTTTCTCCAACACGGAGTTTCTCCTGCGCGGAGTTTCTCCAGCGCGGAGTTTCTCCAACGGGGAGTTTCTCAAACGCGGAGTTTCTCCAACGCGGAGTTTCTCCAAAGCGGAGTTTCTCCAACGCGGAGATTCTCCAACGCGGAGTTTCTCCAACACTGAGTTTCTCCAACACGGACTATCTCCATCACGGCCTTAATCCAACATGGACTTTCTCCAACAAGGTGTTTCTCCAACACGGAGGTTCTCCAACACAGAGTTTCTCCAACATGACTTTTTCCAACGCGGAGTTTCTCCAACGCGGAATTTCTCCAACGGGGAGTTTCTCAAACGCGGAGTTTCTCCAACGCGGAGTTTCTCCAAAGCGGAGTTTCTCCAACGCGGAGATTCTCCATCGCGGAGTTTCTCCAACACGCAGTTTCTCCAACACGGAGTTTCTCCAGCGCGGAGTTTCTCCAGCGCGGAGTTTCTCCTGCGCGGAGTTTCTCCAGCGCGGAGTTTCTCCAACGCGGAGTTTCTCCAAAGCGGAGCTTCTCCAACGCGTAGTTTCTCCAACGGTGTGTTTCTCAAACGCGGAGTTTCTCCAACGCGGAGATTCTCCAACGCGGAGTTTCTCCAACACTGAGTTTCTCCAACACGGACTATCTCCATCACGGCCTTTATCCAACATGGACTTTCTCCAACATGGTGTTTCTCCAACACGGAGGTTCTCCAACACAGAGTTTCTCCAACACGGAGTTTATCCAACGCGGAGTTTCTCCAACGCGGAATTTCTCCAACGGGGAGTTTCTCAAACGCGGAGTTTCTCCAACGCGGAGTTTCTCCAACGCGGAGTTTCTCCAACGCGGATTTTCTCCAACGCGCAGTTTCTCCAACACGGAGTTTATCCAACGCGGAGTTTCTCCAACGGGGAGTTTCTCAAACGCGGAGTTTCTAAAACACGGAGTTTCTCCAACGCGGAGATTCTCCAACGCGGAGTTTCTCTAAAGCGGAGTTTCTCCAACGCGGAGTTTCTCCAGCGCGGAGTTTCTCCGGCGCGGAGTTTCTCCAGCGCGGAGTTTCTCCAACGCGCAGTTTCTCTAACGCGAAGTTTCATCAACGCGGAGTTTTTCCAACGCGGAGTTTCTCCAACGTGGAATTTCTCCAACGCGGAGTATCTCCAACGAGGAGTTTCTCCAACACGAAGTTTCTCTAACACGGAGTTTCTCCAGCGCGTAGTTTGTCCAACACGGAGTTCTGCAACGCGGAGTGTCTCCAACGCGGAGTTTCTCTAAACCGGAGTTTCTCCAACGCGGAGTTTCACCAACGTGGAATTTCTCCAACGCGTAGTTTTTCCAACGCGGAGTTTCTCAAACGCCGAGTTTCTCCAACACGGAGTTTCTCCTGCGCGGAGTTTCTCCAGCGCGGAGTTTCTCCAACGCGGAGTTTCTCCAAAGCGGAGCTTCTCCAACGCGTAGTTTCTCCAACGGGGAATTTCTCCAACACGGAGTTTCTCCAACGCAGAGTTTTCTCCAACACGGAGTTTCTCCAAAGCGGAGTTTCTCCAACGCGGAGATTCTCCAACGCGGAGTTTCTCCAACACGGAGTTCGTCCAACACGGACTATCTCCATCACGGCCTTTATCCAACATGGACTTTCTCCAACATGGTGTTTCTCCAACACGGAGGTTCTCCAACACAGAGTTTCTCCAACACGGAATTTATCCAACCCGGAGTTTCTCCAACGCGGAATTTCTCCAACGGGGAGTTTCTCAAACGCGGAGTTTCTCCAACGCGGAGTTTCTCTAACGCGGAGTTTCTCCAAAGCGGAGTTTCTCCAACGCGGAGATTCTCCAACGCGGAGTTTCTCCAACACGCAGTTTCTCCAACACGGAGTTTCTCCAGCGCGGAGTTTCTCCTGCGCGGAGTTTCTCCAGCGCGGAGTTTCTCCAACGCGGAGTTTCTCCAAAGCGGAGCTTCTCCAACGCGTAGTTTCTCCAACGGGGAGTTTCTCAAACGCGGAGTTTCTCCAACGCGGAGTTTCTCCAAAGCGGAGTTTCTCCAACGCGGAGATTCTCCAACGCGGAGTTTCTCCAACACTGAGTTTCTCCAACACGGACTATCTCCATCACGGCCTTATTCCAACATGGACTTTCTCCAACATGGTGTTTCTCCAACACGGAGGTTCTCCAACACAGAGTTTCTCCAACATGACTTTTTCCAACGCGGAGTTTCTCCAACGCGGAATTTCTCCAACGGGGAGTTTCTCAAACGCGGAGTTTCTCCAACGCGGAGTTTCTCCAAAGCGGAGTTTCTCCAACGCGGAGATTCTCCATCGCGGAGTTTCTCCAACACGCAGTTTCTCCAACACGGAGTTTCTCCAGCGCGGAGTTTCTCCAGCGCGGAGTTTCTCCTGCGCGGAGTTTCTCCAGCGCGGAGTTTCTCCAACGCGGAGTTTCTCCAAAGCGGAGCTTCTCCAACGCGTAGTTTCTCCAACGGGGTGTTTCTCAAACGCGGAGTTTCTCCAACGCGGAGATTCTCCAACGCGGAGTTTCTCCAACACTGAGTTTCTCCAACACGGACTATCTCCATCACGGCCTTTATCCAACATGGACTTTCTCCAACATGGTGTTTCTCCAACACGGAGGTTCTCCAACACAGAGTTTCTCCAACATGAGTTTATCCAACGCGGAGTTTCTCCAACGCGGAATTTCTCCAACGGGGAGTTTCTCAAACGCGGAGTTTCTCCAACGCGGAGTTTCTCCAACGCGGAGTTTCTCCAAAGCGGAGTTTCTCCAACGCGGAGATTCTCCATCGCGGAGTTTCTCCAACACGCAGTTTCTCCAACACGGAGTTTCTCCAGCGCGGAGTTTCTCCAGCGCGGAGTTTCTCCTGCGCGGAGTTTCTCCAGCGCGGAGTTTCTCCAACGCGGAGTTTCTCCAAAGCGGAGCTTCTCCAACGCGTAGTTTCTCCAACGGGGAGTTTCTCAAACACGGAGTTTCTCCAACGCGGAGTTTCTCCAAAGCGGAGTTTCTCCAACGCGGAGATTCTCCAACGCGGAGTTTCTCCAACGCGGAGTTTCTCCAACGCAGAGTTTTCTCCAACACGGAGTTTCTCCAACGCGCAGTTTCTCTAACGCGAAGTTTCATCAACGAGGAGTTTCTCCAACGCGGAATTTCTCCAACGCGTAGTTTTTCTAACGCGGAGTTTCTCAAACGCGAATTTTCTCCAACGCGGAGTTTCTCCAATGCGGAGTTTCTACAACACAGAGTTTCTCCAACACGGAGTTTCTCTAACACGGAGTCTCTGCAACAATTATTTTCTCCAACAAGATGTTTCTCCAACACGGACTATCTCCATCACGGCCTTTATCCAACATGGACTTTCTCCAACATGGTGTTTCTCCAACACGGAGGTTCTTCAACACAGAGTTTCTCCAACACGGAGTTTATCCAACGCGGAGTTTCTCCAACGCGGAATTTCTCCAACGGGGAGTTTCTCAAACGCGGAGTTTCTCCAACGCGGAGTTTCTCCAACGCGGAGTTTCTCCAACGCGGATTTTCTCCAACGCGCAGTTTCTCCAACACGGAGTTTATCCAACGCGTAGTTTCTCCAACGGGGAGTTTCTCAAACGCGGAGTTTCTAAAACACGGAGTTTCTCCAAAGCGGAGATTCTCCAACGCGGAGTTTCTCTAAAGCGGAGTTTCTCCAACGCGGAGTTTCTCCAGCGCGGAGTTTCTCCGGCGCGGAGTTTCTCCAGCGCGGAGTTTCTCCAACGCGCAGTTTCTCTAACGCGAAGTTTCATCAACGCGGAGTTTCTCCAAAGCGGAGCTTCTCCAACGCGTAGTTTCTCCAACGGGGAGTTTCTCAAACGCGGAGTTTCTCCAACGCGGAGTTTCTCCAAAGCGGAGTTTCTCCAACGCGGAGATTCTCCAACGCGGAGTTTCTCCAACACGGAGTTTCTCCAACGCAGAGTTTTCTCCAACACGGAGTTTCTCCAACGCGCAGTTTCTATAACGCGAAGTTTCATCAACGAGGAGTTTCTCCAACGCGGAATTTCTCCAACGCGTAGTTTTTCTAACGCGGAGTTTCTCAAACGCGAATTTTCTCCAACGCGGAGTTTCTCCAATGCGGAGTTTCTACAACACAGAGTTTCTCCAACACGGAGTTTCTCTAACACGGAGTCTCTGCAACACTGATTTTCTCCAACAAGGAGTTTCTCCAACACGGACTATCTCCATCACGGCCTTTATCCAACATGGACTTTCTCCAACATGGTGTTTCTCCAACACGGAGGTTCTCCAACACAGAGTTTCTACAACACGGAGTTTATCCAACGCGGAGTTTCTCCAACGCGGAATTTCTCCAACGGGGAGTTTCTCAAACGCGGAGTTTCTCCAACGCGGAGTTTCTCCAACGCGGAGTTTCTCTAACGCGGATTTTCTCCAACGCGCAGTTTCTCCAACACGGAGTTTATCCAACGCGGAGTTTCTCCAACGGGGAGTTTCTCAAACGCGGAGTTTCTAAAACACGGAGTTTCTCCAAAGCGGAGATTCTCCAACGCGGAGTTTCTCTAAAGCGGAGTTTCTCCAACGCGGAGTTTCTCCAGCGCGGAGTTTCTCCGGCGCGGAGTTTCTCCGGCGCGGAGTTTCTCCAACGCGCAGTTTCTCTAACGCGAAGTTTCATCAACGCGGAGTTTTTCCAACGCGGAGTTTCTCCAACGTGGAATTTCTCCAACGCGGAGTATCTCCAACGAGGAGTTTCTCCAACACGAAGTTTCTCTAACACGGAGTTTCTCCAGCGCGTAGTTTGTCCAACACGGAGTTCTGCAACGCGGAGTGTCTCCAACGCGGAGTTTCTCTAAACCGGAGTTTCTCCAACGCGGAGTTTCACCAACGTGGAATTTCTCCAACGCGTAGTTTTTCCAACGCGGAGTTTCTCAAACGCTGAGTTTCTCCAACACGGAGTTTCTCCTGCGCGGAGTTTCTCCAGCGCGGAGTTTCTCCAACGCGGAGTTTCTCCAAAGCGGAGCTTCTCCAACGCGTAGTTTCTCCAACGGGGAGTTTCCCCAACACGGAGTTTCTCCAACGCAGAGTTTTCTCCAACACGGAGTTCGTCTAACGCGGACTATCTCCATCACGGCCTTTATCCAACATGGACTTTCTCCAACATGGTGTTTCTCCAACACGGAGGTTCTCCAAAACAGAGTTTCTCCAACACGGAATTTATCCAACCCGGAGTTTCTCCAACGCGGAATTTCTCCAACGGGGAGTTTCTCAAACGCGGAGTTTCTCTAACGCGGAGTTTCTCCAACGCGGAGTTTCTCCAAAGCGGAGTTTCTCCAACGCGGAGATTCTCCAACGCGGAGTTTCTCCAACACGCAGTTTCTCCAACACGGAGTTTCTCCAGCGCGGAGTTTCTCCTGCGCGGAGTTTCTCCAACGCGGAGTTTCTCCAAAGCGGAGCTTCTCCAACGCGTAGTTTCTCCAACGGGGAGTTTCTCAAACGCGGAGTTTCTCCAACGCGGAGTTTCTCCAAAGCGGAGTTTCTCCAACGCGGAGATTCTCCAACGCGGAGTTTCTCCAACACGGAGTTTCTCCAACGCAGAGTTTTCTCCAACACGGAGTTTCTCCAACGCGCAGTTTCTCTAACGCGAAGTTTCATCAACGAGGAGTTTCTCCAATGCAGAATTTCTCCAACGCGTAGTTTTTCTAACGCGGAGTTTCTCAAACGCCGAGTTTCTCCAACACGGAGTTTCTCCTGCGCGGAGTTTCTCCAGCGCGGAGTTTCTCCAACGCGGAGTTTCTCCAACGGGGAGTTTCTCAAACGCGGAGTTTCTCCAACGCGGAGTTTCTCCAAAGCGGAGTTTCTCCAACGCGGAGATTCTCCAACGCGGAGTTTCTCCAACACTGAGTTTCTCCAACACGGACTATCTCCATCACGGCCTTTATCCAACATGGACTTTCTCCAACATGGTGTTTCTCCAACACGGAGGTTCTCCAACACAGAGTTTCTCCAACATGAGTTTATCCAACGCGGAGTTTCTCCAACGCGGAATTTCTCCAACGGGGAGTTTCTCAAACGCGGAGTTTCTCCAACGCGGAGTTTCTCCAACGCGGAGTTTCTCCAAAGCGGAGTTTCTCCAACGCGGAGATTCTCCATCGCGGAGTTTCTCCAACACGCAGTTTCTCCAACACGGAGTTTCTCCAGCGCGGAGTTTCTCCAGCGCGGAGTTTCTCCTGCGCGGAGTTTCTCCAGCGCGGAATTTCTCCAACGCGGAGTTTCTCCAAAGCGGAGCTTCTCCAACGCGTAGTTTCTCCAACGGGGAGTTTCTCAAACGCGGAGTTTCTCCAACGCGGAGTTTCTCCAAAGCGGAGTTTCTCCAACGCGGAGATTCTCCAACGCGGAGTTTCTCCAACACGGAGTTTCTCCAACGCAGAGTTTTCTCCAACACGGAGTTTCTCCAACGCGCAGTTTCTCTAACGCGAAGTTTCATCAACGAGGAGTTTCTCCAACGCGGAATTTCTTTAACGCGTAGTTTTTCTAACGCGGAGTTTATCAAACGCGAATTTTCTCCAACGCGGAGTTTCTCCAATGCGGAGTTTCTACAACACAGAGTTTCTCCAACACGGAGTTTCTCTAACACGGAGTCTCTGCAACACTGATTTTCTCCAACAAGGAGTTTCTCCAACACGGACTATCTCCATCACGGCCTTTATCCAACATGGACTTTCTCCAACATGGTGTTTCTCCAACACGGAGGTTCTCCAACACAGAGTTTCTCCAACACGGAGTTTATCCAACGCGGAGTTTCTCCAACGCGGAATTTCTCCAACGGGGAGTTTCTCAAACGCGGAGTTTCTCCAACGCGGAGTTTCTCCAACGCGGAGTTTCTCCAACGCGGATTTTCTCCAACGCGCAGTTTCTCCAACACGGAGTTTATCCAACGCGGAGTTTCTCCAACGGGGAGTTTCTCAAACGCGGAGTTTCTAAAACACGGAGTTTCTCCAAAGCGGAGATTCTCCAACGCGGAGTTTCTCTAAAGCGGAGTTTCTCCAACGCGGAGTTTCTCCAGCGCGGAGTTTCTCGGGCGCGGAGTTTCTCCAGCGCGGAGTTTCTCCAACGCGCAGTTTCTCTAACGCGAAGTTTCATCAACGCGGAGTTTTTCCAACGCGGAGTTTCTCCAACGTGGAATTTCTCCAACGCGGAGTATCTCCAACGAGGAGTTTCTCCAACACGAAGTTTCTCTAACACGGAGTTTCTCCAGCGCGTAGTTTGTCCAACACGGAGTTCTGCAACGCGGAGTGTCTCCAACGCGGAGTTTCTCTAAACCGGAGTTTCTCCAACGCGGAGTTTCACCAACGTGGAATTTCTTCAACGCGTAGTTTTTCCAACGCGGAGTTTCTCAAACGCCGAGTTTCTCCAACACGGAGTTTCTCCTGCGCGGAGTTTCTCCAGCGCGGAGTTTCTCCAACGCGGAGTTTCTCCAAAGCGGAGCTTCTCCAACGCGTAGTTTCTCCAACGGGGAGTTTCTCCAACACGGAGTTTCTCCAACGCAGAGTTTTCTCCAACACGGAGTTTCTCCAAAGCGGAGTTTCTCCAACGCGGAGATTCTCCAACGCGGAGTTTCTCCAACACGGACTATCTCCATCACGGCCTTTATCCAACATGGACTTTCTCCAACATGGTGTTTCTCCAACACGGAGGTTCTCCAACACAGAGTTTCTCCAACACGGAATTTATCCAACCCGGAGTTTCTCCAACGCGGAATTTCTCCAACGGGGAGTTTCTCAAACGCGGAGTTTCTCCAACGCGGAGTTTCTCCAACGCGGAGTTTCTCCAAAGCGGAGTTTCTCCAACGCGGAGTTTCTCCAACACGCAGTTTCTCCAACACGGAGTTTCTCCAGCGCGGAGTTTCTCCTGCGCGGTGTTTCTCCAGCGCGGAGTTTCTCCAACGCGGAGTTTCTCCAAAGCGGAGCTTCTCCAACGCGTAGTTTCTCCAACGGGGAGTTTCTCAAACGCGGAGTTTCTCCAACGCGGAGTTTCTCCAAAGCGGATTTTCTCCAACGCGGAGAATCTCCAACGCGGAGTTTCTCCAACACGGAGTTTCTCCAACGCAGAGTTTTCTCCAACACGGAGTTTCTCCAACGCGCAGTTTCTCTAACGCGAAGTTTCATCAACGAGGAGTTTCTCCAACGCGGAATTTCTCCAACGCGTAGTTTTTCTAACGCGGAGTTTCTCAAACGCCGAGTTTCTCCAACACGGAGTTTCTCCTGCGCGGAGTTTCTCCAGCGCGGAGTTTCTCCAACGGGGAGTTTCTCCAAAGCGGAGTTTCTCCAACGCGGAGATTCTCCAACGCGGAGTTTCTCCAACACTGAGTTTCTCCAACACGGACTATCTCCATCACGGCCTTAATCCAACATGGACTTTCTCCAACATGGTGTTTCTCCAACACGGAGGTTCTCCAACACAGAGTTTCTCCAACATGACTTTTTCCAACGCGGAGTTTCTCCAACGCGGAATTTCTCCAACGGGGAGTTTCTCAAACGCGGAGTTTCTCCAACGCGGAGTTTCTCCAAAGCGGAGTTTCTCCAACGCGGAGATTCTCCATCGCGGAGTTTCTCCAACACGCAGTTTCTCCAACACGGAGTTTCTCCAGCGCGGAGTTTCTCCAGCGCGGAGTTTCTCCTGCGCGGAGTTTCTCCAGCGCGGAGTTTCTCCAACGCGGAGTTTCTCCAACGCGGAGTTTCTCCAAAGCGGAGCTTCTCCAACGCGTAGTTTCTCCAACGGTGTGTTTCTCAAACGAGGAGTTTCTCCAACGCGGAGATTCTCCAACGCGGAGTTTCTCCAACACTGAGTTTCTCCAACACGGACTATCTCCATCACGGCCTTTATCCAACATGGACTTTCTCCAACATGGTGTTTCTCCAACACGGAGGTTCTCCAACACAGAGTTTCTCCAACACGGAGTTTATCCAACGCGGAGTTTCTCCAACGCGGAATTTCTCCAACGGGGAGTTTCTCAAACGCGGAGTTTCTCCAACGCGGAGTTTCTCCAACGCGGAGTTTCTCCAACGCGGATTTTCTCCAACGCGCAGTTTCTCCAACACGGAGTTTATCCAACGCGGAGTTTCTGCAACGGGGAGTTTCTCAAACGCGGAGTTTCTAAAACACGGAGTTTCTCCAACGCGGAGATTCTCCAACGCGGAGTTTCTCTAAAGCGGAGTTTCTCCAACGCGGAGATTCTCCAGCGCGGAGTTTCTCCGGCGCGGAGTTTCTCCAGCGCGGAGTTTCTCCAACGCGCAGTTTCTCTAACGCGAAGTTTCATCAACGCGGAGTTTTTCCAACGCGGAGTTTCTCCAACGTGGAATTTCTCCAACGCGGAGTATCTCCAACGAGGAGTTTCTCCAACACGAAGTTTCTCTAACACGGAGTTTCTCCAGCGCGTAGTTTGTCCAACACGGAGTTCTGCAACGCGGAGTGTCTCCAACGCGGAGTTTCTCTAAACCGGAGTTTCTCCAACGCGGAGTTTCACCAACGTGGAATTTCTCCAACGCGTAGTTTTTCCAACGCGGAGTTTCTCAAACGCCGAGTTTCTCCAACACGGAGTTTCTCCTGCGCGGAGTTTCTCCATCACGGCCTTTATCCAACATGGACTTTCTCCAACATGGTGTTTCTCCAACACGGAGGTTCTCCAACACAGAGTTTCTCCAACACGGAGTTTATCCAACGCGGAGTTTCTCCAACGCGGAATTTCTCCAACGGGGAGTTTCTCAAACGCGGAGTTTCTCCAACGCGGAGTTTCTCCAACGCGGATTTTCTCCAACGCGCAGTTTCTCCAACACGGAGTTTATCCAACGCGGAGTTTCTCCAACGGGGAGTTTCTCAAACGCGGAGTTTCTAAAACACGGAGTTTCTCCAAAGCGGAGATTCTCTAACGCGGAGTTTCTATAAAGCGGAGTTTCTCCAACGCGGAGTTTCTCCAGCGCGGAGTTTCTCGGGCGCGGAGTTTCTCCAGCGCGGAGTTTCTCCAACGCGCAGTTTCTCTAACGCGAAGTTTCATCAACGCGGAGTTTTTCCAACGCGGAGTTTCTCCAACGTGGAATTTCTCCAACGCGGAGTATCTCCAACGAGGAGTTTCTCCAACACGAAGTTTCTCTAACACGGAGTTTCTCCAGCGCGTAGTTTGTCCAACACGGAGTTCTGCAACGCGGAGTGTCTCCAACGCGGAGTTTCTCTAAACCGGAGTTTCTCCAACGCGGAGTTTCACCAACGTGGAATTTCTTCAACGCGTAGTTTTTCCAACGCGGAGTTTCTCAAACGCCGAGTTTCTCCAACACGGAGTTTCTCCTGCGCGGAGTTTCTCCAGCGCGGAGTTTCTCCAACGCGGAGTTTCTCCAAAGCGGAGCTTCTCCAACGCGTAGTTTCTCCAACGGGGAGTTTCTCCAACACGGAGTTTCTCCAACGCAGAGTTTTCTCCAACACGGAGTTTCTCCAAAGCGGAGTTTCTCCAACGCGGAGATTCTCCAACGCGGAGTTTCTCCAACACGGAGTTCGTCCAACACGGACTATCTCTATCACGGCCTTTATCCAAAATGGACTTTCTCCAACATGGTGTTTCTCCAACACGGAGGTTCTCCAACACAGAGTTTCTCCAACACGGAATTTATCCAACCCGGAGTTTCTCCAACGCGGAATTTCTCCAACGGGGAGTTTCTCAAACGCGGAGTTTCTCCAACGCGGAGTTTCTCCAACGCGGAGTTTCTCCAAAGCGGAGTTTCTCCAACGCGGAGTTTCTCCAACACGCAGTTTCTCCAACACGGAGTTTCTCCAGCGCGGAGTTTCTCCTGCGCGGTGTTTCTCCAGCGCGGAGTTTCTCCAACGCGGAGTTTCTCCAAAGCGGAGCTTCTCCAACGCGTAGTTTCTCCAACGGGGAGTTTCTCAAACGCGGAGTTTCTCCAACGCGGAGTTTCTCCAAAGCGGATTTTCTCCAACGCGGAGATTCTCCAACGCGGAGTTTCTCCAACACGGAGTTTCTCCAACGCAGAGTTTTCTCCAACACGGAGTTTCTCCAACGCGCAGTTTCTCTAACGCGAAGTTTCATCAACGAGGAGTTTCTCCAACGCGGAATTTCTCCAACGCGTAGTTTCTCTAACACGGAGTCTCTGCAACAATTATTTTCTCCAACAAGATGTTTCTCCAACACGGACTATCTCCATCACGGCCTTTATCCAACATGGACTTTCTCCAACATGGTGTTTCTCCAACACGGAGGTTCTTCAACACAGAGTTTCTCCAACACGGAGTTTATCCAACGCGGAGTTTCTCCAACGCGGAATTTCTCCAACGGGGAGTTTCTCAAACGCGGAGTTTCTCCAACGCGGAGTTTCTCCAACGCGGATTTTCTCCAACGCGCAGTTTCTCCAACACGGAGTTTATCCAACGCGTAGTTTCTCCAACGGGGAGTTTCTCAAACGCGGAGTTTCTAAAACACGGAGTTTCTCCAAAGCGGAGATTCTCCAACGCGGAGTTTCTCTAAAGCGGAGTTTCTCCAACGCGGAGTTTCTCCAGCGCGGAGTTTCTCCGGCGCGGAGTTTCTCCAGCGCGGAGTTTCTCCAACGCGCAGTTTCTCTAACGCGAAGTTTCATCAACGCGGAGTTTCTCCAAAGCGGAGCTTCTCCAACGCGTAGTTTCTCCAACGGGGAGTTTCTCAAACGCGGAGTTTCTCCAACGCGGAGTTTCTCCAAAGCGGAGTTTCTCCAACGCGGAGATTCTCCAACGCGGAGTTTCTCCAACACGGAGTTTCTCCAACGCAGAGTTTTCTCCAACACGGAGTTTCTCCAATGCGCAGTTTCTATAACGCGAAGTTTCATCAACGAGGAGTTTCTCCAACGCGGAATTTCTCCAACGCGTAGTTTTTCTAACGCGGAGTTTCTCAAACGCGAATTTTCTCCAACGCGGAGTTTCTCCAATGCGGAGTTTCTACAACACAGAGTTTCTCCAACACGGAGTTTCTCTAACACGGAGTCTCTGCAACACTGATTTTCTCCAACAAGGAGTTTCTCCAACACGGACTATCTCCATCACGGCCTTTATCCAACATGGACTTTCTCCAACATGGTGTTTCTCCAACACGGAGGTTCTCCAACACAGAGTTTCTACAACACGGAGTTTATCCAACGCGGAGTTTCTCCAACGCGGAATTTCTCCAACGGGGAGTTTCTCAAACGCGGAGTTTCTCCAACGCGGAGTTTCTCCAACGCGGAGTTTCTCTAACGCGGATTTTCTCCAACGCGCAGTTTCTCCAACACGGAGTTTATCCAACGCGGAGTTTCTCCAACGGGGAGTTTCTCAAACGCGGAGTTTCTAAAACACGGAGTTTCTCCAAAGCGGAGATTCTCCAACGCGGAGTTTCTCTAAAGCGGAGTTTCTCCAACGCGGAGTTTCTCCAGCGCGGAGTTTCTCCGGCGCGGAGTTTCTCCGGCGCGGAGTTTCTCCAACGCGCAGTTTCTCTAACGCGAAGTTTCATCAACGCGGAGTTTTTCCAACGCGGAGTTTCTCCAACGTGGAGTTTCTCCAAAGCGGAGCTTCTCCAACGCGTAGTTTCTCCAACGGGGAGTTTCCCCAACACGGAGTTTCTCCAACGCAGAGTTTTCTCCAACACGGAGTTCGTCTAACGCGGACTATCTCCATCACGGCCTTTATCCAACATGGACTTTCTCCAACATGGTGTTTCTCCAACACGGAGGTTCTCCAAAACAGAGTTTCTCCAACACGGAATTTATCCAACCCGGAGTTTCTCCAACGCGGAATTTCTCCAACGGGGAGTTTCTCAAACGCGGAGTTTCTCCAACGCGGAGTTTCTCCAACGCGGAGTTTCTCCAAAGCGGAGTTTCTCCAACGCGGAGATTCTCCAACGCGGAGTTTCTCCAACACGCAGTTTCTCCAACACGGAGTTTCTCCAGCGCGGAGTTTCTCCTGCGCGGAGTTTCTCCAACGCGGAGTTTCTCCAAAGCGGAGCTTCTCCAACGCGTAGTTTCTCCAACGGGGAGTTTCTCAAACGCGGAGTTTCTCCAACGCGGAGTTTCTCCAAAGCGGAGTTTCTCCAACGCGGAGATTCTCCAACGCGGAGTTTCTCCAACACGGAGTTTCTCCAACGCAGAGTTTTCTCCAACACGGAGTTTCTCCAACGCGCAGTTTCTCTAACGCGAAGTTTCATCAACGAGGAGTTTCTCCAATGCAGAATTTCTCCAACGCGTAGTTTTTCTAACGCGGAGTTTCTCAAACGCCGAGTTTCTCCAACACGGAGTTTCTCCTGCGCGGAGTTTCTCCAGCGCGGAGTTTCTCCAACGCGGAGTTTCTCCAACGGGGAGTTTCTCAAACGCGGAGTTTCTCCAAAGCGGAGTTTCTCCAAAGCGGAGTTTCTCCAACGCGGAGATTCTCCAACGCGGAGTTTCTCCAACACTGAGTTTCTCCAACACGGACTATCTCCATCACGGCCTTTATCCAACATGGACTTTCTCCAACATGGTGTTTCTCCAACACGGAGGTTCTCCAACACAGAGTTTCTCCAACATGAGTTTATCCAACGCGGAGTTTCTCCAACGCGGAATTTCTCCAACGGGGAGTTTCTCAAACGCGGAGTTTCTCCAACGCGGAGTTTCTCCAACGCGGAGTTTCTCCAAAGCGGAGTTTCTCCAACGCGGAGATTCTCCATCGCGGAGTTTCTCCAACACGCAGTTTCTCCAACACGGAGTTTCTCCAGCGCGGAGTTTCTCCAGCGCGGAGTTTCTCCTGCGCGGAGTTTCTCCAGCGCGGAATTTCTCCAACGCGGAGTTTCTCCAAAGCGGAGCTTCTCCAACGCGTAGTTTCTCCAACGGGGAGTTTCTCAAACGCGGAGTTTCTCCAACGCGGAGTTTCTCCAAAGCGGAGTTTCTCCAACGCGGAGATTCTCCAACGCGGAGTTTCTCCAACACGGAGTTTCTCCAACGCAGAGTTTTCTCCAACACGGAGTTTCTCCAACGCGCAGTTTCTCTAACGCGAAGTTTCATCAACGAGGAGTTTCTCCAACGCGGAATTTCTCCAACGCGTAGTTTTTCTAACGCGGAGTTTATCAAACGCGAATTTTCTCCAACGCGGAGTTTCTCCAATGCGGAGTTTCTACAACACAGAGTTTCTCCAACACGGAGTTTCTCTAACACGGAGTCTCTGCAACACTGATTTTCTCCAACAAGGAGTTTCTCCAACACGGACTATCTCCATCACGGCCTTTATCCAACATGGACTTTCTCCAACATGGTGTTTCTCCAACACGGAGGTTCTCCAACACAGAGTTTCTCCAACACGGAGTTTATCCAACGCGGAGTTTCTCCAACGCGGAATTTCTCCAACGGGGAGTTTCTCAAACGCGGAGTTTCTCCAACGCGGAGTTTCTCCAACGCGGAGTTTCTCCAACGCGGATTTTCTCCAACGCGCAGTTTCTCCAACACGGAGTTTATCCAACGCGGAGTTTCTCCAACGGGGAGTTTCTCAAACGCGGAGTTTCTAAAACACGGAGTTTCTCCAAAGCGGAGATTCTCCAACGCGGAGTTTCTCTAAAGCGGAGTTTCTCCAACGCGGAGTTTCTCCAGCGCGGAGTTTCTCGGGCGCGGAGTTTCTCCAGCGCGGAGTTTCTCCAACGCGCAGTTTCTCTAACGCGAAGTTTCATCAACGCGGAGTTTTTCCAACGCGGAGTTTCTCCAACGTGGAATTTCTCCAACGTGGAGTATCTCCAACGAGGAGTTTCTCCAACACGAAGTTTCTCTAACACGGAGTTTCTCCAGCGCGTAGTTTGTCCAACACGGAGTTCTGCAACGCGGAGTGTCTCCAACGCGGAGTTTCTCTAAACCGGAGTTTCTCCAACGCGGAGTTTCACCAACGTGGAATTTCTTCAACGCGTAGTTTTTCCAACGCGGAGTTTCTCAAACGCCGAGTTTCTCCAACACGGAGTTTCTCCTGCGCGGAGTTTCTCCAGCGCGGAGTTTCTCCAACGCGGAGTTTCTCCAAAGCGGAGCTTCTCCAACGCGTAGTTTCTCCAACGGGGAGTTTCTCCAACACGGAGTTTCTCCAACGCAGAGTTTTCTCCAACACGGAGTTTCTCCAAAGCGGAGTTTCTCCAACGCGGAGATTCTCCAACGCGGAGTTTCTCCAACACGGACTATCTCCATCACGGCCTTTATCCAACATGGACTTTCTCCAACATGGTGTTTCTCCAACACGGAGGTTCTCCAACACAGAGTTTCTCCAACACGGAATTTATCCAACCCGGAGTTTCTCCAACGCGGAATTTCTCCAACGGGGAGTTTCTCAAACGCGGAGTTTCTCCAACGCGGAGTTTCTCCAACGCGGAGTTTCTCCAAAGCGGAGTTTCTCCAACGCGGAGTTTCTCCAACACGCAGTTTCTCCAACACGGAGTTTCTCCAGCGCGGAGTTTCTCCTGCGCGGTGTTTCTCCAGCGCGGAGTTTCTCCAACGCGGAGTTTCTCCAAAGCGGAGCTTCTCCAACGCGTAGTTTCTCCAACGGGGAGTTTCTCAAACGCGGAGTTTCTCCAACGCGGAGTTTCTCCAAAGCGGATTTTCTCCAACGCGGAGAATCTCCAACGCGGAGTTTCTCCAACACGGAGTTTCTCCAACGCAGAGTTTTCTCCAACACGGAGTTTCTCCAACGCGCAGTTTCTCTAACGCGAAGTTTCATCAACGAGGAGTTTCTCCAACGCGGAATTTCTCCAACGCGTAGTTTTTCTAACGCGGAGTTTCTCAAACGCCGAGTTTCTCCAACACGGAGTTTCTCCTGCGCGAAGTTTCTCCAGCGCGGAGTTTCTCCAACGGGGAGTTTCTCAAACGCGGAGTTTCTCCAACGCGGAGTTTCTCCAAAGCGGAGTTTCTCCAACGCGGAGATTCTCCAACGCGGAGTTTCTCCAACACTGAGTTTCTCCAACACGGACTATCTCCATCACGGCCTTAATCCAACATGGACTTTCTCCAACATGGTGTTTCTCCAACACGGAGGTTCTCCAACACAGAGTTTCTCCAACATGACTTTTTCCAACGCGGAGTTTCTCCAACGCGGAATTTCTCCAACGGGGAGTTTCTCAAACGCGGAGTTTCTCCAACGCGGAGTTTCTCAAAAGCGGAGTTTCTCCAACGCGGAGATTCTCCATCGCGGAGTTTCTCCAACACGCAGTTTCTCCAACACGGAGTTTCTCCAGCGCGGAGTTTCTCCAGCGCGGAGTTTCTCCTGCGCGGAGTTTCTCCAACGCGGAGTTTCTCCAACGCGGAGTTTCTCCAAAGCGGAGCTTCTCCAACGCGTAGTTT
Organism: Amblyomma americanum; assembly: GCF_052857255.1. Classification (NCBI taxonomy): domain Eukaryota; kingdom Metazoa; phylum Arthropoda; class Arachnida; order Ixodida; family Ixodidae; genus Amblyomma; species Amblyomma americanum. The sequence continues at coordinate 164,047,500 of NC_135502.1, forward strand.
CTCCAACGGTGTGTTTCTCAAACGAGGAGTTTCTCCAACGCGGAGATTCTCCAACGCGGAGTTTCTCCAACACTGAGTTTCTCCAACACGGACTATCTCCATCACGGCCTTTATCCAACATGGACTTTCTCCAACATGGTGTTTCTCCAACACGGAGGTTCTCCAACACAGAGTTTCTCCAACACGGAGTTTATCCAACGCGGAGTTTCTCCAACGCGGAATTTCTCCAACGGGGAGTTTCTCAAACGCGGAGTTTCTCCAACGCGGAGTTTCTCCAACGCGGAGTTTCTCCAACGCGGATTTTCTCCAACGCGCAGTTTCTCCAACACGGAGTTTATCCAACGCGGAGTTTCTCCAACGGGGAGTTTCTCAAACGCGGAGTTTCTAAAACACGGAGTTTCTCCAACGCGGAGATTCTCCAACGCGGAGTTTCTCTAAAGCGGAGTTTCTCCAACGCGGAGATTCTCCAGCGCGGAGTTTCTCCGGCGCGGAGTTTCTCCAGCGCGGAGTTTCTCCAACGCGCAGTTTCTCTAACGCGAAGTTTCATCAACGCGGAGTTTTTCCAACGCGGAGTTTCTCCAACGTGGAATTTCTCCAACGCGGAGTATCTCCAACGAGGAGTTTCTCCAACACGAAGTTTCTCTAACACGGAGTTTCTCCAGCGCGTAGTTTGTCCAACACGGAGTTCTGCAACGCGGAGTGTCTCCAACGCGGAGTTTCTCTAAACCGGAGTTTCTCCAACGCGGAGTTTCACCAACGTGGAATTTCTCCAACGCGTAGTTTTTCCAACGCGGAGTTTCTCAAACGCCGAGTTTCTCCAACACGGAGTTTCTCCTGCGCGGAGTTTCTCCATCACGGCCTTTATCCAACATGGACTTTCTCCAACATGGTGTTTCTCCAACACGGAGGTTCTCCAACACAGAGTTTCTCCAACACGGAGTTTATCCAACGCGGAGTTTCTCCAACGCGGAATTTCTCCAACGGGGAGTTTCTCAAACGCGGAGTTTCTCCAACGCGGAGTTTCTCCAACGCGGAGTTTCTCCAACGCGGATTTTCTCCAACGCGCAGTTTCTCCAACACGGAGTTTATCCAACGCGGAGTTTCTCCAACGGGGAGTTTCTCAAACGCGGAGTTTCTAAAACACGGAGTTTCTCCAAAGCGGAGATTCTCCAACGCGGAGTTTCTATAAAGCGGAGTTTCTCCAACGCGGAGTTTCTCCAGCGCGGAGTTTCTCGGGCGCGGAGTTTCTCCAGCGCGGAGTTTCTCCAACGCGCAGTTTCTCTAACGCGAAGTTTCATCAACGCGGAGTTTTTCCAACGCGGAGTTTCTCCAACGTGGAATTTCTCCAACGCGGAGTATCTCCAACGAGGAGTTTCTCCAACACGAAGTTTCTCTAACACGGAGTTTCTCCAGCGCGTAGTTTGTCCAACACGGAGTTCTGCAACGCGGAGTGTCTCCAACGCGGAGTTTCTCTAAACCGGAGTTTCTCCAACGCGGAGTTTCACCAACGTGGAATTTCTTCAACGCGTAGTTTTTCCAACGCGGAGTTTCTCAAACGCCGAGTTTCTCCAACACGGAGTTTCTCCTGCGCGGAGTTTCTCCAGCGCGGAGTTTCTCCAACGCGGAGTTTCTCCAAAGCGGAGCTTCTCCAACGCGTAGTTTCTCCAACGGGGAGTTTCTCCAACACGGAGTTTCTCCAACGCAGAGTTTTCTCCAACACGGAGTTTCTCCAAAGCGGAGTTTCTCCAACGCGGAGATTCTCCAACGCGGAGTTTCTCCAACACGGAGTTCGTCCAACACGGACTATCTCTATCACGGCCTTTATCCAACATGGACTTTCTCCAACATGGTGTTTCTCCAACACGGAGGTTCTCCAACACAGAGTTTCTCCAACACAGAATTTATCCAACCCGGAGTTTCTCCAACGCGGAATTTCTCCAACGGGGAGTTTCTCAAACGCGGAGTTTCTCCAACGCGGAGTTTCTCCAACGCGGAGTTTCTCCAAAGCGGATTTTCTCCAACGCGGAGTTTCTCCAACACGCAGTTTCTCCAACACGGAGTTTCTCCAGCGCGGAGTTTCTCCTGCGCGGTGTTTCTCCAGCGCGGAGTTTCTCCAACGCGGAGTTTCTCCAAAGCGGAGCTTCTCCAACGCGTAGTTTCTCCAACGGGGAGTTTCTCAAACGCGGAGTTTCTCCAACGCGGAGTTTCTCCAAAGCGGATTTTCTCCAACGCGGAGATTCTCCAACGCGGAGTTTCTCCAACACGGAGTTTCTCCAACGCAGAGTTTTCTCCAACACGGAGTTTCTCCAACGCGCAGTTTCTCTAACGCGAAGTTTCATCAACGAGGAGTTTCTCCAACGCGGAATTTCTCCAACGCGTAGTTTTTCTAACGCGGAGTTTCTCAAACGCCGAGTTTCTCCAACACGGAGTTTCTCCTGCGCGGAGTTTCTCCAGCGCGGAGTTTCTCCAACGGGGAGTTTCTCAAACGCGGAGTTTCTCCAACGCGGAGTTTCTCCAAAGCGGAGTTTCTCCAACGCGGAGATTCTCCAACGCGGAGTTTCTCCAACACTGAGTTTCTCCAACACGGACTATCTCCATCACGGCCTTAATCCAACATGGACTTTCTCCAACATGGTGTTTCTCCAACACGGAGGTTCTCCAACACAGAGTTTCTCCAACACGGAGTTTATCCAACGCGGAGTTTCTCCAACGCGGAATTTCTCCAACGGGGAGTTTCTCAAACGCGGAGTTTCTCCAACGCGGAGTTTCTCCAACGCGGAGTTTCTCCAACGCGGATTTTCTCCAACGCGCAGTTTCTCCAACACGGAGTTTATCCAACGCGGAGTTTCTCCAACGGGGAGTTTCTCAAACGCGGAGTTTCTAAAACACGGAGTTTCTCCAACGCGGAGATTCTCCAACGCGGAGTTTCTCTAAAGCGGAGTTTCTCCAACGCGGAGATTCTCCAGCGCGGAGTTTCTCCGGCGCGGAGTTTCTCCAGCGCGGAGTTTCTCCAACGCGCAGTTTCTCTAACGCGAAGTTTCATCAACGCGGAGTTTTTCCAACGCGGAGTTTCTCCAACGTGGAATTTCTCCAACGCGGAGTATCTCCAACGAGGAGTTTCTCCAACACGAAGTTTCTCTAACACGGAGTTTCTCCAGCGCGTAGTTTGTCCAACACGGAGTTCTGCAACGCGGAGTGTCTCCAACGCGGAGTTTCTCTATTACCGGAGTTTCTCCAACGCGGAGTTTCACCAACGTGGAGTTTCTCCAACGCGTAGTTTTTCCAACGCGGAGTTTCTCAAACGCCGAGTTTCTCCAACACGGAGTTTCTCCTGCGCGGAGTTTCTCCAGCGCGGAGTTTCTCCAACGCGGAGTTTCTCCAAAGCGGAGCTTCTCCAACGCGTAGTTTCTCCAACGGGGAGTTTCTCCAACACGGAGTTTCTCCAACGCAGAGTTTTCTCCAACACGGAGTTTCTCCAAAGCGGAGTTTCTCCAACGCGGAGATTCTCCAACGCGGAGTTTCTCCAACACGGAGTTCGTCCAACACGGACTATCTCCATCACGGCCTTTATCCAACATGGACTTTCTCCAACATGGTGTTTCTCCAACACGGAGGTTCTCCAACACAGAGTTTCTCCAACACGGAATTTATCCAACCCGGAGTTTCTCCAACGCGGAATTTCTCCAACGGGGAGTTTCTCAAACGCGGAGTTTCTCCAACGCGGAGTTTCTCTAACGCGGAGTTTCTCCAAAGCGGAGTTTCTCCAACGCGGAGATTCTCCAACGCGGAGTTTCTCCAACACGCAGTTTCTCCAACACGGAGTTTCTCCAGCGCGGAGTTTCTCCTGCGCGGAGTTTCTCCAGCGCGGAGTTTCTCCAACGCGGAGTTTCTCCAAAGCGGAGCTTCTCCAACGCGTAGTTTCTCCAACGGGGAGTTTCTCAAACGCGGAGTTTCTCCAACGCGGAGTTTCTCCAAAGCGGAGTTTCTCCAACGCGGAGATTCTCCAACGCGGAGTTTCTCCAACACTGAGTTTCTCCAACACGGACTATCTCCATCACGGCCTTAATCCAACATGGACTTTCTCCAACATGGTGTTTCTCAAACACGGAGGTTCTCCAACACAGAGTTTCTCCAACATGACTTTTTCCAACGCGGAGTTTCTCCAACGCGGAATTTCTCCAACGGGGAGTTTCTCAAACGCGGAGTTTCTCCAACGCGGAGTTTCTCCAAAGCGGAGTTTCTCCAACGCGGAGATTCTCCATCGCGGAGTTTCTCCAACACGCAGTTTCTCCAACACGGAGTTTCTCCAGCGCGGAGTTTCTCCAGCGCGGAGTTTCTCCTGCGCGGAGTTTCTCCAGCGCGGATTTTCTCCAACGCGGAGTTTCTCCAAAGCGGAGCTTCTCCAACGCGTAGTTTCTCCAACGGGGTGTTTCTCAAACGCGGAGTTTCTCCAACGCGGAGATTCTCCAACGCGGAGTTTCTCCAACACTGAGTTTCTCCAACACGGACTATCTCCATCACGGCCTTTATCCAACATGGACTTTCTCCAACATGGTGTTTCTCCAACACGGAGGTTCTCCAACACAGAGTTTCTCCAACATGAGTTTATCCAACGCGGAGTTTCTCCAACGCGGAATTTCTCCAACGGGGAGTTTCTCAAACGCGGAGTTTCTCCAACGCGGAGTTTCTCCAACGCGGAGTTTCTCCAAAGCGGAGTTTCTCCAACGCGGAGATTCTCCATCGCGGAGTTTCTCCAACACGCAGTTTCTCCAACACGGAGTTTCTCCAGCGCGGAGTTTCTCCAGCGCGGAGTTTCTCCTGCGCGGAGTTTCTCCAGCGCGGAGTTTCTCCAACGCGGAGTTTCTCCAAAGCGGAGCTTCTCCAACGCGTAGTTTCTCCAACGGGGAGTTTCTCAAACGCGGAGTTTCTCCAACGCGGAGTTTCTCCAAAGCGGAGTTTCTCCAACGCGGAGATTCTCCAACGCGGAGTTTCTCCAACGCGGAGTTTCTCCAACGCAGAGTTTTCTCCAACACGGAGTTTCTCCAACGCGCAGTTTCTCTAACGCGAAGTTTCATCAACGAGGAGTTTCTCCAACGCGGAATTTCTCCAACGCGTAGTTTTTCTAACGCGGAGTTTCTCAAACGCGAATTTTCTCCAACGCGGAGTTTCTCCAATGCGGAGTTTCTACAACACAGAGTTTCTCCAACACGGAGTTTCTCTAACACGGAGTCTCTGCAACAATTATTTTCTCCAACAAGATGTTTCTCCAACACGGACTATCTCCATCACGGCCTTTATCCAACATGGACTTTCTCCAACATGGTGTTTCTCCAACACGGAGGTTCTCCAACACAGAGTTTCTCCAACACGGAGTTTATCCAACGCGGAGTTTCTCCAACGCGGAATTTCTCCAACGGGGAGTTTCTCAAACGCGGAGTTTCTCCAACGCGGAGTTTCTCCAACGCGGAGTTTCTCCAACGCGGATTTTCTCCAACGCGCAGTTTCTCCAACACGGAGTTTATCCAACGCGGAGTTTCTCCAACGGGGAGTTTCTCAAACGCGGAGTTTCTAAAACACGGAGTTTCTCCAAAGCGGAGATTCTCCAACGCGGAGTTTCTCTAAAGCGGAGTTTCTCCAACGCGGAGTTTCTCCAGCGCGGAGTTTCTCCGGCGCGGAGTTTCTCCAGCGCGGAGTTTCTCCAACGCGCAGTTTCTCTAACGCGAAGTTTCATCAACGCGGAGTTTCTCCAAAGCGGAGCTTCTCCAACGCGTAGTTTCTCCAACGGGGAGTTTCTCAAACGCGGAGTTTCTCCAACGCGGAGTTTCTCCAAAGCGGAGTTTCTCCAACGCGGAGATTCTCCAACGCGGAGTTTCTCCAACACGGAGTTTCTCCAACGCAGAGTTTTCTCCAACACGGAGTTTCTCCAACGCGCAGTTTCTCTAACGCGAAGTTTCATCAACGAGGAGTTTCTCCAACGCGGAATTTCTCCAACGCGTAGTTTTTCTAACGCGGAGTTTCTCAAACGCGAATTTTCTCCAACGCGGAGTTTCTCCAATGCGGAGTTTCTACAACACAGAGTTTCTCCAACACGGAGTTTCTCTAACACGGAGTCTCTGCAACACTGATTTTCTCCAACAAGGAGTTTCTCCAACACGGACTATCTCCATCACGGCCTTTATCCAACATGGACTTTCTCCAACATGGTGTTTCTCCAACACGGAGGTTCTCCAACACAGAGTTTCTACAACACGGAGTTTATCCAACGCGGAGTTTCTCCAACGCGGAATTTCTCCAACGGGGAGTTTCTCAAACGCGGAGTTTCTCCAACGCGGAGTTTCTCCAACGCGGAGTTTCTCTAACGCGGATTTTCTCCAACGCGCAGTTTCTCCAACACGGAGTTTATCCAACGCGGAGTTTCTCCAACGGGGAGTTTCTCAAACGCGGAGTTTCTAAAACACGGAGTTTCTCCAAAGCGGAGATTCTCCAACGCGGAGTTTCTCTAAAGCGGAGTTTCTCCAACGCGGAGTTTCTCCAGCGCGGAGTTTCTCCGGCGCGGAGTTTCTCCGGCGCGGAGTTTCTCCAACGCGCAGTTTCTCTAACGCGAAGTTTCATCAACGCGGAGTTTTTCCAACGCGGAGTTTCTCCAACGTGGAATTTCTCCAACGCGGAGTATCTCCAACGAGGAGTTTCTCCAACACGAAGTTTCTCTAACACGGAGTTTCTCCAGCGCGTAGTTTGTCCAACACGGAGTTCTGCAACGCGGAGTGTCTCCAACGCGGAGTTTCTCTAAACCGGAGTTTCTCCAACGCGGAGTTTCACCAACGTGGAATTTCTCCAACGCGTAGTTTTTCCAACGCGGAGTTTCTCAAACGCCGAGTTTCTCCAACACGGAGTTTCTCCTGCGCGGAGTTTCTCCAGCGCGGAGTTTCTCCAACGCGGAGTTTCTCCAAAGCGGAGCTTCTCCAACGCGTAGTTTCTCCAACGGGGAGTTTCTCCAACACGGAGTTTCTCCAACGCAGAGTTTTCTCCAACACGGAGTTCGTCTAACGCGGACTATCTCCATCACGGCCTTTATCCAACATGGACTTTCTCCAACATGGTGTTTCTCCAACACGGAGGTTCTCCAAAACAGAGTTTCTCCAACACGGAATTTATCCAACCCGGAGTTTCTCCAACGCGGAATTTCTCCAACGGGGAGTTTCTCAAACGCGGAGTTTCTCCAACGCGGAGTTTCTCCAACGCGGAGTTTCTCCAAAGCGGAGTTTCTCCAACGCGGAGATTCTCCAACGCGGAGTTTCTCCAACACGCAGTTTCTCCAACACGGAGTTTCTCCAGCGCGGAGTTTCTCCTGCGCGGAGTTTCTCCAGCGCGGAGTTTCTCCAACGCGGAGTTTCTCCAAAGCGGAGCTTCTCCAACGCGTAGTTTCTCCAACGGGGAGTTTCTCAAACGCGGAGTTTCTCCAACGCGGAGTTTCTCCAAAGCGGAGTTTCTCCAACGCGGAGATTCTCCAACGCGGAGTTTCTCCAACACGGAGTTTCTCCAACGCAGAGTTTTCTCCAACACTGAGTTTCTCCAACGCGCAGTTTCTCTAACGCGAAGTTTCATCAACGAGGAGTTTCTCCAACGCGGAATTTCTCCAACGCGTAGTTTTTCTAACGCGGAGTTTCTCAAACGCCGAGTTTCTCCAACACGGAGTTTCTCCTGCGCGGAGTTTCTCCAGCGCGGAGTTTCTCCAACGCGGAGTTTCTCCAACGGGGAGTTTCTCAAACGCGGAGTTTCTCCAACGCGGAGTTTCTCCAAAGCGGAGTTTCTCCAACGCGGAGATTCTCCAACGCGGAGTTTCTCCAACACTGAGTTTCTCCAACACGGACTATCTCCATCACGGCCTTAATCCAACATGGACTTTCTCCAACATGGTGTTTCTCCAACACGGAGGTTCTCCAACACAGAGTTTCTCCAACATGACTTTTTCCAACGCGGAGTTTCTCCAACGCGGAATTTCTCCAACGGGGAGTTTCTCAAACGCGGAGTTTCTCCAACGCGGAGTTTCTCCAAAGCGGAGTTTCTCCAACGCGGAGATTCTCCATCGCGGAGTTTCTCCAACACGCAGTTTCTCCAACACGGAGTTTCTCCAGCGCGGAGTTTCTCCAGCGCGGAGTTTCTCCTGCGCGGAGTTTCTCCAGCGCGGAGTTTCTCCAACGCGGAGTTTCTCCAAAGCGGAGCTTCTCCAACGCGTAGTTTCTCCAACGGGGTGTTTCTCAAACGCGGAGTTTCTCCAACGCGGAGTTTCTCCAAAGCGGAGTTTCTCCAACGCGGAGATTCTCCAACGCGGAGTTTCTCCAACACGGAGTTTCTCCAACGCAGAGTTTTCTCCAACACGGAGTTTCTCCAACGCGCAGTTTCTCTAACGCGAAGTTTCATCAACGAGGAGTTTCTCCAACGCGGAATTTCTCCAACGCGTAGTTTTTCTAACGCGGAGTTTCTCAAACGCGAATTTTCTCCAACGCGGAGTTTCTCCAATGCGGAGTTTCTACAACACAGAGTTTCTCCAACACGGAGTTTCTCTAACACGGAGTCTCTCCAACGCTGATTTTCTCCAACAAGGAGTTTCTCCAACACGGACTATCTCCATCACGGCCTTTATCCAACTTGGACTTTCTCCAACATGGTGTTTCTCCAACACGGAGGTTCTCCAACACAGAGTTTCTCCAACAGGAGTTTATCCAACGCGGAGTTTCTCCAACGCGGAATTTCATCAACGAGGAGTTTCTCCAACGCGGAATTTCTCCAACGCGTAGTTTTTCTAACGCGGAGTTTCTCAAACGCGAATTTTCTCCAACGCGGAGTTTCTCCAATGCGGAGTTTCTACAACACAGAGTTTCTCCAACACGGAGTTTCTCCAACACGGACTATCTCCATCACGGCCTTTATCCAACATGGACTTTCTCCAACATGGTGTTTCTCCAACACGGAGGTTCTCCAACACAGAGTTTCTACAACGCGGAGTTTCTCTAAAGCGGAGTTTCTCCAACGCGGAGTTTCTCCAGCGCGGAGTTTCTCCGGCGCGGAGTTTCTCCAGCGCGGAGTTTCTCCAACGCGCAGTTTCTCTAACGCGAAGTTTCATCAACGCGGAGTTTTTCCAACGCGGAGTTTCTCCAACGTGGAATTTCTCCAACGCGGAGTATCTCCAACGAGGAGTTTCTCCAACACGAAGTTTCTCTAACACGGAGTTTCTCCAGCGCGTAGTTTGTCCAACACGGAGTTCTGCAACGCGGAGTGTCTCCAACGCGGAGTTTCTCTAAACCGGAGTTTCTCCAACGCGGAGTTTCACCAACGTGGAATTTCTCCAACGCGTAGTTTTTCCAACGCGGAGTTTCTCAAACGCCGAGTTTCTCCAACACGGAGTTTCTCCTGCGCGGAGTTTCTCCAGCGCGGAGTTTCTCCAACGCGGAGTATCTCCAAAGCGGAGCTTCTCCAACGCGTAGTTTCTCCAACGGGGAGTTTCTCCAACACGGAGTTTCTCCAACGCAGAGTTTTCTCCAACACGGAGTTTCTCCAAAGCGGAGTTTCTCCAACGCGGAGATTCTCCAACGCGGAGTTTCTCCAACACGGAGTTCGTCTAACGCGGACTATCTCCATCACGGCCTTTATCCAACATGGACTTTCTCCAACATGGTGTTTCTCCAACACGGAGGTTCTCCAAAACAGAGTTTCTCCAACACGGAATTTATCCAACCCGGAGTTTCTCCAACGCGGAATTTCTCCAACGGGGAGTTTCTCCAACGCGGAGTTTCTCCTGCGCGGAGTTTCTCCAGCGCGGAGTTTCTCCAACGCGGAGTTTCTCCAAAGCGGAGCTTCTCCAACGCGTAGTTTCTCCAACGGGGAGTTTCTCAAACGCGGAGTTTCTCCAACGCGGAGTTTCTCCAAAGCGGAGTTTCTCCAACGCGGAGATTCTCCAACGCGGAGTTTCTCCAACACGGAGTTTCTCCAACGCAGAGTTTTCTCCAACACGGAGTTTCTCCAACGCGCAGTTTCTCTAACGCGAAGTTTCATCAACGAGGAGTTTCTCCAACGCGGAATTTCTCCAACGCGTAGTTTTTCTAACGCGGAGTTTCTCAAACGCCGAGTTTCTCCAACACGGAGTTTCCCCTGCGCGGAGTTTCTCCAGCGCGGAGTTTCTCCAACGCGGAGTTTCTCCAACGGGGAGTTTCTCAAACGCGGAGTTTCTCCAACGCGGAGTTTCTCCAAAGCGGAGTTTCTCCAACGCGGAGATTCTCCAACGCGGAGTTTCTCCAACACTGAGTTTCTTCAACACGGACTATCTCCATCACGGCCTTAATCCAACATGGACTTTCTCCAACATGGTGTTTCTCCAACACGGAGGTTCTCCAACACAGAGTTTCTCCAAAATGACTTTTTCCAACGCGGAGTTTCTCCAACGCGGAATTTCTCCAACGGGGAGTTTCTCAAACGCGGAGTTTCTCCAACGCGGAGTTTCTCCAAAGCGGAGTTTCTCCAACGCGGAGATTCTCCATCGCGGAGTTTCTCCAACACGCAGTTTCTCCAACACGGAGTTTCTCCAGCGCGGAGTTTCTCCAGCGCGGAGTGTCTCCTGCGCGGAGTTTCTCCAGCGCGGAGTTTCTCCAACGCGGAGTTTCTCCAAAGCGGAGCTTCTCCAACGCGTAGTTTCTCCAACGGGGTGTTTCTCAAACGCGGAGTTTCTCCAACGCGGAGTTTCTCCAAAGCGGAGTTTCTCCAACGCGGAGATTCTCCAACGCGGAGTTTCTCCAACACGGAGTTTCTCCAACGCAGAGTTTTCTCCAACACGGAGTTTCTCCAACGCGCAGTTTCTCTAACGCGAAGTTTCATCAACGAGGAGTTTCTCCTGCGCGGAGTTTCTCCAGCGCGGAGTTTCTCCAACGGGGAGTTTCTCAAACGCGGAGTTTCTCCAACGCGGAGTTTCTCCAAAGCGGAGTTTCTCCAACGCGGAGATTCTCCAACGCGGAGTTTCTCCAACACTGAGTTTCTCCAACACGGACTATCTCCATCACGGCCTTAATCCAACATGGACTTTCTCCAACATGGTGTTTCTCCAACACGGAGGTTCTCCAACACAGAGTTTCTCCAACATGACTTTTTCCAACGCGGAGTTTCTCCAACGCGGAATTTCTCCAACGGGGAGTTTCTCAAACGCGGAGTTTCTCCAACGCGGAGTTTCTCCAAAGCGGAGTTTCTCCAACGCGGAGATTCTCCATCGCGGAGTTTCTCCAACACGCAGTTTCTCCAACACGGAGTTTCTCCAGCGCGGAGTTTCTCCAGCGCGGAGTTTCTCCTGCGCGGAGTTTCTCCAGCGCGGAGTTTCTCCAACGCGGAGTTTCTCCAAAGCGGGGCTTCTCCAACGCGTAGTTTCTCCAACGGTGTGTTTCTCAAACGCGGAGTTTCTCCAACGCGGAGATTCTCCAAAGCGGAGTTTCTCCAACACTGAGTTTCTCCAACACGGACTATCTCCATCACGGCCTTTATCCAACATGGACTTTCTCCAACATGGTGTTTCTCCAACACGGAGGTTCTCCAACACAGAGTTTCTCCAACATGAGTTTATCCAACGCGGAGTTTCTCCAACGCGGAATTTCTCCAACGGGGAGTTTCTCAAACGCGGAGTTTCTCCAACGCGGAGTTTCTCCAACGCGGAGTTTCTCCAAAGCGGAGTTTTTCCAACGCGGAGATTCTCCATCGCGGAGTTTCTCCAACACGCAGTTTCTCCAACACGGAGTTTCTCCAGCGCGGAGTTTCTCCAGCGCGGAGTTTCTCCTGCGCGGAGTTTCTCCAGCGCGGAGTTTCTCCAACGCGGAGTTTCTCCAAAGCGGAGCTTCTCCAACGCGTAGTTTCTCCAACGGGGAGTTTCTCAAACGCGGAGTTTCTCCAACGCGGAGTTTCTCCAAAGCGGAGTTTCTCCAACGCGGAGATTCTCCAACGCGGAGTTTCTCCAACACGGAGTTTCTCCAACGCAGAGTTTTCTCCAACACGGAGTTTCTCCAACGCGCAGTTTCTCTAACGCGAAGTTTCATCAACGAGGAGTTTCTCCAACGCGGAATTTCTCCAACGCGTAGTTTTTCTAACGCGGAGTTTCTCAAACGCGAATTTTCTCCAACGCGGAGTTTCTCCAATGCGGAGTTTCTACAACACAGAGTTTCTCCAACACGGAGTTTCTCTAACACGGAGTCTCTGCAACAATGATTTTCTCCAACAAGGAGTTTCTCCAACACGGACTATCTCCATCACGGGCTTTATCCAACATGGACTTTCTCCAACATGGTGTTTCTCCAACACGGAGGTTCTCCAACACAGAGTTTCTCCAACACGGAGTTTATCCAACGCGGAGTTTCTCCAACGCGGAATTTCTCCAACGGGGAGTTTCTCAAACGCGGAGTTTCTCCAACGCGGAGTTTCTCCAACGCGGAGTTTCTCCAACGCGGATTTTCTCCAACGCGCAGTTTCTCCAACACGGAGTTTATCCAACGCGGAGTTTCTCCAACGGGGAGTTTCTCAAACGCGGAGTTTCTAAAACACGGAGTTTCTCCAACGCGGAGATTCTCCAACGCGGAGTTTCTCTAAAGCGGAGTTTCTCCAACGCGGAGTTTCTCCAGCGCGGAGTTTCTCCGGCGCGGAGTTTCTCCAGCGCGGAGTTTCTCCAACGCGCAGTTTCTCTAACGCGAAGTTTCATCAACGCGGAGTTTTTCCAACGCGGAGTTTCTCCAACGTGGAATTTCTCCAACGCGGAGTATCTCCAACGAGGAGTTTCTCCAACACGAAGTTTCTCTAACACGGAGTTTCTCCAGCGCGTAGTTTCTCCAGCGCGGAGTTTCTCCTGCGCGGAGTTTCTCCAGCGCGGAGTTTCTCCAACGCGGAGTTTCTCCAAAGCGGAGCTTCTCCAACGCGTAGTTTCTCCAACGGGGTGTTTCTCAAACGCGGAGTTTCTCCAACGCGGAGTTTCTCCAAAGCGGAGTTTCTCCAACGCGGAGATTCTCCAACGCGGAGTTTCTCCAACACGGAGTTTCTCCAACGCAGAGTTTTCTCCAACACGGAGTTTCTCCAACGCGCAGTTTCTCTAACGCGAAGTTTCATCAACGAGGAGTTTCTCCAACGCGGAATTTCTCCAACGCGTAGTTTTTCTAACGCGGAGTTTCTCAAACGCGAATTTTCTCCAACGCGGAGTTTCTCCAATGCGGAGTTTCTACAACACAGAGTTTCTCCAACACGGAGTTTCTCTAACACGGAGTCTCTCCAACGCTGATTTTCTCCAACAAGGAGTTTCTCCAACACGGACTATCTCCATCACGGCCTTTATCCAACTTGGACTTTCTCCAACATGGTGTTTCTCCAACACGGAGGTTCTCCAACACAGAGTTTCTCCAACAGGAGTTTATCCAACGCGGAGTTTCTCCAACGCGGAATTTCATCAACGAGGAGTTTCTCCAACGCGGAATTTCTCCAACGCGTAGTTTTTCTAACGCGGAGTTTCTCAAACGCGAATTTTCTCCAACGCGGAGTTTCTCCAATGCGGAGTTTCTACAACACAGAGTTTCTCCAACACGGAGTTTCTCCAACACGGACTATCTCCATCACGGCCTTTATCCAACATGGACTTTCTCCAACATGGTGTTTCTCCAACACGGAGGTTCTCCAACACAGAGTTTCTACAACGCGGAGTTTCTCTAAAGCGGAGTTTCTCCAACGCGGAGTTTCTCCAGCGCGGAGTTTCTCCGGCGCGGAGTTTCTCCAGCGCGGAGTTTCTCCAACGCGCAGTTTCTCTAACGCGAAGTTTCATCAACGCGGAGTTTTTCCAACGCGGAGTTTCTCCAACGTGGAATTTCTCCAACGCGGAGTATCTCCAACGAGGAGTTTCTCCAACACGAAGTTTCTCTAACACGGAGTTTCTCCAGCGCGTAGTTTGTCCAACACGGAGTTCTGCAACGCGGAGTGTCTCCAACGCGGAGTTTCTCTAAACCGGAGTTTCTCCAACGCGGAGTTTCACCAACGTGGAATTTCTCCAACGCGTAGTTTTTCCAACGCGGAGTTTCTCAAACGCCGAGTTTCTCCAACACGGAGTTTCTCCTGCGCGGAGTTTCTCCAGCGCGGAGTTTCTCCAACGCGGAGTATCTCCAAAGCGGAGCTTCTCCAACGCGTAGTTTCTCCAACGGGGAGTTTCTCCAACACGGAGTTTCTCCAACGCAGAGTTTTCTCCAACACGGAGTTTCTCCAAAGCGGAGTTTCTCCAACGCGGAGATTCTCCAACGCGGAGTTTCTCCAACACGGAGTTCGTCTAACGCGGACTATCTCCATCACGGCCTTTATCCAACATGGACTTTCTCCAACATGGTGTTTCTCCAACACGGAGGTTCTCCAAAACAGAGTTTCTCCAACACGGAATTTATCCAACCCGGAGTTTCTCCAACGCGGAATTTCTCCAACGGGGAGTTTCTCCAACGCGGAGTTTCTCCTGCGCGGAGTTTCTCCAGCGCGGAGTTTCTCCAACGCGGAGTTTCTCCAAAGCGGAGCTTCTCCAACGCGTAGTTTCTCCAACGGGGAGTTTCTCAAACGCGGAGTTTCTCCAACGCGGAGTTTCTCCAAAGCGGAGTTTCTCCAACGCGGAGATTCTCCAACGCGGAGTTTCTCCAACACGGAGTTTCTCCAACGCAGAGTTTTCTCCAACACGGAGTTTCTCCAACGCGCAGTTTCTCTAACGCGAAGTTTCATCAACGAGGAGTTTCTCCAACGCGGAATTTCTCCAACGCGTAGTTTTTCTAACGCGGAGTTTCTCAAACGCCGAGTTTCTCCAACACGGAGTTTCCCCTGCGCGGAGTTTCTCCAGCGCGGAGTTTCTCCAACGCGGAGTTTCTCCAACGGGGAGTTTCTCAAACGCGGAGTTTCTCCAACGCGGAGTTTCTCCAAAGCGGAGTTTCTCCAACGCGGAGATTCTCCAACGCGGAGTTTCTCCAACACTGAGTTTCTTCAACACGGACTATCTCCATCACGGCCTTAATCCAACATGGACTTTCTCCAACATGGTGTTTCTCCAACACGGAGGTTCTCCAACACAGAGTTTCTCCAAAATGACTTTTTCCAACGCGGAGTTTCTCCAACGCGGAATTTCTCCAACGGGGAGTTTCTCAAACGCGGAGTTTCTCCAACGCGGAGTTTCTCCAAAGCGGAGTTTCTCCAACGCGGAGATTCTCCATCGCGGAGTTTCTCCAACACGCAGTTTCTCCAACACGGAGTTTCTCCAGCGCGGAGTTTCTCCAGCGCGGAGTGTCTCCTGCGCGGAGTTTCTCCAGCGCGGAGTTTCTCCAACGCGGAGTTTCTCCAAAGCGGAGCTTCTCCAACGCGTAGTTTCTCCAACGGGGTGTTTCTCAAACGCGGAGTTTCTCCAACGCGGAGTTTCTCCAAAGCGGAGTTTCTCCAACGCGGAGATTCTCCAACGCGGAGTTTCTCCAACACGGAGTTTCTCCAACGCAGAGTTTTCTCCAACACGGAGTTTCTCCAACGCGCAGTTTCTCTAACGCGAAGTTTCATCAACGAGGAGTTTCTCCTGCGCGGAGTTTCTCCAGCGCGGAGTTTCTCCAACGGGGAGTTTCTCAAACGCGGAGTTTCTCCAACGCGGAGTTTCTCCAAAGCGGAGTTTCTCCAACGCGGAGATTCTCCAACGCGGAGTTTCTCCAACACTGAGTTTCTCCAACACGGACTATCTCCATCACGGCCTTAATCCAACATGGACTTTCTCCAACATGGTGTTTCTCCAACACGGAGGTTCTCCAACACAGAGTTTCTCCAACATGACTTTTTCCAACGCGGAGTTTCTCCAACGCGGAATTTCTCCAACGGGGAGTTTCTCAAACGCGGAGTTTCTCCAACGCGGAGTTTCTCCAAAGCGGAGTTTCTCCAACGCGGAGATTCTCCATCGCGGAGTTTCTCCAACACGCAGTTTCTCCAACACGGAGTTTCTCCAGCGCGGAGTTTCTCCAGCGCGGAGTTTCTCCTGCGCGGAGTTTCTCCAGCGCGGAGTTTCTCCAACGCGGAGTTTCTCCAAAGCGGGGCTTCTCCAACGCGTAGTTTCTCCAACGGTGTGTTTCTCAAACGCGGAGTTTCTCCAACGCGGAGATTCTCCAAAGCGGAGTTTCTCCAACACTGAGTTTCTCCAACACGGACTATCTCCATCACGGCCTTTATCCAACATGGACTTTCTCCAACATGGTGTTTCTCCAACACGGAGGTTCTCCAACACAGAGTTTCTCCAACATGAGTTTATCCAACGCGGAGTTTCTCCAACGCGGAATTTCTCCAACGGGGAGTTTCTCAAACGCGGAGTTTCTCCAACGCGGAGTTTCTCCAACGCGGAGTTTCTCCAAAGCGGAGTTTTTCCAACGCGGAGATTCTCCATCGCGGAGTTTCTCCAACACGCAGTTTCTCCAACACGGAGTTTCTCCAGCGCGGAGTTTCTCCAGCGCGGAGTTTCTCCTGCGCGGAGTTTCTCCAGCGCGGAGTTTCTCCAACGCGGAGTTTCTCCAAAGCGGAGCTTCTCCAACGCGTAGTTTCTCCAACGGGGAGTTTCTCAAACGCGGAGTTTCTCCAACGCGGAGTTTCTCCAAAGCGGAGTTTCTCCAACGCGGAGATTCTCCAACGCGGAGTTTCTCCAACACGGAGTTTCTCCAACGCAGAGTTTTCTCCAACACGGAGTTTCTCCAACGCGCAGTTTCTCTAACGCGAAGTTTCATCAACGAGGAGTTTCTCCAACGCGGAATTTCTCCAACGCGTAGTTTTTCTAACGCGGAGTTTCTCAAACGCGAATTTTCTCCAACGCGGAGTTTCTCCAATGCGGAGTTTCTACAACACAGAGTTTCTCCAACACGGAGTTTCTCTAACACGGAGTCTCTGCAACAATGATTTTCTCCAACAAGGAGTTTCTCCAACACGGACTATCTCCATCACGGGCTTTATCCAACATGGACTTTCTCCAACATGGTGTTTCTCCAACACGGAGGTTCTCCAACACAGAGTTTCTCCAACACGGAGTTTATCCAACGCGGAGTTTCTCCAACGCGGAATTTCTCCAACGGGGAGTTTCTCAAACGCGGAGTTTCTCCAACGCGGAGTTTCTCCAACGCGGAGTTTCTCCAACGCGGATTTTCTCCAACGCGCAGTTTCTCCAACACGGAGTTTATCCAACGCGGAGTTTCTCCAACGGGGAGTTTCTCAAACGCGGAGTTTCTAAAACACGGAGTTTCTCCAACGCGGAGATTCTCCAACGCGGAGTTTCTCTAAAGCGGAGTTTCTCCAACGCGGAGTTTCTCCAGCGCGGAGTTTCTCCGGCGCGGAGTTTCTCCAGCGCGGAGTTTCTCCAACGCGCAGTTTCTCTAACGCGAAGTTTCATCAACGCGGAGTTTTTCCAACGCGGAGTTTCTCCAACGTGGAATTTCTCCAACGCGGAGTATCTCCAACGAGGAGTTTCTCCAACACGAAGTTTCTCTAACACGGAGTTTCTCCAGCGCGTAGTTTGTCCAACACGGAGTTCTGCAACGCGGAGTGTCTCCAACGCGGAGTTTCTCTAAACCGGAGTTTCTCCAACGCGGAGTTTCACCAACGTGGAATTTCTCCAACGCGTAGTTTTTCCAACGCGGAGTTTCTCAAACGCCGAGTTTCTCCAACACGGAGTTTCTCCTGCGCGGAGTTTCTCCAGCGCGGAGTTTCTCCAACGCGGAGTTTCTCCAAAGCGGAGCTTCTCCAACGCGTAGTTTCTCCAACGGGGAGTTTCTCCAACACGGAGTTTCTCCAAAGCAGAGTTTTCTCCAACACGGAGATTCTCCAAAGCGGAGTTTCTCCAACGCGGAGATTCTCCAACGCGGAGTTTCTCCAACACGGAGTTCGTCCAACACGGACTATCTCCATCACGGCCTTTATCCAACATGGACTTTCTCCAACATGGTGTTTCTCCAACACGGAGGTTCTCCAACACAGAGTTTCTCCAACACGGAATTTATCCAACCCGGAGTTTCTCCAACGCGGAATTTCTCCAACGGGGAGTTTCTCAAACGCGGAGTTTCTCCAACGCGGAGTTTCTCTAACGCGGAGTTTCTCCAAAGCGGAGTTTCTCCAACGCGGAGATTCTCCAACGCGGAGTTTCTCCAACACGCAGTTTCTCCAACACGGAGTTTCTCCAGCGCGGAGTTTCTCCTGCGCGGAGTTTCTCCAGCGCGGAGTTTCTCCAACGCGGAGTTTCTCCAAAGCGGAGCTTCTCCAACGCGTAGTTTCTCCAACGGGGAGTTTCTCAAACGCGGAGTTTCTCCAACGCGGAGTTTCTCCAAAGCGGAGTTTCTCCAACGCGGAGATTCTCCAACGCGGAGTTTCTCCAACACTGAGTTTCTCCAACACGGACTATCTCCATCACGGCCTTAATCCAACATGGACTTTCTCCAACATGGTGTTTCTCCAACACGGAGGTTCTCCAACACAGAGTTTCTCCAACATGACTTTTTCCAACGCGGAGTTTCTCCAACGCGGAATTTCTCCAACGGGGAGTTTCTCAAACGCGGAGTTTCTCCAACGCGGAGTTTCTCCAAAGCGGAGTTTCTCCAACGCGGAGATTCTCCATCGCGGAGTTTCTCCAACACGCAGTTTCTCCAACACGGAGTTTCTCCAGCGCGGAGTTTCTCCTGCGCGGAGTTTCTCCAGCGCGGAGTTTCTCCAACGCGGAGTTTCTCCAAAGCGGAGCTTCTCCAACGCGTAGTTTCTCCAACGGGGTGTTTCTCAAACGCGGAGTTTCTCCAACACGGAGGTTCTCCAACACAGAGTTTCTCCAACATGAGTTTATCCAACGCGGAGTTTCTCCAACGCGGAATTTCTCCAACGGGGAGTTTCTCAAACGCGGAGTTTCTCCAACGCGGAGTTTCTCCAACGCGGAGTTTCTCCAAAGCGGAGTTTCTCCAACGCGGAGATTCTCCATCGCGGAGTTTCTCCAACACGCAGTTTCTCCAACACGGAGTTTCTCCAGCGCGGAGTTTCTCCAGCGCGGAGTTTCTCCTGCGCGGAGTTTCTCCAGCGCGGAGTTTCTCCAGCGCGTAGTTTGTCCAACACGGAGTTCTGCAACGCGGAGTGTCTCCAACGCGGAGTTTCTCTAAACCGGAGTTTCTCCAACGCGGAGTTTCACCAACGTGGAATTTCTCCAACGCGTAGTTTTTCCAACGCGGAGTTTCTCAAACGCCGAGTTTCTCCAACACGGAGTTTCTCCTGCGCGGAGTTTCTCCAGCGCGGAGTTTCTCCAACGCGGAGTATCTCCAAAGCGGAGCTTCTCCAACGCGTAGTTTCTCCAACGGGGAGTTTCTCCAACACGGAGTTTCTCCAACGCAGAGTTTTCTCCAACACGGAGTTTCTCCAAAGCGGAGTTTCTCCAACGCGGAGATTCTCCAACGCGGAGTTTCTCCAACACGGAGTTCGTCTAACGCGGACTATCTCCATCACGGCCTTTATCCAACATGGACTTTCTCCAACATGGTGTTTCTCCAACACGGAGGTTCTCCAAAACAGAGTTTCTCCAACACGGAATTTATCCAACCCGGAGTTTCTCCAACGCGGAATTTCTCCAACGGGGAGTTTCTCCAACGCGGAGTTTCTCCTGCGCGGAGTTTCTCCAGCGCGGAGTTTCTCCAACGCGGAGTTTCTCCAAAGCGGAGCTTCTCCAACGCGTAGTTTCTCCAACGGGGAGTTTCTCAAACGCGGAGTTTCTCCAACGCGGAGTTTCTCCAAAGCGGAGTTTCTCCAACGCGGAGATTCTCCAACGCGGAGTTTCTCCAACACGGAGTTTCTCCAACGCAGAGTTTTCTCCAACACGGAGTTTCTCCAACGCGCAGTTTCTCTAACGCGAAGTTTCATCAACGAGGAGTTTCTCCAACGCGGAATTTCTCCAACGCGTAGTTTTTCTAACGCGGAGTTTCTCAAACGCCGAGTTTCTCCAACACGGAGTTTCCCCTGCGCGGAGTTTCTCCAGCGCGGAGTTTCTCCAACGCGGAGTTTCTCCAACGGGGAGTTTCTCAAACGCGGAGTTTCTCCAACGCGGAGTTTCTCCAAAGCGGAGTTTCTCCAACGCGGAGATTCTCCAACGCGGAGTTTCTCCAACACTGAGTTTCTCCAACACGGACTATCTCCATCACGGCCTTAATCCAACATGGACTTTCTCCAACATGGTGTTTCTCCAACACGGAGGTTCTCCAACACAGAGTTTCTCCAACATGACTTTTTCCAACGCGGAGTTTCTCCAACGCGGAATTTCTCCAACGGGGAGTTTCTCAAACGCGGAGTTTCTCCAACGCGGAGTTTCTCCAAAGCGGAGTTTCTCCAACGCGGAGATTCTCCATCGCGGAGTTTCTCCAACACGCAGTTTCTCCAACACGGAGTTTCTCCAGCGCGGAGTTTCTCCAGCGCGGAGTTTCTCCTGCGCGGAGTTTCTCCAGCGCGGAGTTTCTCCAACGCGGAGTTTCTCCAAAGCGGAGCTTCTCCAACGCGTAGTTTCTCCAACGGGGTGTTTCTCAAACGCGGAGTTTCTCCAACGCGGAGTTTCTCCAAAGCGGAGTTTCTCCAACGCGGAGATTCTCCAACGCGGAGTTTCTCCAACACGGAGTTTCTCCAACGCAGAGTTTTCTCCAACACGGAGTTTCTCCAACGCGCAGTTTCTCTAACGCGAAGTTTCATCAACGAGGAGTTTCTCCTGCGCGGAGTTTCTCCAGCGCGGAGTTTCTCCAACGGGGAGTTTCTCAAACGCGGAGTTTCTCCAACGCGGAGTTTCTCCAAAGCGGAGTTTCTCCAACGCGGAGATTCTCCAACGCGGAGTTTCTCCAACACTGAGTTTCTCCAACACGGACTATCTCCATCACGGCCTTAATCCAACATGGACTTTCTCCAACATGGTGTTTCTCCAACACGGAGGTTCTCCAACACAGAGTTTCTCCAACATGACTTTTTCCAACGCGGAGTTTCTCCAACGCGGAATTTCTCCAACGGGGAGTTTCTCAAACGCGGAGTTTCTCCAACGCGGAGTTTCTCCAAAGCGGAGTTTCTCCATCGCGGAGTTTCTCCAACACGCAGTTTCTCCAACACGGAGTTTCTCCAGCGCGGAGTTTCTCCAGCGCGGAGTTTCTCCTGCGCGGAGTTTCTCCAGCGCGGAGTTTCTCCAACGCGGAGTTTCTCCAATGCGGGGCTTCTCCAACGCGTAGTTTCTCCAACGGTGTGTTTCTCAAACGCGGAGTTTCTCCAACGCGGAGATTCTCCAAAGCGGAGTTTCTCCAACACTGAGTTTCTCCAACACGGACTATCTCCATCACGGCCTTTATCCAACATGGACTTTCTCCAACATGGTGTTTCTCCAACACGGAGGTTCTCCAACACAGAGTTTCTCCAACATGAGTTTATCCAACGCGGAGTTTCTCCAACGCGGAATTTCTCCAACGGGGAGTTTCTCAAACGCGGAGTTTCTCCAACGCGGAGTTTCTCCAACGCGGAGTTTCTCCAAAGCGGAGTTTTTCCAACGCGGAGATTCTCCATCGCGGAGTTTCTCCAACACGCAGTTTCTCCAACACGGAGTTTCTCCAGCGCGGAGTTTCTCCAGCGCGGAGTTTCTCCTGCGCGGAGTTTCTCCAGCGCGGAGTTTCTCCAACGCGGAGTTTCTCCAAAGCGGAGCTTCTCCAACGCGTAGTTTCTCCAACGGGGAGTTTCTCAAACGCGGAGTTTCTCCAACGCGGAGTTTCTCCAAAGCGAAGTTTCTCCAACGCGGAGATTCTCCAACGCGGAGTTTCTCCAACACGGAGTTTCTCCAACGCAGAGTTTTCTCCAACACGGAGTTTCTCCAACGCGCAGTTTCTCTAACGCGAAGTTTCATCAACGAGGAGTTTCTCCAACGCGGAATTTCTCCAACGCGTAGTTTTTCTAACGCGGAGTTTCTCAAACGCGAATTTTCTCCAACGCGGAGTTTCTCCAATGCGGAGTTTCTACAACACAGAGTTTCTCCAACACGGAGTTTCTCTAACACGGAGTCTCTGCAACAATGATTTTCTCCAACAAGGAGTTTCTCCAACACGGACTATCTCCATCACGGGCTTTATCCAACATGGACTTTCTCCAACATGGTGTTTCTCCAACACGGAGGTTCTCCAACACAGAGTTTCTCCAACACGGAGTTTATCCAACGCGGAGTTTCTCCAACGCGGAATTTCTCCAACGGGGAGTTTCTCAAACGCGGAGTTTCTCCAACGCGGAGTTTCTCCAACGCGGAGTTTCTCCAACGCGGATTTTCTCCAACGCGCAGTTTCTCCAACACGGAGTTTATCCAACGCGGAGTTTCTCCAACGGGGAGTTTCTCAAACGCGGAGTTTCTAAAACACGGAGTTTCTCCAACGCGGAGATTCTCCAACGCGGAGTTTCTCTAAAGCGGAGTTTCTCCAACGCGGAGTTTCTCCAGCGCGGAGTTTCTCCGGCGCGGAGTTTCTCCAGCGCGGAGTTTCTCCAACGCGCAGTTTCTCTAACGCGAAGTTTCATCAACGCGGAGTTTTTCCAACGCGGAGTTTCTCCAACGTGGAATTTCTCCAACGCGGAGTATCTCCAACGAGGAGTTTCTCCAACACGAAGTTTCTCTAACACGGAGTTTCTCCAGCGCGTAGTTTGTCCAACACGGAGTTCTGCAACGCGGAGTGTCTCCAACGCGGAGTTTCTCTAAACCGGAGTTTCTCCAACGCGGAGTTTCACCAACGTGGAATTTCTCCAACGCGTAGTTTTTCCAACGCGGAGTTTCTCAAACGCCGAGTTTCTCCAACACGGAGTTTCTCCTGCGCGGAGTTTCTCCAGCGCGGAGTTTCTCCAACGCGGAGTTTCTCCAAAGCGGAGCTTCTCCAACGCGTAGTTTCTCCAACGGGGAGTTTCTCCAACACGGAGTTTCTCCAAAGCAGAGTTTTCTCCAACACGGAGTTTCTCCAAAGCGGAGTTTCTCCAACGCGGAGATTCTCCAACGCGGAGTTTCTCCAACACGGAGTTCGTCCAACACGGACTATCTCCATCACGGCCTTTATCCAACATGGACTTTCTCCAACATGGTGTTTCTCCAACACGGAGGTTCTCCAACACAGAGTTTCTCCAACACGGAATTTATCCAACCCGGAGTTTCTCCAACGCGGAATTTCTCCAACGGGGAGTTTCTCAAACGCGGAGTTTCTCCAACGCGGAGTTTCTCTAACGCGGAGTTTCTCCAAAGCGGAGTTTCTCCAACGCGGAGATTCTCCAACGCGGAGTTTCTCCAACACGCAGTTTCTCCAACACGGAGTTTCTCCAGCGCGGAGTTTCTCCTGCGCGGAGTTTCTCCAGCGCGGAGTTTCTCCAACGCGGAGTTTCTCCAAAGCGGAGCTTCTCCAACGCGTAGTTTCTCCAACGGGGAGTTTCTCAAACGCGGAGTTTCTCCAACGCGGAGTTTCTCCAAAGCGGAGTTTCTCCAACGCGGAGATTCTCCAACGCGGAGTTTCTCCAACACTGAGTTTCTCCAACACGGACTATCTCCATCACGGCCTTAATCCAACATGGACTTTCTCCAACATGGTGTTTCTCCAACACGGAGGTTCTCCAACACAGAGTTTCTCCAACATGACTTTTTCCAACGCGGAGTTTCTCCAACGCGGAATTTCTCCAACGGGGAGTTTCTCAAACGCGGAGTTTCTCCAACGCGGAGTTTCTCCAAAGCGGAGTTTCTCCAACGCGGAGATTCTCCATCGCGGAGTTTCTCCAACACGCAGTTTCTCCAACACGGAGTTTCTCCAGCGCGGAGTTTCTCCTGCGCGGAGTTTCTCCAGCGCGGAGTTTCTCCAACGCGGAGTTTCTCCAAAGCGGAGCTTCTCCAACGCGTAGTTTCTCCAACGGGGTGTTTCTCAAACGCGGAGTTTCTCCAACACGGAGGTTCTCCAACACAGAGTTTCTCCAACATGAGTTTATCCAACGCGGAGTTTCTCCAACGCGGAATTTCTCCAACGGGGAGTTTCTCAAACGCGGAGTTTCTCCAACGCGGAGTTTCTCCAACGCGGAGTTTCTCCAAAGCGGAGTTTCTCCAACGCGGAGATTCTCCATCGCGGAGTTTCTCCAACACGCAGTTTCTCCAACACGGAGTTTCTCCAGCGCGGAGTTTCTCCAGCGCGGAGTTTCTCCTGCGCGGAGTTTCTCCAGCGCGGAGTTTCTCCAGCGCGGAGTTTCTCCAACGCGGAGTTTCTCCAAAGCGGAGCTTCTCCAAAGCGTAGTTTCTCCAACGGGGAGTTTCTCAAACGCGGAGTTTCTCCAACGCGGAGTTTCTCCAAAGCGGAGTTTCTCCAACGCGGAGATTCTCCAACGCGGAGTTTCTCCAACACGGAGTTTCTCCAACGCAGAGTTTTCTCCAACACGGAGTTTCTCCAACGCGCAGTTTCTCTAACGCGAAGTTTCATCAACGAGGAGTTTCTCCAACGCGGAATTTCTCCAACGCGTAGTTTTTCTAACGCGGAGTTTCTCAAACGCGAATTTTCTCCAACGCGGAGTTTCTCCAATGCGGAGTTTCTACAACACAGAGTTTCTCCAAAGCGGAGTTTCTCCAACGCGGAGATTCTCCAACGCGGAGTTTCTCCAACACTGAGTTTCTCCAACACGGACTATCTCCATCACGGCCTTAATCCAACATGGACTTTCTCCAACATGGTGTTTCTCCAACACGGAGGTTCTCCAACACAGAGTTTCTCCAACATGACTTTTTCCAACGCGGAGTTTCTCCAACGCGGAATTTCTCCAACGGGGAGTTTCTCAAACGCGGAGTTTCTCCAACGCGGAGTTTCTCCAAAGCGGAGTTTCTCCAACGCGGAGATTCTCCATCGCGGAGTTTCTCCAACACGCAGTTTCTCCAACACGGAGTTTCTCCAGCGCGGAGTTTCTCCTGCGCGGAGTTTCTCCAGCGCGGAGTTTCTCCAACGCGGAGTTTCTCCAAAGCGGAGCTTCTCCAACGCGTAGTTTCTCCAACGGGGTGTTTCTCAAACGCGGAGTTTCTCCAACACGGAGGTTCTCCAACACAGAGTTTCTCCAACATGAGTTTATCCAACGCGGAGTTTCTCCAACGCGGAATTTCTCCAACGGGGAGTTTCTCAAACGCGGAGTTTCTCCAACGCGGAGTTTCTCCAACGCGGAGTTTCTCCAAAGCGGAGTTTCTCCAACGCGGAGATTCTCCATCGCGGAGTTTCTCCAACACGCAGTTTCTCCAACACGGAGTTTCTCCAGCGCGGAGTTTCTCCAGCGCGGAGTTTCTCCTGCGCGGAGTTTCTCCAGCGCGGAGTTTCTCCAGCGCGGAGTTTCTCCAACGCGGAGTTTCTCCAAAGCGGAGCTTCTCCAAAGCGTAGTTTCTCCAACGGGGAGTTTCTCAAACGCGGAGTTTCTCCAACGCGGAGTTTCTCCAAAGCGGAGTTTCTCCAACGCGGAGATTCTCCAACGCGGAGTTTCTCCAACACGGAGTTTCTCCAACGCAGAGTTTTCTCCAACACGGAGTTTCTCCAACGCGCAGTTTCTCTAACGCGAAGTTTCATCAACGAGGAGTTTCTCCAACGCGGAATTTCTCCAACGCGTAGTTTTTCTAACGCGGAGTTTCTCAAACGCGAATTTTCTCCAACGCGGAGTTTCTCCAATGCGGAGTTTCTACAACACAGAGTTTCTCCAACACGGAGTTTCTCTAACACGGAGTCTCTGCAACAATGATTTTCTCCAACAAGGAGTTTCTCCAACACGGACTATCTCCATCACGGCCTTTATCCAACATGGACTTTCTCCAACATGGTGTTTCTCCAACACGGAGGTTCTCCAACACAGAGTTTCTCCAACACGGAGTTTATCCAACGCGGAGTTTCTCCAACGCGGAATTTCTCCAACGGGGAGTTTCTCAAACGCGGAGTTTCTCCAACGCGGAGTTTCTCCAACGCGGAGTATCTCCAACGCGGATTTTCTCCAACGCGCAGTTTCTCCAACACGGAGTTTATCCAACGCGGAGTTTCTCCAACGGGGAGTTTCTCAAACGCGGAGTTTCTAAAACACGGAGTTTCTCCAAAGCGGAGATTCTCCAACGCGGAGTTTCTCTAAAGCGGAGTTTCTCCAACGCGGAGTTTCTCCAGCGCGGAGTTTCTCCGGCGCGGAGTTTCTCCAGCGCGGAGTTTCTCCAACGCGCAGTTTCTCTAACGCGAAGTTTCATCAACGCGGAGTTTCTCCAACGCGGAGTTTCTCCAAAGCGGAGTTTCTCCAACGCGGAGATTCTCCAACGCGGAGTTTCTCCAACACGGAGTTTCTCCAACGCAGAGTTTTCTCCAACACGGAGTTTCTCCAACGCGCTGTTTCTCTAACGCGAAGTTTCATCAACGAGGAGTTTCTCCAACGCGGAATTTCTCCAACGCGTTTCTAACGCGGAGTTTCTCAAACGCGAATTTTCTCCAACGCGGAGTTTCTCCAATGCGGAGTTTCTACAACACAGAGTTTCTCCAACACGGAGTTTCTCTAACACGGAGTCTCTGCAACACTGATTTTCTCCAACAAGGAGTTTCTCCAACACGGACTATCTCCATCACGGCCTTTATCCAACATGGACTTTCTCCAACATGGTGTTTCTCCAACACGGAGGTTCTCCAACACAGAGTTTCTACAACACGGAGTTTATCCAACGCGGAGTTTCTCCAACGCGGAATTTCTCCAACGGGGAGTTTCTCAAACGCGGAGTTTCTCCAACGCGGAGTTTCTCCAACGCGGAGTTTCTCCAACGCGGATTTTCTCCAACGCGCAGTTTCTCCAACACGGAGTTTATCCAACGCGGAGTTTCTCCAACGGGGAGTTTCTCAAACGCGGAGTTTCTAAAACACGGAGTTTCTCCAAAGCGGAGATTCTCCAACGCGGAGTTTCTCTAAAGCGGAGTTTCTCCAACGCGGAGTTTCTCCAGCGCGGAGTTTCTCCGGCGCGGAGTTTCTCCAGCGCGGAGTTTCTCCAACGCGCAATTTCTCTAACGCGAAGTTTCATCAACGCGGAGTTTTTCCAACGCGGAGTTTCTCCAACGTGGAATTTCTCCAACGCGGAGTATCTCCAACGAGGAGTTTCTCCAACACGAAGTTTCTCTAACACGGAGTTTCTCCAGCGCGTAGTTTGTCCAACACGGAGTTCTGCAACGCGGAGTGTCTCCAACGCGGAGTTTCTCTAAACCGGAGTTTCTCCAACGCGGAGTTTCACCAACGTGGAATTTCTCCAACGCGTAGTTTTTCCAACGCGGAGTTTCTCAAACGCCGAGTTTCTCCAACACGGAGTTTCTCCTGCGCGGAGTTTCTCCAGCGCGGAGTTTCTCCAACGCGGAGTTTCTCCAAAGCGGAGCTTCTCCAACGCGTAGTTTCTCCAACGGGGAGTTTCTCCAACACGGAGTTTCTCCAACGCAGAGTTTTCTCCAACACGGAGTTTCTCCAAAGCGGAGTTTCTCCAACGCGGAGATTCTCCAACGCGGAGTTTCTCCAACACGGAGTTCGTCTAACGCGGACTATCTCCATCACGGCCTTTATCCAACATGGACTTTCTCCAACATGGTGTTTCTCCAACACGGAGGTTCTCCAAAACAGAGTTTCTCCAACACGGAATTTATCCAACCCGGAGTTTCTCCAACGCGGAATTTCTCCAACGGGGAGATTCTCAAACGCGGAGTTTCTCCAACGCGGAGTTTCTCCAACGCGGAGTTTCTCCAAAGCGGAGTTTCTCCAACGCGGAGATTCTCCAACGCGGAGTTTCTCCAACACGCAGTTTCTCCAACACGGAGTTTCTCCAGCGCGGAGTTTCTCCTGCGCGGAGTTTCTCCAGCGCGGAGTTTCTCCAACGCGGAGTTTCTCCAAAGCGGAGCTTCTCCAACGCGTAGTTTCTCCAACGGGGAGTTTCTCAAACGCGGAGTTTCTCCAACGCGGAGTTTCTCCAAAGCGGAGTTTCTCCAACGCGGAGATTCTCCAACGCGGAGTTTCTCCAACACGGAGTTTCTCCAACGCAGAGTTTTCTCCAACACGGAGTTTCTCCAAAGCGCAGTTTCTCTAACGCGAAGTTTCATCAACAAGGAGTTTCTCCAACGCGGAATTTCTCCAACGCGTAGTTTTTCTAACGCGGAGTTTCTCAAACGCCGAGTTTCTCCAACACGGAGTTTCTCCTGCGCGGAGTTTCTCCAGCGCGGAGTTTCTCCAACGCGGAGTTTCTCCAACGGGCAGTTTCTCAAACGCGGAGTTTCTCCAACGCGGAGTTTCTCCAAAGCGCAGTTTCTCCAACGCGGAGATTCTCCAACGCGGAGTTTCTCCAACACTGAGTTTCTCCAGCACGGACTATCTCCATCACGGCCTTAATCCAACATGGACTTTCTCCAACATGGTGTTTCTCCAACACGGAGGTTCTCCAACACAGAGTTTCTCCAACATGACTTTTTCCAACGCGGAGTTTCTCCAACGCGGAATTTCTCCAACGGGGAGTTTCTCAAACGCGGAGTTTCTCCAACGCGGAGTTTCTCCAAAGCGGAGTTTCTTCAACGCGGAGATTCTCCATCGCGGAGTTTCTCCAACACGCAGTTTCTCCAACACGGAGTTTCTCCAGCGCGGAGTTTCTCCAGCGCGGAGTTTCTCCAACGCGGAGTTTCTCCAAAGCGGAGCTTCTCCAACGCGTAGTTTCTCCAACGGGGTGTTTCTCAAACGCGGAGTTTCTCCAACGCGGAGTTTCTCCAAAGCGGAGTTTCTCCAACGCGGAGATTCTCCAACGCGGAGTTTCTCCAACACGGAGTTTCTCCAACGCAGAGTTTTCTCCAACACGGAGTTTCTCCAACGCGCAGTTTCTCTAACGCGAAGTTTCATCAACGAGGAGTTTCTCCAACGCGGAATTTCTCCAACGCGTAGTTTTTCTAACGCGGAGTTGCTCAAACGCGAATTTTCTCCAACGCGGAGTTTCTCCAATGCGGAGTTTCTACAACACAGAGTTTCTCCAACACGGAGTTTCTCTAACACGGAGTCTCTCCAACGCTGATTTTCTCCAACAAGGAGTTTCTTCAACACGGACTATCTCTATCACGGCCTTTATCCAACATGGACTTTCTCCAACATGGTGTTTCTCCAACACGGAGGTTCTCCAACACAGAGTTTCTCCAACAGGAGTTTAACCAACGCGGAGTTTCTCCAACGCGGAATTTCATCAACGAGGAGTTTCTCCAACGCGGAATTTCTCCAACGCGTAGTTTTTCTAACGCGGAGTTTCTCAAACGCGAATTTTCTCCAACGCGGAGTTTCTCCAATGCGGAGTTTCTACAACACAGAGTTTCTCCAACACGGAGTTTCTCTAACACGGAGTCTCTGCAACACTGATTTTCTCCAACAAGGAGTTTCTCCAACACGGACTATCTCCATCACGGCCTTTATCCAACATGGACTTTCTCCAACATGGTGTTTCTCCAACACGGAGGTTCTCCAACACAGAGTTTCTACAACACGGAGTTTATCCAACGCGGAGTTTCTCCAACGCGGAATTTCTCCAACGGGGAGTTTCTCAAACGCGGAGTTTCTCCAACGCGGAGTTTCTCCAACGCGGAGTTTCTCCAACGCGGATTTTCTCCAACGCGCAGTTTCTCCAACACGAAGTTTATCCAACGCGGAGTTTCTCCAACGGGGAGTTTCTCAAACGCGGAGTTTCTAAAACACGGAGTTTCTCCAAAGCGGAGATTCTCCAACGCGGAGTTTCTCTAAAGCGGAGTTTCTCCAACGCGGAGTTTCTCCAGCGCGGAGTTTCTCCGGCGCGGAGTTTCTCCAGCGCGGAGTTTCTCCAACGCGCAGTTTCTCTAACGCGAAGTTTCATCAACGCGGAGTTTTTCCAACGCGGAGTTTCTCCAACGTGGAATTTCTCCAACGCGGAGTATCTCCAACGAGGAGTTTCTCCAACACGAACTTTCTCTAACACGGAGTTTCTCCAGCGCGTAGTTTGTCCAACACGGAGTTCTGCAACGCGGAGTGTCTCCAACGCGGAGTTTCTCTAAACCGGAGTTTCTCCAACGCGGAGTTTCACCAACGTGGAATTTCTCCAACGCGTAGTTTTTCCAACGCGGAGTTTCTCAAACGCCGAGTTTCTCCAACACGGAGTTTCTCCTGCGCGGAGTTTCTCCAGCGCGGAGTTTCTCCAACGCGGAGTTTCTCCAAAGCGGAGCTTCTCCAACGCGTAGTTTCTCCAACGGGGAGTTTCTCCAACACGGAGTTTCTCCAACGCAGAGTTTTCTCCAACACGGAGTTTCTCCAAAGCGGAGTTTCTCCAACGCGGAGATTCTCCAACGCGGAGTTTCTCCAACACGGAGTTCGTCTAACGCGGACTATCTCCATCACGGCCTTTATCCAACATGGACTTTCTCCAACATGGTGTTTCTCCAACACGGAGGTTCTCCAAAACAGAGTTTCTCCAACACGGAATTTATCCAACCCGGAGTTTCTCCAACGCGGAATTTCTCCAACGGGGAGTTTCTCAAACGCGGTGTTTCTCCAACGCGGAGTTTCTCCAACGCGGAGTTTCTCCAAAGCGGAGTTTCTCCAACGCGGAGATTCTCCAACGCGGAGTTTCTCCAACACGCAGTTTCTCCAACACGGAGTTTCTCCAGCGCGGAGTTTCTCCTGCGCGGAGTTTCTCCAGCGCGGAGTTTCTCCAACGCGGAGTTTCTCCAAAGCGGAGCTTCTCCAACGCGTAGTTTCTCCAACGGGGAGTTTCTCAAACGCGGAGTTTCTCCAACGCGGAGTTTCTCCAAAGCGGAGTTTCTCCAACGCGGAGATTCTCCAACGCGGAGTTTCTCCAACACGGAGTTTCTCCAACGCAGAGTTTTCTCCAACACGGAGTTTCTCCAACGCGCAGTTTCTCTAACGCGAAGTTTCATCAACGAGGAGTTTCTCCAACGCGGAATTTCTCCAACGCGTAGTTTTTCTAACGCGGAGTTTCTCAAACGCCGAGTTTCTCCAACACGGAGTTTCTCCTGCGCGGAGTTTCTCCAGCGCGGAGTTTCTCCAACGCGGAGTTTCTCCAACGGGGAGTTTCTCAAACGCGGAGTTTCTCCAACGCGGAGTTTTTCCAAAGCGGAGTTTCTCCAACGCGGAGATTCTCCAACGCGGAGTTTCTCCAACACTGAGTTTCTCCAACACGGACTATCTCCATCACGGCCTTAATCCAACATGGACTTTCTCCAACATGGTGTTTCTCCAACACGGAGGTTCTCCAACACAGAGTTTCTCCAACATGACTTTTTCCAAC
This sequence comes from Amblyomma americanum, assembly GCF_052857255.1. Taxonomy (NCBI): domain Eukaryota; kingdom Metazoa; phylum Arthropoda; class Arachnida; order Ixodida; family Ixodidae; genus Amblyomma; species Amblyomma americanum. The sequence continues at coordinate 164,078,844 of NC_135502.1, forward strand.
GCGGAGTTTCTCCAACGCGGAATTTCTCCAACGGGGAGTTTCTCAAACGCGGAGTTTCTCCAACGCGGAGTTTCTCCAAAGCGGAGTTTCTCCAACGCGGAGATTCTCCATCGCGGAGTTTCTCCAACACGCAGTTTCTCCAACACGGAGTTTCTCCAGCGCGGAGTTTCTCCAGCGCGGAGTTTCTCCTGCGCGGAGTTTCTCCAGCGCGGAGTTTCTCCAACGCGGAGTTTCTCCAAAGCGGAGCTTCTCCAACGCGGAGATTCTCCAACGCGGAGTTTCTCCAACACGGAGTTTCTCCAACGCAGAGTTTTCTCCAACACGGAGTTTCTCCAACGCGCAGTTTCTCTAACGCGAAGTTTCATCAACGAGGAGTTTCTCCAACGCGGAATTTCTCCAACGCGTAGTTTTTCTAACGCGGAGTTTCTCCAACGCGGAGTTTCTCCAACGCGGAGTTTCTCCAAAGCGGAGTTTCTCCAACGCGGAGATTCTCCAACGCGGAGTTTCTCCAACACGGAGTTTCTCCAACGCAGAGTTTTCTCCAACACGGAGTTTCTCCAACGCGCAGTTTCTCTAACGCGAAGTTTCATCAACGAGGAGTTTCTCCAACGCGGAATTTCTCCAACGCGTAGTTTTTCTAACGCGGAGTTTCTCAAACGCGAATTTTCTCCAACGCGGAGTTTCTCCAATGCGGAGTTTCTACAACACAGAGTTTCTCCAACACGGAGTTTCTCTAACACTGAGTCTCTCCAACGCTGATTTCCTCCAACAAGGAGTTTCTCCAACACGGACTATCTCCATCACGGCCTTTATCCAACATGGACTTTCTCCAACATGGTGTTTCTCCAACACGGAGGTTCTCCAACACAGAGTTTCTCCAACACGGAGTTTATCCAACGCGGAGTTTCTCCAACGCGGAATTTCTCCAACGGGGAGTTTCTCAAACGCGGAGTTTCTCCAACGCGGAGTTTCTCCAACGCGGAGTTTCTCCAACGCGGATTTTCTCCAACGCGCAGTTTCCCAACACTGAGTTTCTCCAACACGGAGTTTATCCAACGCTGAGTTTCTCCAACGGGGAGTTTCTCAAACGCGGAGTTTCTAAAACACGGAGTTTCTCGAAAGCGGAGATTCTCCAACGCGGAGTTTCTCTAAAGCGGAGTTTCTCCAACGCGGAGTTTCTCCAGCGCGGAGTTTCTCCAGCGCGGAGTTTCCCCAGCGCGGAGTTTCTCCAACGTGGAGTTTTCTCCAACGCGGAGTTTCTCCAACGCGCAGTTTCTCTAACGCGAAGTTTCATCAACGCGGAGTTTCTCCAACGCGGAGTTTCTCCAACGTGGAGTTTCTCCAACCCCTAGTTTCTCCAACGCGTAGTTTCTCCAACGCGCAGTTTCTCCAACGCGGAGTTTCTCCAACGCGGAGTTTCTCCAACGCGGAGTTTCTCCAACACGGAGTTTCTCTAACACTGAGTTTCTCCATCACAGAGTTTCTCCAACACGGAGTTTCTCTAACGGAGTTTCTCCAACACTGATTTTCTCCAACAAGGAGTTTCTCCAACACGGACTATGTCCATCAAGGACTTTATCCAACACGGACTTTCTTCAACACGGAGTTTCTCCAACACGGATAATCTCCAACACGGAGTTTCTCCAACACGGAGTTTATCCAACGCGGAGTTTCTCCAACGCGGAATTTCTCCAACGGGGAGTTTCTCAAACGCGGAGTTTCTCCAACGCGGAGTTTCTCCTACGCGGAGTTTCTCCAAAGCGGAGTTTCTCCAACGCGGAGATTCTCCAACGCGGAGTTTCTCCAACACGCAGTTTCTTCAACACGGAGTTTCTCCAGCGCGGAGTTTCTCCAACCCGGAGTTTCTCCAACGCGGAGTTTCTCCAACGCGTAGTTTCTCTAACGCGGAGTTTCTCCAACGCGGAGTTTCTTCAACACGGAGTTTCACCAACATGGAGTTTCTCCAACACGGAGTTTCGCTAACACGGAGTTTCTCCAACGCGGAGTTTCTCCAACGCAGAGTTTCTCCAACGCGGAGTATCTCAAACACGGATTTTCCCCAACGCGGAGTTTCTCCAACGCGGAGTTTCTCCAGCGCGGAGTTTATCCAGCGCGGGGTTTCCCCAGCGCGGAGTTTCTCCAGCGCGGAGTTCCTCCAACGCGCAGTTTCTCTAACGCGGAGTTTCTCCAACGCGGAGATTCTCCAACGTGGAATTTCTCCAACGCGGAGTATCTCCAACGAGGAGTTTCTCCAACACAAAGTTTCTCTAACACGGAGTTTCTCCAGCGCGTAGTTTGTCCAACACGGAGTTTCTGCAACGCGAGTGTCTCCAACGCGGAGTTTTCTCCAACGCGGAGTTTCTCCAACGCGCGGTTTCTCTAACGCGAAGTTTCATCAACGCAGAGTTTCTCCAACGCGGAATTTCTCCAACGCGTAGTTTCTCCAACGCGGAGTTTCTCCAACGGGGAGTTTCTCCAACGCGGAGTTTCTCGAACACGGAGTTTCTCTAACACTGAGTTTCTCCATCACAGAGTTTCTCCAACACGGAGTTTCTCTAACGGAGTTTCTCCAACACTGATTTTCTCCAACAAGGAGTTTCTCCAACACGGACTATGTCCATCAAGGACTTTATCCAACACGGACTTTCTTCAACACGGAGTTTCTCCAACACGGATAATCTCCAACACGGAGTTTCTCCAACACGGAGTTTATCAAACGCGGAGTTTCTCCAACGCGGAATTTCTCCAACGGGGAGTTTCTCAAACGTGGAGTTTCTCCAACGCGGAGTTTCTCCAACGCGGAGTTTCTCCAAAGCGGAGTTTCTCCAACGCGGAGATTCTCCAACGCGGAGTTTCTCCAACACGCAGTTTCTTCAACACGGAGTTTCTCCAGCGCGGAGTTTCTCCAACCCGGAGTTTTCTCCAACGCGGAGTTTCTCCAACGCGTAGTTTCTCTAACGCGGAGTTTCTCCAACGCGGAGTTTCTTCAACACGGAGTTTCACCAACATGGAGTTTCTCCAACACGGAGTTTCGCTAACACGGAGTTTCTCCAACGCGGAGTTTCTCCAACGCAGAGTTTCTCCAACGCGGAGTATCTCAAACGCGGATTTTCCCCAACGCGGAGTTTCTCCAACGCGGAGTTTCTCCAGCGCGGAGTTTATCCAGCGCGGGGTTTCCCCAGCGCGGAGTTTCTCCAGCGCGGAGTTCCTCCAACGCGCAGTTTCTCTAACGCGGAGTTTCTCCAACGCGGAGATTCTCCAACGAGGAGTTTCTCCAACACAAAGTTTCTCTAACACGGAGTTTCTCCAGCGCGTAGTTTGTCCAACACGGAGTTTCTGCAACGCGGAGTGTCTCCAACGCGGAGTTTTCTCCAACGCGCAGTTTCTCTAACGCGAAGTTTCATCAACGCGGAGTTTCTCCAACGCGGAATTTCTCCAACGCGTAGTTTCTCCAACGCGGAGATTCTCAAACGTGGATTTTCCCCAACGCGGAGTTTCTCCAAAGCGGAGTTTCTCCAGCGCGGAGTTTATCCAGCGCGGGGTTTCTCCAGCGCAGAGTTTCTCCAGCGCGGAGTTTCTCCAACACGGAGATTCTCCAACGCGGAGTTTCTCCAACGCGGAGTTTCTCCAACCCCTAGTTTCTCCAACGGGGAGTTTCTCAAACGCGGAGTTTCTCCAACGCGGAGTTTCTCCAAAGCGGAGTTTCTCCAACGCGGAGATTCTCCAACGCGGAGTTTCTCCAACACGGAGTTTCTCCAACGCAGAGTTTTCTCCAACACGGAGTTTCTCCAAAGCGCAGTTTCTCTAACGCGAAGTTTCATCAACAAGGAGTTTCTCCAACGCGGAATTTCTCCAACGCGTAGTTTTTCTAACGCGGAGTTTCTCAAACGCCGAGTTTCTCCAACACGGAGTTTCTCCTGCGCGGAGTTTCTCCAGCGCGGAGTTTCTCCAACGCGGAGTTTCTCCAACGGGCAGTTTCTCAAACGCGGAGTTTCTCCAACGCGGAGTTTCTCCAAAGCGCAGTTTCTCCAACGCGGAGATTCTCCAACGCGGAGTTTCTCCAACACTGAGTTTCTCCAGCACGGACTATCTCCATCACGGCCTTAATCCAACATGGACTTTCTCCAACATGGTGTTTCTCCAACACGGAGGTTCTCCAACACAGAGTTTCTCCAACATGACTTTTTCCAACGCGGAGTTTCTCCAACGCGGAATTTCTCCAACGGGGAGTTTCTCAAACGCGGAGTTTCTCCAACGCGGAGTTTCTCCAAAGCGGAGTTTCTTCAACGCGGAGATTCTCCATCGCGGAGTTTCTCCAACACGCAGTTTCTCCAACACGGAGTTTCTCCAGCGCGGAGTTTCTCCAGCGCGGAGTTTCTCCTGCGCGGAGTTTCTCCAGCGCGGAGTTTCTCCAACGCGGAGTTTCTCCAAAGCGGAGCTTCTCCAACGCGTAGTTTCTCCAACGGGGTGTTTCTCAAACGCGGAGTTTCTCCAACGCGGAGTTTCTCCAAAGCGGAGTTTCTCCAACGCGGAGATTCTCCAACGCGGAGTTTCTCCAACACGGAGTTTCTCCAACGCAGAGTTTTCTCCAACACGGAGTTTCTCCAACGCGCAGTTTCTCTAACGCGAAGTTTCATCAACGAGGAGTTTCTCCAACGCGGAATTTCTCCAACGCGTAGTTTTTCTAACGCGGAGTTGCTCAAACGCGAATTTTCTCCAACGCGGAGTTTCTCCAATGCGGAGTTTCTACAACACAGAGTTTCTCCAACACGGAGTTTCTCTAACACGGAGTCTCTCCAACGCTGATTTTCTCCAACAAGGAGTTTCTCCAACACGGACTATCTCCATCACGGCCTTTATCCAACATGGACTTTCTCCAACATGGTGTTTCTCCAACACGGAGGTTCTCCAACACAGAGTTTCTCCAACAGGAGTTTAACCAACGCGGAGTTTCTCCAACGCGGAATTTCATCAACGAGGAGTTTCTCCAACGCGGAATTTCTCCAACGCGTAGTTTTTCTAACGCGGAGTTTCTCAAACGCGAATTTTCTCCAACGCGGAGTTTCTCCAATGCGGAGTTTCTACAACACAGAGTTTCTCCAACACGGAGTTTCTCTAACACGGAGTCTCTGCAACACTGATTTTCTCCAACAAGGAGTTTCTCCAACACGGACTATCTCCATCACGGCCTTTATCCAACATGGACTTTCTCCAACATGGTGTTTCTCCAACACGGAGGTTCTCCAACACAGAGTTTCTACAACACGGAGTTTATCCAACGCGGAGTTTCTCCAACGCGGAATTTCTCCAACGGGGAGTTTCTCAAACGCGGAGTTTCTCCAACGCGGAGTTTGTCCAACGCGGAGTTTCTCCAACGCGGATTTTCTCCAACGCGCAGTTTCTCCAACACGGAGTTTATCCAACGCGGAGTTTCTCCAACGGGGAGTTTCTCAAACGCGGAGTTTCTAAAACACGGAGTTTCTCCAAAGCGGAGATTCTCCAACGCGGAGTTTCTCTAAAGCGGAGTTTCTCCAACGCGGAGTTTCTCCAGCGCGGAGTTTCTCCGGCGCGGAGTTTCTCCAGCGCGGAGTTTCTCCAACGCGCAGTTTCTCTAACGCGAAGTTTCATCAACGCGGAGTTTTTCCAACGCGGAGTTTCTCCAACGTGGAATTTCTCCAACGCGGAGTATCTCCAACGAGGAGTTTCTCCAACACGAACTTTCTCTAACACGGAGTTTCTCCAGCGCGTAGTTTGTCCAACACGGAGTTCTGCAACGCGGAGTGTCTCCAACGCGGAGTTTCTCTAAACCGGAGTTTCTCCAACGCGGAGTTTCACCAACGTGGAATTTCTCCAACGCGTAGTTTTTCCAACGCGGAGTTTCTCAAACGCCGAGTTTCTCCAACACGGAGTTTCTCCTGCGCGGAGTTTCTCCAGCGCGGAGTTTCTCCAACGCGGAGTTTCTCCAAAGCGGAGCTTCTCCAACGCGTAGTTTCTCCAACGGGGAGTTTCTCCAACACGGAGTTTCTCCAACGCAGAGTTTTCTCCAACACGGAGTTTCTCCAAAGCGGAGTTTCTCCAACGCGGAGATTCTCCAACGCGGAGTTTCTCCAACACGGAGTTCGTCTAACGCGGACTATCTCCATCACGGCCTTTATCCAACATGGACTTTCTCCAACATGGTGTTTCTCCAACACGGAGGTTCTCCAAAACAGAGTTTCTCCAACACGGAATTTATCCAACCCGGAGTTTCTCCAACGCGGAATTTCTCCAACGGGGAGTTTCTCAAACGCGGTGTTTCTCCAACGCGGAGTTTCTCCAACGCGGAGTTTCTCCAAAGCGGAGTTTCTCCAACGCGGAGATTCTCCAACGCGGAGTTTCTCCAACACGCAGTTTCTCCAACACGGAGTTTCTCCAGCGCGGAGTTTCTCCTGCGCGGAGTTTCTCCAGCGCGGAGTTTCTCCAACGCGGAGTTTCTCCAAAGCGGAGCTTCTCCAACGCGTAGTTTCTCCAACGGGGAGTTTCTCAAACGCGGAGTTTCTCCAACGCGGAGTTTCTCCAAAGCGGAGTTTCTCCAACGCGGAGATTCTCCAACGCGGAGTTTCTCCAACACGGAGTTTCTCCAACGCAGAGTTTTCTCCAACACGGAGTTTCTCCAACGCGCAGTTTCTCTAACGCGAAGTTTCATCAACGAGGAGTTTCTCAAACGCCGAGTTTCTCCAACACGGAGTTTCTCCTGCGCGGAGTTTCTCCAGCGCGGAGTTTCTCCAACGCGGAGTTTCTCCAACGGGGAGTTTCTCAAACGCGGAGTTTCTCCAACGCGGAGTTTTTCCAAAGCGGAGTTTCTCCAACGCGGAGATTCTCCAACGCGGAGTTTCTCCAACACTGAGTTTCTCCAACACGGACTATCTCCATCACGGCCTTAATCCAACATGGACTTTCTCCAACATGGTGTTTCTCCAACACGGAGGTTCTCCAACACAGAGTTTCTCCAACATGACTTTTTCCAACGCGGAGTTTCTCCAACGCGGAATTTCTCCAACGGGGAGTTTCTCAAACGCGGAGTTTCTCCAACGCGGAGTTTCTCCAAAGCGGAGTTTCTCCAACGCGGAGATTCTCCATCGCGGAGTTTCTCCAACACGCAGTTTCTCCAACACGAAGTTTCTCCAGCGCGGAGTTTCTCCAGCGCGGAGTTTCTCCTGCGCGGAGTTTCTCCAGCGCGGAGTTTCTCCAACGCGGAGTTTCTCCAAAGCGGAGCTTCTCCAACGCGGAGATTCTCCAACGCGGAGTTTCTCCAACACGGAGTTTCTCCAACGCAGAGTTTTCTCCAACACGGAGTTTCTCCAACGCGCAGTTTCTCTAACGCGAAGTTTCATCAACGAGGAGTTTCTCCAACGCGGAATTTCTCCAACGCGTAGTTTTTCTAACGCGGAGTTTCTCCAACGCGGAGTTTCTCCAACGCGGAGTTTCTCCAAAGCGGAGTTTCTCCAACGCGGAGATTCTCCAACGCGGAGTTTCTCCAACACGGAGTTTCTCCAACGCAGAGTTTTCTCCAACACGGAGTTTCTCCAACGCGCAGTTTCTCTAACGCGAAGTTTCATCAACGAGGAGTTTCTCCAACGCGGAATTTCTCCAACGCGTAGTTTTTCTAACGCGGAGTTTCTCAAACGCGAATTTTCTCCAACGCGGAGTTTCTCCAATGCGGAGTTTCTACAACACAGAGTTTCTCCAACACGGAGTTTCTCTAACACGGAGTCTCTCCAACGCTGATTTCCTCCAACAAGGAGTTTCTCCAACACGGACTATCTCCATCACGGCCTTTATCCAACATGGACTTTCTCCAACATGGTGTTTCTCCAACACGGAGGTTCTCCAACACAGAGTTTCTCCAACACGGAGTTTATCCAACGCGGAGTTTCTCCAACGCGGAATTTCTCCAACGGGGAGTTTCTCAAACGCGGAGTTTCTCCAACGCGGAGTTTCTCCAACGCGGATTTTCTCCAACGCGCAGTTTCCCAACACTGAGTTTCTCCAACACGGAGTTTATCCAACGCTGAGTTTCTCCAACGGGGAGTTTCTCAAACGCGGAGTTTCTAAAACACGGAGTTTCTCCAAAGCGGAGATTCTCCAACGCGGAGTTTCTCTAAAGCGGAGTTTCTCCAACGCGGAGTTTCTCCAGCGCGGAGTTTCTCCAGCGCGGAGTTTCCCCAGCGCGGAGTTTCTCCAACGTGGAGTTTTCTCCAACGCGGAGTTTCTCCAACGCGCAGTTTCTCTAACGCGAAGTTTCATCAACGCGGAGTTTCTCCAACGCGGAGTTTCTCCAACGTGGAGTTTCTCCAACCCCTAGTTTCTCCAACGCGTAGTTTCTCCAACGCGCAGTTTCTCCAACGCGGAGTTTCTCCAACGCGGAGTTTCTCCAACGCGGAGTTTCTCCAACACGGAGTTTCTCTAACACTGAGTTTCTCCATCACAGAGTTTCTCCAACACGGAGTTTCTCTAACGGAGTTTCTCCAACACTGATTTTCTCCAACAAGGAGTTTCTCCAACACGGACTATGTCCATCAAGGACTTTATCCAACACGGACTTTCTTCAACACGGAGTTTCTCCAACACGGATAATCTCCAACACGGAGTTTCTCCAACACGGAGTTTATCCAACGCGGAGTTTCTCCAACGCGGAATTTCTCCAACGGGGAGTTTCTCAAACGCGGAGTTTCTCCAACGCGGAGTTTCTCCAACGCGGAGTTTCTCCAAAGCGGAGTTTCTCCAACGCGGAGATTCTCCAACGCGGAGTTTCTCCAACACGCAGTTTCTTCAACACGGAGTTTCTCCAGCGCGGAGTTTCTCCAACCCGGAGTTTCTCCAACGCGGAGTTTCTCCAACGCGTAGTTTCTCTAACGCGGAGTTTCTCCAACGCGGAGTTTCTTCAACACGGAGTTTCACCAACATGGAGTTTCTCCAACACGGAGTTTCGCTAACACGGAGTTTCTCCAACGCGGAGTTTCTCCAACGCAGAGTTTCTCCAACGCGGAGTATCTCAAACACGGATTTTCCCCAACGCGGAGTTTCTCCAACGCGGAGTTTCTCCAGCGCGGAGTTTATCCAGCGCGGGGTTTCCCCAGCGCGGAGTTTCTCCAGCGCGGAGTTCCTCCAACGCGCAGTTTCTCTAACGCGGAGTTTCTCCAACGCGGAGATTCTCCAACGTGGAATTTCTCCAACGCGGAGTATCTCCAACGAGGAGTTTCTCCAACACAAAGTTTCTCTAACACGGAGTTTCTCCAGCGCGTAGTTTGTCCAACACGGAGTTTCTGCAACGCGGAGTGTCTCCAACGCGGAGTTTTCTCCAACGCGGAGTTTCTCCAACGCGCGGTTTCTCTAACGCGAAGTTTCATCAACGCAGAGTTTCTCCAACGCGGAATTTCTCCAACGCGTAGTTTCTCCAACGCGGAGTTTCTCCAACGCGGAGTTTCTCCAACGCGGAGTTTCTCGAACACGGAGTTTCTCTAACACTGAGTTTCTCCATCACAGAGTTTCTCCAACACGGAGTTTCTCTAACGGAGTTTCTCCAACACTGATTTTCTCCAACAAGGAGTTTCTCCAACACGGACTATGTCCATCAAGGACTTTATCCAACACGGACTTTCTTCAACACGGAGTTTCTCCAACACGGATAATCTCCAACACGGAGTTTCTCCAACACGGAGTTTATCAAACGCGGAGTTTCTCCAACGCGGAATTTCTCCAACGGGGAGTTTCTCAAACGTGGAGTTTCTCCAACGCGGAGTTTCTCCAACGCGGAGTTTCTCCAAAGCGGAGTTTCTCCAACGCGGAGATTCTCCAACGCGGAGTTTCTCCAACACGCAGTTTCTTCAACACGGAGTTTCTCCAGCGCGGAGTTTCTCCAACCCGGAGTTTTCTCCAACGCGGAGTTTCTCCAACGCGTAGTTTCTCTAACGCGGAGTTTCTCCAACGCGGAGTTTCTTCAACACGGAGTTTCACCAACATGGAGTTTCTCCAACACGGAGTTTCGCTAACACGGAGTTTCTCCAACGCGGAGTTTCTCCAACGCAGAGTTTCTCCAACGCGGAGTATCTCAAACGCGTATTTTCCCCAACGCGGAGTTTCTCCAACGCGGAGTTTCTCCAGCGCGGAGTTTATCCAGCGCGGGGTTTCCCCAGCGCGGAGTTTCTCCAGCGCGGAGTTCCTCCAACGCGCAGTTTCTCTAACGCGGAGTTTCTCCAACGCGGAGATTCTCCAACGAGGAGTTTCTCCAACACAAAGTTTCTCTAACACGGAGTTTCTCCAGCGCGTAGTTTGTCCAACACGGAGTTTCTGCAACGCGGAGTGTCTCCAACGCGGAGTTTTCTCCAACGCGCAGTTTCTCTAACGCGAAGTTTCATCAACGCGGAGTTTCTCCAACGCGGAATTTCTCCAACGCGTAGTTTCTCCAACGCGGAGATTCTCAAACGTGGATTTTCCCCAACGCGGAGTTTCTCCAAAGCGGAGTTTCTCCAGCGCGGAGTTTATCCAGCGCGGGGTTTCTCCAGCGCAGAGTTTCTCCAGCGCGGAGTTTCTCCAACACGGAGATTCTCCAACGCGGAGTTTCTCCAACGCGGAGTTTCTCCAACCCCTAGTTTCTCCAACGCGTATTTTTTCCAACGCGCAGTTTCTCCAACGCGGAGTTTCTCCAACGCGGAGTTTCTGCAATGCGGAGTTTCACCAACTCGGAGTTTCTCTAACACTGAGTTTCTCCAACACAGAGTTTCTCCAACAAGGAGTTTCTCTAACACGGAGTTTCTCCAACACTGATTTTCTCCAACAAGGAGTTTCTCCAACACGGACTATCTCCATCACGGACTTTATCCAACACGGACTTTCTCCAACACGGAGTTTCTCCAACACGGATAATCTCCAACACGGAGTTTCTCCAACACGGAGTTTATCCAACGCGGAGTTTCTCCAACGCGGAATTTCTCCAACGGGGAGTTTCTCAAACGCGGAGTTTCTCCAACGCGGATTTTCTCCAACGCGGAGTTTCTCCAAAGCGGAGTTTCTCCAACGCGGAGATTCTCCAACGCGGAGTTTCTCCAACACGCAGTTTCTTCAACACGGAGTTTCTCCAGCGCGGAGTTTCTCCAACCCGGAGTTTTCTCCAACGCGGAGTTTCTCCAACGCGTAGTTTCTCTAACGCGGAGTTTCTCCAACGCGGAGTTTCTTCAAACGGAGTTTCACCAACATGGAGTTTCTCCAACACGGAGTTTCGCTAACACGGAGTTTCTCCAACGCGGAGTTTCTCCAACGCAGAGTTTCTCCAACGCGGAGTATCTCAAACGCGGATTTTCCCCAACGCGGAGTTTCTCCAACGCGGAGTTTCTCCAGCGCGGAGTTTATCCAGCGCGGGGTTTCCCCAGCGCGGAGTTTCTCCAGCGCGGAGTTCCTCCAACGCGCAGTTTCTCTAACGCGGAGTTTCTTCAACGCGGAGATTCTCCAACGTGGAATTTCTCCAACGCGGAGTATCTCCAACGAGGAGTTTCTCCAACACAAAGTTTCTCTAACACGGAGTTTCTCCAGCGCGTAGTTTGTCCAACACGGAGTTTCTGCAACGCGGAGTGTCTCCAACGCGGAGTTTTCTCCAACGCGGAGTTTCTCCAACGCGCAGTTTCTCTAACGCGAAGTTTCATCAACGCGGAGTTTCTCCAACGCGGAATTTCTCCAACGCGTAGTTTCTCCAACGCGGAGATTCTCAAACGTGGATTTTCCCCAACGCGGAGTTTCTCCAAAGCGGAGTTTCTCCAGCGCGGAGTTTATCCAGCGCGGGGTTTCTCCAGCGCGGAGTTTCTCCAGCGCGGAGTTTCTCCAACACGGAGATTCTCCAACGCGGAGTTTCTCCAACGCGGAGTTTCTCCAACCCCTAGTTTCTCCAACGCGTATTTTTTCCAACGCGCAGTTTCTCCAACGCGGAGTTTCTCCAACGCGGAGTTTCTGCAATGCGGAGTTTCACCAACTCGGAGTTTCTCTAACACTGAGTTTCTCCAACACAGAGTTTCTCCAACACGGAGTTTCTCTAACACGGAGTTTCTCCAACACTGATTTTCTCCAACAAGGAGTTTCTCCAACACGGACTATCTCCATCACGGACTTTATCCAACACGGACTTTCTCCAACACGGAGTTTCTCCAACACGGATGATCTCCAACACGAAGTTTGTCCAACACGGAGTTTATCCAACGCGGAGTTTCTCCAACGCGGAATTTCTCCAACGGGGAGTTTTTCAATCGCGGAGTTTCTCCAACGCGGAGTTTCTCCAAAGCGGAGTTTCTCCAACGCGGAGATTCTCCAACGCGGAGTTTCTCCAACACGCCGTTTCTTCAACACGGAGTTTCTCCAGCGCGGAGTTTCTCCAACCCGGAGTTTTCTCCAACGTGGAGTTTGTCCAACGCGGAGTTTCTCCAACACGCCCGTTTCTTCAACACGGAGTTTCTCCAGCGCGGAGTTTCTCCAACCCGGAGTTTTCTCCAACGCAGAGTTTCTCCAACGCGGAGTATCTCAAACGCGGATTTTCCCCAACGCGGAGTTTCTCCAACGCGGAGTTTCTCCAGCGCGGAGTTTATCCAGCACGGGGTTTCCCCAGCGCGGAGTTTCTCCAGCGCGGAGTCCCTCCAACGCGCAGTTTCTCTAACGCGGAGTTTTTCCAACGCGGAGTTTCTCCAACGTGGAATTTCTCCAACGCGGAGTATCTCCAACGAGGAGTTTCTCCAACACGAAGTTTCTCTAACACGGAGTTTCTCCAGCGCGTAGTTTGTCCAACACGGAGTTTCTGCAACGCGGAGTGTCTCCAACGCGGAGTTTCTCTAAACCGGAGTTTCTCCAACGCGGAGTTTCACCAACGTGGAATTTCTCCAACGCGTAGTTTTTCCAACGCGGAGTTTCTCAAACGCGGAGTTTCTCCAACGCGGAGTTTCTCCAACACGGAGTTTCTCTAACACTGAGTTTCTCCATCACAGAGTTTCTCCAACACGGAGTTTCTCTAACGGAGTTTCTCCAACACTGATTTTCTCCAACAAGAAGTTTCTCCAACACGGACTATGTCCATCAAGGACTTTATCCAACACGGACTTTCTTCAACACGGAGTTTCTCCAACACGGATAATCTCCAACACGGAGTTTCTCCAACACGGAGTTTATCCAACGCGGAGTTTCTCCAACGCGGAATTTTTCCAACGGGGAGTTTCTCAAACGTGGAGTTTCTCCAACGCGGAGTTTCTCCAACGCGGAGTTTCTCCAAAGCGGAGTTTCTCCAACGCGGAGATTCTCCAACGCGGAGTTTCTCCAACACGCAGTTTCTTCAACACGGAGTTTCTCCAGCGCGGAGTTTCTCCAACCCGGAGTTTTCTCCAACGCGGAGTTTCTCCAACGCGTAGTTTCTCTAACGCGGAGTTTCTCCAACGCGGAGTTTCTTCAACACGGAGTTTCACCAACATGGAGTTTCTCCAACACGGAGTTTCGCTAACACGGAGTTTCTCCAACGCGGAGTTTCTCCAACGCAGAGTTTCTCCAACGCGGAGTATCTCAAACGCGGATTTTCCCCAACGCGGAGTTTCTCCAACGCGGAGTTTATCCAGCGCGGGGTTTCCCCAGCGCGGAGTTTCTCCAGCGCGGAATTCCTCCAACGCGCAGTTTCTCTAACGCGGAGTTTCTCCAACGCGGAGATTCTCCAACGTGGAATTTCTCCAACGCGGAGTATCTCCAACGAGGAGTTTCTCCAACACAAAGTTTCTCTAACACGGAGTTTCTCCAGCGCGTAGTTTGTCCAACACGGAGTTTCTGCAACGCGGAGTGTCTCCAACGCGGAGTTTTCTCCAACGCGGAGTTTCTCCAACGCGCAGTTTCTCTAACGCGAAGTTTCATCAACGCGGAGTTTCTCCAACGCGGAATTTCTCCAACGCGTAGTTTCTCCAACGCGGAGATTCTCAAACGTGGATTTTCCCCAACGCGGAGTTTCTCCAAAGCGGAGTTTCTCCAGCGCGGAGTTTATCCAGCGCGGGGTTTCTCCAGCGCGGAGTTTCTCCAGCGCGGAGTTTCTCCAATACGGAGATTCTCCAACGCGGAGTTTCTCCAACGCGGAGTTTCTCCAACCCCTAGTTTCTCCAACGCGTATTTTTTCCAACGCGCAGTTTCTCCAACGCGGAGTTTCTCCAACGCGGAGTTTCTGCAATGCGGAGTTTCACCAACTCGGAGTTTCTCTAACACTGAGTTTCTCCAACACAGAGTTTTCTCCAACACGGAGTTTCTCTAACACGGAGTTTCTCCAACACTGATTTTCTCCAACAAGGAGTTTCTCCAACACGGACTATCTCCATCACGGACTTTATCCAACACGGACTTTCTCCAACACGGAGTTTCTCCAACACGGATAATCTCCAACACGGAGTTTGTCCAACACGGAGTTTATCCAACGCGGAGTTTCTCCAACGCGGAATTTCTCCAACGGGGAGTTTCTCAAACGCGGAGTTTCTCCAACGCGGAGTTTCTCCAAAGCGGAGTTTCTCCAACGCGGAGATTCTCCAACGCGGAGTTTCTCCAACACGCCGTTTCTTCAACACGGAGTTTCTCCAGCGCGAGTTTCTCCAACCCGGAGTTTTCTCCAACGCGGAGTTTGTCCAACGCGTAGTTTCTCTAACGCGGAGTTTCTCCAACGCGGAGTTTCTTCAACACGGAGTTTCACCAACATGGAGTTTCTCCAACGCGGAGTTTCTCCAACGCAGAGTTTCTCCAACGCGGAGTATCTCAAACGCGGATTTTCCCCAACGCGGAGTTTCTCCAACGCGGAGTTTCTCCAGCGCGGAGTTTATCCAGCGCGGGGTTTCCCCAGCGCGGAGTTTCTCCAGCGCGGAGTCCCTCCAACGCGCAGTTTCTCTAACGCGGAGTTTTTCCAACGCGGAGTTTCTCCAACGTGGAATTTCTCCAACGCGGAGTATCTCCAACGAGGAGTTTCTCCAACACGAAGTTTCTCTAACACGGAGTTTCTCCAGCGCGTAGTTTGTCCAACACGGAGTTTCTGCAACGCGGAGTGTCTCCAACGCGCAGTTTCTCTAAACCGGAGTTTCTCCAACGCGGAGTTTCACCAACGTAGAATTTCTCCAACGCGTAGTTTTTCCAACGCGGAGTTTCTCAAACGCCGAGTTTCTCCAACACGGAGTTTCTCCTGCGCGGAGTTTCTCCAGCACGGAGTTTCTCCAACGCGGAGTTTCTCCAAAGCGTAGCTTCTCCAACACGTAGTTTCTCCAACGGGGAGTTTCTCAAACGCGGAGTTTCTCCAACGCGGAGTTTCTCCAAAGCGGAGTTTCTCCAACGCGGAGATTCTCCAACGCGGAGTTTCTCCAACACGGAGTTTCTCCAACACGGACTATCTTCATCACGGCCTTTATCCAACATAGACTTTCTCCAACATGGTGTTTCTCCAACACGGAGGTTCTCCAACACAGAGTTTCTCCAACACGGAGTTTATCCAACGCGGAGTTTCTCCAACGCGGAATTTCTCCAACGGGGAGTTTCTCAAACGCGGAGTTTCTCCAACGCGGAGTTTGTCCAACGCGGAGTTTCTCCAAAGCGGAGTTTCTCCAACGCGGAGATTCTCCGACGCGGAGTTTCTCCAACACGCAGTTTCTCCAACACGGAGTTTCTCCAGCGCGGAGTTTCTCCTGCGCGGAGTTTCTCCAGCGCGGAGTTTCTCCAACGCGGAGTTTCTCCAAAGCGGAGCTTCTCCAACGCGTAGTTTCTCCAACGGGGAGTTTCTCAAACGCGGAGTTTCTCCAACGCGGAGTTCCTCCAAAGCGGAGTTTCTCCAACGCGGAGTTTCTCCAAAGCGGAGTTTCTCCAACGCGGAGATTCTCCAACGCGGAGTTTCTCCAACACGGAGTTTCTCCAACGCAGAGTTTTCTCCAACACGGAGTTTCTCCAACGCGCAGTTTCTCTAACGCGAAATTTCATCAACGAGGAGTTTCTCCAACGCGGAATTACTCCAACGCGTAGTTTTTCTAACGCGGAGTTTCTCAAACGCGAATTTTCTCCAACGCGGAGATTCTCCAACGCGGAGTTTCTCCAACACGGAGTTTCTCCAACGCAGAGTTTTCTCCAACACGGAGTTTCTCCAACGCGCAGTTTCTCTAACGCGAAGTTTCATCAACGAGGAGTTTCTCCAACGCGGAATTTCTCCAACGCGTAGTTTTTCTAACGCGGAGTTTCTCAAACGCGAATTTTCTCCAACGCGGAGTTTCTCCAATGCGGAGTTTCTCCAACGCGGAGATTCTCCAACGCGGAGTTTCTCCAACACGCAGTTTCTCCAACACGGAGTTTCTCCAGCGCGGAGTTTCTCCTGCGCGGAGTTTCTCCAGCGCGGAGTTTCTCCAACCCGGAGTTTTCTCCAACGCGGAGTTTCTCCAAAGCGGAGCTTCTCCAACGCGTAGTTTCTAAAACGCGGAGTTTCTCGAACACGGAGTTTCTCCAACGCAGAGTTTTCTCCAACACGGAGTTTCTCCAACGCGCAGTTTCTCTAACGCGAAGTTTCATCAACGCGGAGTTTCTCCAACGCGGAATTTCTCCAACGCGTAGTTTTTCTAACGCGGAGTTTCTCAAACGCGAATTTTCTCCAACGCGGAGTTTCTCCAATGCGGAGTTTCTCCAACACGGAGTTTCTCCAACATGAAGTTTCTCCAGTGCGGAGTTTCTGCAAAGCAGAGTTTCTCCAACGCGGATTTTCTCCAACGCGCAGTTTCTCCAACACTGAGTTTCTCCAACACGGAGTTTCTCAAACGCGGAGTTTCTAAAACACGGAGTTTCTCCAAAGCGGAGATTCTCCAACGCGGAGTTTCTCTAAAGCGGAGTTTCTCCAACGCGGAGTTTCTCCAGCGCGGAGTTTCTCCAGCGCGGAGTTTCTCCAACGTGGAGTTTTCTCCAACGCGGAGTTTCTCCAACGCGCAGTTTCTCTAACGCGAAGTTTCATCAACGCGGAGTTTCTCACACGCGGAATTTCTCCAACGCGTAGTTTCTCCAACGCGGAGATTCTCAAACGTGGAGTTTCTCCAGCGCGGAATTTATCCAGCGCAGAGTTTCTCCAACACGTAGATTCTCCAACGCGGAGTTTCTCCAACGCGGAGTTTCTCCAACGCGTAGTTTCTCTAAACCGGAGTTTCTCCAACGCGGAGTTTCACCAACGTAGAATTTCTCCAACGCGTAGTTTTTCCAACGCGGAGTTTCTCAAACGCCGAGTTTCTCCAACAAGGAGTTTCTCCTGCGCGGAGTTTCTCCAGCACGGAGTTTCTCCAACGCGGAGTTTCTCCAAAGCGTAGCTTCTCCAACACGTAGTTTCTCCAACGGGGAGTTTCTCAAACGCGGAGTTTCTCCAACGCGGAGTTTCTCCAAAGCGGAGTTTCTCCAACGCGGAGATTCTCCAACGCGGAGTTTCTCCAACACGGAGTTTCTCCAACACGGACTATCTTCATCACGGCCTTTATCCAACATAGACTTTCTCCAACACGGAGTTTCTCTAACACTGAGTTTCTCCAACACAGAGTTTCTCCAACACGGAGTTTCTCTAACACAGAGTTTCTCCAACACTGATTTTCTCCAACAAGGAGTTTCTCCAACACGGACTATCTCCATCACGGACTTTATCCAACACGGACTTTCTCCAACACGGAGTTTCGCTAGCACGGAGTTTCTCCAACGCGGAGTTTCTCCAACGCAGAGTTTCTCCAACGCGGAGTATCTCAAACGCGGATTTTCCTCAACGCGGAGTTTCTCCAACGCGGAGTTTCTCCAGCGCGCAGTTTCTCAAACGCCGAGTTTCTCCAACACGGAGTTTCTCCTGCGCGGAGTTTCTCCAGCGCGGAGTTTCTCCAACACGGAGTTTATCCAACGCGGAGTTTCTCCAAAGCGGAGATTCTCCAACGCGGAGTTTCTCGAACACGGAGTTTCTCGAACACGGAGTTTCTCCAACGCAGAGTTTTCTCCAACACGGAGTTTCTCCAACGCGCAGTTTCTCTAACGCGAAGTTTCATCAACGCGGAGTTTCTCCAACGCGGAATTTCTCCAACGCGTAGTTTTTCTAACGCGGAGTTTCTCAAACGCGAATTTTCTCCAACGCGGAGTTTCTCCAATGCGGAGTTTCTCCAACACGGAGTTTCTCCAACATGAAGTTTCTCCAGTGCGGAGTTTCTGCAAAGCAGAGTTTCTCCAACGCGGATTTTCTCCAACGCGCAGTTTCTCCAGCACTGAGTTTCTCCAACACGGAGTTTATCCAACGCGGAGTTTCTCCAACGGGGAGTTTCTCAAACGCGGAGTTTCTAAAACACGGAGTTTCTCCAAAGCGGAGATTCTCCAACGCGGAGTTTCTCTAAAGCGGAGTTTCTCCAACGCGGAGTTTCTCCAGCGCGGAGTTTCTCCAACACGGAGTTTTCTCCAACGCGGAGTTTCTCCAAAGCGGAGCTTCTCCAACGCGTAGTTTCTAAAACGGGGAGTTTCTCAAACGCGGAGTTTCTCCAACGCGGAGTTTCTCCAAAGCGGAGTTTCTCCAAAGCGGAGATTCTCCAACGCGGAGTTTCTCGAACACGGAGTTTCTCCAACGCAGAGTTTTCTCCAACACGGAGTTTCTCCAACGCGCAGTTTCTCTAACGCGAAGTTTCATCAACACGGAGTTTCTCCAACGCGGAATTTCTCCAACGCGTAGTTTTTCTAACGCGGAGTTTCTCAAACGCGAATTTTCTCCAACGCGGAGTTTCTCCAATGCGGAGTTTCTCCAACACGGAGTTTCTCCAACATGAAGTTTCTCCAGTGCGGAGTTTCTGCAAAGCAGAGTTTCTCCAACGCGGATTTTCTCCAACGCGCAGTTTCTCCAACACTGAGTTTCTCCAACACGGAGTTTATCCAACGCGGAGTTTCTCCAACGGGGAGTTTCTCAAACGCGGAGTTTCTAAAACACGGAGTTTCTCCAAAGCGGAGATTCTCCAACGCGGAGTTTCTCTAAAGCGGAGTTTCTCCAACGCGGAGTTTCTCCAGCGCGGAGTTTCTCCAGCACGGAGTTTCTCCAACGTGGAGTTTTCTCCAACGCGGAGTTTCTCCAACGCGCAGTTTCTCTAACGCGAAATTTCATCAACACGGAGTTTCTCCAACGCGGAATTTCTCCAACGCGGAGTTTATCCAGCGCGGGGTTTCTCCAGCGCGGAGTTTCTCCAGCGCGGAGTTTCTCCAACACGGAGTTTCTCCAGTGCGGAGTTTCTCCAACGCGGAGTTTCTCCAACCCCTAGTTTCTCCAACGCGTAGTTTCTCCAACGCGCAGTTTCTCCAACGCGGAGTTTCTCCAACGCGGAGTTTCTCCAACGCGGAGTTTCTCCAACACGGAGTTTCTCTAACGGTGTTTCTCCAACACTGATTTTCTCCAACAAGGAGTTTCTCCAACACGGACTATGTCCATCACGGACTTTATCCAACACGGACTTTCTTCAACACGGAGTTTCTCCAACACGGATAACCTCCAACACTAAGTTTCTCCAACACGGAGTTTATCCAACGCGGAGTTTCTCCAACGCGGAATTTCTCCAACGCGGAGTTTCTCCAACGCGGAGTTTCTCCAAAGCGGAGTTTCTCCAACGCGGAGATTCTCCAACGCGGAGTTTCTCCAACACGCAGTTTCTTCAACACGGAGTTTCTCCAGCGCGGAGTTTCTCCAACCCGGAGTTTTCTCCAACGCGGAGTTTCTCCAACGCGTAGTTTCTCTAACGCGGAGTTTCTCCAACGCGGAGTTTCTTCAACACGGAGTTTCACCAACATGGAGTTTCTCCAACACGAAGTTTCGCTAACACGGAGTTTCTCCAACGCGGAGTTTCTCCAACGCAGAGTTTCTCCAACGCGGAGTATCTCAAACGCGGATTTTCCCCAACCCGGAGTTTCTCCAACGCGGAGTTTCTCCAGCGCGGAGTTTATCCAGCGCGGGGTTTCCCCAGCGCGGAGTTTCTCCAGCGCGGAGTTCCTCCAACGCGCAGTTTCTCTAACGCGGAGTTTCTCCAACGCGGAGTTTCTCCAACGTGGAATTTCTCCAACGCGGAGTATCTCCAACGAGGAGTTTCTCCAACACGAAGTTTCTCTAACACGGAGTTTCTCCAGCGCGTAGTTTGTCCAACACGGAGTTTCTGCAACGCGGAGTGTCTCCAACGCGGAGTTTTCTCCAACGCGGAGTTTCTCCAACGCGCAGTTTCTCTAACGCGAAGTTTCATCAACGCGGAGTTTCTCCAACGCGGAATTTCTCCAACGCGTAGTTTCTCCAACGCGGAGATTCTCAAACGTGGATTTTCCCCAACGCGGAGTTTCTCCAACGCAGAGTTTCTCCAGCGCGGAGTTTATCCAGCGCGGAGTTTCTCCAACACGGAGATTCTCCAACGCGGAGTTTCTCCAACGCGGAGTTTCTCCAACCCCTAGTTTCTCCAACGCGTATTTTCTCCAACGCGCAGTTCCTCCAACGCGGAGTTTCTCCAACGCGTAGTTTCTGCAACGCGGAGTTTCTCCAACACGGAGTTTCTCTAACACTGAGTTTCTCCAACACAGAGTTTCTCCAACACGGAGTTTCTCCAACACGGAGTTTCTCCAACACTGATTTTCTCCAACAACGAGTTTCTCCAACACGGATAATCTCCAACACGGAGTTTCTCCAACACGGAGTTTATCCAACGCGGAGTTTCTCCAACGCGGAATTTCTCCAACGGGGAGTTTCTCAAACGCGGAGTTTCTCCAACGCGGAGTTTCTCCAACGCGGAGTTTCTCCAACGCGGAGTTTCTCCAAAGCGGAGTTTTATCCAACGCGGAGATTCTCCAACGCGGAGTTTCTCCAACACGCAGTTTCTTCAACACGGAGTTTCTCCAGCGCGGAGTTTCTCCAACCCGGAGTTTTCTCCAACGCGGAGTTTGTCCAACGCGTAGTTTCTCCAACGCGCAGTTTCTCTAACGCGAAGTTTCATCAACGAGGAGTTTCTCCAACGCGGAATTTCTCCAACGCGTAGTTTTTCTAACGCGGAGTTTCTCAAACGCCGAGTTTCTCCAACACGGAGTTTCTCCTGCGCGGAGTTTCTCCAGCGCGGAGTTTCTCCAACGCGGAGTTTCTCCAACGGGGAGTTTCTCAAACGCGGAGTTTCTCCAACGCGGAGTTTCTCCAAAGCGGAGTTTCTCCAACGCGGAGATTCTCCAACGCGGAGTTTCTCCAACACTGAGTTTCTCCAACACGGACTATCTCCATCACGGCCTTAATCCAACATGGACTTTCTCCAACATGGTGTTTCTCCAACACGGAGGTTCTCCAACACAGAGTTTCTCCAACATGACTTTTTCCAACGCGGAGTTTCTCCAACGCGGAATTTCTCCAACGGGGAGTTTCTCAAACGCGGAGTTTCTCCAACGCGGAGTTTCTCCAAAGCGGAGTTTCTCCAACGCGGAGATTCTCCATCGCGGAGTTTCTCCAACACGCAGTTTCTCCAACACGGAGTTTCTCCAGCGCGGAGTTTCTCCAGCGCGGAGTTTCTCCTGCGCGGAGTTTCTCCAGCGCGGAGTTTCTCCAACGCGGAGTTTCTCCAAAGCGGAGCTTCTCCAACGCGGAGATTCTCCAACGCGGAGTTTCTCCAACACGGAGTTTCTCCAACGCAGAGTTTTCTCCAACACGGAGTTTCTCCAACGCGCAGTTTCTCTAACGCGAAGTTTCATCAACGAGGAGTTTCTCCAACGCGGAATTTCTCCAACGCGTAGTTTTTCTAACGCGGAGTTTCTCCAACGCGGAGTTTCTCCAACGCGGAGTTTCTCCAAAGCGGAGTTTCTCCAACGCGGAGATTCTCCAACGCGGAGTTTCTCCAACACGGAGTTTCTCCAACGCAGAGTTTTCTCCAACACGGAGTTTCTCCAACGCGCAGTTTCTCTAACGCGAAGTTTCATCAACGAGGAGTTTCTCCAACGCGGAATTTCTCCAACGCGTAGTTTTTCTAACGCGGAGTTTCTCAAACGCGAATTTTCTCCAACGCGGAGTTTCTCCAATGCGGAGTTTCTACAACACAGAGTTTCTCCAACACGGAGTTTCTCTAACACGGAGTCTCTCCAACGCTGATTTCCTCCAACAAGGAGTTTCTCCAACACGGACTATCTCCATCACGGCCTTTATCCAACATGGACTTTCTCCAACATGGTGTTTCTCCAACACGGAGGTTCTCCAACACAGAGTTTCTCCAACACGGAGTTTATCCAACGCGGAGTTTCTCCAACGCGGAATTTCTCCAACGGGGAGTTTCTCAAACGCGGAGTTTCTCCAACGCGGAGTTTCTCCAACGCGGAGTTTCTCCAACGCGGATTTTCTCCAACGCGCAGTTTCCCAACACTGAGTTTCTCCAACACGGAGTTTATCCAACGCTGAGTTTCTCCAACGGGGAGTTTCTCAAACGCGGAGTTTCTAAAACACGGAGTTTCTCCAAAGCGGAGATTCTCCAACGCGGAGTTTCTCTAAAGCGGAGTTTCTCCAACGCGGAGTTTCTCCAGCGCGGAGTTTCTCCAGCGCGGAGTTTCCCCAGCGCGGAGTTTCTCCAACGTGGAGTTTTCTCCAACGCGGAGTTTCTCCAACGCGCAGTTTCTCTAACGCGAAGTTTCATCAACGCGGAGTTTCTCCAACGCGGAGTTTCTCCAACGTGGAGTTTCTCCAACCCCTAGTTTCTCCAACGCGTAGTTTCTCCAACGCGCAGTTTCTCCAACGCGGAGTTTCTCCAACGCGGAGTTTCTCCAACGCGGAGTTTCTCCAACACGGAGTTTCTCTAACACTGAGTTTCTCCATCACAGAGTTTCTCCAACACGGAGTTTCTCTAACGGAGTTTCTCCAACACTGATTTTCTCCAACAAGGAGTTTCTCCAACACGGACTATGTCCATCAAGGACTTTATCCAACACGGACTTTCTTCAACACGGAGTTTCTCCAACACGGATAATCTCCAACACGGAGTTTCTCCAACACGGAGTTTATCCAACGCGGAGTTTCTCCAACGCGGAATTTCTCCAACGGGGAGTTTCTCAAACGCGGAGTTTCTCCAACGCGGAGTTTCTCCAACGCGGAGTTTCTCTAAAGCGGAGTTTCTCCAACGCGGAGATTCTCCAACGCGGAGTTTCTCCAACACGCAGTTTCTTCAACACGGAGTTTCTCCAGCGCGGAGTTTCTCCAACCCGGAGTTTCTCCAACGCGGAGTTTCTCCAACGCGTAGTTTCTCTAACGCGGAGTTTCTCCAACGCGGAGTTTCTTCAACACGGAGTTTCACCAACATGGAGTTTCTCCAACACGGAGTTTCGCTAACACGGAGTTTCTCCAACGCGGAGTTTCTCCAACGCAGAGTTTCTCCAACGCGGAGTATCTCAAACGCGGATTTTCCCCAACGCGGAGTTTCTCCAACGCGGAGTTTCTCCAGCGCGGAGTTTATCCAGCGCGGGGTTTCCCCAGCGCGGAGTTTCTCCAGCGCGGAGTTCCTCCAACGCGCAGTTTCTCTAACGCGGAGTTTCTCCAACGCGGAGATTCTCCAACGTGGAATTTCTCCAACGCGGAGTATCTCCAACGAGGAGTTTCTCCAACACAAAGTTTCTCTAACACGGAGTTTCTCCAGCGCGTAGTTTGTCCAACACGGAGTTTCTGCAACGCGGAGTGTCTCCAACGCGGAGTTTCTCCAACGCGCGGTTTCTCTAACGCAAAGTTTCATCAACGCAGAGTTTCTCCAACGCGGAATTTCTCCAACGCGTAGTTTCTCCAACGCGGAGTTTCTCCAACGCGGAGTTTCTCCAACGCGGAGTTTCTCGAACACGGAGTTTCTCTAACACTGAGTTTCTCCATCACAGAGTTTCTCCAACACGGAGTTTCTCTAACGGAGTTTCTCCAACACTGATTTTCTCCAACAAGGAGTTTCTCCAACACGGACTATGTCCATCAAGGACTTTATCCAACACGGACTTTCTTCAACACGGAGTTTCTCCAACACGGATAATCTCCAACACGGAGTTTCTCCAACACGGAGTTTATCAAACGCGGAGTTTCTCCAACGCGGAATTTCTCCAACGGGGAGTTTCTCAAACGTGGAGTTTCTCCAACGCGGAGTTTCTCCAACGCGGAGTTTCTCCAAAGCGGAGTTTCTCCAACGCGGAGATTCTCCAACGCGGAGTTTCTCCAACACGCAGTTTCTTCAACACGGAGTTTCTCCAGCGCGGAGTTTCTCCAACCCGGAGTTTTCTCCAACGCGGAGTTTCTCCAACGCGTAGTTTCTCTAACGCGGAGTTTCTCCAACGCGGAGTTTCTTCAACACGGAGTTTCACCAACATGGAGTTTCTCCAACACGGAGTTTCGCTAACACGGAGTTTCTCCAACGCGGAGTTTCTCCAACGCAGAGTTTCTCCAACGCGGAGTATCTCAAACGCGGATTTTCCCCAACGCGGAGTTTCTCCAACGCGGAGTTTCTCCAGCGCGGAGTTTATCCAGCGCGGGGTTTCCCCAGCGCGGAGTTTCTCCAGCGCGGAGTTCCTCCAACGCGCAGTTTCTCTAACGCGGAGTTTCTCCAACGCGGAGATTCTCCAACGAGGAGTTTCTCCAACACAAAGTTTCTCTAACACGGAGTTTCTCCAGCGCGTAGTTTGTCCAACACGGAGTTTCTGCAACGCGGAGTGTCTCCAACGCGGAGTTTTCTCCAACGCGCAGTTTCTCTAACGCGAAGTTTCATCAACGCGGAGTTTCTCCAACGCGGAATTTCTCCAACGCGTAGTTTCTCCAACGCGGAGATTCTCAAACGTGGATTTTCCCCAACGCGGAGTTTCTCCAAAGCGGAGTTTCTCCAGCGCGGAGTTTATCCAGCGCGGGGTTTCTCCAGCGCGGAGTTTCTCCAGCGCGGAGTTTCTCCAACACGGAGATTCTCCAACGCGGAGTTTCTCCAACGCGGAGTTTCTCCAACCCCTAGTTTCTCCAAGGCGTATTTTTTCCAACGCGCAGTTTCTCCAACGCGGAGTTTCTCCAACGCGGAGTTTCTGCAATGCGGAGTTTCACCAACTCGGAGTTTCTCTAACACTGAGTTTCTCCAACACAGAGTTTCTCCAACACGGAGTTTCTCTAACACGGAGTTTCTCCAACACTGATTTTCTCCAACAAGGAGTTTCTCCAACACGGACTATCTCCATCACGGACTTTATCCAACACGGACTTTCTCCAACACGGAGTTTCTCCAACACGGATAATCTCCAACACGGAGTTTCTCCAACACGGAGTTTATCCAACGCGGAGTTTCTCCAACGCGGAATTTCTCCAACGGGGAGTTTCTCAAACGCGGAGTTTCTCCAACGCGGATTTTCTCCAACGCGGAGTTTCTCCAAAGCGGAGTTTCTCCAACGCGGAGATTCTCCAACGCGGAGTTTCTCCAACACGCAGTTTCTTCAACACGGAGTTTCTCCAGCGCGGAGTTTCTCCAACCCGGAGTTTTCTCCAACGCGGAGTTTCTCCAACGCGTAGTTTCTCTAACGCGGAGTTTCTCCAACGCGGAGTTTCTTCAAACGGAGTTTCACCAACATGGAGTTTCTCCAACACGGAGTTTCGCTAACACGGAGTTTCTCCAACGCGGAGTTTCTCCAACGCAGAGTTTCTCCAACGCGGAGTATCTCAAACGCGGATTTTCCCCAACGCGGAGTTTCTCCAACGCGGAGTTTCTCCAGCGCGGAGTTTATCCAGCGCGGGGTTTCCCCAGCGCGGAGTTTCTCCAGCGCGGAGTTCCTCCAACGCGCAGTTTCTCTAACGCGGAGTTTCTTCAACGCGGAGATTCTCCAACGTGGAATTTCTCCAACGCGGAGTATCTCCAACGAGGAGTTTCTCCAACACAAAGTTTCTCTAACACGGAGTTTCTCCAGCGCGTAGTTTGTCCAACACGGAGTTTCTGCAACGCGGAGTGTCTCCAACGCGGAGTTTTCTCCAACGCGGAGTTTCTCCAACGCGCAGTTTCTCTAACGCGAAGTTTCATCAACGCGGAGTTTCTCCAACGCGGAATTTCTCCAACGCGTAGTTTCTCCAACGCGGAGATTCTCAAACGTGGATTTTCCCCAACGCGGAGTTTCTCCAAAGCGGAGTTTCTCCAGCGCGGAGTTTATCCAGCGCGGGGTTTCTCCAGCGCGGAGTTTCTCCAGCGCGGAGTTTCTCCAACACGGAGATTCTCCAACGCGGAGTTTCTCCAACGCGGAGTTTCTGCAATGCGGAGTTTCACCAACTCGGAGTTTCTCTAACACTGAGTTTCTCCAACACAGAGTTTCTCCAACACGGAGTTTCTCTAACACGGAGTTTCTCCAACACTGATTTTCTCCAACAAGGAGTTTCTCCAACACGGACTATCTCCATCACGGACTTTATCCAACACGGACTTTCTCCAACACGGAGTTTCTCCAACACGGATGATCTCCAACACGAAGTTTGTTCAACACGGAGTTTATCCAACGCGGAGTTTCTCCAACGCGGAATTTCTCCAACGGGGAGTTTTTCAATCGCGGAGTTTCTCCAACGCGGAGTTTCTCCAAAGCGGAGTTTCTCCAACGCGGAGATTCTCCAACGCGGAGTTTCTCCAACACGCCGTTTCTTCAACACGGAGTTTCTCCAGCGCGGAGTTTCTCCAACCCGGAGTTTTCTCCAACGCGGAGTTTGTCCAACGCGTAGTTTCTCTAACGCGGAGTTTCTCCAACGCGGAGTTTCTTCAACACGGAGTTTCACCAACATGGAGTTTCTCCAACGCGGAGTTTCTCCAACGCAGAGTTTCTCCAACGCGGAGTATCTCAAACGCGGATTTTCCCCAACGCGGAGTTTCTCCAACGCGGAGTTTCTCCAGCGCGGAGTTTATCCAGCACGGGGTTTCCCCAGCGCGGAGTTTCTCCAGCGCGGAGTCCCTCCAACGCGCAGTTTCTCTAACGCGGAGTTTTTCCAACGCGGAGTTTCTCCAACGTGGAATTTCCCTAACGCGGAGTATCTCCAACGAGGAGTTTCTCCAACACGAAGTTTCTCTAACACGGAGTTTCTCCAGCGCGTAGTTTGTCCAACACGGAGTTTCTGCAACGCGGAGTGTCTCCAACGCGGAGTTTCTCTAAACCGGAGTTTCTCCAACGCGGAGTTTCACCAACGTGGAATTTCTCCAACGCGTAGTTTTTCCAACGCGGAGTTTCTCAAACGCGGAGTTTCTCCAACGCGGAGTTTCTCCAACACGGAGTTTCTCTAACACTGAGTTTCTCCATCACAGAGTTTCTCCAACACGGAGTTTCTCTAACGGAGTTTCTCCAACACTGATTTTCTCCAACAAGAAGTTTCTCCAACACGGACTATGTCCATCAAGGACTTTATCCAACACGGACTTTCTTCAACACGGAGTTTCTCCAACACGGATAATCTCCAACACGGAGTTTCTCCAACACGGAGTTTATCCAACGCGGAGTTTCTCCAACGCGGAATTTCTCCAACGGGGAGTTTCTCAAACGTGGAGTTTCTCCAACGCGGAGTTTCTCCAACGCGGAGTTTCTCCAAAGCGGAGTTTCTCCAACGCGGAGATTCTCCAACGCGGAGTTTCTCCAACACGCAGTTTCTTCAACACGGAGTTTCTCCAGCGCGGAGTTTCTCCAACCCGGAGTTTTCTCCAACGCGGAGTTTCTCCAACGCGTAGTTTCTCCAGCGCGGAATTCCTCCAACGCGCAGTTTCTCTAACGCGGAGTTTCTCCAACGCGGAGATTCTCCAACGTGGAATTTCTCCAACGCAGAGTATCTCCAACGAGGAGTTTCTACAACACAAAGTTTCTCTAACACGGAGTTTCTCCAGCGCGTAGTTTGTCCAACACGGAGTTTCTGCAACGCGGAGTGTCTCCAACGCGGAGTTTTCTCCAACGCGGAGTTTCTCCAACGCGCAGTTTCTCTAACGCGAAGTTTCATCAACGCGGAGTTTCTCCAACACGGAGTTTATCCAACGCGGAGTTTCTCCAACGCGGAATTTCTCCAACGGGGAGTTTCTCAAACGCGGAGTTTCTCCAACGCGGAGTTTCTCCAAAGCGGAGTTTCTCCAACGCGGAGATTCTCCAACGCGGAGTTTCTCCAACACGCCGTTTCTTCAACACGGAGTTTCTCCAGCGCGGAGTTTCTCCAACCCGGAGTTTTCTCCAACGCGGAGTTTGTCCAACGCGTAGTTTCTCTAACGCGGAGTTTCTCCAACGCGGAGTTTCTTCAACACGGAGTTTCACCAACATGGAGTTTCTCCAACGCGGAGTTTCTCCAACGCAGAGTTTCTCCAACGCGGAGTATCTCAAACGCGGATTTTCCCCAACGCGGAGTTTCTCCAACGCGGAGTTTCTCCAGCGCGGAGTTTATCCAGCGCGGGGTTTCCCCAGCGCGGAGTTTCTCCAGCGCGGAGTCCCTCCAACGCGCAGTTTCTCTAACGCGGAGTTTTTCCAACGCGGAGTTTCTCCAACGTGGAATTTCTCCAACGCGGAGTATCTCCAACGAGGAGTTTCTCCAACACGAAGTTTCTCTAACACGGAGTTTCTCCAGCGCGTAGTTTGTCCAACACGGAGTTTCTGCAACGCGGAGTGTCTCCAACGCGCAGTTTCTCTAAACCGGAGTTTCTCCAACGCGGAGTTTCACCAACGTAGAATTTCTCCAACGCGTAGTTTTTCCAACGCGGAGTTTCTCAAACGCCGAATTTCTCCAACACGGAGTTTCTCCTGCGCGGAGTTTCTCCAGCACGGAGTTTCTCCAACGCGGAGTTTCTCCAAAGCGTAGCTTCTCCAACACGTAGTTTCTCCAACGGGGAGTTTCTCAAACGCGGAGTTTCTCCAACGCGGAGTTTCTCCAAAGCGGAGTTTCTCCAACGCGGAGATTCTCCAACGCGGAGTTTCTCCAACACGGAGTTTCTCCAACACGGACTATCTTCATCACGGCCTTTATCCAACATAGACTTTCTCCAACATGGTGTTTCTCCAACACGGAGGTTCTCCAACACAGAGTTTCTCCAACACGGAGTTTATCCAACGCGGAGTTTCTCCAACGCGGAATTTCTCCAACGGGGAGTTTCTCAAACGCGGAGTTTCTCCAACGCGGAGTTTGTCCAACGCGGAGTTTCTCCAAAGCGGAGTTTCTCCAACGCGGAGATTCTCCGACGCGGAGTTTCTCCAACACGCAGTTTCTCCAACACGGAGTTTCTCCAGCGCGGAGTTTCTCCTGCGCGGAGTTTCTCCAGCGCGGAGTTTCTCCAACGCGGAGTTTCTCCAAAGCGGAGCTTCTCCAACGCGTAGTTTCTCCAACGGGGAGTTTCTCAAACGCGGAGTTTCTCCAACGCGGAGTTTCTCCAAAGCGGAGTTTCTCCAACGCGGAGTTTCTCCAAAGCGGAGTTTCTCCAACGCGGAGATTCTCCAACGCGGAGTTTCTCCAACACGGAGTTTCTCCAACGCAGAGTTTTCTCCAACACGGAGTTTCTCCAACGCGCAGTTTCTCTAACGCGAAATTTCATCAACGAGGAGTTTCTCCAACGCGGAATTACTCCAACGCGTAGTTTTTCTAACGCGGAGTTTCTCAAACGCGAATTTTCTCCAACGCGGAGATTCTCCAACGCGGAGTTTCTCCAACACGGAGTTTCTCCAACGCAGAGTTTTCTCCAACACGGAGTTTCTCCAACGCGCAGTTTCTCTAACGCGAAGTTTCATCAACGAGGAGTTTCTCCAACGCGGAATTTCTCCAACGCGTAGTTTTTCTAACGCGGAGTTTCTCAAACGCGAATTTTCTCCAACGCGGAGTTTCTCCAATGCGGAGTTTCTCCAACGCGGAGATTCTCCAACGCGGAGTTTCTCCAACACGCAGTTTCTCCAACACGGAGTTTCTCCAGCGCGGAGTTTCTCCTGCGCGGAGTTTCTCCAGCGCGGAGTTTCTCCAACCCGGAGTTTTCTCCAACGCGGAGTTTCTCCAAAGCGGAGCTTCTCCAACGCGTAGTTTCTAAAACGCGGAGTTTCTCGAACACGGAGTTTCTCCAACGCAGAGTTTTCTCCAACACGGAGTTTCTCCAACGCGCAGTTTCTCTAACGCGAAGTTTCATCAACGCGGAGTTTCTCCAACGCGGAATTTCTCCAACGCGTAGTTTTTCTAACGCGGAGTTTCTCAAACGCGAAGTTTCTCCAACGCGGAGTTTCTCCAATGCGGAGTTTCTCCAACACGGAGTTTCTCCAACATGAAGTTTCTCCAGTGCGGAGTTTCTGCAAAGCAGAGTTTCTCCAACGCGGATTTTCTCCAACGCGCAGTTTCTCCAACACTGAGTTTCTCCAACACGGAGTTTCTCAAACGCGGAGTTTCTAAAACACGGAGTTTCTCCAAAGCGGAGATTCTCCAACGCGGAGTTTCTCTAAAGCGGAGTTTCTCCAACGCGGAGTTTCTCCAGCGCGGAGTTTCTCCAGCGCGGAGTTTCTCCAACGTGGAGTTTTCTCCAACGCGGAGTTTCTCCAACGCGCAGTTTCTCTAACGCGAAGTTTCATCAACGCGGAGTTTCTCACACGCGGAATTTCTCCAACGCGTAGTTTCTCCAACGCGGAGATTCTCAAACGTGGAGTTTCTCCAGCGCGGAATTTATCCAGCGCAGAGTTTCTCCAACACGTAGATTCTCCAACGCGGAGTTTCTCCAACGCGGAGTTTCTCCAACGCAGAGTTTCTCCAACCCCTAGTTTCTCCAACGCGTATTTTCTCCAACGCGCAGTTTCTCCAACGCGGAGTTTCTCCAACGCGTAGTTTCTGCAACGCGGAGTTTCTCCAACACGGAGTTTCTCTAACACTGAGTTTCTCCAACACAGAGTTTCTCCAACACGGAGTTTCTCTAACACAGAGTTTCTCCAACACTGATTTTCTCCAACAAGGAGTTTCTCCAACACGGACTATCTCCATCACGGACTTTATCCAACACGGACTTTCTCCAACACGGAGTTTCGCTAGCACGGAGTTTCTCCAACGCGGAGTTTCTCCAACGCAGAGTTTCTCCAACGCGGAGTATCTCAAACGCGGATTTTCCTCAACGCGGAGTTTCTCCAACGCGGAGTTTCTCCAGCGCGCAGTTTCTCAAACGCCGAGTTTCTCCAACACGGAGTTTCTCCTGCGCGGAGTTTCTCCAGCGCGGAGTTTCTCCAACACGGAGTTTATCCAACGCCGAGTTTCTCCAAAGCGGAGATTCTCCAACGCGGAGTTTCTCGAACACGGAGTTTCTCGAACACGGAGTTTCTCCAACGCAGAGTTTTCTCCAACACGGAGTTTCTCCAACGCGCAGTTTCTCTAACGCGAAGTTTCATCAACGCGGAGTTTCTCCAACGCGGAATTTCTCCAACGCGTAGTTTTTCTAACGCGGAGTTTCTCAAACGCGAATTTTCTCCAACGCGGAGTTTCTCCAATGCGGAGTTTCTCCAACACGGAGTTTCTCCAACATGAAGTTTCTCCAGTGCGGAGTTTCTGCAAAGCAGAGTTTCTCCAACGCGGATTTTCTCCAACGCGCAGTTTCTCCAGCACTGAGTTTCTCCAACACGGAGTTTATCCAACGCGGAGTTTCTCCAACGGGGAGTTTCTCAAACGCGGAGTTTCTAAAACACGGAGTTTCTCCAAAGCAGAGATTCTCCAACGCGGAGTTTCTCTAAAGCGGAGTTTCTCCAACGCGGAGTTTCTCCAACACGGAGTTTTCTCCAACGCGGAGTTTCTCCAAAGCGGAGCTTCTCCAACGCGTAGTTTCCAAAACGGGGAGTTTCTCAAACGCGGAGTTTCTCCAACGCGGAGTTTCTCCAAAGCGGAGTTTCTCCAAAGCGGAGATTCTCCAACGCGGAGTTTCTCGAACACGGAGTTTCTCCAACGCAGAGTTTTCTCCAACACGGAGTTTCTCCAACGCGCAGTTTCTCTAACGCGAAGTTTCATCAACACGGAGTTTCTCCAACGCGGAATTTCTCCAACGCGTAGTTTTTCTAACGCGGAGTTTCTCAAACGCGAATTTTCTCCAACGCGGAGTTTCTCCAATGCGGAGTTTCTCCAACACGGAGTTTCTCCAACATGAAGTTTCTCCAGTGCGGAGTTTCTGCAAAGCAGAGTTTCTCCAACGCGGATTTTCTCCAACGCGCAGTTTCTCCAACACTGAGTTTCTCCAACACGGAGTTTCTCAAACGCGGAGTTTCTAAAACACGGAGTTTCTCCAAAGCGGAGATTCTCCAACGCGGAGTTTCTCTAAAGCGGAGTTTCTCCAACGCGGAGTTTCTCCAGCGCGGAGTTTCTCCAGCGCGGAGTTTCTCCAACGTGGAGTTTTCTCCAACGCGGAGTTTCTCCAACGCGCAGTTTCTCTAACGCGAAGTTTCATCAACGCGGAGTTTCTCACACGCGGAATTTCTCCAAAGCCTAGTTTCTCCAACGCGGAGATTCTCAAACGTGGAGTTTCTCCAGCGCGGAATTTATCCAGCGCAGAGTTTCTCCAACACGTAGATTCTCCAACGCGGAGTTTCTCCAACGCGGAGTTTCTCCAACGCAGAGTTTCTCCAACCCCTAGTTTCTCCAACGCGTATTTTCTCCAACGCGCAGTTTCTCCAACGCGGAGTTTCTCCAACGCGTAGTTTCTGCAACGCGGGGTTTCTCCAACACGGAGTTTCTCTAACACTGAGTTTCTCCAACACAGAGTTTCTCCAACACGGAGTTTCTCTAACACGGATTTTCTCCAACACTGATTTTCTCCAACAAGGAGTTTCTCCAACACGGACTATCTCCATCACGGACTTTATCCAACACGGACTTTCTCCAACACGGAGTTTCGCTAACACGGAGTTTCTCCAACGCGGAGTTTCTCCAACGCAGAGTTTCTCCAACGCGGAGTTTCTCCAGCGCGGAGTTTATCCAGCGCGGGGTTTCCCCAGCGCGGAGTTTCTCCAGCGCGGCGTTCCTCCAACGCGCAGTTTCTCAAACGCCGAGTTTCTCCAACACGGAGTTTCTCCTGCGCGGAGTTTCTCCAGCGCGGAGTTTCTCCAACGCGGAGTTTCTCCAACACGGAGTTTATCCAACGCGGAGTTTCTCCAAAGCGGAGATTCTCCAACGCGGAGTTTCTCGAACACGGAGTTTCTCCAACGCAGAGTTTTCTCCAACACGGAGTTTCTCCAACGCGCAGTTTCTCTAACGCGAAGTTTCATCAACGCGGAGTTTCTCCAACGCGGAATTTCTCCAACGCGTAGTTTTTCTAACGCGGAGTTTCTCAAACGCGAATTTTCTCCAACGCGGAGCTTCTCCAATGCGGAGTTTCTCCAACACGGAGTTTCTCCAACATGAAGTTTCTCCAGTGCGGAGTTTCTGCAAAGCAGAGTTTCTCCAACGCGGATTTTCTCCAACGCGCAGTTTCTCCAACTCTGAGTTTCTCCAACACGGAGTTTATCCAACGCGGAGTTTCTCCAACGGGGAGTTTCTCAAACGCGGAGTTTCTAAAACACGGAGTTTCTCCAAAGCGGAGATTCTCCAACGCGGAGTTTCTCTAAAGCGGAGTTTCTCCAACGCGGAGTTTCTCCAGCGCGGAGTTTCTCCAGCACGGAGTTTCTCCAACGTGGAGTTTTCTCCAACGCGGAGTTTCTCCAACGCGCAGTTTCTCTAACGCGAAGTTTCATCAACACGGAGTTTCTCCAACGCGGAATTTCTCCAACGCGGAGTTTATCCAGCGCGGGGTTTCTCCAGCGCGGAGTTTCTCCAGCGCGGAGTTTCTCCAACACGGAGTTTCTCCAGTGCGGAGTTTCTCCAACGCGGAGTTTCTCCAACCCCTAGTTTCTCCAACGCGTAGTTTCTCCAACGCGCAGTTTCTCCAACGCGGAGTTTCTCCAACGCGGAGTTTCTCCAACGCGGAGTTTCTCCAACACGGAGTTTCTCTAACGGTGTTTCTCCAACACTGATTTTCTCCAACAAGGAGTTTCTCCAACACGGACTATGTCCATCACGGACTTTATCCAACACGGACTTTCTTCAACACGGAGTTTCTCCAACACGGATAACCTCCAACACTAAGTTTCTCCAACACGGAGTTTATCCAACGCGGAGTTTCTCCAACGCGGAATTTCTCCAACGCGGAGTTTCTCCAACGCGGAGTTTCTCCAAAGCGGAGTTTCTCCAACGCGGAGATTCTCCAACGCGGAGTTTCTCCAACACGCAGTTTCTTCAACACGGAGTTTCTCCAGCGCGGAGTTTCTCCAACCCGGAGTTTTCTCCAACGCGGAGTTTCTCCAACGCGTAGTTTCTCTAACGCGGAGTTTCTCCAACGCGGAGTTTCTTCAACACGGAGTTTCACCAACATGGAGTTTCTCCAACACGAAGTTTCGCTAACACGGAGTTTCTCCAACGCGGAGTTTCTCCAACGCAGAGTTTCTCCAACGCGGAGTATCTCAAACGCGGATTTTCCCCAACCCGGAGTTTC
The DNA here is from genome assembly GCF_052857255.1 of Amblyomma americanum. Lineage (NCBI taxonomy): Eukaryota > Metazoa > Arthropoda > Arachnida > Ixodida > Ixodidae > Amblyomma > Amblyomma americanum. The sequence continues at coordinate 164,113,331 of NC_135502.1, forward strand.
TCCAACGCGGAGTTTCTCCAGCGCGGAGTTTATCCAGCGCGGGGTTTCCCCAGCGCGGAGTTTCTCCAGCGCGGAGTTCCTCCAACGCGCAGTTTCTCTAACGCGGAGTTTCTCCAACGCGGAGTTTCTCCAACGTGGAATTTCTCCAACGCGGAGTATCTCCAACGAGGAGTTTCTCCAACACGAAGTTTCTCTAACACGGAGTTTCTCCAGCGCGTAGTTTGTCCAACACGGAGTTTCTGCAACGCGGAGTGTCTCCAACGCGGAGTTTTCTCCAACGCGGAGTTTCTCCAACGCGCAGTTTCTCTAACGCGAAGTTTCATCAACGCGGAGTTTCTCCAACGCGGAATTTCTCCAACGCGTAGTTTCTCCAACGCGGAGATTCTCAAACGTGGATTTTCCCCAACGCGGAGTTTCTCCAACGCAGAGTTTCTCCAGCGCGGAGTTTATCCAGCGCGGAGTTTCTCCAACACGGAGATTCTCCAACGCGGAGTTTCTCCAACGCGGAGTTTCTCCAACCCCTAGTTTCTCCAACGCGTATTTTCTCCAACGCGCAGTTCCTCCAACGCGGAGTTTCTCCAACGCGTAGTTTCTGCAACGCGGAGTTTCTCCAACACGGAGTTTCTCTAACACTGAGTTTCTCCAACACAGAGTTTCTCCAACACGGAGTTTCTCCAACACGGAGTTTCTCCAACACTGATTTTCTCCAACAACGAGTTTCTCCAACACGGACTATCTCCATCACGGACTTTATCCAACACGGACTTTCTCCAACACGGAGTTTCTCCAACACGGATAATCTCCAACACGGAGTTTCTCCAACACGGAGTTTATCCAACGCGGAGTTTCTCCAACGCGGAATTTCTCCAACGGGGAGTTTCTCAAACGCGGAGTTTCTCCAACGCGGAGTTTCTCCAACGCGGAGTTTCTCCAAAGCGGAGTTTTATCCAACGCGGAGATTCTCCAACGCGGAGTTTCTCCAACACGCAGTTTCTTCAACACGGAGTTTCTCCAGCGCGGAGTTTCTCCAACCCGGAGTTTTCTCCAACGCGGAGTTTGTCCAACGCGTAGTTTCTCTAACGCGGAGTTTCTCCAACGCGGAGTTTCTTCAGCACGGAGTTTCACCAAAATGGAGTTTCTCCAACACGGAGTTTCGCTAACACGGAGTTTCTCCAACGCGGAGTTTCTCCTACGCAGAGTTTCTCCAACGCGGAGTATCTCAAACGCGGATTTTGCCCAACGCGGAGTTTCTCCAACGCGGAGTTTCTCCAGCGCGGAGTTTATTCAGCGCGGGGTTTCTCCAACACGGACTATCTCCATCACGGCCTTTATCCAACATGGACTTTCTCCAACATGGTGTTTCTCCAACACGTAGTTTCTCTAACGCGGAGTTTCTCCAACGCGGAGTTTCTTCAACACGGAGTTTCACCAACATGGAGTTTCTCCAACACGGAGTTTCGCTAACACGGAGTTTCTCCAACGCGGAGTTTCTCCAACGCAGAGTTTCTCCAACGCGGAGTATCTCAAACGCGGATTTTCCCCAACGCGGAGTTTCTCCAACGCGGAGTTTCTCCAGCGCGGAGTTTATCCAGCGCGGGGTTTCCCCAGCGCGGAGTTTCTCCAGCGCGGCGTTCCTCCAACGCGCAGTTTCTCAAACGCCGAGTTTCTCCAACACGGAGTTTCTCCTGCGCGGAGTTTCTCCAGCGCGGAGTTTCTCCAACGCGGAGTTTCTCCAACACGGAGTTTATCCAACGCGGAGTTTCTCCAACGCGGTATTTCTCCAACGGGGAGTTTCTCAAACGCGGAGTTTCTCCAACGCGGAGTTTCTCCAACGCGGAGTTTCTCCAAAGCGGAGTTTCTCCAACGCGGAGATTCTCCAACGCAGAGTTTCTCCAACACGCAGTTTCTCCAACACGGAGTTTCTCTAACGCGGAGTTTCTCCAAAGCGGAGCTTCTCCAACGCGTAGTTTCTCCAACGGGGAGTTTCTCAAACGCGGAGTTTCTCCAACGCGGAGTTTCTCCAAAGCGGAGCTTCTCCAACGCGTAGTTTCTCCAACGGGAAGTTTCTCAAACGCGGAGTTTCTCCAACGCGGAGTTTCTCCAAAGCGGAGTTTCTCCAACGCGAAGATTCCCCAACGCGGAGTTTCTCCAACACGGAGTTTCTCCAACGCAGAGTTTTCTCCAACACGGAGTTTCTCCAACGCGCAGTTTCTCTAACGCGAAGTTTCATCAACGAGGAGTTTCTCCAAAGCGGAGATTCTCCAACGCGGAGTTTCTCGAACACGGAGTTTCTCGAACACGGAGTTTCTCCAACGCAGAGTTTTCTCCAACACGGAGTTTCTCCAACGCGCAGTTTCTCTAACGCGAAGTTTCATCAACGCGGAGTTTCTCCAACGCGGAATTTCTCCAACGCGTAGTTTTTCTAACGCGGAGTTTCTCAAACGCGAATTTTCTCCAACGCGGAGTTTCTCCAATGCGGAGTTTCTCCAACACGGAGTTTCTCCAACATGAAGTTTCTCCAGTGCGGAGTTTCTGCAAAGCAGAGTTTCTCCAACGCGGATTTTCTCCAACGCGCAGTTTCTCCAGCACTGAGTTTCTCCAACACGGAGTTTATCCAACGCGGAGTTTCTCCAACGGGGAGTTTCTCAAACGCGGAGTTTCTAAAACACGGAGTTTCTCCAAAGCAGAGATTCTCCAACGCGGAGTTTCTCTAAAGCGGAGTTTCTCCAACGCGGAGTTTCTCCAACACGGAGTTTTCTCCAACGCGGAGTTTCTCCAAAGCGGAGCTTCTCCAACGCGTAGTTTCCAAAACGGGGAGTTTCTCAAACGCGGAGTTTCTCCAACGCGGAGTTTCTCGAACACGGAGTTTCTCCAACGCAGAGTTTTCTCCAACACGGAGTTTCTCCAACGCGCAGTTTCTCTAACGCGAAGTTTCATCAACACGGAGTTTCTCCAACGCGGAATTTCTCCAACGCGTAGTTTTTTCTAACGCGGAGTTTCTCAAACGCGAATTTTCTCCAACGCGGAGTTTCTCCAATGCGGAGTTTCTCCAACACGGAGTTTCTCCAACATGAAGTTTCTCCAGTGCGGAGTTTCTGCAAAGCAGAGTTTCTCCAACGCGGATTTTCTCCAACGCGCAGTTTCTCAACACTGAGTTTCTCCAACACGGAGTTTCTCAAACGCGGAGTTTTCTAAAAACACGGAGTTTCTCCAAAGCGGAGATTCTCCAACGCGGAGTTTCTCTAAAGCGGAGTTTCTCCAACGCGGAGTTTCTCCAGCGCGGAGTTTCTCCAGCGCGGAGTTTCTCCAACGTGGAGTTTTCTCCAACGCGGAGTTTCTCCAACGCGCAGTTTCTCTAACGCGAAGTTTCATCAACGCGGAGTTTCTCACACGCGGAATTTCTCCAAAGCCTAGTTTCTCCAACGCGGAGATTCTCAAACGTGGAGTTTCTCCAGCGCGGAATTTATCCAGCGCAGAGTTTCTCCAACACGTAGATTCTCCAACGCGGAGTTTCTCCAACGCGGAGTTTTCTCCAACGCAGAGTTTCTCCAACCCCTAGTTTCTCCAACGCGTATTTTCTCCAACGCGCAGTTTCTCCAACGCGGAGTTTCTCCAACGCGTAGTTTCTGCAACGCGGGGTTTCTCCAACACGGAGTTTCTCTAACACTGAGTTTCTCCAACACAGAGTTTCTCCAACACGGAGTTTCTCTAACACGGAGTTTCTCCAACACTGATTTTCTCCAACAAGGAGTTTCTCCAACACGGACTATCTCCATCACGGACTTTATCCAACACGGACTTTCTCCAACACGGAGTTTCGCTAACACGGAGTTTCTCCAACGCGGAGTTTCTCCAACGCAGAGTTTCTCCAACGCGGAGTATCTCAAACGCGGATTTTCCCCAACGCGGAGTTTCTCCAACGCGGAGTTTCTCCAGCGCGGAGTTTATCCAGCGCGGGGTTTCCCCAGCGCGGAGTTTCTCCAGCGCGGCGTTCCTCAACGCGCAGTTTCTCAAACGCCGAGTTTCTCCAACACGGAGTTTCTCCTGCGCGGAGTTTCTCCAGCGCGGAGTTTCTCCAACGCGGAGTTTCTCCAACACGGAGTTTATCCAACGCGGAGTTTCTCCAAAGCGGAGATTCTCCAACGCGGAGTTTCTCGAACACGGAGTTTCTCCAACGCAGAGTTTTCTCCAACACGGAGTTTCTCCAACGCGCAGTTTCTCTAACGCGAAGTTTCATCAACGCGGAGTTTCTCCAACGCGGAATTTCTCCAACGCGTAGTTTTTCTAACGCGGAGTTTCTCAAACGCGAATTTTCTCCAACGCGGAGCTTCTCCAATGCGGAGTTTCTCCAACACGGAGTTTCTCCAACATGAAGTTTCTCCAGTGCGGAGTTTCTGCAAAGCAGAGTTTCTCCAACGCGGATTTTCTCCAACGCGCAGTTTCTCCAACTCTGAGTTTCTCCAACACGGAGTTTATCCAACGCGGAGTTTCTCCAACGGGGAGTTTCTCAAACGCGAGTTTCTAAAACACGGAGTTTCTCCAAAGCGGAGATTCTCCAACGCGGAGTTTCTCTAAAGCGGGAGTTTCTCCAACGCGGAGTTTCTCCAGCGCGGAGTTTCTCCAGCACGGAGTTTCTCCAACGTGGAGTTTTCTCCAACGCGGAGTTTCTCCAACGCGCAGTTTCTCTAACGCGAAGTTTCATCAACACGGAGTTTCTCCAACGCGGAATTTCTCCAACGCGGAGTTTATCCAGCGCGGGGTTTCTCCAGCGCGGAGTTTCTCCAGCGCGGAGTTTCTCCAACACGGAGTTTCTCCAGTGCGGAGTTTCTCCAACGCGGAGTTTCTCCAACCCCTAGTTTCTCCAACGCGTAGTTTCTCCAACGCGCAGTTTCTCCAACGCGGAGTTTCTCCAACGCGGAGTTTCTCCAACGCGGAGTTTCTCCAACACGGAGTTTCTCTAACGGTGTTTCTCCAACACTGATTTTCTCCAACAAGGAGTTTCTCCAACACGGACTATGTCCATCACGGACTTTATCCAACACGGACTTTCTTCAACACGGAGTTTCTCCAACACGGATAACCTCCAACACTAAGTTTCTCCAACACGGAGTTTATCCAACGCGGAGTTTCTCCAACGCGGAATTTCTCCAACGCGGAGTTTCTCCAACGCGGAGTTTCTCCAAAGCGGAGTTTCTCCAACGCGGAGATTCTCCAACGCGGAGTTTCTCCAACACGCAGTTTCTTCAACACGGAGTTTCTCCAGCGCGGAGTTTCTCCAACCCGGAGTTTTCTCCAACGCGGAGTTTCTCCAACGCGTAGTTTCTCTAACGCGGAGTTTCTCCAACGCGGAGTTTCTTCAACACGGAGTTTCACCAACATGGAGTTTCTCCAACACGAAGTTTCGCTAACACGGAGTTTCTCCAACGCGGAGTTTCTCCAACGCAGAGTTTCTCCAACGCGGAGTATCTCAAACGCGGATTTTCCCCAACCCGGAGTTTCTCCAACGCGGAGTTTCTCCAGCGCGGAGTTTATCCAGCGCGGGGTTTCCCCAGCGCGGAGTTTCTCCAGCGCGGAGTTCCTCCAACGCGCAGTTTCTCTAACGCGGAGTTTCTCCAACGCGGAGTTTCTCCAACGTGGAATTTCTCCAACGCGGAGTATCTCCAACGAGGAGTTTCTCCCAACACGAAGTTTCTCTAACACGGAGTTTCTCCAGCGCGTAGTTTGTCCAACACGGAGTTTCTGCAACGCGGAGTGTCTCCAACGCGGAGTTTTCTCCAACGCGGAGTTTCTCCAACGCGCAGTTTCTCTAACGCGAAGTTTCATCAACGCGGAGTTTCTCCAACGCGGAATTTCTCCAACGCGTAGTTTCTCCAACGCGGAGATTCTCAAACGTGGATTTTCCCCAACGCGGAGTTTCTCCAACGCAGAGTTTCTCCAGCGCGGAGTTTATCCAGCGCGGAGTTTCTCCAACACGGAGATTCTCCAACGCGGAGTTTCTCCAACGCGGAGTTTCTCCAACCCCTAGTTTCTCCAACGCGTATTTTCTCCAACGCGCAGTTCCTCCAACGCGAAGTTTCTCCAACGCGTAGTTTCTGCAACGCGGAGTTTCTCCAACACGGAGTTTCTCTAACACTGAGTTTCTCCAACACAGAGTTTCTCCAACACGGAGTTTCTCCAACACGGAGTTTCTCCAACACTGATTTTCTCCAACAACGAGTTTCTCCAACACGGACTATCTCCATCACGGACTTTATCCAACACGGACTTTCTCCAACACGGAGTTTCTCCAACACGGATAATCTCCAACACGGAGTTTCTCCAACACGGAGTTTATCCAACGCGGAGTTTCTCCAACGCGGAATTTCTCCAACGGGGAGTTTCTCAAACGCGGAGTTTCTCCAACGCGGAGTTTCTCCAACGCGGAGTTTCTCCAAAGCGGAGTTTTATCCAACGCGGAGATTCTCCAACGCGGAGTTTCTCCAACACGCAGTTTCTTCAACACGGAGTTTCTCCAGCGCGGAGTTTCTCCAACCCGGAGTTTTCTCCAACGCGGAGTTTGTCCAACGCGTAGTTTCTCTAACGCGGAGTTTCTCCAACGCGGAGTTTCTTCAGCACGGAGTTTCACCAACATGGAGTTTCTCCAACACGGAGTTTCGCTAACACGGAGTTTCTCCAACGCGGAGTTTCTCCTACGCAGAGTTTCTCCAACGCGGAGTATCTCAAACGCGGATTTTGCCCAACGCGGAGTTTCTCCAACGCGGAGTTTCTCCAGCGCGGAGTTTATTCAGCGCGGGGTTTCTCCAACACGGACTATCTCCATCACGGGCCTTTATCCAACATGGACTTTCTCCAACATGGTGTTTCTCCAACACGTAGTTTCTCTAACGCGGAGTTTCTCCAACGCGGAGTTTCTTCAACACGGAGTTTCACCAACATGGAGTTTCTCCAACACGGAGTTTCGCTAACACGGAGTTTCTCCAACGCGGAGTTTCTCCAACGCAGAGTTTCTCCAACGCGGAGTATCTCAAACGCGGATTTTCCCCAACGCGGAGTTTCTCCAACGCGGAGTTTCTCCAGCGCGGAGTTTATCCAGCGCGGGGTTGCCCCAGCGCGGAGTTTCTCCAGCGCGGCGTTCCTCCAACGCGCAGTTTCTCAAACGCCGAGTTTCTCCAACACGGAGTTTCTCCTGCGCGGAGTTTCTCCAGCGCGGAGTTTCTCCAACGCGGAGTTTCTCCAACACGGAGTTTATCCAACGCGGAGTTTCTCCAACGCGGTATTTCTCCAACGGGGAGTTTCTCAAACGCGGAGTTTCTCCAACGCGGAGTTTCTCCAACGCGGAGTTTCTCCAAAGCGGAGTTTCTCCAACGCGGAGATTCTCCAACGCAGAGTTTCTCCAACACGCAGTTTCTCCAACACGGAGTTTCTCTAACGCGGAGTTTCTCCAAAGCGGAGCTTCTCCAACGCGTAGTTTCTCCAACGGGGAGTTTCTCAAACGCGGAGTTTCTCCAACGCGGAGTTTCTCCAAAGCGGAGCTTCTCCAACGCGTAGTTTCTCCAACGGGAAGTTTCTCAAACGCGGAGTTTCTCCAACGCGGAGTTTCTCCAAAGCGGAGTTTCTCCAACGCGAAGATTCCCCAACGCGGAGTTTCTCCAACACGGAGTTTCTCCAACGCAGAGTTTTCTCCAACACGGAGTTTCTCCAACGCGCAGTTTCTCTAACGCGAAGTTTCATCAACGAGGAGTTTCTCCAACGCGGAATTTCTCCAACGCGTAGTTTTTCCAACGCGGAGTTTCTCAAACGCGAATTTTCTCCAACGCGGATCTTCTCCAACGCGGAGTTTCTCCAACACGAATTTTCTCCAACGCATAGTTTTCTCCAACACGGAGTTTCTCCAACGCGCAGTTTTTCTAACGCGGAGTTTCTCAAACGCGAATTTTCTCCAACGCGGAGTTTCTCCAATGCGGAGTTTCTCCAACACAGAGTTTCTCCAACACGGAGTTTCTCTAAAACGGAGTCTCTCCAACACTGATTTTCTCCAAAAAGGAGTTTCTCCAACACGGACTATCTCCATCACGGCCTTTATCCAACATGGACTTTCTCCAACATGGTGTTTCTCCAACACGGAGGTTCTCCAACACAGAGTTTCTCCAACACGGAGTTTCTCAAACGCGGAGTTTCTCCAAAGCGGAGTTTCTCCAAAGCGGAGATTCTCCAACGCGGAGTTTCTCGAACACGGAGTTTCTCCAACGCAGAGTTTTCTCCAACACGGAGTTTCTCCAACGCGCAGTTTCTCTAACGCGAAGTTTCATCAACGCGGAGTTTCTCCAACGCGGAATTTCTCCAACGCGTAGTTTTTCTAACGCGGAGTTTCTCAAACGCGAATTTTCTCCAACGCGGAGTTTCTCCAATGCGGAGTTTCTCCAACACGGAGTTTCTCCAACATGAAGTTTCTCCAGTGCGGAGTTTCTGCAAAGCAGAGTTTCTCCAACGCGGATTTTCTCCAACGCGCAGTTCCTCCAACGCGGAGTTTCTCCAACGCGTAGTTTCTGCAACGCGGAGTTTCTCCAACACGGAGTTTCTCTAACACTGAGTTTCTCCAACACAGAGTTTCTCCAACACGGAGTTTCTCCAACACGGAGTTTCTCCAACACTGATTTTCTCCAACAAGGAGTTTCTCCAACACGGACTATCTCCATCACGGACTTTATCCAACACGGACTTTCTCCAACACGGAGTTTCGCTAACACGGAGTTTCTCCAACGCGGAGTTTCTCCAACGCAGAGTTTCTCCAACGCGGAGTATCTCAAACGCGGATTTTCCCCAACGCGGAGTTTCTCCAACGCGGAGTTTCTCCAGCGCGGAGTTTATCCAGCGCGGGGTTTCCCCAGCGCGGAGTTTCTCCAGCGCGGCGTTCCTCCAACGCGCAGTTTCTCAAACGCCGAGTTTCTCCAACACGGAGTTTCTCCTGCGCGGAGTTTCTCCAGCGCGGAGTTTCTCCAACGCGGAGTTTCTCCAACACGGAGTTTATCCAACGCGGAGTTTCTCCAAAGCGGAGATTCTCCAACGCGGAGTTTCTCGAACACGGAGTTTCTCCAACGCAGAGTTTTCTCCAACACGGAGTTTCTCCAACGCGCAGTTTCTCTAACGCGAAGTTTCATCAACGCGGAGTTTCTCCAACGCGGAATTTCTCCAACGCGTAGTTTTTCTAACGCGGAGTTTCTCAAACGCGAATTTTCTCCAACGCGGAGCTTCTCCAATGCGGAGTTTCTCCAACACGGAGTTTCTCCAACATGAAGTTTCTCCAGTGCGGAGTTTCTGCAAAGCAGAGTTTCTCCAACGCGGATTTTCTCCAACGCGCAGTTTCTCCAACACTGAGTTTCTCCAACACGGAGTTTATCCAACGCGGAGTTTCTCCAACGGGGAGTTTCTCAAACGCGGAGTTTCTAAAACACGGAGTTTCTCCAAAGCGGAGATTCTCCAACGCGGAGTTTCTCTAAAGCGGAGTTTCTCCAACGCGGAGTTTCTCCAGCGCGGAGTTTCTCCAGCACGGAGTTTCTCCAACGTGGAGTTTTCTCCAACGCGGAGTTTCTCCAACGCGCAGTTTCTCTAACGCGAAGTTTCATCAACACGGAGTTTCTCCAACGCGGAATTTCTCCAACGCGGAGTTTATCCAGCGCGGGGTTTCTCCAGCGCGGAGTTTCTCCAGCGCGGAGTTTCTCCAACACGGAGTTTCTCCAGTGCGGAGTTTCTCCAACGCGGAGTTTCTCCAACCCCTAGTTTCTCCAACGCGTAGTTTCTCCAACGCGCAGTTTCTCCAACGCGGAGTTTCTCCAACGCGGAGTTTCTCCAACGCGGAGTTTCTCCAACACGGAGTTTCTCTAACGGTGTTTCTCCAACACTGATTTTCTCCAACAAGGAGTTTCTCCAACACGGACTATGTCCATCACGGACTTTATCCAACACGGACTTTCTTCAACACGGAGTTTCTCCAACACGGATAACCTCCAACACTAAGTTTCTCCAACACGGAGTTTATCCAACGCGGAGTTTCTCCAACGCGGAATTTCTCCAACGCGGAGTTTCTCCAACGCGGAGTTTCTCCAAAGCGGAGTTTCTCCAACGCGGAGATTCTCCAACGCGGAGTTTCTCCAACACGCAGTTTCTTCAACACGGAGTTTCTCCAGCGCGGAGTTTCTCCAACCCGGAGTTTTCTCCAACGCGGAGTTTCTCCAACGCGTAGTTTCTCTAACGCGGAGTTTCTCCAACGCGGAGTTTCTTCAACACGGAGTTTCACCAACATGGAGTTTCTCCAACACGAAGTTTCGCTAACACGGAGTTTCTCCAACGCGGAGTTTCTCCAACGCAGAGTTTCTCCAACGCGGAGTATCTCAAACGCGGATTTTCCCCAACCCGGAGTTTCTCCAACGCGGAGTTTCTCCAGCGCGGAGTTTATCCAGCGCGGGGTTTCCCCAGCGCGGAGTTTCTCCAGCGCGGAGTTCCTCCAACGCGCAGTTTCTCTAACGCGGAGTTTCTCCAACGCGGAGTTTCTCCAACGTGGAATTTCTCCAACGCGGAGTATCTCCAACGAGGAGTTTCTCCAACACGAAGTTTCTCTAACACGGAGTTTCTCCAGCGCGTAGTTTGTCCAACACGGAGTTTCTGCAACGCGGAGTGTCTCCAACGCGGAGTTTTCTCCAACGCGGAGTTTCTCCAACGCGCAGTTTCTCTAACGCGAAGTTTCATCAACGCGGAGTTTCTCCAACGCGGAATTTCTCCAACGCGTAGTTTCTCCAACGCGGAGATTCTCAAACGTGGATTTTCCCCAACGCGGAGTTTCTCCAACGCAGAGTTTCTCCAGCGCGGAGTTTATCCAGCGCGGAGTTTCTCCAACACGGAGATTCTCCAACGCGGAGTTTCTCCAACGCGGAGTTTCTCCAACCCCTAGTTTCTCCAACGCGTATTTTCTCCAACGCGCAGTTCCTCCAACGCGGAGTTTCTCCAACGCGTAGTTTCTGCAACGCGGAGTTTCTCCAACACGGAGTTTCTTTAACACTGAGTTTCTCCAACACAGAGTTTCTCCAACACGGAGTTTCTCCAACACGGAGTTTCTCCAACACTGATTTTCTCCAACAACGAGTTTCTCCAACACGGACTATCTCCATCACGGACTTTATCCAACACGGACTTTCTCCAACACGGAGTTTCTCCAACACGGATAATCTCCAACACGGAGTTTCTCCAACACGGAGTTTATCCAACGCGGAGTTTCTCCAACGCGGAATTTCTCCAACGGGGAGTTTCTCAAACGCGGAGTTTCTCCAACGCGGAGTTTCTCCAACGCGGAGTTTCTCCAAAGCGGAGTTTTATCCAACGCGGAGATTCTCCAACGCGGAGTTTCTCCAACACGCAGTTTCTTCAACACGGAGTTTCTCCAGCGCGGAGTTTCTCCAACCCGGAGTTTTCTCCAACGCGGAGTTTGTCCAACGCGTAGTTTCTCTAACGCGGAGTTTCTCCAACGCGGAGTTTCTTCAGCACGGAGTTTCACCAACATGGAGTTTCTCCAACACGGAGTTTCGCTAACACGGAGTTTCTCCAACGCGGAGTTTCTCCTACGCAGAGTTTCTCCAACGCGGAGTATCTCAAACGCGGATTTTGCCCAACGCGGAGTTTCTCCAACGCGGAGTTTCTCCAGCGCGGAGTTTATTCAGCGCGGGGTTTCTCCAACACGGACTATCTCCATCACGGCCTTTATCCAACATGGACTTTCTCCAACATGGTGTTTCTCCAACACGTAGTTTCTCTAACGCGGAGTTTCTCCAACGCGGAGTTTCTTCAACACGGAGTTTCACCAACATGGAGTTTCTCCAACACGGAGTTTCGCTAACACGGAGTTTCTCCAACGCGGAGTTTCTCCAACGCAGAGTTTCTCCAACGCGGAGTATCTCAAACGCGGATTTTCCCCAACGCGGAGTTTCTCCAACGCGGAGTTTCTCCAGCGCGGAGTTTATCCAGCGCGGGGTTTCCCCAGCGCGGAGTTTCTCCAGCGCGGCGTTCCTCCAACGCGCAGTTTCTCAAACGCCGAGTTTCTCCAACACGGAGTTTCTCCTGCGCGAAGTTTCTCCAGCGCGGAGTTTCTCCAACGCGGAGTTTCTCCAACACGGAGTTTATCCAACGCGGAGTTTCTCCAACGCGGTATTTCTCCAACGGGGAGTTTCTCAAACGCGGAGTTTCTCCAACGCGGAGTTTCTCCAACGCGGAGTTTCTCCAAAGCGGAGTTTCTCCAACGCGGAGATTCTCCAACGCAGAGTTTCTCCAACACGCAGTTTCTCCAACACGGAGTTTCTCTAACGCGGAGTTTCTCCAAAGCGGAGCTTCTCCAACGCGTAGTTTCTCCAACGGGGAGTTTCTCAAACGCGGAGTTTCTCCAACGCGGAGTTTCTCCAAAGCGGAGCTTCTCCAACGCGTAGTTTCTCCAACGGGAAGTTTCTCAAACGCGGAGTTTCTCCAACGCGGAGTTTCTCCAAAGCGGAGTTTCTCCAACGCGAAGATTCCCCAACGCGGAGTTTCTCCAACACGGAGTTTCTCCAACGCAGAGTTTTCTCCAACACGGAGTTTCTCCAACGCGCAGTTTCTCTAACGCGAAGTTTCATCAACGAGGAGTTTCTCCAACGCGGAATTTCTCCAACGCGTAGTTTTTCCAACGCGGAGTTTCTCAAACGCGAATTTTCTCCAACGCGGATCTTCTCCAACGCGGAGTTTCTCCAACACGAATTTTCTCCAACGCATAGTTTTCTCCAACACGGAGTTTCTCCAACGCGCAGTTTTTCTAACGCGGAGTTTCTCAAACGCGAATTTTCTCCAACGCGGAGTTTCTCCAATGCGGAGTTTCTCCAACACAGAGTTTCTCCAACACGGAGTTTCTCTAAAACGGAGTCTCTCCAACACTGATTTTCTCCAAAAAGGAGTTTCTCCAACACGGACTATCTCCATCACGGCCTTTATCCAACATGGACTTTCTCCAACATGGTGTTTCTCCAACACGGAGGTTCTCCAACACAGAGTTTCTCCAACACGGAGTTTCTCAAACGCGGAGTTTCTCCAAAGCGGAGTTTCTCCAAAGCGGAGATTCTCCAACGCGGAGTTTCTCGAACACGGAGTTTCTCCAACGCAGAGTTTTCTCCAACACGGAGTTTCTCCAACGCGCAGTTTCTCTAACGCGAAGTTTCATCAACGCGGAGTTTCTCCAACGCGGAATTTCTCCAACGCGTAGTTTTTCTAACGCGGAGTTTCTCAAACGCGAATTTTCTCCAACGCGGAGTTTCTCCAATGCGGAGTTTCTCCAACACGGAGTTTCTCCAACATGAAGTTTCTCCAGTGCGGAGTTTCTGCAAAGCAGAGTTTCTCCAACGCGGATTTTCTCCAACGCGCAGTTCCTCCAACGCGGAGTTTCTCCAACGCGTAGTTTCTGCAACGCGGAGTTTCTCCAACACGGAGTTTCTCTAACACTGAGTTTCTCCAACACAGAGTTTCTCCAACACGGAGTTTCTCCAACACGGAGTTTCTCCAACACTGATTTTCTCCAACAACGAGTTTCTCCAACACGGACTATCTCCATCACGGACTTTATCCAACACGGACTTTCTCCAACACGGAGTTTCTCCAACACGGATAATCTCCAACACGGAGTTTCTCCAACACGGAGTTTATCCAACGCGGAGTTTCTCCAACGCGGAATTTCTCCAACGGGGAGTTTCTCAAACGCGGAGTTTCTCCAACGCGGAGTTTCTCCAACGCGGAGTTTCTCCAAAGCGGAGTTTTATCCAACGCGGAGATTCTCCAACGCGGAGTTTCTCCAACACGCAGTTTCTTCAACACGGAGTTTCTCCAGCGCGGAGTTTCTCCAACCCGGAGTTTTCTCCAACGCGGAGTTTGTCCAACGCGTAGTTTCTCTAACGCGGAGTTTCTCCAACGCGGAGTTTCTTTCAGCACAGAGTTTCACCAACATGGAGTTTCTCCAACACGGAGTTTCGCTAACACGGAGTTTCTCCAACGCGGAGTTTCTCCTACGCAGAGTTTCTCCAACGCGGAGTATCTCAAACGCGGATTTTGCCCAACGCGGAGTTTCTCCAACGCGGAGTTTCTCCAGCGCGGAGTTTATTCAGCGCGGGGTTTCTCCAACACGGACTATCTCCATCACGGCCTTTATCCAACATGGACTTTCTCCAACATGGTGTTTCTCCAACACGTAGTTTCTCTAACGCGGAGTTTCTCCAACGCGGAGTTTCTTCAACACGGAGTTTCACCAACATGGAGTTTCTCCAACACGGAGTTTCGCTAACACGGAGTTTCTCCAACGCGGAGTTTCTCCAACGCAGAGTTTCTCCAACGCGGAGTATCTCAAACGCGGATTTTCCCCAACGCGGAGTTTCTCCAACGCGGAGTTTCTCCAGCGCGGAGTTTATCCAGCGCGGGGTTTCCCCAGCGCGGAGTTTCTCCAGCGCGGCGTTCCTCCAACGCGCAGTTTCTCAAACGCCGAGTTTCTCCAACACGGAGTTTCTCCTGCGCGGAGTTTCTCCAGCGCGGAGTTTCTCCAACGCGGAGTTTCTCCAACACGGAGTTTATCCAACGCGGAGTTTCTCCAACGCGGTATTTCTCCAACGGGGAGTTTCTCAAACGCGGAGTTTCTCCAACGCGGAGTTTTCTCCAACGCGGAGTTTCTCCAAAGCGGAGTTTCTCCAACGCGGAGATTCTCCAACGCAGAGTTTCTCCCAACACGCAGTTTCTCCAACACGGAGTTTCTCTAACGCGGAGTTTCTCCAAAGCGGAGCTTCTCCAACGCGTAGTTTCTCCAACGGGGAGTTTCTCAAACGCGGAGTTTCTCCAACGCGGAGTTTCTCCAAAGCGGAGCTTCTCCAACGCGTAGTTTCTCCAACGGGAAGTTTCTCAAACGCGGAGTTTCTCCAACGCGGAGTTTCTCCAAAGCGGAGTTTCTCCAACGCGAAGATTCCCCAACGCGGAGTTTCTCCAACACGGAGTTTCTCCAACGCAGAGTTTTCTCCAACACGGAGTTTTCTCCAACGCGCAGTTTCTCTAACGCGAAGTTTCATCAACGAGGAGTTTCTCCAACGCGGAATTTCTCCAACGCGTAGTTTTTCCAACGCGGAGTTTCTCAAACGCGAATTTTCTCCAACGCGGATCTTCTCCAACGCGGAGTTTCTCCAACACGAATTTTCTCCAACGCATAGTTTTCTCCAACACGGAGTTTCTCCAACGCGCAGTTTTTCTAACGCGGAGTTTCTCAAACGCGAATTTTCTCCAACGCGGAGTTTCTCCAATGCGGAGTTTCTCCAACACAGAGTTTCTCCAACACGGAGTTTCTCTAAAACGGAGTCTCTCCAACACTGATTTTCTCCAAAAAGGAGTTTCTCCAACACGGACTATCTCCATCACGGCCTTTATCCAACATGGACTTTCTCCAACATGGTGTTTCTCCAACACGGAGGTTCTCCAACACAGAGTTTCTCCAACACGGAGTTTCTCAAACGCGGAGTTTCTCCAAAGCGGAGTTTCTCCAAAGCGGAGATTCTCCAACGCGGAGTTTCTCGAACACGGAGTTTCTCCAACGCAGAGTTTTCTCCAACACGGAGTTTCTCCAACGCGCAGTTTCTCTAACGCGAAGTTTCATCAACGCGGAGTTTCTCCAACGCGGAATTTCTCCAACGCGTAGTTTTTCTAACGCGGAGTTTCTCAAACGCGAATTTTCTCCAACGCGGAGTTTCTCCAATGCGGAGTTTCTCCAACACGGAGTTTCTCCAACATGAAGTTTCTCCAGTGCGGAGTTTCTGCAAAGCAGAGTTTCTCCAACGCGGATTTTCTCCAACGCGCAGTTTCTCCAACACTGAGTTTCTCCAACACGGAGTTTATCCAACGCGGAGTTTCTCCAACGGGGAGTTTCTCAAACGCGGAGTTTCTAAAACACGGAGTTTCTCCAAAGCGGAGATTCTCCAACGCGGAGTTTCTCTAAAGCGGAGTTTCTCCAACGCGGAGTTTCTCCAGCGCGGAGTTTCTCCAGCGCGGAGTTTCTCCAACGTGGAGTTTTCTCCAACGCGGAGTTTTCCAACGCGCAGTTTCTCTAACGCGAAGTTTCATCAACGCGGAGTTTCTCACACGCGGAATTTCTCCAACGCGTAGTTTCTCCAACGCGGAGATTCTCAAACGTGGAGTTTCTCCAGCGCGGAATTTATCCAGCGCGGAGTTTCTCCAACACGGAGATTCTCCAACGCGGAGTTTCTCCAACGCGGAGTTTCTCCTACGCGCAGTTTCTCCAACGCGGAGTTTCTCCAACGCGTAGTTTCTGCAACGCGGAGTTTCTCCAACACGGAGTTTCTATAACACTGAGTTTCTCCAACACAGAGTTTCTCCAACACGGAGTTTCTCTAACACGGAGTTTCTCCAACACTGATTTTCTCCAACAAGGAGTTTCTCCAACACGGACTATCTCCATCACGGACTTTATCCAACACGGACTTTCTCCAACACGGAGTTTCGCTAACACGGAGTTTCTCCAACGCGGAGTTTCTCCAACGCAGAGTTTCTCCAACGCGGAGTATCTCAAACGCGGATTTTCCCCAACGCGGAGTTTCTCCAACGCGGAGTTTCTCCAGCGCGGAGTTTATCCAGCGCGGGGTTTCCCCAGCGCGGAGTTTCTCCAGCGCGGCGTTCCTCCAACGCGCAGTTTCTCAAACGCCGAGTTTCTCCAACACGGAGTTTCTCCTGCGCGGAGTTTCTCCAGCGCGGAGTTTCTCCAACGCGGAGTTTCTCCAACACGGAGTTTATCCAACGCGGAGTTTCTCCAAAGCGGAGATTCTCCAACGCGGAGTTTCTCGAACACGGAGTTTCTCCAACGCAGAGTTTTCTCCAACACGGAGTTTCTCCAACGCGCAGTTTCTCTAACGCGAAGTTTCATCAACGCGGAGTTTCTCCAACGCGGAATTTCTCCAACGCGTAGTTTTTCTAACGCGGAGTTTCTCAAACGCGAATTTTCTCCAACGCGGAGTTTCTCCAATGCGGAGTTTCTCCAACACGGAGTTTCTCCAACATGAAGTTTCTCCAGTGCGGAGTTTCTGCAAAGCAGAGTTTCTCCAACGCGGATTTTCTCCAACGCGCAGTTTCTCCAACACTGAGTTTCTCCAACACGGAGTTTATCCAACGCGGAGTTTCTCCAACGGGGAGTTTCTCAAACGCAGAGTTTCTAAAACACGGAGTTTCTCCAAAGCGGAGATTCTCCAACGCGGAGTTTCTCTAAAGCGGAGTTTCTCCAACGCGGAGTTTCTCCAGCGCGGAGTTTCTCCAGCGCGGAGTTTCTCCAACGTGGAGTTTTCTCCAACGCGGAGTTTCTCCAACGCGCAGTTTCTTTTCATCAACACGGAGTTTCTCCAACGCGGAATTTCTCCAACGCGTAGTTTCTCCAACGCGGAGATTCTCAAAACGTGGATTTTCCCCCAACGCGGAGTTTCTCCAACGCGGAGTTTCTCCAGCGCGGAGTTTATCCAGCGCGGGGTTTCTCCAGCGCGGAGTTTCTCCAACACGGAGTTTCTCCAGTGCGGAGTTTCTCCAACGCCGGAGTTTCTCCAACCCTTAGTTTCTCCAAACGCGTAGTTTCTCCAACGCGCAGTTTCTCCAACGCGGAGTTTCTCCCAACGCGTAGTTTCTCCAACACGGAGTTTCTCTAACGGAGTTTCTCCAACACTGATTTTCTCCAACAAGGAGTTTCTCCAACACGGACTATGTCCATCACGGACTTTATCCAACACGGACTTTCTTCAACACGTAGTTTCACCAACATGGAGTTTCTCCAACACGGAGTTTCGCTAACACGGAGTTTCTCCAACGCGGAGTTTCTCCAACGCAGAGTTTCTCCAACGCGGAGTATCTCAAACTCGGATTTTTCCAAACGCGGAGTTTCTCCAACGCGGAGTTTCTCCAGCGCGGAGTTTATCCAGCGCGGGGTTTCCCCAGCGCGGAGTTTCTCCAGCGCGGCGTTCCTCCAACGCGCAGTTTCTCAAACGCCGAGTTTCTCCAACACGGAGTTTCTCCTGCGCGGAGTTTCTCCAGCTCGGAGTTTCTCCAACGCGGAGTTTCTCCAACACGGAGTTTATCCAACGCGGAGTTTCTCCAACGCGGTATTTCTCCAACGGGGAGTTTCTCAAACGCGGAGTTTCTCCAACGCGGAGTTTCTCCAAAGCGGAGTTTCTCCAACGCGGAGATTCTCCAACGCGGAGTTTCTCCAACACGCAGTTTCTCCAACACGGAGTTTCTCTAACGCGGAGTTTCTCCAAAGCAGAGCTTCTCCAACGCGTAGTTTCTCCAACGGGGAGTTTCTCAAACGCGGAGTTTCTCCAAACGCGGAGTTTCTCCAAAGCGGAGTTTCTCCAACGCGGAGATTCTCCAACGCGGAGTTTCTCCAACACGGAGTTTCTCCAACGCAGAGTTTTCTCCAACACGGAGTTTCTCCAACGCGCAGTTTCTCTAACGCGAAGTTTCATCAACGAGGGAGTTTCTCCAACGCGGAGTTTCTCCAACGCGTAGTTTCTCCAACACGGAGTTTCTCTAACGGAGTTTCTCCAACACTGATTTTCTCCAACAAGGAGTTTCTCCAACACGGACTATGTCCATCACGGACTTTATCCAACACGGACTTTCTTCAACACGGAGTTTCACCAACATGGAGTTTCTCCAACACGGAGTTTCGCTATCACGGAGTTTCTCCAACGCGGAGTTTCTCCAACGCAGAGTTTCTCCAACGCGGAGTATCTCAAACTCGGATTTTCCCAAACGCGGAGTTTCTCCAACGCGGAGTTTCTCCAGCGCGGGAGTTTATCCAGCGCGGGGTTTCCCCAGCGCGGAGTTTCTCCAGCGCGGCGTTCCTCCAACGCGCAGTTTCTCAAACGCCGAGTTTCTCCAACACGGAGTTTCTCCTGCGCGGAGTTTCTCCAGCGCGGAGTTTCTCCAACGCGGGAGTTTCTCCAACACGGAGTTTATCCAACGCGGAGTTTCTCCAACGCGGTATTTCTCCAACGGGGAGTTTCTCAACGCGGAGTTTCTCCAACGCGGAGTTTCTCCAACGCGGAGTTTCTCCAAAGCGGAGTTTCTCCAACGCGGAGATTCTCCAACGCGGAGTTTCTCCAACACGCAGTTTCTCCAACACGGAGTTTCTCTAAACGCGGAGTTTCTCCAAAGCGGAGCTTCTCCAACGCGTAGTTTCTCCAACGGGGAGTTTTCTCCAACGCGGAGTTTCTCCAACGCGGAGTTTCTCCAAAGCGGAGTTCTTCCAACGCGGAGATTCTCCAACGCGGAGTTTCTCCAACACGGAGTTTTCTCCAACGCAGAGTTTTCTCCAACACGGAGTTTCTCCAACGCGCAGTTTCTCTAACGCGAAGTTTCATCAACGAGGAGTTTCTCCAACGCGGAATTTCTCCAACGCGTAGTTTTTCTAACGCGGAGTTTCTCAAACGCGAATTTTCTCCAACGCGGATCTTCTCCAACGCGGAGTTTCTCCAACACGAATTTTCTCCAACGCATAGTTTTCTCCAACACGGAGTTTCTCCAACGCGCAGTTTTTCTAACGCGGAGTTTCTCAAACGCGAATTTTCTCCAACGCGGAGTTTCTCCAATGCGGAGTTTCTCCAACACAGAGTTTCTCCAACACAGAGTTTCTCTAACACGGAGTCTCTCCAACACTGATTTTCTCCAACAAGGAGTTTCTCCAACACGGACTATCTCCATCACGGCCTTTATCCAACATGGACTTTCTCCAACATGGTGTTTCTCCAACACGGAGGGTCTCCAACACAGAGTTTCTCCAACACGGAGTTTATCCAACGCGGAGTTTCTCCAACGGGGAGTTTCTCAAACGCGGAGTTTCTCCAACGCGGAGTTTCTCCAACGCGGAGTTTCTCCAAAGCGGAGTTTCTCCAACGCGGAGATTCTCCAACGCGGAGTTTCTCCAACACGCAGTTTCTCCAACAAGGAGTTTCTCCAGCGCGGAGTTTCTCCTGCGCGGAGTTTCTCCAGCGCGGAGTTTCTCCAACACGGAGTTTTCTCCAACGCGGAGTTTCTCCAAAGCGGAGCTTCTCCAAAGCGGAGATTCTCCAACGCGGAGTTTCTCGAACACGGAGTTTCTCCAACGCAGAGTTTTCTCCAACACGGAGTTTCTCCAACGCGCAGTTTCTCTAACGGTTTCTCTAACGCGAAGTTTCATCAACGCGGAGTTTCTCCAACGCGGAATTTCTCCAACGCGTAGTTTTTCTAACGCGGAGTTTCTCAAACGCGAATTTTCTCCAACGCGGAGTTTCTCCAATGCGGAGTTTCTCCAACACGGAGTTTCTCCAACATGAAGTTTCTCCAGTGCGGAGTTTCTGCAAAGCAGAGTTTCTCCAACGCGGATTTTCTCCAACGCGCAGTTTCTCCAACACTGAGTTTCTCCAACACGGAGTTTATCCACCGCGGAGTTTCTCCAACGGGGAGTTTCTCAAACGCGGAGTTTCTAAAACACGGAGTTTCTCCAAAGCGGAGATTCTCCAACGCGGAGTTTCTCTAAAGCGGAGTTTTCTCCAACGCGGAGTTTCTCCAACGCGCAGTTTCTCTAACGCGATTTTACATCAACGCGGAGTTTCTCACACGCGGAATTTCTCCAACGCGTAGTTTGTCCAACGCGGAGATTCTCAAACATGGAGTCTCCAGCGCGGAATTTATCCAGCGCGGAGTTTCTCCAACACGGAGATTCTCCAACGCGGAGTTTCTCCAACGCGGAGTTTCTCCAACGCAGAGTTTCTCCAACCCCTAGTTTCTCCAACGCGTATTTTCTCCAACGCGCAGTTTCTCCAACACGGAGTTTCTCTAACACTGAGTTTCTCCAACACAGAGTTTCTCCAACACGGAGTTTCTCTAACACGGAGTTTCTCCAACACTGATTTTCTCCAACAAGGAGTTTCTCCAACACGGACTATCTCCATCACGGACTTTATCCAACACGGACTTTCTCCAACACGGAGTTTCGCTAACACGGAGTTTCTCCAACGCGGAGTTTCTCCAACGCAGAGTTTCTCCAACGCGGAGTACCTCAAACGCGGATTTTCCCCAACGCGGAGTTTGTCCAACGCGGAGTTTCTCCAGCGCGGAGTTTATCCAGCGCGGGGTTTCCCCAGCGCGGAGTTTCTACAGCGCGGCGTTCCTCCAACGCGCAGTTTCTCAAACGCCGAGTTTCTCCAACACGGAGTTTCTCCTGCGCGGAGTTTCTCCAGCGCGGAGTTTCTCCAACGCGGAGTTTCTCCAACACGGAGTTTATCCAACGCGGAGTTTCTCCATAGCGGAGATTCTCCAACGCGGAGTTTCTCGAACACGGAGTTTCTCCAACGCAGAGTTTTCTCCAACACGGAGTTTCTCCAACGCGCAGTTTCTCTAACGCGAAGTTTCATCAACGCGGAGTTTCTCCAACGCGGAATTTCCCCAACGCGTAGTTTTTCTAACGCGGAGTTTCTCAAATGCGAATTTTCTCCAACGCGGAGTTTTTCCAATGCGGAGTTTCTCCAACACGGAGTTTCTCCAACATGAAGTTTCTCCAGTGCGGAGTTTCTGCAAAGCAGAGTTTCTCCAACGCGGATTTTCTCCAACGCGCAGTTTCTCCAACACTGAGTTTCTCCAACACGGAGTTTATCAACGCGGAGTTTCTCCAACGGGGAGTTTCTCAAACGCGGAGTTTCTAAAACACGGAGTTTCTCCAAGCGGAGATTCTCCAACGCGGAGTTTCTCTAAAGCGGAGTTTCTCCAACGCGGAGTTTCTCCAGCGTGGAGTTTCTCCAGCGCGGAGTTTCTCCAACGTGGAGTTTTCTCCAACGCGGATTTTCTCCAACGCGCAGTTTCTCTAACGCGAAGTTTCATCAACACGGAGTTTCTCCAACGCGGAATTTCTCCAACGCGTAGTTTCTCCAACGCGGAGATTCTCAAACGTGGATTTTCCCCAACGCGGAGTTTCTCCAACGCGGAGTTTCTCCAGCGCGGAGTTTATCCAGCGCGGGGTTTCTCCAGCGCGGAGTTTCTCAGCGCGGAGTTTCTCCAACACGGAGTTTCTCCAGTGCGGAGTTTCTCCAACGCGAGTTTCTCCAACCCCTAGTTTCTCCAACGCGCAGTTTCTCCAACGCGGAGTTTCTCCAACGCGGAGTTTCTCCAACGCGGAGTTTCTCCAACACGGGAGTTTCTCTAACGGAGTTTCTCCAACACTGATTTTCTCCAACAAGGAGTTTCTCCAACACGGACTATGTCCATCACGACTTTATCCAACACGGACTTTCTTCAACACGGAGTTTCTCCAACACGGATAATCTCAACACGGAGTTTCTCCAACACGGAGTTTATCCAACGCGGAGTTTCTCAACGCGGAATTTCTCCAACGCGGAGTTTCTCCAACGCGGAGTTTCTCCAAAGCGGAGTTTCTCCAACGCGGAGATTCTCCAACGCGGAGTTTCTCCAACACGCAGTTTCTTCAACACGGAGTTTCTCCAGCGCGGAGTTTCTCCAACCCGGAGTTTTCTCCAACGCGGAGTTTCTCCAACGCGTAGTTTCTCTAACGCGGAGTTTCTCCAACGCGGAGTTTCTTCAACACGGAGTTTCACCAACATGGAGTTTCTCCAACACGGAGTTTCGCTAACACGGAGTTTCTCCAACGCGGAGTTTCTCCAACGCAGAGTTTCTCCAACGCGGAGTTTATCCAGCGCGGGGTTTCCCCAGCGCGGAGTTTCTCCAGCGCGGAGTTCCTCCAACGCGCAGTTTCTCTAACGCGGAGTTTCTCCAACGCGGAGTTTCTCCAACGTGGAATTTCTCCAACGCGGAGTATCTCCAACGAGGAGTTTCTCCAACACGAAGTTTCTCTAACACGGAGTTTCTCCAGCGCGTAGTTTGTCCAACACGGAGTTTCTGCAACGCGGAGTGTCTCCAACGCGGAGTTTTCTCCAACGCGGAGTTTCTCCAACGCGCAGTTTCTCTAACGCGAAGTTTCATCAACGCGGAGTTTCTCCAACGCGGAATTTCTCCAACGCGTAGTTTCTCCAACGCGGAGATTCTCAAACGTGGATTTTCCCCAACGCGGAGTTTCTCCAACGCGGAGTTTCTCCAGCGCGGAGTTTATCCAGCGCGGAGTTTCCAGCGCGGAGTTTCTCCAACACGGAGATTCTCCAACGCGGAGTTTCTCCAACGCGGAGTTTCTCCAACCCCTAGTTTCTCCAACGCGTATTTTCTCCAACGCGCAGTTTCTCCAACGCGGAGTTTCTCCAACGCGTAGTTTCTGCAACGCGGAGTTTCTCCAACACGGAGTTTCTCTAACACTGAGTTTCTCCAACACAGAGTTTCTCCAACACGGAGTTTCTCTAACACGGAGTTTCTCCAACACTGATTTTCTCCAACAAGGAGTTTCTCCAACACGGACTATCTCCATCACGGACTTTATCCAACACGGACTTTCTCCAACACGGAGTTTCTCCAACACGGATAATCTCCAACACTGAGTTTCTCCAACACGGAGTTTATCCAACGCGGAGTTTCTCCAACGCGGAATTTCTCCAACGGGGAGTTTCTCAAACGCGGAGTTTCTCCAACGCGGAGTTTCTCCAACGCGGAGTTTCTCCAAAGCGGAGTTTCTCCAACGCGGAGATTCTCCAACGCGGAGTTTCTCCAACACGCAGTTTCTTCAACACGGAGTTTCTCCAGCGCGGAGTTTCTCCAACCCGGAGTTTTCTCCAACGCGGAGTTTGTCCAACGCGTAGTTTCTCTAACGCGGAGTTTCTCCAACGCGGAGTTTCTTCAACACGGAGTTTCACCAACATGGAGTTTCTCCAACACGGAGTTTCGCTAACACGGAGTTTCTCCAACGCGGAGTTTCTCCTACGCAGAATTTCTCCAACGCGGAGTATCTCAAACGCGGATTTTCCCCAACGCGGAGTTTCTCCAACGCGGAGTTTCTCCAGCGCGGAGTTTATTCAGCGCGGGGTTTCTCCAACACGGACTATCTCCATCACGGCCTTTATCCAACATGGACTTTCTCCAACATGGTGTTTCTCCAACACGTAGTTTCTCTAACGCGGAGTTTCTCCAACGCGGAGTTTCTTCAACACGGAGTTTCACCAACATGGAGTTTCTCCAACACGGAGTTTCGCTAACACGGAGTTTCTCCAACGCGGAGTTTCTCCAACGCAGAGTTTCTCCAACGCGGAGTATCTCAAACGCGGATTTTCCCCAACGCGGAGTTTCTCCAACGCGGAGTTTCTCCAGCGCGGAGTTTATTCAGCGCGGGGTTTCTCCAACACGGACTATCTCCATCACGGCCTTTATCCAACATGGACTTTCTCCAACATGGTGTTTCTCCAACACGTAGTTTCTCTAACGCGGAGTTTCTCCAACGTGGAGTTTTCTCCAACGCGGAGTTTCTCCAACGCGCAGTTTCTCTAACGCGAAGTTTCATCAACACGGAGTTTCTCCAACGCGGAATTTCTCCAACGCGTAGTTTCTCCAACGCGGAGATTCTCAAACGTGGATTTTCCCCAACGCGGAGTTTCTCCAACGCGGAGTTTCTCCAGCGCGGAGTTTATCCAGCGCGGGGTTTCTCCAGCGCGGAGTTTCTCCAGCGCGGAGTTTCTCCAACACGGAGTTTCTCCAGTGCGGAGTTTCTCCAACGCGGAGTTTCTCCAACCCCTAGTTTCTCCAACGCGTAGTTTCTCCAACGCGCAGTTTCTCCAACGCGGAGTTTCTCCAACGCGTAGTTTCTGCAACACGGAGTTTCTCTAACGGAGTTTCTCCAACACTGATTTTCTCCAACAAGGAGTTTCTCCAACACGGACTATGTCCATCACGGACTTTATCCAACACGGACTTTCTTCAACACGGAGTTTCACCAACATGGAGTTTCTCCAACACGGAGTTTCGCTAACACGGAGTTTCTCCAACGCGGAGTTTCTCCAACGCAGAGTTTCTCCAACGCGGAGTATCTCAAACTCGGATTTTCCCAAACGCGGAGTTTCTCCAACGCGGAGTTTCTCCAGCGCGGAGTTTACCCAGCGCGGGGTTTCCCCAGCGCGGAGTTTCTCCAGCGCGGCGTTCCTCCAACGCGCAGTTTCTCAAACGCCGAGTTTCTCCAACACGGAGTTTCTCCTGCGCGGAGTTTCTCCAGCGCGGAGTTTCTCCAACGCGGAGTTTCTCCAACACGGAGTTTATCCAACGCGGAGTTTCTCCAACGCGGTATTTCTCCAACGGGGAGTTTCTCAAACGCGGAGTTTCTCCAACGCGGAGTTTCTCCAACGCGGAGTTTCTCCAAAGCGGAGTTTCTCCAACGCGGAGATTCTCCAACACGGAGTTTCTCCAACGCAGAGTTTTCTCCAACACGGAGTTTCTCCAACGCACAGTTTCTCTAACGCGAAGTTTCATCAACGAGGAGTTTCTCCAACGCGGAGTTTCTCCAACGCGTAGTTTCTCCAACACGGAGTTTCTCTAACGGAGTTTCTCCAACACTGATTTTCTCCAACAAGGAGTTTCTCCAACACGGACTATGTCCATCACGGACTTTATCCAACACAGACTTTCTTCAACACGGAGTTTCACCAACATGGAGTTTCTCCAACACGGAGTTTCGCTAACACGGAGTTTCTCCAACGCGGAGTTTCTCCAACGGAGAGTTTCTCCAACGCGGAGTATCTCAAACTCGGATTTTCCCAAACGCGGAGTTTCTCCAACGCGGAGTTTCTCCAGCGCGGAGTTTATCCAGCGCGGGGTTTCCCCAGCGCGGAGTTTCTCCAGCGCGGCGTTCCTCCAACGCGCAGTTTCTAAAACGCCGAGTTTCTCCAACACGGAGTTTCTCCTGCGCGGAGTTTCTCCAGCGCGGAGTTTCTCCAACGCGGAGTTTCTCCAACACGGAGTTTATCCAACGCGGAGTTTCTCCAACGCGGTATTTCTCCAACGGGGAGTTTCTCAAACGCGGAGTTTCTCCAACGCGGAGTTTCTCCAACGCGGAGTTTCTCCAAAGCGGAGTTTCTCCAACGCGGAGATTCTCCAACGCGGAGTTTCTCCAACACGCAGTTTCTCCAACACGGAGTTTCTCTAACGCGGAGTTTCTCCAAAGCGGAGCTTCTCCAACGCGTAGTTTCTCCAACGGGGAGTTTCTCAAACGCGGAGTTTCTCCAACGCGGAGTTTCTCCAAAGCGGAGTTTCTCCAACGCGGAAATTCTCCAACGCGGAGTTTCTCCAACACGGAGTTTCTCCAACGCAGAGTTTTCTCCAACACGGAGTTTCTCCAACGCGCAGTTTCTCTAACGCGAAGTTTCATCAACGAGGAGTTTCTCCAACGCGGAATTTCTCCAACGCGTAGTTTTTCTAACGCGGAGTTTCTCAAACGCGAATTTTCTCCAACGCGGATCTTCTCCAACGCGGAGTTTCTCCAACACGAATTTTCTCCAACGCATAGTTTTCTCCAACACGGAGTTTCTCCAACGCGCAGTTTTTCTAACGCGGAGTTTCTCAAACGCGAATTTTCTCCAACGCGGAGTTTCTCCAATGCGGAGTTTCTCCAACACAGAGTTTCTCCAACACAGAGTTTCTCTAACACGGAGTCTCTCCAACACTGATTTTCTCCAACAAGGAGTTTCTCCAACACGGACTATCTCCATCACGGCCTTTATCCAACATGGACTTTCTCCAACATGGTGTTTCTCCAACACGGAGGTTCTCCAACACAGAGTTTCTCCAACACGGAGTTTATCCAACGCGGAGTTTCTCCAACGCGGATTTTCTCCAACGGGGAGTTTCTCAAACGCGGAGTTTCTCCAACGCGGAGTTTCTCCAACGCGGAGTTTCTCCAAAGCGGAGTTTCTCCAACGCGGAGATTCTCCAACGCGGAGTTTCTCCAACACGCAGTTTCTCCAACACGGAGTTTCTCCAGCGCGGAGTTTCTCCTGCGCGGAGTTTCTCCAGCGCGGAGTTTCTCCAACACGGAGTTTTCTCCAACGCGGAGTTTCTCCAAAGCGGAGTTTCTCCAAAGCGGAGATTCTCCAACGCGGAGTTTCTCGAACACGGAGTTTCTCCAACGCAGAGTTTTCTCCAACACGGAGTTTCTACAACGCGCAGTTTCTCTAACGCGAAGTTTCATCAACGCGGAGTTTCTCCAACGCGGAATTTCTCCAACGCGTAGTTTTTCTAACGCGGAGTTTCTCAAACGCGAATTTTCTCCAACGCGGAGTTTCTCCAATGCGGAGTTTCTCCAACACGGAGTTTCTCCAACATGAAGTTCCTCCAGTGCGAAGTTTCTGCAAAGCAGAGTTTCTCCAACGCGGATTTTCTCCAACGCGCAGTTTCTCCAACACTGAGTTTCTCCAACACGGAGTTTATCCACCGCGGAGTTTCTCCAACGGGGAGTTTCTCAAACGCGGAGTTTCTAAAACACGGAGTTTCTCCAAAGCGGAGATTCTCCAACGCGGAGTTTCTCTAAAGCGGAGTTTTCTCCAACGCGGAGTTTCTCCAACGCGCAGTTTCTCTAACGCGATTTTACATCAACGCGGAGTTTCTCACACGCGGAATTTCTCCAACGCGTAGTTTCTCCAACGCGGAGATTCTCAAACGTGGAGTTTCTCCAGCGCGGAATTTATCCAGCGCGGAGTTTCTCCAACACGGAGATTCTCCAACGCGGAGTTTCTCCAACGCGGAGTTTCTCCAACGCAGAGTTTCTCCAACCCCTAGTTTCTCCAACGCGTATTTTCTCCAACGCGCAGTTTCTCCAACGCGGAGTTTCTCCAACGCGTAGTTTCTGCAACGCGGAGTTTCTCCAACACAGAGTTTCTCTAACACTGAGTTTCTCCAACACAGAGTTTCTCCAACACGGAGTTTCTCTAACACGGAGTTTCTCCAACACTGATTTTCTCCAACAAGGAGTTTCTCCAACACGGACTATCTCCATCACGGACTTTATCCAACACGGACTTTCTCCAACACGGAGTTTCGCTAACACGGAGTTTCTCCAGCGCGGAGTTTCTCCAACGCGGAGTTTCTCCAACACGGAGTTTATCCAACGCGGAGTTTCTCCAACGCGGTATTTCTCCAACGGGGAGTTTCTCAAACGCGGAGTTTCTCCAACGCGGAGTTTCTCCAACGCGGAGTTTCTCCAAAGCGGAGTTTCTCCAACGCGGAGATTCTCCAACGCGGAGTTTCTCCAACACGCAGTTTCTCCAACACGGAGTTTCTCTAACGCGGAGTTTCTCCAAAGCGGAGCTTCTCCAACGCGTAGTTTCTCCAACGGGGAGTTTCTCAAACGCGGAGTTTCTCCAACGCGGAGTTTCTCCAAAGCGGAGTTTCTCCAACGCGGAGATTCTCCAACGCGGAGTTTCTCCAACACGGAGTTTCTCCAACGCAGAGTTTTCTCCAACACGGAGTTTCTCCAACGCGCAGTTTCTCTAACGCGAAGTTTCATCAACAGGAGTTTCTCCAACGCGGAGTTTCTCCAACGCGTAGTTTCTCCAACACGGAGTTTCTCTAACGGAGTTTCTCCAACACTGATTTTCTCCAACAAGGAGTTTCTCCAACACGGACTATGTCCATCACGGACTTTATCCAACACGGACTTTCTTCAACACGGAGTTTCACCAACATGGAGTTTCTCCAACACGGAGTTTCGCTAACACGGAGTTTCTCCAACGCGGAGTTTCTCCAACGGAGAGTTTCTCCAACGCGGAGTATCTCAAACTCGGATTTTCCCAAACGCGGAGTTTCTCCAACGCGGAGTTTCTCCAGCGCGGAGTTTATCCAGCGCGGGGTTTCCCCAGCGCGGAGTTTCTCCAGCGCGGCGTTCCTCCAACGCGCAGTTTCTAAAACGCCGAGTTTCTCCAACACGGAGTTTCTCCTGCGCGGAGTTTCTCCAGCGCGGAGTTTCTCCAACGCGGAGTTTCTCCAACACGGAGTTTATCCAACGCGGAGTTTCTCCAACGCGGTATTTCTCCAACGGGGAGTTTCTCAAACGCGGAGTTTCTCCAACGCGGAGTTTCTCCAACGCGGAGTTTCTCCAAAGCGGAGTTTCTCCAACGCGGAGATTCTCCAACGCGGAGTTTCTCCAACACGCAGTTTCTCCAACACGGAGTTTCTCTAACGCGGAGTTTCTCCAAAGCGGAGCTTCTCCAACGCGTAGTTTCTCCAACGGGGAGTTTCTCAAACGCGGAGTTTCTCCAACGCGGAGTTTCTCCAAAGCGGAGTTTCTCCAACGCGGAAATTCTCCAACGCGGAGTTTCTCCAACACGGAGTTTCTCCAACGCAGAGTTTTCTCCAACACGGAGTTTCTCCAACGCGCAGTTTCTCTAACGCGAAGTTTCATCAACGAGGAGTTTCTCCAACGCGGAATTTCTCCAACGCGTAGTTTTTCTAACGCGGAGTTTCTCAAACGCGAATTTTCTCCAACGCGGATCTTCTCCAACGCGGAGTTTCTCCAACACGAATTTTCTCCAACGCATAGTTTTCTCCAACACGGAGTTTCTCCAACGCGCAGTTTTTCTAACGCGGAGTTTCTCAAACGCGAATTTTCTCCAACGCGGAGTTTCTCCAATGCGGAGTTTCTCCAACACAGAGTTTTCTCCAACACAGAGTTTCTCTAACACGGAGTCTCTCCAACACTGATTTTCTCCAACAAGGAGTTTCTCCAACACGGACTATCTCCATCACGGCCTTTATCCAACATGGACTTTCTCCAACATGGTGTTTCTCCAACACGGAGGTTCTCCAACACAGAGTTTCTCCAACACGGAGTTTATCCAACGCGGAGTTTCTCCAACGCGGATTTTCTCCAACGGGGAGTTTCTCAAACGCGGAGTTTCTCCAACGCGGAGTTTCTCCAACGCGGAGTTTCTCCAAAGCGGAGTTTCTCCAACGCGGAGATTCTCCAACGCGGAGTTTCTCCAACACGCAGTTTCTCCAACACGGAGTTTCTCCAGCGCGGAGTTTCTCCTGCGCGGAGTTTCTCCAGCGCGGAGTTTCTCCAACACGGAGTTTTCTCCAACGCGGAGTTTCTCCAAAGCGGAGCTTCTCCAACGCGTAGTTTCTAAAACGGGGAGTTTATCAAACGCGGAGTTTCTCCAACGCGGAGTTTCTCCAAAGCGGAGTTTCTCCAAAGCGGAGATTCTCCAACGCGGAGTTTCTCGAACACGGAGTTTCTCCAACGCAGAGTTTTCTCCAACACGGAGTTTCTCCAACGCGCAGTTTCTCTAACGCGAAGTTTCATCAACGCGGAGTTTCTCCAACGCGGAATTTCTCCAACGCGTAGTTTTTCTAACGCGGAGTTTCTCAAACGCGAATTTTCTCCAACGCGGAGTTTCTCCAATGCGGAGTTTCTCCAACACGGAGTTTCTCCAACATGAAGTTCCTCCAGTGCGGAGTTTCTGCAAAGCAGAGTTTCTCCAACGCGGATTTTCTCCAACGCGCAGTTTCTCCAACACTGAGTTTCTCCAACACGGAGTTTATCCACCGCGGAGTTTCTCCAACGGGGAGTTTCTCAAACGCGGAGTTTCTAAAACACGGAGTTTCTCCAAAGCGGAGATTCTCCAACGCGGAGTTTCTCTAAAGCGGAGTTTTCTCCAACGCGGAGTTTCTCCAATGCGCAGTTTCTCTAACGCGATTTTACATCAACGCGGAGTTTCTCACACGCGGAATTTCTCCAACGCGTAGTTTCTCCAACGCGGAGATTCTCAAACGTGGAGTTTCTCCAGCGCGGAATTTATCCAGCGCGGAGTTTCTCCAACACGGAGATTCTCCAACGCGGAGTTTCTCCAACGCGGAGTTTCTCCAACGCAGAGTTTCTCCAACCCCTAGTTTCTCCAACGCGTATTTTCTCCAACGCGCAGTTTCTCCAACGCGGAGTTTCTCCAACGCGTAGTTTCTGCAACGCGGAGTTTCTCCAACACGGAGTTTCTCTAACACTGAGTTTCTCCAACACAGAGTTTCTCCAACACGGAGTTTCTCTAACACGGAGTTTCTCCAACACTGATTTTCTCCAACAAGGAGTTTCTCCAACACGGACTATCTCCATCACGGACTTTATCCAACACGGACTTTCTCCAACACGGAGTTTCGCTAACACGGAGCTTCTCCAACGCGTAGTTTCTCCAACGGGGAGTTTCTCAAACGCGGAGTTTCTCCAACGCGGAGTTTCTCCAAAGCGGAGTTTCTCCAACGCGGAGATTCTCCAACGCGGAGTTTCTCCAACACGGAGTTTCTCCAACGCAGAGTTTTCTCCAACACGGAGTTTCTCCAACGCGCAGTTTCTCTAACGCGAAGTTTCATCAAAGAGGAGTTTCTCCAACGCGAAATTTCTCCAACGCGTAGTTTTTCTAACGCGGAGTTTCTCAAACGCGAATTTTCTCCAACGCGGATCTTCTCCAACGCGGAGTTTCTCCAACACGAATTTTCTCCAACGCATAGTTTTCTCCAACACGGAGTTTCTCCAACGCGCAGTTTTTCTAACGCGGAGTTTCTCAAACGCGAATTTTCTCCAAAGCGGAGTTTCTCCAATGCGGAGTTTCTCCAACACAGAGTTTCTCCAACACAGAGTTTCTCTAACACGGAGTCTCTCCAACACTGATTTTCTCCAACAAGGAGTTTCTCCAACACGGACTATCTCCATCACGGCCTTTATCCAACATGGACTTTCTCCAACATGGTGTTTCTCCAACACGGAGGTTCTCCAACACAGAGTTTCTCCAACACGGAGTTTATCCAACGCGGAGTTTCTCCAACGCGGATTTTCTCCAACGGGGAGTTTCTCAAGCGCGGAGTTTCGCCAACGCGGAGTTTCTCCAACGCGGAGTTTCTCCAAAGCAGAGTTTCTCCAACGCGGAGATTTTCCAACGCGGAGTTTCTCCAACACGCAGTTTCTCCAACACGGAGTTTCTCCAGCGCGGAGTTTCTCCTGCGCGGAGTTTCTCCAGCGCGGAGTTTCTCCAACACGGAGTTTTCTCCAACGCGGAGTTTCTCCAAAGCGGAGCTTCTCCAACGCGTAGTTTCTAAAACGGGGAGTTTCTCAAACGCGGAGTTTCTCCAACGCGGAGTTTCTCCAAAGCGGAGTTT
Organism: Amblyomma americanum; assembly: GCF_052857255.1. Taxonomy (NCBI): domain Eukaryota; kingdom Metazoa; phylum Arthropoda; class Arachnida; order Ixodida; family Ixodidae; genus Amblyomma; species Amblyomma americanum. The sequence continues at coordinate 164,145,464 of NC_135502.1, forward strand.
CTCCAAAGCGGAGATTCTCCAACGCGGAGTTTCTCGAACACGGAGTTTCTCCAACGCAGAGTTTTCTCCAACACGGAGTTTCTCCAACGCGCAGTTTCTCTAACGCGAAGTTTCATCAACGCGGAGTTTCTCCAACGCGGAATTTCTCCAACGCGTAGTTTTTCTAACGCGGAGTTTCTCAAACGCGAATTTTCTCCAACGCGGAGTTTCTCCAATGCGGAGTTTCTCCAACACGGAGTTTCTCCAACATGAAGTTTCTCCAGTGCGGAGTTTCTGCAAAGCAGAGTTTCTCCAACGCGGATTTTCTCCAACGCGCAGTTTCTCCAACACTGAGTTTCTCCAACACGGAGTTTATCCAACGCGGAGTTTCTCCAACGGGGAGTTTCTCAAACGCGGAGTTTCTAAAACACGGAGTTTCTCCAAAGCGGAGATTCTCCAACGCGGAGTTTCTCTAAAGCGGAGTTTCTCCAACGCGGAGTTTCTCCAGCGCGGAGTTTCTCCAGCGTAGAGTTTCTCCAACGTGGAGTTTTCTCCAACGCGGAGTTTCTCCAACGCGCAGTTTCTCTAACGCGAAGTTTCATCAACGCGGAGTTTCTCACACGCGGAATTTCTCCAACGCGTAGTTTCTCCAACGCGGAGATTCTCAAACGTGGAGTTTCTCCAGCGCGGAATTTATCCAGCGCGGAGTTTCTCCAACACGGAGATTCTCCAACGCGGAGTTTCTCCAACGCGTAGTTTCTGCAACGCGGAGTTTCTCCAACACGGAGTTTCTCTAACACTGAGTTTCTCCAACACAGAGTTTCTCCAACACGGAGTTTCTCTAACACGGAGTTTCTCCAACACTGATTTTCTCCAACAAGGAGTTTCTCCAACACGGACTATCTCCATCACGGACTTTATCCAACACGGACTTTCTCCAACACGGAGTTTCGCTAACACGGAGTTTCTCCAACGCGGAGTTTCTCCAACGCAGAGTTTCTCCAACGCGGAGTATCTCAAGCGCGGATTTTCCCCAACGCGGAGTTTCTCCAATGCGGAGTTTCTCCAGCGCGGAGTTTATCCAGCGCGGGGTTTCCCCAGCGCGGAGTTTCTCCAGCGCGGCGTTCCTCCAACGCGCAGTTTCTCAAACGCCGAGTTTCTCCAACACGGAGTTTCTCCTGCGCGGAGTTTCTCCAGCGCGGAGTTTCTCCAGCGCGGAGTTTCTCCAACGCGGAGTTTCTCCAACACGGAGTTTATCCAACGCGGAGTTTCTCCAAAGCGGAGATTCTTCAACGCGGAGTTTCTCGAACACGGAGTTTCTCCAACGCAGAGTTTTCTCCAACACAGAGTTTCTCCAACGCGCAGTTTCTCTAACGCGAAGTTTCATCAACGCGGAGTTTCTCCAACGCGGAATTTCTCCAACGCGTAGTTTTTCTAACGCGGAGTTTCTCAAACGCGAATTTTCTCCAACGCGGAGTTTCTCCAATGCGGAGTTTCTCCAACACGGAGTTTCTCCAACATGAAGTTTCTCCAGTGCGGAGTTTCTGCAAAGCAGAGTTTCTCCAACGCGGATTTTCTCCAACGCGCAGTTTCTCCAACACTGAGTTTCTCCAACACGGAGTTTATCCAACGCGGAGTTTCTCCAACGGGGAGTTTCTCAAACGCGGAGTTTCTAAAACACGGAGTTTCTCCAAAGCGGAGATTCTCCAACGCGGAGTTTCTCTAAAGCGGAGTTTCTCCAACGCGGAGTTTCTCCAGCACGGAGTTTCTCCAGCGCGGAGTTTCTCCAACGTGGAGTTTTCTCCAACGCGGAGTTTCTCCAACGCGCAGTTTCTCTAACGCGAAGTTTCATCAACACGGAGTTTCTCCAACGCGGAATTTCTCCAACGCGTAGTTTCTCCAACGCGGAAATTCTCAAACGTGGATTTTCCCCAACGCGGAGTTTCTCCAACGCGGAGTTTCTCCAGCGCGGAGTTTATCCAGCGCGGGGTTTCTCCAGCGCGGAGTTTCTCCAGCGCGGAGTTTCTCCAACACGGAGCTTCTCCAGTGCGGAGTTTCTCCAACGCGGAGTTTCTCCAACCCCTAGTTTCTCTAACGCGTAGTTTCTCCAACGCGCAGTTTCTCCAACGCGGAGTTTCTCCAACGCGGAGTTTCTCCAACACGGAGTTTCTCTAACGGAGTTTCTCCAACACTGATTTTCTCCAACAAGGAGTTTCTCCAACACGGACTATGTCCATCACGGACTTTATCCAACACGGACTTTCTTCAACACGGAGTTTCTCCAACACGGATAATCTCCAACACGGAGTTTCTCCAACACGGAGTTTATCCAACGCGGAGTTTCTCCAACGCGGAATTTCTCCAACGCGGAGTTTCTCCAACGCGGAGTTTCTCCAAAGCGGAGTTTCTCCAACGCGGAGATTCTCCAACGCGGAGTTTCTCCAACACGCAGTTTCTTCAACACGGAGTTTCTCCAGCGCGGAGTTTCTCCAACCCGGAGTTTTCTCCAACGCGGAGTTTCTCCAACGCGTAGTTTCTCTAACGCGGAGTTTCTCCAACGCGGAGTTCCTTCAACACGGAGTTTCACCAACATGGAGTTTCTCCAACACGGAGTTTCGCTAACACGGAGTTTCTCCAACGCGGAGTTTCTCCAACGCAGAGTTTCTCCAACGCGGAGTATCTCAAACGCGGATTTTCCCCAACCCGGAGTTTCTCCAACGCGGAGTTTCTCCAGCGCGGAGTTTATCCAGCGCGGGGTTTTTCCAGCGCGGAGTTTCTCCAGCGCGGAGTTCCTCAACGCGCAGTTTCTCTAACGCGGAGTTTCTCCAACGCGGAGTTTCTCCAACGTGGAATTTCTCCAACGCGGAGTATCTCCAACGAGGAGTTTCTCCAACACGAAGTTTCTCTAACACGGAGTTTCTCCAGCGCGTAGTTTGTCCAACACGGAGTTTCTGCAACGCGGATTGTCTCCAACGCAGAGTTTTCTCCAACGCGGAGTTTCTCCAACGCGCAGTTTCTCTAACGCGAAGTTTCATCAACGCGGAGTTTCTCCAACGCGGAATTTCTCCAACGCGTAGTTTCTCCAACGCGGAGATTCTCAAACGTGGATTTTCCCCAACGCGGAGTTTCTCCAACGCGGAGTTTCTCCAGCGCGGAGTTTATCCAGCGCGGAGTTTCTCCAGCGCGGAGTTTCTCCAACACGGAGATTCTCCAACGCGGAGTTTCTCCAACGCGGAGTTTCTCCAACCCCTAGTTTCTCCAACGCGTATTTTCTGCAACGCGCAGTTTCTCCAACGCGGAGTTTCTCCAACGCGTAGTTTCTGCAACGCGGAGTTTCTCCAACACGGAGTTTCTCTAACACTGAGATTCTCTAACACGGAGTTTCTCCAACACTGATTTTCTCCAACAAGGAGTTTCTCCAACACGGACTATCTCCATCACGGACTTTATCCAACACGGACTTTCTCCAACACGGAGTTTCTCCAACACGGATAATCTCCAACACGGAGTTTCTCCAACACGGAGTTTATCCAACGCGGAGTTTCTCCAACGCGGAATTTCTCCAACGGGGAGTTTCTCAAACGCGGAGTTTCTCCAACGCGGAGTTTCTCCAACGCGGAGTTTCTCCAAAGCGGAGTTTCTCCAACGCGGAGATTCTCCAACGCGGAGTTTCTCCAACACGCAGTTTCTTCAACACGGAGTTTCTCCAGCGCGGAGTTTCTCCAACCCGGAGTTTTCTCCAACGCGGAGTTTGTCCAACGCGTAGTTTCTCTAACGCGGAGTTTCTCCAACGCGGAGTTTCTTCAACACGGAGTTTCACCAACATGGAGTTTCTCAAACACGGAGTTTCGCTAACACGGAGTTTCTCCAACGCGGAGTTTCTCCAACGCAGAGTTTCTCCAACGCGGAGTATCTCAAACGCGGATTTTCCCCAACGCGGAGTTTCTCCAACGCGGAGTTTCTCCAGCGCGGAGTTTCTCCAACACGGAGTTTTCTCCAACGCGGAGTTTCTCCAAAGCGGAGCTTCTCCAACGCGTAGTTTCTAAAACGGGGAGTTTCTCAAACGCGGAGTTTCTCCAACGCGGAGTTTCTCCAAAGCGGAGTTTCTCCAAAGCGGAGATTCTCCAACGCGGAGTTTCTCGAACACGGAGTTTCTCCAACGCAGAGTTTTCTCCAACACGGAGTTTCTCCAACGCGCAGTTTCTCTAACGCGAAGTTTCATCAACGCGGAGTTTCTCCAACGCGGAATTTCTCCAACGCGTAGTTTTTCTAACGCGGAGTTTCTCAAACGCGAATTTTCTCCAACGCGGAGTTTCTCCAATGCGGAGTTTCTCCAACACGGAGTTTCTCCAACATGAAGTTTCTCCAGTGCGGAGTTTCTCCAAAGCGGAGTTTCTCCAAAGCGGAGATTCTCCAACGCGGAGTTTCTCGAACACGGAGTTTCTCCAACGCAGAGTTTTCTCCAACACGGAGTTTCTCCAACGCGCAGTTTCTCTAACGCGAAGTTTCATCAACGCGTAGTTTTTCTAACGCGGAGTTTCTCAAACGCGAATTTGCTCCAACGCGGATCTTCTCCAACGCGGAGTTTCTCCAACACGAATTTTCTCCAACGCATAGTTTTCTCCAACACGGAGTTTCTCCAACGCGCAGTTTTTCTAACGCGGAGTTTCTCAAACGCGAATTTTCTCCAACGCGGAGTTTCTCCAATGCGGAGTTTCTCCAACACAGAGTTTCTCCAACACAGAGTTTCTCTAACACGGAGTCTCTCCAACACTGATTTTCTCCAACAAGGAGTTTCTCCAACACGGACTATCTCCATCACGGCCTTTATCCAACATGGACTTTCTCCAACATGGTGTTTCTCCAACACGGAGGTTCTCCAACACAGAGTTTCTCCAACACGGAGTTTATCCAACGCGGAGTTTCTCCAACGCGGATTTTCTCCAACGGGGAGTTTCTCAAACGCGGAGTTTCTCCAACGCGGAGTTTCTCCAACGCGGAGTTTCTCCAACGCGGAGTTTCTCCAAAGCGGAGTTTCTCCAACGCGGAGATTCTCCAACGCGGAGTTTCTCCAACACGCAGTTTCTCCAACATGGAGTTTCTCCAGCGCGGAGTTTCTCCTGCGCGGAGTTTCTCCAGCGCGGAGTTTCTCCAACACGGAGTTTTCTCCAACGCGGAGTTTCTCCAAAGCGGAGCTTCTCCAACGCGTAGTTTCTAAAACGGGGAGTTTCTCAAACGCGGAGTTTCTCCAACGCGGAGTTTCTCCAAAGCGGAGTTTCTCCAAAGCGGAGATTCTCCAACGCGGAGTTTCTCGAACACGGAGTTTCTCCAACGCAGAGTTTTCTCCAACACGGAGTTTCTCCAACGCGCAGTTTCTCTAACGCGAAGTTTCATCAACGCGGAGTTTCTCCAACGCGGAATTTCTCCAACGCGTAGTTTTTCTAACGCGGAGTTTCTCAAACGCGAATTTTCTCCAACGCGGAGTTTCTCCAATGCGGAGTTTCTCCAACACGGAGTTTCTCCAACATGAAGTTTCTCCAGTGCGGAGTTTCTGCAAAGCAGAGTTTCTCAAACGCGGATTTTCTCCAACGCGCAGTTTCTCCAACACTGAGTTTCTCCAACACGGAGTTTATCCAACGCGGAGTTTCTCCAACGGGGAGTTTCTCAAACGCGGAGTTTCTAAAACACGGAGTTTCTCCAAAGCGGAGATTCTCCAACGCGGAGTTTCTCTAAAGCGGAGTTTCTCCAACGCGGAGTTTCTCCAGCGCGGAGTTTCTCCAGCGCGGAGTTTCTCCAACGTGGAGTTTTCTCCAACGCGGAGTTTCTCCAACGCGCAGTTTCTCTAACGCGAAGTTTCATCAACGCGGAGTTTCTCACACGCGGAATTTCTCCAACGCGTAGTTTCTCCAACGCGGAGATTCTCAAACGTGGAGTTTCTCCAGCGCGGAATTTATCCAGCGCGGAGTTTCTCCAACACGGAGATTCTCCAACGCGGAGTTTCTCTAACACGGAGTTTCTCCAACACTGATTTTCTCCAACAAGGAGTTTCTCCAACACGGACTATCTCCATCACGGACTTTATCCAACACGGACTTTCTCCAACACGGAGTTTCGCTAACACGGAGTTTCTCCAACGCGGAGTTTCTCCAACGCAGAGTTTCTCCAACGCGGAGTATCTCAAGCGCGGATTTTCCCCAACGCGGAGTTTCTCCAACGCGGAGTTTCTCCAGCGCGGAGTTTATCCAGCGCGGGGTTTCCCCAGCGCGGAGTTTCTCCAGCGCGGCGTTCCTCCAACGCGCAGTTTCTCAAACGCCGAGTTTCTCCAACACGGAGTTTCTCCTGCGCGGAGTTTCTCCAGCGCGGAGTTTCTCCAACGCGGAGTTTCTCCAACACGGAGTTTATCCAACGCGGAGTTTCTCCAAAGCGGAGATTCTCCAACGCGGAGTTTCTCGAACACGGAGTTTCTCCAACGCAGAGTTTTCTCCAACACAGAGTTTCTCCAACGCGCAGTTTCTCTAACGCGAAGTTTCATCAACGCGGAGTTTCTCCAACGCGGAATTTCTCCAACGCGTAGTTTTTCTAACGCGGAGTTTCTCAAACGCGAATTTTCTCCAACGCGGAGTTTCTCCAATGCGGAGTTTCTCCAACACGGAGTTTTTCCAACATGAAGTTTCTCCAGTGCGGAGTTTCTGCAAAGCAGAGTTTCTCCAACGCGGATTTTCTCCAACGCGCAGTTTCTCCAACACTGAGTTTCTCCAACACGGAGTTTATCCAACGCGGAGTTTCTCTAACGGGGAGTTTCTCAAACGCGGAGTTTCTAAAACACGGAGTTTCTTCAAAGCGGAGATTCTCCAACGCGGAGTTTATCTAAAGCGGAGTTTCTCCAACGCGGAGTTTCTCCAGCACGGAGTTTCTCCAGCGCGGAGTTTCTCCAACGTGGAGTTTTCTCCAACGCGGAGTTTCTCCAACGCGCAGTTTCTCTAACGCGAAGTTTCATCAACACGGAGTTTCTCCAACGCGGAATTTCTCCAACGCGTAGTTTCTCCAACGCGGAAATTCTCAAACGTGGATTTTCCCCAACGCGGAGTTTCTCCAACGCGGAGTTTCTCCAGCGCGGAGTTTATCCAGCGCGGGGTTTCTCCAGCGCGGAGTTTCTCCAGCGCGGAGTTTCTCCAACACGGAGTTTCTCCAGTGCGGAGTTTCTCCAACGCGGAGTTTCTCCAACGCGGAGATTCTCAAACGTGGAGTTTCTCCAGCGCGGAATTTATCCAGCGCGGAGTTTCTCCAACACGGAGATTCTCCAACGCGGAGTTTCTCTAACACGGAGTTTCTCCAACACTGATTTTCTCCAACAAGGAGTTTCTCCAACACGGACTATCTCCATCACGGACTTTATCCAACACGGACTTTCTCCAACACGGAGTTTCGCTAACACGGAGTTTCTCCAACGCGGAGTTTCTCCAACGCAGAGTTTCTCCAACGCGGAGTATCTCAAGCGCGGATTTTCCCCAACGCGGAGTTTCTCCAACGCGGAGTTTCTCCAGCGCGGAGTTTATCCAGCGCGGGGTTTCCCCAGCGCGGAGTTTCTCCAGCGCGGCGTTCCTCCAACGCGCAGTTTCTCAAACGCCGAGTTTCTCCAACACGGAGTTTCTCCTGCGCGGAGTTTCTCCAGCGCGGAGTTTCTCCAACGCGGAGTTTCTCCAACACGGAGTTTATCCAACGCGGAGTTTCTCCAAAGCGGAGATTCTCCAACGCGGAGTTTCTCGAACACGGAGTTTCTCCAACGCAGAGTTTTCTCCAACACAGAGTTTCTCCAACGCGCAGTTTCTCTAACGCGAAGTTTCATCAACGCGGAGTTTCTCCAACGCGAAATTTCTCCAACGCGTAGTTTTTCTAACGCGGAGTTTCTCAAACGCGAATTTTCTCCAACGCGGAGTTTCTCCAATGCGGAGTTTCTCCAACACGGAGTTTTTCCAACATGAAGTTTCTCCAGTGCGGAGTTTCTGCAAAGCAGAGTTTCTCCAACGCGGATTTTCTCCAACGCGCAGTTTCTCCAACACTGAGTTTCTCCAACACGGAGTTTATCCAACGCGGAGTTTCTCCAACGGGGAGTTTCTCAAACGCGGAGTTTCTAAAACACGGAGTTTCTTCAAAGCGGAGATTCTCCAACGCGGAGTTTATCTAAAGCGGAGTTTCTCCAACGCGGAGTTTCTCCAGCACGGAGTTTCTCCAGCGCGGAGTTTCTCCAACGTGGAGTTTTCTCCAACGCGGAGTTTCTCCAACGCGCAGTTTCTCTAACGCGAAGTTTCATCAACACGGAGTTTCTCCAACGCGGAATTTCTCCAACGCGTAGTTTCTCCAACGCGGAAATTCTCAAACGTGGATTTTCCCCAACGCGGAGTTTCTCCAACGCGGAGTTTCTCCAGCGCGGAGTTTATCCAGCGCGGGGTTTCTCCAGCGCGGAGTTTCTCCAGCGCGGAGTTTCTCCAACACGGAGTTTCTCCAGTGCGGAGTTTCTCCAACGCGGAGTTTCTCCAACCCCTAGTTTCTCCAACGCGTAGTTTCTCCAACGCGCAGTTTCTCCAACGCGGAGTTTCTCCAACGCGGAGTTTCTCCAACACGGAGTTTCTCTAACGGAGTTTCTCCAACACTGATTTTCTCCAACAAGGAGTTTCTCCAACACGGACTATGTCCATCACGGACTTTATCCAACACGGACTTTCTTCAACACGGAGTTTCTCCAACACGGATAATCTCCAACACGGAGTTTCTCCAACACGGAGTTTATCCAACGCGGAGTTTCTCCAACGCGGAATTTCTCCAACGCGGAGTTTCTCCAACGCGGGGTTTCTCCAAAGCGGAGTTTCTCCAACGCGGAGATTCTCCAACGCGGAGTTTCTCCAACACGCAGTTTCTTCAACACGGAGTTTCTCCAGCGCGGAGTTTCTCCAACCCGGAGTTTTCTCCAACGCGGAGTTTCTCCAACGCGTAGTTTCTCTAACGCGGAGTTTCTCCAACGCGGAGTTCCTTCAACACGGAGTTTCACCAACATGGAGTTTCTCCAACACGGAGTTTCGCTAACACGGAGTTTCTCCAACGCGGAGTTTCTCCAACGCAGAGTTTCTCCAACGCGGAGTATCTCAAACGCGGATTTTCCCCAACCCGGAGTTTCTCCAACGCGGAGTTTCTCCAGCGCGGAGTTTATCCAGCGCGGGGTTTCCCCAGCGCGGAGTTTCTCCAGCGCGGAGTTCCTCCAACGCGCAGTTTCTCTAACGCGGAGTTTCTCCAACGCGGAGTTTCTCCAACGTGGAATTTCTCCAACGCGGAGTATCTCCAACGAGGAGTTTCTCCAACACGAAGTTTCTCTAACACGGAGTTTCTCCAGCGCGTAGTTTGTCCAACACGGAGTTTCTGCAACGCGGAGTGTCTCCAACGCAGAGTTTTCTCCAACGCGGAGTTGCTCCAACGCGCAGTTTCTCTAACGCGAAGTTTCATCAACGCGGAGTTTCTCCAACGCGGAATTTCTCCGACGCGTAGTTTCTCCAACGCGGAGATTCTCAAACGTGGATTTTCCCCAACGCTGAGTTTCTCCAACGCGGAGTTTCTCCAGCGCGGAGTTTATCCAGCGCGGAGTTTCTCCAGCGCGGAGTTTCTCCAACACGGAGATTCTCCAACGCGGAGTTTCTCCAACGCGGAGTTTCTCCAACCCCTAGTTTCTCCAATGCGTATTTTCTCCAACGCGCAGTTTCTCCAACGCGGAGTTTCTCCAACGCGTAGTTTCTGCAACGCGGAGTTTCTCCAACACGGAGTTTCTCTAACACTGAGATTCTCTAACACGGAGTTTCTCCAACGCTGATTTTCTCCAACAAGGAGTTTCTCCAACACGGACTATCTCCATCACGGACTTTATCCAACACGGACTTTCTCCAACACGGAGTTTCTCCAACACGGATAATCTCCAACACGGAGTTTCTCCAACACGGAGTTTATCCAACGCGGAGTTTCTCCAACGCGGAATTTCTCCAACGGGGAGTTTCTCAAACGCGGAGTTTCTCCAACGCGGAGTTTCTCCAACGCGGAGTTTCTCCAAAGCGGAGTTTCTCCAACGAGGAGATTCTCCAACGCGGAGTTTCTCCAACACGCAGTTTCTTCAACACGGAGTTTCTCCAGCGCGGAGTTTCTCCAACCCGGAGTTTTCTCCAACGCGGAGTTTGTCCAACGCGTAGTTTCTCTAACGCGGAGTTTCTCCAACGCGGAGTTTCTTCAACACGGAGTTTCACCAACATGGAGTTTCTCAAACACGGAGTTTCGCTAACACGGAGTTTCTCCAACGCGGAGTTTCTCCAACGCAGAGTTTCTCCAACGCGGAGTATCTCAAACGCGGATTTTCCCCAACGCGGAGTTTCTCCAACGCGGAGTTTCTCCAGCGCGGAGTTTATTCAGCGCGGGGTTTCTCCAACACGGACTATCTCCATCACGGCCTTTATCCAACATGGACTTTCTCCAACATGGTGTTTCTCCAACACGTAGTTTCGCTAACACGGAGTTTCTCCAACGCGGAGTTTCTCCAACGCAGAGTTTCTCCAACGCGGAGTATCTCAAACGCGGATTTTCCCCAACGCGGAGTTTCTCCAACGCGGAGTTTCTCCAGCGCGGAGTTTATCCAGCGCGGGGTTTCCCCAGCGCGGAGTTTCTCCAGCGCGGCGTTCCTCCAACGCGCAGTTTCTCAAACGCCGAGTTTCTCCAACACGGAGTTTCTCCTGCGCGGAGTTTCTCCAGCGCGGAGTTTCTCCAACGCGGAGTTTCTCCAACACGGAGTTTATCCAACGCGGAGTTTCTCCAACGCGGTATTTCTCCAACGGGGAGTTTCTCAAACGCGGAGTTTCTCGAACGCGGAGTTTCTCCAACGCGGAGTTTCTCCAAAGCGGAGTTTCTCCAACGCGGAGATTCTCCAACGCGGAGTTTCTCCAACACGCAGTTTCTCCAACACGGAGTTTCTCTAACGCGGAGTTTCTCCAAAGCGGAGCTTCTCCAACGCGTAGTTTCTCCAACGGGGAGTTTCTCAAACGCGGAGTTTCTCCAACGCGGAGTTTCTCCAAAGCGGAGTTTCTCCAACGCGGAGATTCTCCAACGCGGAGTTTCTCCAACACGGAGTTTCTCCAACGCAGTTTTCTCCAACACGGAGTTTCTCCAACGCGCATTTTCTCTAACGCGAAGTTTCATCAACGAGGAGTTTCTCCAACGCGGAATTTCTCCAACGCGTAGTTTTTCTAACGCGGAGTTTCTCAAACGCGAATTTTCTCCAACGCGGAACTTCTCCAACGCGGAGTTTCTCAAACGCGAATTTTCTCCAACGCGGAGTTTCTCCAATGCGGAGTTTCTCCAACACAGAGTTTCTCCAACACGGAGTTTCTCTAACACGGAGTCTCTCCAACACTGATTTTCTCCAACAAGGAGTTTCTCCAACACGGACTATCTCCATCACGGCCTTTATCCAACATGGACTTTCTCCAACATGGTGTTTCTCCAACACGGAGGTTCTCCAACACAGAGTTTCTCCAACACGGAGTTTATCCAACGCGGAGTTTCTCCAACGCGGAGTTTCTCCAACGCGGAGTTTCTCCAAAGCGGAGTTTCTCCAACGCGGAGATTCTCCAACGCGGAGTTTCTCCAACACGCAGTTTCTCCTACACGGAGTTTCTCCAGCGCGGAGTTTCTCCTGCGCGGAGTTTCTCCAGCGCGGAGTTTCTCCAACACGGAGTTTTCTCCAACGCGGAGTTTCTCCAAAGCGGAGCTTCTCCAACGCGTAGTTTCTAAAACGGGGAGTTTCTCAAACGCGGAGTTTCTCCAACGCGGAGTTTCTCCAAAGCGGAGTTTCTCCAAAGCGGAGATTCTCCAACGCGGAGTTTCTCGAACACGGAGTTTCTCCAACGCAGAGTTTTCTCCAACACGGAGTTTCTCCAACGCGCAGTTTCTCTAACGCGAAGTTTCATCAACGCGGAGTTTCTCCAACGCGGAATTTCTCCAAGGCGTAGTTTTTCTAACGCGGAGTTTCTCAAACGCGAATTTTCTCCAACGCGGAGTTTCTCCAATGCGGAGTTTCTCCAACACGGAGTTTCTCCAACATGAAGTTTCTCCAGTGCGGAGTTTCTGCAAAGCAGAGTTTCTCCAACGCGGATTTTCTCCAACGCGCAGTTTCTCCAACACTGAGTTTCTCCAACACGGAGTTTATCCAACGCGGAGTTTCTCCAACGGGGAGTTTCTCAAACGCGGAGTTTCTAAAACACGGAGTTTCTCCAAAGCGGAGATTCTCCAACGCGGAGTTTCTCTAAAGCGGAGTTTCTCCAACGCGGAGTTTCTCCAGCGCGGAGTTTCTCCAACGTGGAGTTTTCTCCAACGCGGAGTTTCTCCAACGCGCAGTTTCTCTAACGCGAAGTTTCATCAACGCGGAGTTTCTCACACGCGGAATTTCTCCAACACGGAGATTCTCCAACGCGGAGTTTCTCCAACGCGGAGTTTCTCCAACGCAGAGTTTCTCCAACCCCTAGTTTCTCCAACGCGTATTTTCTCCAACGCGCAGTTTCTCCAACGCGGAGTTTCTCCAACGCGTAGTTTCTGCAACGCGGAGTTTCTCCAACACGGAGTTTCTCTAACACTGAGTTTCTCCAACACAGAGTTTCTCCAACACGGAGTTTCTCTAACACGGAGTTTCTCCAACACTGATTTTCTCCAACAAGGAGTTTCTCCAACACGGACTATCTCCATCACGGACTTTATCCAACACGGACTTTCTCCAACACGGAGTTTCGCTAACACGGAGTTTCTCCAACGCGGAGTTTCTCCAACGCAGAGTTTCTCCAACGCGGAGTATCTCAAACGCGGATTTTCCCCAACGCGGAGTTTCTCCAACGCGGAGTTTCTCCAGCGCGGAGTTTATCCAGCGCGGGGTTTCCCCAGCGCGGAGTTCCTCCAACGCGCAGTTTCTCAAACGCCGAGTTTCTCTAACACGGAGTTTCTCCTGCGCGGAGTTTCTCCAGCGCAGAGTTTCTCCAACGCGGAGTTTCTCCAACACGGAGTTTATCCAAAGCGGAGTTTCTCCAACGCGGTATTTCTCCAACGGGAGTTTCTCAAACGCGAAGTTTCTCCAACGCGGAGTTTCTCCAAAGCGGAGTTTCTCCAACGCGGAGATTCTCCAACGCGGAGTTTCTCCAACACGCAGTTTCTCCAACACGGAGTTTCTCTAACGCGGAGTTTCTCCAAAGCGGAGCTTCTCCAACGCGTAGTTTCTCCAACGGGGAGTTTCTCAAACGCGGAGTTTCTCCAACGCGGAGTTTCTCCAAAGCGGAGTTTCTCCAACGCGGAGATTCTCCAACGCGGAGTTTCTCCAACACGGAGTTTCTCCAACGCAGAGTTTTCTCCAACACGGAGTTTCTCCAACGCGGAATTTCTCCAACGCGTAGTTTTTCTAACGCGGAGTTTCTCAAACGCGAATTTTCTCCAACGCGGATCTTCTCCAACGCGGAGTTTCTCCAACACGAATTTTCTCCAACGCATAGTTTTCTCCAACACGGAGTTTCTCCAACGCGCAGTTTTTCTAACGCGGAGTTTCTCAAACGCGAATTTTCTCCAACGCGGAGTTTCTCCAATGCGGAGTTTCTCCAACACAGAGTTTCTCCAACACGGAGTTTCTCTAACACGGAGTCTCTCCAACACTGATTTTCTCCAACAAGGAGTTTCTCCAACACGGACTATCTCCATCACGGCCTTTATCCAACATGGACTTTCTCCAACATGGTGTTTCTCCAACACGGAGGTTCTCCAACACAGAGTTTCTCCAACACGGAGTTTATCCAACGCGGAGTTTCTCCAACGCGGATTTTCTCCAACGGGGAGTTTCTCAAACGCGGAGTTTCTCCAACGCGGAGTTTCTCCAACGCGGAGTTTCTCCAAAGCGGAGTTTCTCCAACGCGGAGATTCTCCAACGCGGAGTTTCTCCAACACGCAGTTTCTCCAACACGGAGTTTCTCCAGCACGGAGTTTCTCCTGCGCGGAGTTTCTCCAGCGCGGAGTTTCTCCAACACGGAGTTTTCTCCAACGCGGAGTTTCTCCAAAGCGGAGCTTCTCCAACGCGTAGTTTCTAAAACGGGGAGTTTCTCAAACGCGGAGTTTCTCCAACGCGGAGTTTCTCCAAAGCGGAGTTTCTCCAAAGCGGAGATTCTCCAACGCGGAGTTTCTCGAACACGGAGTTTCTCCAACGCAGAGTTTTCTCCAACACGGAGTTTCTCCAACGCGCAGTTTCTCTAACGCGAAGATTCATCAACGCGGAGTTTCTCCAACGCGGAATTTCTCCAACGCGTAGTTTTTCTAACGCGGAGTTTCTCAAACGCGAATTTTCTCCAACGCGGAGTTTCTCCAATGCGGAGTTTCTCCAACACGGAGTTTCTCCAACATGAAGTTTCTCCAGTGCGGAGTTTCTGCAAAGCAGAGTTTCTCCAACGCGGATTTTCTCCAACGCGCAGTTTCTCCAACACTGAGTTTCTCCAACACGGAGTTTATCCAACGCGGAGTTTCTCCAACGGGGAGTTTCTCAAACGCGGAGTTTCTCCAAAGCGGAGATTCTCCAACGCGGAGTTTCTCTAAAGCGGAGTTTCTCCAACGCGGAGTTTCTCCAGCGCGGAGTTTCTCCAGCGCGGAGTTTCTCCAACGTGGAGTTTTCTCCAACGCGGAGTTTCTCCAACGCGCAGTTTCTCTAACGCGAAGTTTCATCAACGCGGAGTTTCTCACACGCGGAATTTCTCCAACGCGTAGTTTCTCCAACGCGGAGATTCTCAAACGTGGATTTTCCCCAACGTGGATTTTCCCCAACGCGGAGTTTCTCCAACGCGGAGTTTCTCCAGCGCGGAATTTATCCAGCGCGGAGTTTCTCCAACACGGAGATTCTCCAACGCGGAGTTTCTCCAACGCGGAGTTTCTCCAACGCGGAGTTTCTCCAACCCCTAGTTTCTCCAACGCGTATTTTCTCCTACGCGCAGTTTCTCCAACGCGGAGTTTCTCCAACCCCTAGTTTCTGCAACGCGGAGTTTCTCCAACACGGAGTTTCTCTAACACTGAGTTTCTCCAACACAGAGTTTCTCCAACACGGAGTTTCTCTAACACGGAGTTTCTCCAACACTGATTTTCTCCAACAAGGAGTTTCTCCAACACAGACTATCTCCATCGCGGACTTTATCCAACACGGACTTTCTCTAACACGGAGTTTCTCCAACACGGATAATCTCCAACACGGAGTTTCTCCAACACGGAGTTTATCCAACGCGGAGTTTCTCCAACGCGGAATTTCTCTAACGGGGAGTTTCTCAAACGTGGAGTTTCTCCAACGCGGAGTTTCTCCAACGCGGAGTTTCTCCAAAGTGGAGTTTCTCCAACGCGGAGATTCTCCAACGCGGAGTTTCTCCAACACGCAGTTTCTTCAACACGGAGTTTCTCCAGCGCGGAGTTTCTCCAACCCGGAGTTTTCTCCAACGCGGAGTTTGTCCAACGCGTAGTTTCTCTAACGCGGAGTTTCTCCAACGCGGAGTTTCTTCAACACGGAGTTTCACCAACATGGAGTTTCTCCAACACGAAGTTTCGCTAACACGGAGTTTCTCCAACGCGGAGTTTCTCCAACGCAGAGTTTCTCCAACGCGGAATATCTCAAACGCGGATTTTCCCCAACGCGGAGTTTCTCCAACGCGGAGTTTCTCCAGCGCGGAGTTTATCCAGCGCGGGGTTTCCCCAGCGCGGAGTTTCTCCAGCGCGGAGTTCCTCCAACGCGCAGTTTCTCTAACGCGGAGTTTTTCCAACGCGGAGTTTCTCCAACGTGGAATTTCTCCAACGCGGAGTATCTCCAACGAGGAGTTTCTCCAACACGAAGTTTCTCTAACACGGAGTTTCTCCAGCGCGTAGTTTGTCCAACACGGAGTTTCTGCAACGCGGAGTGTCTCCAACGCGGAGTTTCACCAACGTGGAATTTCTCCAACGCGTAGTTTTTCCAACGCGGAGTTTCTCAAACGCCGAGTTTCTCCAACACGGAGTTTCTCCTGCGCGGAGTTTCTCCAGCGCGGAGATTCTCCAACGCGGAGTTTCTCCAACGCGGAGTTTCTCCAACGCGGAGTTTCTCCAACCCCTCGTTTCTCCAACGCGTATTTTCTCCAACGCACAGTTTCTCCAACGCGGAGTTTCTCCAACGCGTAGTTTCTGCAACGCGGAGTTTCTCCAACACGGAGTCTCTCTAACACTGAGTTTCTCCAACACAGAGTTTCTCCAACACGGAGTTTCTCTAACACGGAGTTTCTCCAACACGCAGTTTCTTCAACACGGAGTTTCTCCAGCGCGGAGTTTCTCCAACCCGGAGTTTTCTCCAACGCGGCGTTTGTCCAACGCGTAGTTTCTCTAACACGGAGTTTCTCCAACACGGAGTTTCTCCAGCGCGGAGTTTCTCCAGCGCGGAGTTTATCCAGCGCGGGGTTTCCCCAGCGCGGAGTTTCTCCAGCGCGGAGTTTGTCCAACACGGAGTTTCTGCAACGCGGAGTGTCTCCAACGCGGAGTTTCTCTAAACCGGAGTTTCTCCAACGCGGAGTTTCACCAACGTGGAATTTCTCCAACGCGTAGTTTTTCCAACGCGGAGTTTCTCAAACGCCGAGTTTCTCCAACGCGGAGTTTCTCCAAAGCGGAGCTTCTCCAACGCGTAGTTATTCCAGCGCGGGGTTTCACCAGCGCGGAGTTTCTCCAGTGCAGAGTTTCTCCAACGCGGGGTTTCTCCAGCGCGGAGCTTCTCCAACGCGGAGTTTCTCCAACCCGTAGTTTCTTTAACGCGGAGTTTCTCCAACGCGTAGTTTCTCTAACGCGGAGTTTCTCCAACGCGTAGTTTCTCCAACGCGCAGTTTCTCCAACGCGCAGTTTCTCCAACCCGGAGTTTCTCCAACGCGGAGTTTCTCCAACACGGAGTTTCTCTAACACGGAATTTCTCCAACACAGAGTTTCTCCAACACGGAGTTTCTCTAACACGGAGTCTCTCCAACACTGATTTTCTCCAACAAGGAGTTTCTCCAACACGGACTATCTCCATCGCGGCCTTTATCCAACATGGACTTTCTCCAACATTGTGTTTCTCAAACACGGAGGTTCTCCAACACAGAGTTTCTCCAACACGGAGTTTATCCAACGCGGAGTTTTTCCAACGCGGAATTTCTCCAACGAGGAGTTTCTCAAACGCGGAGTTTCTCCAACGCGGAGTTTCGCCAACGCGGAGTTTCTCCAAAGCGGAGTTTCTCCAACGCGGAGATTCTCCAACGCGGAGTTTCTCCAACACGGAGTTTCTCCAACGCAGAGTTTTCTCCAACACGGAGTTTCTCCAACGCGGAATTTCTCCAACGCGTAGTTTTTCTAACGCGGAGTTTCTCAAACGCGAATTTTCTCCAACGCGGATCTTCTCCAACGCGGAGTTTCTCCAACACGAATTTTCTCCAACGCATAGTTTTCTCCAACACGGAGTTTCTCCAACGCGCAGTTTTTCTAACGCGGAGTTTCTCAAACGCGAATTTTCTCCAACGCGGAGTTTCTCCAATGCGGAGTTTCTCCAACACAGAGTTTCTCCAACACGGAGTTTCTCTAACACGGAGTCTCTCCAACACTGATTTTCTCCAACAAGGAGTTTCTCCAACACGGACTATCTCCATCACGGCCTTTATCCAACATGGACTTTCTCCAACATGGTGTTTCTCCAACACGGAGGTTCTCCAACACAGAGTTTCTCCAACACGGAGTTTATCCAACGCGGAGTTTCTCCAACGCGGATTTTCTCCAACGGGGAGTTTCTCAAACGCGGAGTTTCTCCAACGCGGAGTTTCTCCAACGCGGAGTTTCTCCAAAGCGGAGTTTCTCCAACGCGGAGATTCTCCAACGCGGAGTTTCTCCAACACGCAGTTTCTCCAACACGGAGTTTCTCCAGCACGGAGTTTCTCCTGCGCGGAGTTTCTCCAGCGCGGAGTTTCTCCAACACGGAGTTTTCTCCAACGCGGAGTTTCTCCAAAGCGGAGCTTCTCCAACGCGTAGTTTCTAAAACGGGGAGTTTCTCAAACGCGGAGTTTCTCCAACGCGGAGTTTCTCCAAAGCGGAGTTTCTCCAAAGCGGAGATTCTCCAACGCGGAGTTTCTCGAACACGGAGTTTCTCCAACGCAGAGTTTTCTCCAACACGGAGTTTCTCCAACGCGCAGTTTCTCTAACGCGAAGATTCATCAACGCGGAGTTTCTCCAACGCGGAATTTCTCCAACGCGTAGTTTTTCTAACGCGGAGTTTCTCAAACGCGAATTTTCTCCAACGCGGAGTTTCTCCAATGCGGAGTTTCTCCAACACGGAGTTTCTCCAACATGAAGTTTCTCCAGTGCGGAGTTTCTGCAAAGCAGAGTTTCTCCAACGCGGATTTTCTCCAACGCGCAGTTTCTCCAACACTGAGTTTCTCCGACACGGAGTTTATCCAACGCGGAGTTTCTCCAACGGGGAGTTTCTCAAACGCGGAGTTTCTCCAAAGCGGAGATTCTCCAACGCGGAGTTTCTCTAAAGCGGAGTTTCTCCAACGCGGAGTTTCTCCAGCGCGGAGTTTCTCCAGCGCGGAGTTTCTCCAACGTGGAGTTTTCTCCAACGCGGAGTTTCTCCAACGCGCAGTTTCTCTAACGCGAAGTTTCATCAACGCGGAGTTTCTCACACGCAGAATTTCTCCAACGCGTAGTTTCTCCAACGCGGAGATTCTCAAACGTGTATTTTCCCCAACGTGGATTTTCCCCAACGCGGAGTTTCTCCAACACGGAGTTTCTCTAACACGGAATTTCTCCAACACAGAGTTTCTCCAACACGGAGTTTCTCTAACACGGAGTCTCTCCAACACTGATTTTCTCCAACAAGGAGTTTCTCCAACACGGACTATCTCCATCGCGGCCTTTATCCAACATGGACTTTCTCCAACATTGTGTTTCTCAAACACGGAGGTTCTCCAACACAGAGTTTCTCCAACACGGAGTTTATCCAACGCGGAGTTTTTCCAACGCGGAATTTCTCCAACGCGGAGTTTCTCCAACCCCTAGTTTCTCCAATGCGTATTTTCTCCAACGCGCAGTTTCTCCAACGCGGAGTTTCTCCAACGCGTAGTTTCTGCAACGCGGAGTTTCTCCAACACGGAGTTTCTCTAACACTGAGATTCTCTAACACGGAGTTTCTCCAACGCTGATTTTCTCCAACAAGGAGTTTCTCCAACACGGACTATCTCCATCACGGACTTTATCCAACACGGACTT
Organism: Amblyomma americanum; assembly: GCF_052857255.1. Lineage (NCBI taxonomy): Eukaryota > Metazoa > Arthropoda > Arachnida > Ixodida > Ixodidae > Amblyomma > Amblyomma americanum. Next base: position 164,164,772 of record NC_135502.1, read on the forward strand.
TCTCCAACACGGAGTTTCTCCAACACGGATAATCTCCAACACGGAGTTTCTCCAACACGGAGTTTATCCAACGCGGAGTTTCTCCAACGCGGAATTTCTCCAACGGGGAGTTTCTCAAACGCGGAGTTTCTCCAACGCGGAGTTTCTCCAACGCGGAGTTTCTCCAAAGCGGAGTTTCTCCAACGCGGAGATTCTCCAACGCGGAGTTTCTCCAACACGCAGTTTCTTCAACACGGAGTTTCTCCAGCGCGGAGTTTCTCCAACCCGGAGTTTTCTCCAACGCGGAGTTTGTCCAACGCGTAGTTTCTCTAACGCGGAGTTTCTCCAACGCGGAGTTTCTTCAACACGGAGTTTCACCAACATGGAGTTTCTCAAACACGGAGTTTCGCTAACACGGATTTTCTCCAACGCGGAGTTTCTCCAACTCAGAGTTTCTCCAACGCGGAGTATCTCAAACGCGGATTTTCCCCAACGCGGAGTTTCTCCAACGCGGAGTTTCTCCAGCGCGGAGTTTATTCAGCGCGGGGTTTCTCCAACACGGACTATCTCCATCACGGCCTTTATCCAACATGGACTTTCTCCAACATGGTGTTTCTCCAACACGTAGTTTCGCTAACACGGAGTTTCTCCAACGCGGAGTTTCTCCAACGCAGAGTTTCTCCAACGCGGAGTATCTCAAACGCGGATTTTCCCCAACGCGGAGTTTCTCCAACGCGGAGTTTCTCCAGCGCGGAGTTTATCCAGCGCGGGGTTTCCCCAGCGCGGAGTTTCTCCAGCGCGGCGTTCCTCCAACGCGCAGTTTCTCAAACGCCGAGTTTCTCCAACACGGAGTTTCTCCTGCGCGGAGTTTCTCCAGCGCGGAGTTTCTCCAACGCGGAGTTTCTCCAACACGGAGTTTATCCAACGCGGAGTTTCTCCAACGCGGTATTTCTCCAACGGGGAGTTTCTCAAACGCGGAGTTTCTCGAACGCGGAGTTTCTCCAACGCGGAGTTTCTCCAAAGCGGAGTTTCTCCAACGCGGAGATTCTCCAACGCGGAGTTTCTCCAACACGCAGTTTCTCCAACACGGAGTTTCTCTAACGCGGAGTTTCTCCAAAGCGGAGCTTCTCCAACGCGTAGTTTCTCCAACGGGGAGTTTCTCAAACGCGGAGTTTCTCCAACGCGGAGTTTCTCCAAAGCGGAGTTTCTCCAACGCGGAGATTCTCCAACGCGGAGTTTCTCCAACACGGAGTTTCTCCAACGCAGTTTTCTCCAACACGGAGTTTCTCCAACGCGCATTTTCTCTAACGCGAAGTTTCATCAACGAGGAGTTTCTCCAACGCGGAATTTCTCCAACGCGTAGTTTTTCTAACGCGGAGTTTCTCAAACGCGAATTTTCTCCAACGCGGAACTTCTCCAACGCGGAGTTTCTCAAACGCGAATTTTCTCCAACGCGGAGTTTCTCCAATGCGGAGTTTCTCCAACACAGAGTTTCTCCAACACGGAGTTTCTCTAACACGGAGTCTCTCCAACACTGATTTTCTCCAACAAGGAGTTTCTCCAACACGGACTATCTCCATCACGGCCTTTATCCAACATGGACTTTCTCCAACATGGTGTTTCTCCAACACGGAGGTTCTCCAACACAGAGTTTCTCCAACACGGAGTTTATCCAACGCGGAGTTTCTCCAACGCGGAGTTTCTCCAACGCGGAGTTTCTCCAAAGCGGAGTTTCTCCAACGCGGAGATTCTCCAACGCGGAGTTTCTCCAACACGCAGTTTCTCCTACACGGAGTTTCTCCAGCGCGGAGTTTCTCCTGCGCGGAGTTTCTCCAGCGCGGAGTTTCTCCAACACGGAGTTTTCTCCAACGCGGAGTTTCTCCAAAGCGGAGCTTCTCCAACGCGTAGTTTCTAAAACGGGGAGTTTCTCAAACGCGGAGTTTCTCCAACGCGGAGTTTCTCCAAAGCGGAGTTTCTCCAAAGCGGAGATTCTCCAACGCGCAGTTTCTCCAACACTGAGTTTCTCCAACACGGAGTTTATCCAACGCGGAGTTTCTCCAACGGGGAGTTTCTCAAACGCGGAGTTTCTCCAAAGCGGAGATTCTCCAACGCGGAGTTTCTCTAAAGCGGAGTTTCTCCAACGCGGAGTTTCTCCAGCGCGGAGTTTCTCCAGCGCGGAGTTTCTCCAACGTGGAGTTTTCTCCAACGCGGAGTTTCTCCAACGCGCAGTTTCTCTAACGCGAAGTTTCATCAACGCGGAGTTTCTCACACGCAGAATTTCTCCAACGCGTAGTTTCTCCAACGCGGAGATTCTCAAACGTGTATTTTCCCCAACGTGGATTTTCCCCAACGCGGAGTTTCTCCAACACGGAGTTTCTCTAACACGGAATTTCTCCAACACAGAGTTTCTCCAACACGGAGTTTCTCTAACACGGAGTCTCTCCAACACTGATTTTCTCCAACAAGGAGTTTCTCCAACACGGACTATCTCCATCGCGGCCTTTATCCAACATGGACTTTCTCCAACATTGTGTTTCTCAAACACGGAGGTTCTCCAACACAGAGTTTCTCCAACACGGAGTTTATCCAACGCGGAGTTTTTCCAACGCGGAATTTCTCCAACGCGGAGTTTCTCCAACCCCTAGTTTCTCCAATGCGTATTTTCTCCAACGCGCAGTTTCTCCAACGCGGAGTTTCTCCAACGCGTAGTTTCTGCAACGCGGAGTTTCTCCAACACGGAGTTTCTCTAACACTGAGATTCTCTAACACGGAGTTTCTCCAACGCTGATTTTCTCCAACAAGGAGTTTCTCCAACACGGACTATCTCCATCACGGACTTTATCCAACACGGACTTTCTCCAACACGGAGTTTCTCCAACACGGATAATCTCCAACACGGAGTTTCTCCAACACGGAGTTTATCCAACGCGGAGTTTCTCCAACGCGGAATTTCTCCAACGGGGAGTTTCTCAAACGCGGAGTTTCTCCAACGCGGAGTTTCTCCAACGCGGAGTTTCTCCAAAGCGGAGTTTCTCCAACGCGGAGATTCTCCAACGCGGAGTTTCTCCAACACGCAGTTTCTTCAACACGGAGTTTCTCCAGCGCGGAGTTTCTCCAACCCGGAGTTTTCTCCAACGCGGAGTTTGTCCAACGCGTAGTTTCTCTAACGCGGAGTTTCTCCAACGCGGAGTTTCTTCAACACGGAGTTTCACCAACATGGAGTTTCTCAAACACGGAGTTTCGCTAACACGGAGTTTCTCCAACGCGGAGTTTCTCCAACTCAGAGTTTCTCCAACGCGGAGTATCTCAAACGCGGATTTTCCCCAACGCGGAGTTTCTCCAACGCGGAGTTTCTCCAGCGCGGAGTTTATTCAGCGCGGGGTTTCTCCAACACGGACTATCTCCATCACGGCCTTTATCCAACATGGACTTTCTCCAACATGGTGTTTCTCCAACACGTAGTTTCGTTAACACGGAGTTTCTCCAACGCGGAGTTTCTCCAACGCAGAGTTTCTCCAACGCGGAGTATCTCAAACGCGGATTTTCTCTAACGCGAAGTTTTATCAACGAGGAGTTTCTCCAACGCGGAATTTCTCCAACGCGTAGTTTTTCTAACGCGGAGTTTCTCAAACGCGAATTTTCTCCAACGCGGAACTTCTCCAACGCGGAGTTTCTCAAACGCGAATTTTCTCCAACGCGGAGTTTCTCCAATGCGGAGTTTCTCCAACACAGAGTTTCTCCAACACGGAGTTTCTCTAACACGGAGTCTCTCCAACACTGATTTTCTCCAACAAGGAGTTTCTCCAACACGGACTATCTCCATCACGGCCTTTATCCAACATGGACTTTCTCCAACATGGTGTTTCTCCAACACGGAGGTTCTCCAACACAGAGTTTCTCCAACACGGAGTTTATCCAACGCGGAGTTTCTCCAACGCGGAGTTTCTCCAACGCGGAGTTTCTCCAAAGCGGAGTTTCTCCAACGCGGAGATTCTCCAACGCGGAGTTTCTCCAACACGCAGTTTCTCCTACACGGAGTTTCTCCAGCGCGGAGTTTCTCCTGCGCGGAGTTTCTCCAGCGCGGAGTTTCTCCAACACGGAGTTTTCTCCAACGCGGAGTTTCTCCAAAGCGGAGCTTCTCCAACGCGTAGTTTCTAAAACGGGGAGTTTCTCAAACGCGGAGTTTCTCCAACGCGGAGTTTCTCCAAAGCGGAGTTTCTCCAAAGCGGAGATTCTCCAACGCGGAGTTTCTCGAACACGGAGTTTCTCCAACGCAGAGTTTTCTCCAACACGGAGTTTCTCCAACGCGCAGTTTCTCTAACGCGAAGTTTCATCAACGCGGAGTTTCTCCAACGCGGAATTTCTCCAAGGCGTAGTTTTTCTAACGCGGAGTTTCTCAAACGCGAATTTTCTCCAACGCGGAGTTTCTCCAATGCGGAGTTTCTCCAACACGGAGTTTCTCCAACATGAAGTTTCTCCAGTGCGGAGTTTCTGCAAAGCAGAGTTTCTCCAACGCGGATTTTCTCCAACGCGCAGTTTCTCCAACACTGAGTTTCTCCAACACGGAGTTTATCCAACGCGGAGTTTCTCCAACGGGGAGTTTCTCAAACGCGGAGTTTCTAAAACACGGAGTTTCTCCAAAGCGGAGATTCTCCAACGCGGAGTTTCTCTAAAGCGGAGTTTCTCCAACGCGGAGTTTCTCCAGCGCGGAGTTTCTCCAACGTGGAGTTTTCTCCAACGCGGAGTTTCTCCAACGCGCAGTTTCTCTAACGCGAAGTTTCATCAACGCGGAGTTTCTCACACGCGGAATTTCTCCAACACGGAGATTCTCCAACGCGGAGTTTCTCCAACGCGGAGTTTCTCCAACGCAGAGTTTCTCCAACCCCTAGTTTCTCCAACGCGTATTTTCTCCAACGCGCAGTTTCTCCAACGCGGAGTTTCTCCAACGCGTAGTTTCTGCAACGCGGAGTTTCTCCAACACGGAGTTTCTCTAACACTGAGTTTCTCCAACACAGAGTTTCTCCAACACGGAGTTTCTCTAACACGGAGTTTCTCCAACACTGATTTTCTCCAACAAGGAGTTTCTCCAACACGGACTATCTCCATCACGGACTTTATCCAACACGGACTTTCTCCAACACGGAGTTTCGCTAACACGGAGTTTCTCCAACGCGGAGTTTCTCCAACGCAGAGTTTCTCCAACGCGGAGTATCTCAAACGCGGATTTTCCCCAACGCGGAGTTTCTCCAACGCGGAGTTTCTCCAGCGCGGAGTTTATCCAGCGCGGGGTTTCCCCAGCGCGGAGTTCCTCCAACGCGCAGTTTCTCAAACGCCGAGTTTCTCCAACACGGAGTTTCTCCTGCGCGGAGTTTCTCCAGCGCAGAGTTTCTCCAACGCGGAGTTTCTCCAACACGGAGTTTATCCAAAGCGGAGTTTCTCCAACGCGGTATTTCTCCAACGGGAGTTTCTCAAACGCGAAGTTTCTCCAACGCGGAGTTTCTCCAAAGCGGAGTTTCTCCAACGCGGAGATTCTCCAACGCGGAGTTTCTCCAACACGCAGTTTCTCCAACACGGAGTTTCTCTAACGCGGAGTTTCTCCAAAGCGGAGCTTCTCCAACGCGTAGTTTCTCCAACGGGGAGTTTCTCAAACGCGGAGTTTCTCCAACGCGGAGTTTCTCCAAAGCGGAGTTTCTCCAACGCGGAGATTCTCCAACGCGGAGTTTCTCCAACACGGAGTTTCTCCAACGCAGAGTTTTCTCCAACACGGAGTTTCTCCAACGCGGAATTTCTCCAACGCGTAGTTTTTCTAACGCGGAGTTTCTCAAACGCGAATTTTCTCCAACGCGGATCTTCTCCAACGCGGAGTTTCTCCAACACGAATTTTCTCCAACGCATAGTTTTCTCCAACACGGAGTTTCTCCAACGCGCAGTTTTTCTAACGCGGAGTTTCTCAAACGCGAATTTTCTCCAACGCGGAGTTTCTCCAATGCGGAGTTTCTCCAACACAGAGTTTCTCCAACACGGAGTTTCTCTAACACGGAGTCTCTCCAACACTGATTTTCTCCAACAAGGAGTTTCTCCAACACGGACTATCTCCATCACGGCCTTTATCCAACATGGACTTTCTCCAACATGGTGTTTCTCCAACACGGAGGTTCTCCAACACAGAGTTTCTCCAACACGGAGTTTATCCAACGCGGAGTTTCTCCAACGCGGATTTTCTCCAACGGGGAGTTTCTCAAACGCGGAGTTTCTCCAACGCGGAGTTTCTCCAACGCGGAGTTTCTCCAAAGCGGAGTTTCTCCAACGCGGAGATTCTCCAACGCGGAGTTTCTCCAACACGCAGTTTCTCCAACACGGAGTTTCTCCAGCACGGAGTTTCTCCTGCGCGGAGTTTCTCCAGCGCGGAGTTTCTCCAACACGGAGTTTTCTCCAACGCGGAGTTTCTCCAAAGCGGAGCTTCTCCAACGCGTAGTTTCTAAAACGGGGAGTTTCTCAAACGCGGAGTTTCTCCAACGCGGAGTTTCTCCAAAGCGGAGTTTCTCCAAAGCGGAGATTCTCCAACGCGGAGTTTCTCGAACACGGAGTTTCTCCAACGCAGAGTTTTCTCCAACACGGAGTTTCTCCAACGCGCAGTTTCTCTAACGCGAAGATTCATCAACGCGGAGTTTCTCCAACGCGGAATTTCTCCAACGCGTAGTTTTTCTAACGCGGAGTTTCTCAAACGCGAATTTTCTCCAACGCGGAGTTTCTCCAATGCGGAGTTTCTCCAACACGGAGTTTCTCCAACATGAAGTTTCTCCAGTGCGGAGTTTCTGCAAAGCAGAGTTTCTCCAACGCGGATTTTCTCCAACGCGCAGTTTCTCCAACACTGAGTTTCTCCAACACGGAGTTTATCCAGCGCGGAGTTTCTCCAACGGGGAGTTTCTCAAACGCGGAGTTTCTCCAAAGCGGAGATTCTCCAACGCGGAGTTTCTCTAAAGCGGAGTTTCTCCAACGCGGAGTTTCTCCAGCGCGGAGTTTCTCCAGCGCGGAGTTTCTCCAACGTGGAGTTTTCTCCAACGCGGAGTTTCTCCAACGCGCAGTTTCTCTAACGCGAAGTTTCATCAACGCGGAGTTTCTCACACGCGGAATTTCTCCAACGCGTAGTTTCTCCAACGCGGAGATTCTCAAACGTGGATTTTCCCCAACGTGGATTTTCCCCAACGCGGAGTTTCTCCAGCGCGGAATTTATCCAGCGCGGAGTTTCTCCAACACGGAGATTCTCCAACGCGGAGTTTCTCCAACGCGGAGTTTCTCCAACGCGGAGTTTCTCCAACCCCTAGTTTCTCCAACGCGTATTTTCTCCTACGCGCAGTTTCTCCAACGCGGAGTTTCTCCAACCCCTAGTTTCTGCAACGCGGAGTTTCTCCAACACGGAGTTTCTCTAACACTGAGTTTCTCCAACACAGAGTTTCTCCAACACGGAGTTTCTCTAACACGGAGTTTCTCCAACACTGATTTTCTCCAACAAGGAGTTTCTCCAACACAGACTATCTCCATCGCGGACTTTATCCAACACGGACTTTCTCTAACACGGAGTTTCTCCAACACGGATAATCTCCAACACGGAGTTTCTCCAACACGGAGTTTATCCAACGCGGAGTTTCTCCAACGCGGAATTTCTCTAACGGGGAGTTTCTCAAACGTGGAGTTTCTCCAACGCGGAGTTTCTCCAACGCGGAGTTTCTCCAAAGTGGAGTTTCTCCAAAGCGGAGATTCTCCAACGCGGAGTTTCTCCAACACGCAGTTTCTTCAACACGGAGTTTCTCCAGCGCGGAGTTTCTCCAACCCGGAGTTTTCTCCAACGCGGAGTTTGTCCAACGCGTAGTTTCTCTAACGCGGAGTTTCTCCAACGCGGAGTTTCTTCAACACGGAGTTTCACCAACATGGAGTTTCTCCAACACGAAGTTTCGCTAACACGGAGTTTCTCCAACGCGGAGTTTCTCCAACGCAGAGTTTCTCCAACGCGGAATATCTCAAACGCGGATTTTCCCCAACGCGGAGTTTCTCCAACGCGGAGTTTCTCCAGCGCGGAGTTTATCCAGCGCGGGGTTTCCCCAGCGCGGAGTTTCTCCAGCGCGGAGTTCCTCCAACGCGCAGTTTCTCTAACGCGGAGTTTTTCCAACGCGGAGTTTCTCCAACGTGGAATTTCTCCAACGCGGAGTATCTCCAACGAGGAGTTTCTCCAACACGAAGTTTCTCTAACACGGAGTTTCTCCAGCGCGTAGTTTGTCCAACACGGAGTTTCTGCAACGCGGAGTGTCTCCAACGCGGAGTTTCACCAACGTGGAATTTCTCCAACGCGTAGTTTTTCCAACGCGGAGTTTCTCAAACGCCGAGTTTCTCCAACACGGAGTTTCTCCTGCGCGGAGTTTCTCCAGCGCGGAGATTCTCCAACGCGGAGTTTCTCCAACGCGGAGTTTCTCCAACGCGGAGTTTCTCCAACCCCTCGTTTCTCCAACGCGTATTTTCTCCAACGCACAGTTTCTCCAACGCGGAGTTTCTCCAACGCGTAGTTTCTGCAACGCGGAGTTTCTCCAACACGGAGTCTCTCTAACACTGAGTTTCTCCAACACAGAGTTTCTCCAACACGGAGTTTCTCTAACACGGAGTTTCTCCAACACGCAGTTTCTTCAACACGGAGTTTCTCCAGCGCGGAGTTTCTCCAACCCGGAGTTTTCTCCAACGCGGCGTTTGTCCAACGCGTAGTTTCTCTAACACGGAGTTTCTCCAACACGGAGTTTCTCCAGCGCGGAGTTTCTCCAGCGCGGAGTTTATCCAGCGCGGGGTTTCCCCAGCGCGGAGTTTCTCCAGCGCGGAGTTTGTCCAACACGGAGTTTCTGCAACGCGGAGTGTCTCCAACGCGGAGTTTCTCTAAACCGGAGTTTCTCCAACGCGGAGTTTCACCAACGTGGAATTTCTCCAACGCGTAGTTTTTCCAACGCGGAGTTTCTCAAACGCCGAGTTTCTCCAACGCGGAGTTTCTCCAAAGCGGAGCTTCTCCAACGCGTAGTTATTCCAGCGCGGGGTTTCACCAGCGCGGAGTTTCTCCAGTGCAGAGTTTCTCCAACGCGGGGTTTCTCCAGCGCGGAGCTTCTCCAACGCGGAGTTTCTCCAACCCGTAGTTTCTTTAACGCGGAGTTTCTCCAACGCGTAGTTTCTCTAACGCGGAGTTTCTCCAACGCGTAGTTTCTCCAACGCGCAGTTTCTCCAACGCGCAGTTTCTCCAACCCGGAGTTTCTCCAACGCGGAGTTTCTCCAACACGGAGTTTCTCTAACACGGAGTCTCTCCAACACTGATTTTCTCCAACAAGGAGTTTCTCCAACACGGACTATCTCCATCGCGGCCTTTATCCAACATGGACTTTCTCCAACATTGTGTTTCTCAAACACGGAGGTTCTCCAACACAGAGTTTCTCCAACACGGAGTTTATCCAACGCGGAGTTTTTCCAACGCGGAATTTCTCCAACGAGGAGTTTCTCAAACGCGGAGTTTCTCCAACGCGGAGTTTCTCCAACGCGGAGTTTCTCCAAAGCGGAGTTTCTCCAACGCGGAGATTCTCCAACGCGGAGTTTCTCCAACACGGAGTTTCTCCAACGCAGAGTTTTCTCCAACACGGAGTTTCTCCAACGCGGAATTTCTCCAACGCGTAGTTTTTCTAACGCGGAGTTTCTCAAACGCGAATTTTCTCCAACGCGGATCTTCTCCAACGCGGAGTTTCTCCAACACGAATTTTCTCCAACGCATAGTTTTCTCCAACACGGAGTTTCTCCAACGCGCAGTTTTTCTAACGCGGAGTTTCTCAAACGCGAATTTTCTCCAACGCGGAGTTTCTCCAATGCGGAGTTTCTCCAACACAGAGTTTCTCCAACACGGAGTTTCTCTAACACGGAGTCTCTCCAACACTGATTTCCTCCAACAAGGAGTTTCTCCAACACGGACTATCTCCATCACGGCCTTTATCCAACATGGACTTTCTCCAACATGGTGTTTCTCCAACACGGAGGTTCTCCAACACAGAGTTTCTCCAACACGGAGTTTATCCAACGCGGAGTTTCTCCAACGCGGATTTTCTCCAACGGGGAGTTTCTCAAACGCGGAGTTTCTCCAACGCGGAGTTTCTCCAACGCGGAGTTTCTCCAAAGCGGAGTTTCTCCAACGCGGAGATTCTCCAACGCGGAGTTTCTCCAACACGCAGTTTCTCCAACACGGAGTTTCTCCAGCACGGAGTTTCTCCTGCGCGGAGTTTCTCCAGCGCGGAGTTTCTCCAACACGGAGTTTTCTCCAACGCGGAGTTTCTCCAAAGCGGAGCTTCTCCAACGCGTAGTTTCTAAAACGGGGAGTTTCTCAAACGCGGAGTTTCTCCAACGCGGAGTTTCTCCAAAGCGGAGTTTCTCCAAAGCGGAGATTCTCCAACGCGGAGTTTCTCGAACACGGAGTTTCTCCAACGCAGAGTTTTCTCCAACACGGAGTTTCTCCAACGCGCAGTTTCTCTAACGCGAAGATTCATCAACGCGGAGTTTCTCCAACGCGGAATTTCTCCAACGCGTAGTTTTTCTAACGCGGAGTTTCTCAAACGCGAATTTTCTCCAACGCGGAGTTTCTCCAATGCGGAGTTTCTCCAACACGGAGTTTCTCCAACATGAAGTTTCTCCAGTGCGGAGTTTCTGCAAAGCAGAGTTTCTCCAACGCGGATTTTCTCCAACGCGCAGTTTCTCCAACACTGAGTTTCTCCAACACGGAGTTTATCCAACGCGGAGTTTCTCCAACGGGGAGTTTCTCAAACGCGGAGTTTCTCCAAAGCGGAGATTCTCCAACGCGGAGTTTCTCTAAAGCGGAGTTTCTCCAACGCGGAGTTTCTCCAGCGCGGAGTTTCTCCAGCGCGGAGTTTCTCCAACGTGGAGTTTTCTCCAACGCGGAGTTTCTCCAACGCGCAGTTTCTCTAACGCGAAGTTTCATCAACGCGGAGTTTCTCACACGCAGAATTTCTCCAACGCGTAGTTTCTCCAACGCAGAGATTCTGAAACGTGTATTTTCCCCAACGTGGATTTTCCCCAACGCGGAGTTTCTCCAACACGGAGTTTCTCTAACACGGAATTTCTCCAACACAGAGTTTCTCCAACACGGAGTTTCTCTAACACGGAGTCTCTCCAACACTGATTTTCTCCAACAAGGAGTTTCTCCAACACGGACTATCTCCATCGCGGCCTTTATCCAACATGGACTTTCTCCAACATTGTGTTTCTCAAACACGGAGGTTCTCCAACACAGAGTTTCTCCAACACGGAGTTTATCCAACGCGGAGTTTTTCCAACGCGGAATTTCTCCAACGAGGAGTTTCTCAAACGCGGAGTTTCTCCAACGCGGAGTTTCTCCAACGCGGAGTTTCTCCAAAGCGGAGTTTCTCCAACGCGGAGATTCTCCAACGCGGAGTTTCTCCAACACGGAGTTTCTCCAACGCAGAGTTTTCTCCAACACGGAGTTTCTCCAACGCGGAATTTCTCCAACGCGTAGTTTTTCTAACGCGGAGTTTCTCAAACGCGAATTTTCTCCAACGCGGATCTTCTCCAACGCGGAGTTTCTCCAACACGAATTTTCTCCAACGCATAGTTTTCTCCAACACGGAGTTTCTCCAACGCGCAGTTTTTCTAACGCGGAGTTTCTCAAACGCGAATTTTCTCCAACGCGGAGTTTCTCCAATGCGGAGTTTCTCCAACACAGAGTTTCTCCAACACGGAGTTTCTCTAACACGGAGTCTCTCCAACACTGATTTCCTCCAACAAGGAGTTTCTCCAACACGGACTATCTCCATCACGGCCTTTATCCAACATGGACTTTCTCCAACATGGTGTTTCTCCAACACGGAGGTTCTCCAACACAGAGTTTCTCCAACACGGAGTTTATCCAACGCGGAGTTTCTCCAACGCGGATTTTCTCCAACGGGGAGTTTCTCAAACGCGGAGTTTCTCCAACGCGGAGTTTCTCCAACGCGGAGTTTCTCCAAAGCGGAGTTTCTCCAACGCGGAGATTCTCCAACGCGGAGTTTCTCCAACACGCAGTTTCTCCAACACGGAGTTTCTCCAGCACGGAGTTTCTCCTGCGCGGAGTTTCTCCAGCGCGGAGTTTCTCCAACACGGAGTTTTCTCCAACGCGGAGTTTCTCCAAAGCGGAGCTTCTCCAACGCGTAGTTTCTAAAACGGGGAGTTTCTCAAACGCGGAGTTTCTCCAACGCGGAGTTTCTCCAAAGCGGAGTTTCTCCAAAGCGGAGATTCTCCAACGCGGAGTTTCTCGAACACGGAGTTTCTCCAACGCAGAGTTTTCTCCAACACGGAGTTTCTCCAACGCGCAGTTTCTCTAACGCGAAGATTCATCAACGCGGAGTTTCTCCAACGCGGAATTTCTCCAACGCGTAGTTTTTCTAACGCGGAGTTTCTCAAACGCGAATTTTCTCCAACGCGGAGTTTCTCCAATGCGGAGTTTCTCCAACACGGAGTTTCTCCAACATGAAGTTTCTCCAGTGCGGAGTTTCTGCAAAGCAGAGTTTCTCCAACGCGGATTTTCTCCAACGCGCAGTTTCTCCAACACTGAGTTTCTCCAACACGGAGTTTATCCAACGCGGAGTTTCTCCAACGGGGAGTTTCTCAAACGCGGAGTTTCTCCAAAGCGGAGATTCTCCAACGCGGAGTTTCTCTAAAGCGGAGTTTCTCCAACGCGGAGTTTCTCCAGCGCGGAGTTTCTCCAGCGCGGAGTTTCTCCAACGTGGAGTTTTCTCCAACGCGGAGTTTCTCCAACGCGCAGTTTCTCTAACGCGAAGTTTCATCAACGCGGAGTTTCTCACACGCAGAATTTCTCCAACGCGTAGTTTCTCCAACGCAGAGATTCTGAAACGTGTATTTTCCCCAACGTGGATTTTCCCCAACGCGGAGTTTCTCCAACACGGAGTTTCTCTAACACGGAATTTCTCCAACACAGAGTTTCTCCAACACGGAGTTTCTCTAACACGGAGTCTCTCCAACACTGATTTTCTCCAACAAGGAGTTTCTCCAACACGGACTATCTCCATCGCGGCCTTTATCCAACATGGACTTTCTCCAATATTGTGTTTCTCAAACACGGAGGTTCTCCAACACAGAGTTTCTCCAACACGGAGTTTATCCAACGCGGAGTTTTTCCAACGCGGAATTTCTCCAACGAGGAGTTTCTCAAACGCGGAGTTTCTCCAACGCGGAGTTTCTCCAACGCGGAGTTTCTCCAAAGCGGAGTTTCTCCAACGCGGAGATTCTCCAACGCGGAGTTTCTCCAACACGGAGTTTCTCCAACGCAGAGTTTTCTCCAACACGGAGTTTCTCCAACGCGGAATTTCTCCAACGCGTAGTTTTTCTAACGCGGAGTTTCTCAAACGCGAATTTTCTCCAACGCGGATCTTCTCCAACGCGGAGTTTCTCCAACACGAATTTTCTCCAACGCATAGTTTTCTCCAACACGGAGTTTCTCCAACGCGCAGTTTTTCTAACGCGGAGTTTCTCAAACGCGAATTTTCTCCAACGCGGAGTTTCTCCAATGCGGAGTTTCTCCAACACAGAGTTTCTCCAACACGGAGTTTCTCTAACACGGAGTCTCTCCAACACTGATTTTCTCCAACAAGGAGTTTCTCCAACACGGACTATCTCCATCACGGCCTTTATCCAACATGGACTTTCTCCAACATGGTGTTTCTCCAACACGGAGGTTCTCCAACACAGAGTTTCTCCAACACGGAGTTTATCCAACGCGGAGTTTCTCCAACGCGGATTTTCTCCAACGGGGAGTTTCTCAAACGCGGAGTTTCTCCAACGCGGAGTTTCTCCAACGCGGAGTTTCTCCAAAGCGGAGTTTCTCCAACGCGGAGATTCTCCAACGCGGAGTTTCTCCAACACGCAGTTTCTCCAACACGGAGTTTCTCCAGCACGGAGTTTCTCCTGCGCGGAGTTTCTCCAGCGCGGAGTTTCTCCAACACGGAGTTTTCTCCAACGCGGAGTTTCTCCAAAGCGGAGCTTCTCCAACGCGTAGTTTCTAAAACGGGGAGTTTCTCAAACGCGGAGTTTCTCCAACGCGGAGTTTCTCCAAAGCGGAGTTTCTCCAAAGCGGAGATTCTCCAACGCGGAGTTTCTCGAACACGGAGTTTCTCCAACGCAGAGTTTTCTCCAACACGGAGTTTCTCCAACGCGCAGTTTCTCTAACGCGAAGATTCATCAACGCGGAGTTTCTCCAACGCGGAATTTCTCCAACGCGTAGTTTTCCTAACGCGGAGTTTCTCAAACGCGAATTTTCTCCAACGCGGAGTTTCTCCAATGCGGAGTTTCTCCAACACGGAGTTTCTCCAACATGAAGTTTCTCCAGTGCGGAGTTTCTGCAAAGCAGAGTTTCTCCAACGCGGATTTTCTCCAACGCGCAGTTTCTCCAACACTGAGTTTCTCCAACACGGAGTTTATCCAACGCGGAGTTTCTCCTACGGGGAGTTTCTCAAACGCGGAGTTTCTCCAAAGCGGAGATTCTCCAACGCGGAGTTTCTCTAAAGCGGAGTTTCTCCAACGCGGAGTTTCTCCAGCGCGGAGTTTCTCCAGCGCGGAGTTTCTCCAACGTGGAGTTTTCTCCAACGCGGAGTTTCTCCAACGCGCAGTTTCTCTAACGCGAAGTTTCATCAACGCGGAGTTTCTCACACGCGGAATTTCTCCAACGCGTAGTTTCTCCAACGCGGAGATTCTCAAACGTGGATTTTCCCCAACGTGGATTTTCCCCAACGCGGAGTTTCTCCAACGCGGAGTTTCTCCAGCGCGGAATTTATCCAGCGCGGAGTTTCTCCAACACAGAGATTCTCCAACGCGGAGTTTCTCCAACGCGGAGTTTCTCCAACGCGGAGTTTCTCCAACCCCTAGTTTCTCCAACGCGTATTTTCTCCTACGCGCAGTTTCTCCAACGCGGAGTTTCTCCAACCCCTAGTTTCTGCAACGCGGAGTTTCTCCAACACGGAGTTTCTCTAACACTGAGTTTCTCCAACACAGAGTTTCTCCAACACGGAGTTTCTCTAACACGGAGTTTCTCCAACACTGATTTTCTCCAACAAGGAGTTTCTCCAACACAGACTATCTCCATCGCGGACTTTATCCAACACGGACTTTCTCCAACACGGAGTTTCTCCAACACGGATAATCTCCAACACGGAGTTTCTCCAACACGGAGTTTATCCAACGCGGAGTTTCTCCAACGCGGAATTTCTCTAACGGGGAGTTTCTCAAACGCGGAGTTTCTCCAACGCGGAGTTTCTCCAACGCGGAGTTTCTCCAAAGTGGAGTTTCTCCAACGCGGAGATTCTCCAACGCGGAGTTTCTCCAACACGCAGTTTCTTCAACACGGAGTTTCTCCAGCGCGGAGTTTCTCCAACCCGGAGTTTTCTCCAACGCGGAGTTTGTCCAACGCGTAGTTTCTCTAACGCGGAGTTTCTCCAACGCGGAGTTTCTTCAACACGGAGTTTCACCAACATGGAGTTTCTCCAACACGAAGTTTCGCTAACACGGAGTTTCTCCAACGCGGAGTTTCTCCAACGCAGAGTTTCTCCAACGCGGAATATCTCAAACGCGGATTTTCCCCAACGCGGAGTTTCTCCAACGCGGAGTTTCTCCAGCGCGGAGTTTATCCAGCGCGGGGTTTCCCCAGCGCGGAGTTTCTCCAGCGCGGAGTTCCTCCAACGCGCAGTTTCTCTAACGCGGAGTTTTTCC
This sequence comes from Amblyomma americanum, assembly GCF_052857255.1. Taxonomy (NCBI): domain Eukaryota; kingdom Metazoa; phylum Arthropoda; class Arachnida; order Ixodida; family Ixodidae; genus Amblyomma; species Amblyomma americanum. Next base: position 164,180,549 of record NC_135502.1, read on the forward strand.
AACGCGGAGTTTCTCCAACGTGGAATTTCTCCAACGCGGAGTATCTCCAACGAGGAGTTTCTCCAACACGAAGTTTCTCTAACACGGAGTCCTCCAGCGCGTAGTTTGTCCAACACGGAGTTTTTGCAACGCGGAGTGTCTCCAACGCGGAGTTTCACCAACGTGGAATTTCTCCAACGCGTAGTTTTTCCAACGCGGAGTTTCTCAAACGCCGAGTTTCTCCAACACGGAGTTTCTCCTGCGCGGAGTTTCTCCAGCGCGGAGATTCTCCAACGCGGAGTTTCTCCAACGCGGAGTTTCTCCAACGCGGAGTTTCTCCAACCCCTCGTTTCTCCAACGCGTATTTTCTCCAACGCACAGTTTCTCCAACGCGGAGTTTCTCCAACGCGTAGTTTCTGCAACGCGGAGTTTCTCCAACACGGAGTCTCTCTAACACTGAGTTTCTCCAACACAGAGTTTCTCCAACACGGAGTTTCTCTAACACGGAGTTTCTCCAACACGCAGTTTCTTCAACACGGAGTTTCTCCAGCGCGGAGTTTCTCCAACCCGGAGTTTTCTCCAACGCGGCGTTTGTCCAACGCGTAGTTTCTCTAACACGGAGTTTCTCCAACACGGAGTTTCTCCAGCGCGGAGTTTGTCCAACACGGAGTTTCTGCAACGCGGAGTGTCTCCAACGCGGAGTTTCTCTAAACCGGAGTTTCTCCAACGCGGAGTTTCACCAACGTGGAATTTCTCCAACGCGTAGTTTTTCCAACGCGGAGTTTCTCAAACGCCGAGTTTCTCCAACGCGGAGTTTCTCCAAAGCGGAGCTTCTCCAACGCGTAGTTTATCCAGCGCGGGGTTTCTCCAGCGCGGAGTTTCTCCAGTGCAGAGTTTCTCCAACGCGGGGTTTCTCCAGCGCGGAGCTTCTCCAACGCGGAGTTTCTCCAACCCGTAGTTTCTTTAACGCGGAGTTTCTCCAACGCGTAGTTTCTCTAACGCGGAGTTTCTCCAACGCGTAGTTTCTCCAACGCGCAGTTTCTCCAACGCGCAGTTTCTCCAACCCGGAGTTTCTCCAACGCGGAGTTTCTCCAACACGGAGTTTCTCTAACACGGAATTTCTCCAACACAGAGTTTCTCCAACACGGAGTTTCTCTAACACGGAGTCTCTCCAACACTGATTTTCTCCAACAAGGAGTTTCTCCAACACGGACTATCTCCATCGCGGCCTTTATTCAACATGGACTTTCTCCAACATTGTGTTTCTCAAACACGGAGGTTCTCCAACACAGAGTTTCTCCAACACGGAGTTTATCCAACGCGGAGTTTTTCCAACGCGGAATTTCTCCAACGGGGAGTTTCTCAAACGCGGAGTTTCTCCAACGCGGAGTTTCTCCAACGCGGAGTTTCTCCAAAGCGGAGTTTCTCCAACGCGGAGATTCTCCAACGCGGAGTTTCTCCAACACGCAGTTTCTCCAACACGGAGTTTCTGCAGCGCGGAGTTTCTCCTGCGCGGAGTTTCTCCAGCGCGGAGTTTCTCCAACCCGGAGTTTTCTCCAACGCGGAGTTTCTCCAAAGCGGAGCTTCTCCAACGCGTAGTTTCTCCAACGGGGAGTTTCTCAAACGCGGAGTTTCTCCAAAGCGGAGTTTCTCCAACGCGGAGATTCTCCAACGCGGAGTTTCTCCAACACGGAGTTTCTCCAACGCAGAGTTTTCTCCAACACGGAGCTTCTCCAACGCGCAGTTTCTCTAACGCGAAGTTTCTCCAACGCGGAGTTTCTTCAACACGGAGTTTCACCAACATGGAGTTTCTCCAAAACGGAGTTTCGCTAACACGGAGTTTCTCCAACGCGGAGTTTCTCCAACGCAGAGTTTCTCCAACGCGGAATATCTCAAACGCGGATTTTCCCCAACGCGGAGTTTCTCCAACGCGGAGTTTCTCCAGCGCGGAGTTTATCCAGCGCGGGGTTTCCCCAGCGCGGAGTTTCTCCAGCGCGGAGTTCCTCCAACGCGCAGTTTCTCTAACGCGGAGTTTTTCCAACGCGGAGTTTCTCCAACGTGGAATTTCTCCAACGCGGAGTATCTCCAACGAGGAGTTTCTCCAACACGAAGTTTCTCTAACACGGAGTTTCTCCAGCGCGTAGTTTGTCCAACACGGAGTTTCTGCAACGCGGAGTGTCTCCAACGCGGAGTTTCTCTAAACCGGAGTTTCTCCAACGCGGAGTTTCACCAACGTGGAATTTCTCCAACGCGTAGTTTTTCCAACGCGGAGTTTCTCAAACGCCGAGTTTCTCCAACACGGAGTTTCTCCTGCGCGGAGTTTCTCCAGCGCGGAGATTCTCCAACGCGGAGTTTCTCCAACGCGGAGTTTCTCCAACGCGGAGTTTCTCCAACCCCTCGTTTCTCCAACGCGTATTTTCTCCAACGCGCAGTTTCTCCAACGCGGAGTTTCTCCAACGCGTAGTTTCTGCAACGCGGAGTTTCTCCAACACGGAGTTTCTCTAACACTGAGTTTCTCCAACACAGAGTTTCTCCAACACGGAGTTTCTCTAACACGGAGTTTCTCCAACACGCAGTTTCTTCAACACGGAGTTTCTCCAGCGCGGAGTTTCTCCAACCCGGAGTTTTCTCCAACGCGGCGTTTGTCCAACGCGTAGTTTCTCTAACACGGAGTTTCTCCAACACGGAGTTTCCCCAGCGCGGAGTTTCTCCAGCGCGGAGTTTATCCAGCGCGGGGTTTCCCCAGCGCGGAGTTTCTCCAGCGCGGAGTTTGTCCAACACGGAGTTTCTGCAACGCGGAGTGTCTCCAACGCGGAGTTTCTCTAAACCGGAGTTTCTCCAACGCGGAGTTTCACCAACGTGGAATTTCTCCAACGCGTAGTTTTTCCAACGCGGAGTTTCTCAAACGCCGAGTTTCTCCAACACGGAGTTTCTCCTGCGCGGAGTTTCTCCAACGCGGAGTTTCTCCAAAGCGGAGCTTCTCCAACGCGTAGTTTATCCAGCGCGGGGTTTCTCCAGCGCGGAGTTTCTCCAGTGCAGAGTTTCTCCAACGCGGGGTTTCTCCAGCGCGGAGCTTCTCCAACGCGGAGTTTCTCCAACCCGTAGTTTCTTTAACGCGGAGTTTCTCCAACGCGTAGTTTCTCTAACGCGGAGTTTCTCCAACGCGTAGTTTCTCCAACGCGCAGTTTCTCCAACGCGCAGTTTCTCCAACCCGGAGTTTCTCCAACGCGGAGTTTCTCCAACACGGAGTTTCTCTAACACGGAATTTCTCCAACACAGAGTTTCTCCAACACGGAGTTTCTCTAACACGGAGTCTCTCCAACACTGATTTTCTCCAACAAGGAGTTTCTCCAACACGGACTATCTCCATCGCGGCCTTTATCCAACATGGACTTTCTCCAAAATTGTGTTTCTCAAACACGGAGGTTCTCCAACACAGAGTTTCTCCAACACGGAGTTTATCCAACGCGGAGTTTTTCCAACGCGGAATTTCTCCAACGGGGAGTTTCTCAAACGCGGAGTTTCTCCAACGCGGAGTTTCTCCAACGCGGAGTTTCTCCAACGCGGAGTTTCTCCAAAGCGGAGTTTCTCCAACGCGGAGATTCTCCAACGCGGAGTTTCTCCAACACGCAGTTTCTCCAACACGGAGTTTCTGCAGCGCGGAGTTTCTCCTGCGCGGAGTTTCTCCAGCGCGGAGTTTCTCCAACCCGGAGCTTTCTCCAACGCGGAGTTTCTCCAAAGCGGAGCTTCTCCAACGCGTAGTTTCTCCAACGGGGAGTTTCTCAAACGCGGAGTTTCTCCAAAGCGGAGTTTCTCCAACGCGGAGATTCTCCAACGCGGAGTTTCTCCAACACGGAGTTTCTCCAACGCAGAGTTTTCTCCAACACGGAGCTTCTCCAACGCGCAGTTTCTCTAACGCGAAGTTTCATCAACGAGCAGTTTCTCCAACGCGGAATTTCTCCAACGCGTAGTTTTTCTAACGCGGAGTTTCTCAAACGCGAATTTTCTCCAACGCGGAGTTTCTCCAATGCGGAGTTTCTCCAACACGGAGTTTCTCCAACATGAAGTTTCTCCAGCGCGGAGTTTCTGCAAAGCAGAGTTTCTCCAACGCGGATTTTCTCCAACGCGCAGTTTCTCCAACACTGAGTTTCTCCAACACGGAGTTTATCCAACGCGGAGTTTCTCCAACGGGGAGTTTCTCAAACGCGGAGTTTCTAAAACACGGAGTTTCTCCAAAGCGGAGATTCTCCAACGCGGAGTTTCTCTAAAGCGGAGTTTCTCCAACGCGGAGTTTCTCCAACACGGAGTTTCTCCAGCGCGGAGTTTCTCCAGCGCGGAGTTTCTCCAACGCGTAGTTTCTCTAACGCGGAGATTCTCCAACGCGTAGTTTCTCCAACGCGCAGTTTCTCCAACGCGGAGTTTCTCCAACGCGGAGTTTCTCTAACACGAAGTTTCTCCAACACAGTTTCTCCAACACGGAGTTTCTCTAACACGGAGTCTCTCCAACACTGATTTTCTCCAACAAGGATTTTCTCCAACACGGACTATCTCCATCACGGCCTTTATCCAACATGGACTTTCTCCAACATGGTGTTTCTCCAACACGGCGGTTCTCCAACACAGAGTTTCTCCAGCGCGGAGTTTCTGCAAAGCAGAGTTTCTCCAACGCGGATTTTCTCCAACGCGCAGTTTCTCCAACACTGAGTTTCTCCAACACGGAGTTTATCCAACACGGAGTTTCTCCAACGGGGAGTTTCTCAAACTTGGAGTTTCTAAAACACGGAGTTTCTCCAAAGCGGAGATTCCTCAACGCGGAGTTTCTCTAAAGCGGAGTTTCTCCAACGCGGAGTTTCTCCAACACGGAGTTTCTTCAACACGGAGTTTCTCCAGCGCGGAGTTTCTCCAGCGCGGAGTTTCTCCAACGTGGAGTTTTCTCCAACGCGGAGTTTCTCCAACGCGCAGTTTCTCTAACGCGAAGATTCATCAACGCGGAGTTTCTCCAACGCGGAATTTCTACAACGCGGAGTCCTAGGGAAGCCGAGGCGATGCAGTCGTTATATAAATGGTGGTGGCGCTATTCAGGGCGATAAAGATGACGTCATTTTCCACCGCAGTTATCACGGAGCAGCCAGGTTGCCACAATCAGAACTGTCAATAGTGTGGTCGTGGTCTTGATGGCGATAACAGTGAAAAGAAGAGGCGCTCAGTAGTTGCCACGCGTGGTCGCAAGTCCCAGGGAAGCCGAGGCGATGCAGTCGTTATATAAATGGTGGTGGCGCTATTCACGACGATAAATATGACGTCATTTCCAGTGCAGTTATCACGGAGCAGCCAGCTTACCACAATCAGAACGCTCAATCGTGTGGTCATTGTCTTGATGGCTAAAACAGTGAAAAGAAGAGGCGGTCAGTAGTTGCCACGCTTTGTCGAAAATCCCAGGGAATTCGAGGCGATGCAGTCGTTATATAGCTGGTGGTGGCGCTATTCACAACGATAAAGATGACGTCATTTTCCAGCGCAGTTATCACGGAGCAGCCAGCTTGCCGCAATCAGAACTGTCAATCGTGTTGTCGTTGTCTTGATGACTATAAAAGTGAAAAGAAGATTCGCTCAATAGTTGAGACGCGTGGTAGCAAATCCCAGTGAAGGCGAGGCGATGCAGTCGTTACATAGCTGGTGGTGGCGCAATTCACGACGATAAATATGACGTCATTTCTAGTGCAGTTATTACGGAGCAGCCAGCTTGCCACAATCAGAACGCTCAATCGTGTGGTCGTTGTCTCGATGGCTACAACAGTGAAAAGAAGAGGCGCTCACTTGTTGCCACGCGTGGCCGCAAATCCCAGTGAATCCGAGGCGATGGAGCCGTTACATCGCTGGTGGTGGCGCTGTTCATGACGATAAAGATATCGTCATTTTCCTGTGAAGTTATCACGGAGCAGCCAAGTTGCCACAATCAGAACTGTCAATCGTGTTGTCGTTGTCTTGATGGCTATAACAGTGAAAAGAAGAGGCGCTCAGTAGTTGCCACGCGTGGTCGCAAATATCAGGGAAGCCGAGGCGATGCAGTCGTTTTATAGCTGATGGTGGCACTATTCACGACGATAAAGATGACATCATTTCCAGTGCAGTTATCACGTAGCAGCCAGCTTGCCACAATCTTAAAGGTCAATCATGTGGTCGTTGTCTTGATGGCTACAACAGTGAAAGAAGAGGCGCTCAGTAGTTGCCACGCGTGGTCGCAAATCGCAGGGAAGCCGAGACTATGAAGTCGTTATATAGCTGGTGGTGGCGCTATTCACTGCGATAAAGATGCGTCATTTTCCTGAGAAGTTATCACGGAGCAGCCAGCTTGACACAATCAGAACTGTCAATCGTGTGGTCGTTGCCTTGATGGCTATAACAGTGAAAAGAAGAGGCGCTCAGTAGTTGCCACGCGTGGTCGCAAGTCCCAGGGAAGCCGAGGCGATGCAGTCGTTATATAAATGGTAGTGGCGCTATTCGCGACAATAAATATGACGTCATTTACAGCGCAGTTATCACGGAGCAGCCACCTTGCCACAATCAGAACGCTCAATCTTGTGGTCGTTGTCTTGATGGCTACAACAGTGAAAAGAAGAGGCGCTCAGTAGTTGCCACGCGTGGTCGTAAGTCCCAGGGAAGCCGAGGCGATGCAGTCGTTATACAAATGGTGGTTGCGGTATTCACGACGATAAATATGGCGTCATTTGCAGTGCAGTTGTCACGGAGCACCTCGCTTGCCACAATCAGAACCGTCCATCGGGTTGTCGTTGTCTTGATGGCTATAACAGCGAAAAGAAGAGGCGCTCAGTAGTTGCCACGCGTGGTCGCAAGCCCCAGGGAAGCAGAGGCGATGCAGTCGTTATATAAATGTTGGTGGCGCTATTCACGACGATAAAGATGACGTCATTTCCAGTACAGTTATCACGGAGCAGCCAGCTTGTCACAATTAAAACGGTCAATCGTGTGGTTGTTGTCTTGATGGCTATAGCAGTGAAAAGAAGAGGCGCTCAGTAGTTGCCACGCGTGGTCGCAAATCCCAGGAAAGCCGAGGCGATGCAGTCGTTATATAGCTGGTGGTGGCGCATTTCACGACGATAAAGATGACGTGATTATCCAGTGCAGTTATCACAGAGCAGCCAGCTTGCCACAATAAGTACTGTTAATGGTGTGGTCGTTGTCTTGATGGCTATAGCAGTGAAAAGAAGAGGCGCTCAGTAGTTGCCACGCGCGGTCGCAAGTCCCAGGGAAGCCGAGGCGATGCAGTCGTTATATAAATGGTGGTGGCGCTATTCACGACGATAAATATGGCGTCATTTGCAGTGCAGTTATCACGGAGCACCTAGCTTGTTACAATCAGAACTGTCAATCGTGTTGTCGTTGTCTTGATGGCTATAACAGTGAAAAGAATAGGCGCTCAGTAGTTGCCACGCGTGGTCGCAAATATCAGGGAAGCCGAGGCGATGCAGTCGTTTTATAGCTGATGGTGGCACTATTCACGACGATAAAGATGACATCATTTCCAGTGCAGTTATCACGTAGCAGCCAGCTTGCCACAATCTTAAAGGTCAATCATGTGGTCGTTGTCTTGATGGGTACAACAGTGAAAGAAGAGGCGCTCAGTAGTTGCCACGCGTGGTCGCAAATCGCAGGGAAGCCGAGACTATGAAGTCGTTATATAGCTGGTGGTGGCGCTATTCACTGCGATAAAGATGCGTCATTTTCCTGAGAAGTTATCACGGAGCAGCCAGCTTGACACAATCAGAACTGTCAATCGTGTGGTCGTTGCCTTGATGGCTATAACAGTGAAAAGAAGAGGCGCTCAGTAGTTGCCACGCGTGGTCGCAAGTCCCAGGGAAGCCGAGGCGATGCAGTCGTTATATAAATGGTAGTGGCGCTATTCGCGACAATAAATATGACGTCATTTACAGCGCAGTTATCACGGAGCAGCCACCTTGCCACAATCAGAACGCTCAATCTTGTGGTCGTTGTCTTGATGGCTACAACAGTGAAAAGAAGAGGCGCTCAGTAGTTGCCACGCGTGGTCGTAAGTCCCAGGGAAGCCGAGGCGATGCAGTCGTTATACAAATGGTGGTTGCGGTATTCACGACGATAAATATGGCGTCATTTGCAGTGCAGTTGTCACGGAGCACCTCGCTTGCCACAATCAGAACCGTCCATCGGGTTGTCGTTGTCTTGATGGCTATAACAGCGAAAAGAAGAGGCGCTCAGTAGTTGCCACGCGTGGTCGCAAGCCCCAGGAAAGCCGAGGCGATGCAGTCGTTATATAGCTGGTGGTGGCGCATTTCACGACGATAAATATGACGTGATTATCCAGTGCAGTTATCACAGAGCAGCCAGCTTGCCACAATAAGTACTGTTAATGGTGTGGTCGTTGTCTTGATGGCTATAGCAGTGAAAAGAAGAGGCGCTCAGTAGTTGCCACGCGCGGTCGCAAGTCCCAGGGAAGCCGAGGCGATGCAGTCGTTATATAAATGGTGGTGGCGCTATTCACGACGATAAATATGGCGTCATTTGCAGTGCAGTTATCACGGAGCACCTAGCTTGTTACAATCAGAACTGTCAATCGTGTTGTCGTTGTCTTGATGGCTATAACAGTGAAAAGAATAGGCGCTCAGTAATTGCCACCCGTGGTCGCAAACCCCAGGGAAGCCGAGACGATGCAGTCGTTATATAGCTGGTGGTGGCGCTATTCACAACGATAAATATGACGTCATTTTCCAGCGCAGTTATCACGGAGCAGCCAGCTTGCCACAATCAGAACTCTCATTCGTGTTGTCGCTGTCTTGACGGCTATAACAGTGAAAAGAAGAGGCGCTCAGTAGTTGCCACGCGTGGTCGCAAATCCCAGGGAAGCCGAGGCGATGCAGTCGTTATATAGCTGATGGTGGCGCTATTCACGACGATAAAGATGACATGATTTCCAGTGCAGTTATCACGTAGCAGCCAGCTTGCCACAATCAGAACGCTCAATCGTGTGGTCGTTGTCTTGATGGCTACTACAGTGAAAAGAAGAGGCGCTCACTTGTCTCCACGCGTGGTCGCAAATCCCAGGGAATCCGAGGCAATGCAGCCGTTACATAGCTGGTGGTGGCGCTATTCACTACGCTAAAGATGACGACATTTTCCAGTGAAGTTATCACGGAGCAGCCAGCTTCCCACAATCAGAACTGTCAATCGTGTGGTCGTAGTGCCGATGGCTATAACAGTGAAAAGAAGAGGCGCTCAGTAGTTGTCATGCGTGGTCGCAAATCCCAGGGAATCCGAGACGATGCAGTCGTTATATAGCTGGTGGTGGCGCTATTAATACCGATAAAGATGACATCATTTCCAGTGCAGTTATCACGTAGCAGCCAGCTTGCACAATCTTAACGGTCAATCATGTGGTCGTTGTCTTGATGGCTACAACAGTGAAAGAAGAGGCGATCAGTAGTTGCCACGCGTGGTCGCAAATCCCAGGGAAGCCGAGACGATGCAGTCGTTATATAGCTGGTGGTGGCGCTATTCACAACGATAAAGATGACGTCATTTTCCAGCGCAGTTATCACGGAGCAGCCAGCTTGCCACAATCAGAACTGTCAATCGTGTTGTCGTTGTCTTGATGGCTATAAAAGTGAAAAGAAGAGGAGCTCAATAGTTGAGACGCGTGGCAGCAAATCCCAGTGAAGGCGAGGCGATGCAGTCGTTACATAGCTGGTGGTGGTGCAATTCACGACGATAAATATGACGTCATTTCTAGTGCAGTTATAACGGAGCAGCCAGCTTGCCACAATCAGAACGCTCAATCGTGTGGTCGTTATCTTGATGGCTACAGCAGTGAAAAGAAGAGGCGCTCACTTGTTGCCACGCGTGGTCGCAAATCTCAGGGAATCCGAGGCGATGGAGCCGTTACATCGCTGGTGGTGGCGCTGTTCATGACGATAAAGATATCGTCATTTTCCTGTGAAGTTATCACGGAGCAGCCAAGTTGCCACAATCAGAACTGTCAATCGTGTTGTCGTTGTCTTGATGGCTATAACAGTGAAAAGAAGAGGCGCTCAGTAGTTGCCACGTGTGGTCGCAAATATCAGGGAAGCCGAGGCGATGCAGTCGTTTTATAGCTGATGGTGGCACTATTCACGACGATAAAGATGACATCATTTCCAGTGCAGTTATCACGTAGCAGCCAGCTTGCCACAATCTTAAAGGTCAATCATGTGGTCTCTTGTCTTGATGGCTACAACAGTGAAAGAAGAGTCGCTCAGTAGTTGCCACGCGTGGTCGCAAATCGCAGGGAAGCCGAGACTATGAAGTCGTTATATAGCTGGTGGTGGCGCTATTCACTGCGATAAAGATGCGTCATTTTCCTGAGAAGTTATCACGGAGCAGCCAGCTTGACACAATCAGAACTGTCAATCGTGTGGTCGTTGCCTTGATGGCTATAACAGTGAAAAGAAGAGGCGCTCAGTAGTTGCCACGCGTGGTCGCAAGTCCCAGGGAAGCCGAGGCGATGCAGTCGTTATATAAATGGTAGTGGCGCTATTCGCGACAATAAATATGACGTCATTTACAGCGCAGTTATCACGGAGCAGCCACCTTGCCACAATCAGAACGCTCAATCTTGTGGTCGTTGTCTTGATGGCTACAACAGTGAAAAGAAGAGGCGCTCAGTAGTTGCCACGCGTGGTCGTAAGTCCCAGGGAAGCCGAGGCGATGCAGTCGTTATACAAATGGTGGTTGCGGTATTCACGACGATAAATATGGCGTCATTTGCAGTGCAGTTGTCACGGAGCACCTCGCTTGCCACAATCAGAACCGTCCATCGGGTTGTCGTTGTCTTGATGGCTATAACAGCGAAAAGAAGAGGCGCTCAGTAGTTGCCACGCGTGGTCGCAAATCCCAGGAAAGCCGAGGCGATGCAGTCGTTATATAGCTGGTGGTGGCGCATTTCACGACGATAAAGATGACGTGATTATCCAGTGCAGTTATCACAGAGCAGCCAGCTTGCCACAATAAGTACTGTTAATGGTGTGGTCGTTGTCTTGATGGCTATAGCAGTGAAAAGAAGAGGCGCTCAGTAGTTGCCACGCGCGGTCGCAAGTCCCAGGGAAGCCGAGGCGATGCAGTCGTTATATAAATGGTGGTGGCGCTATTCACGACGATAAATATGGCGTCATTTGCAGTGCAGTTATCACGGAGCACCTAGCTTGTTACAATCAGAACTGTCAATCGTGTTGTCGTTGTCTTGATGGCTATAACAGTGAAAAGAATAGGCGCTCAGTAATTGCCACCCGTGGTCGCAAACCCCAGGGAAGCCGAGACGATGCAGTCGTTATATAGCTGGTGGTGGCGCTATTCACAACGATAAATATGACGTCATTTTCCAGCGCAGTTATCACGGAGCAGCCAGCTTGCCACAATCAGAACTCTCATTCGTGTTGTCGCTGTCTTGACGGCTATAACAGTGAAAAGAAGAGGCGCTCAGTAGTTGCCACGCGTGGTCGCAAATCCCAGGGAAGCCGAGGCGATGCAGTCGTTATATAGCTGATGGTGGCGCTATTCACGACGATAAAGATGACATGATTTCCAGTGCAGTTATCACGTAGCAGCCAGCTTGCCACAATCAGAACGCTCAATCGTGTGGTCGTTGTCTTGATGGCTACTACAGTGAAAAGAAGAGGCGCTCACTTGTCTCCACGCGTGGTCGCAAATCCCAGGGAATCCGAGGCGATGCAGCCGTTATATAGCTGGTGGTGGCGCTATTCACTACGCTAAAGATGACGACATTTTCCAGTGAAGTTATCACGGAGCAGCCAGCTTCCCACAATCAGAACTGTCAATCGTGTGGTCGTAGTGCCGATGGCTATAACAGTGAAAAGAAGAGGCGCTCAGTAGTTGTCATGCGTGGTCGCAAATCCCAGGGAATCCGAGACGATGCAGTCGTTATATAGCTGGTGGTGGCGCTATTAATACCGATAAAGATGACATCATTTCCAGTGCAGTTATCACGTAGCAGCCAGCTTGCCACAATCTTAACGGTCAATCATGTGGTCGTTGTCTTGATGGCTACAACAGTGAAAGAAGAGGCGATCAGTAGTTGCCACGCGTGGTCGCAAATCCCAGGGAAGCCGAGACGATGCAGTCGTTATATAGCTGGTGGTGGCGCTATTCACAACGATAAAGATGACGTCATTTTCCAGCGCAGTTATCACGGAGCAGCCAGCTTGCCACAATCAGAACTGTCAATCGTGTTGTCGTTGTCTTGATGGCTATAAAAGTGAAAAGAAGAGGAGCTCAATAGTTGAGACGCGTGGCAGCAAATCCCAGTGAAGGCGAGGCGATGCAGTCGTTACATAGCTGGTGGTGGTGCAATTCACGACGATAAATATGACGTCATTTCTAGTGCAGTTATAACGGAGCAGCCAGCTTGCCACAATCAGAACGCTCAATCGTGTGGTCGTTGTCTTGATGGCTACAGCAGTGAAAAGAAGAGGCGCTCACTTGTTGCCACGCGTGGTCGCAAATCTCAGGGAATCCGAGGCGATGCAGTCGTTATATAAATGGTGGTAGCGCTATTCACGACGATAAATATGATGTCATTTCCAGTGCAGTTATCACGGAGTAGCCAGCTTGCCACAATCAGAACGCTCAATCGCGTGGTCGTTGTCTTGATGGCTACAAGAGTGAAAAGAAGAGGCGGTCTGTAGTTGCCACGCGTGGTCGCAAATCCCAGGGAATTCGAGGCGATGCAGTCGTTATATAGCTGGTGGTGGCGCTATTCACAACGATAAAGATGACGTCATTTTCCAGCGCAGTTATAACGGAGCAGCCAGCTTGCCACAATCAGAAGCGTCAATCGTGTTGTCGTTGTCTTGATGGCTATAACAGTGAAAAAAAGAGGCGCTCAATAGTTGCCACGCGAGGTCGCAAATCCAAGTGAAGCCGAGGAGATGCAGCCGTTACATAGCTGGTGGTGGCGCTATTCATGACGATAAAGGTGACGTCATTTTCCTGTGAAGTTATCACGGAGCAGCCAAGTTGCCACAATCAGAACTGTCAACCGTGTTGTCGTTGTCTTGATGGCTATAACAGTGAAAAGAAGAGGCGCTCAGTAGTTGCCACGCGTGGTCGCAAATCCCAGGGAAGCCGAGACGAAGCAGTCGTTATATAGCTAGTGGTGGCGCTATTCACGGCGATAAAGATGACGTCATTTTCTAGCGCAGTTATCACGGAGCAGCCAGGTTGCCACAATCAGAACTGTCAATCGTGTGGTCGTTGTCTTGATGGCTATAACACTGAAAAGAAGAGGCGCTCAGTAGTTGAGACGCGTGGTACCAAATCCCAGTGAAGGCGAGGCGATGCAGTCGTTACATAGCTGGTGGTGGCGCAATTCACGACGATAAATATCACGTCATTTCTAGTGCAGTTATTACGGAGCAGCCAGCTTTCCACAATCAGAACGCTCAATCGTGTGGTCGTTGTCTTGATGGCTACAACAGTGAAAAGAAGAGGCGCTCACTTGTTGCCACGCGTGGTCGCAGATCCCAGGGAATCCAAGGCAATGCAGTCGTTATATAGCTGGTGGTGGCGCTATTCACTACGCTAAAGATGACGTCATTTTCCAGTGCAGTTATCACGGAGCAGCCAGCTTCACACAATCAGAACTGTCAATCGTGTGGTCGTTGTGTTGATGACTATAACAGTGAAAAGAAGAGGCGCTCAGTAGTTGCCACGCGTGGTCGCAAATCCCAGGGAATCCAAGACGATGCAGTCGTTATATAGCTGGTGGTGGCGCTATTCACAACGATAAAGATGACGTCATTTTCCAGCGCATTTATCACGGAGCAGCCAGCTTGCCACAATAAGAACTCTCATTTGTGTTGTCGCTGTCTTCGCGGCTATAACAGTGAAAAGAAGAGGCGCTCAGTAGTTGCCACGCCTGGTCGCAAATCCCAGGGAAGCCGAGGCGATGCTGTCGTTATATAGCTGATGGTGGCGCTATTAATACCGATAAAGATGACAGCATTTCCAGTGCTGTTATCACGAAGCAGCCAGCTTGCCACAATCTTAACGGTCAATCATGTGGTCGTTGTCTTGATGGCTACAACAGTGAAAGAAGAGGCGCTCAGTAGTTGCCACGCGTGGTCGCAAATCCCAGGGAAGCCGAGACGACGCAGTCGTCTTATAACTGCTGGGGGCGCTATTCACGGCGATAAAGATGCGTCATTTTCCTGAGAAGTTATCACGGAGCAGCCAGCTTGCCACAATCAGAACTGTCAATCGTGTGATCGTTGTCTTAATGGCTATAACAGTGAAATAAAGAGGCGCTCAGTATTTGCCAAGCATGGTCGCAAATCCCAGGGAAGCCTAGACGATGCAGTCGTTATATATCTGCTGGAGGCGTTATTCATGACGATAAAGATGACGTCATTTTCCAGCGCAGTTATCACGGAGCAGCCAGGTTGCCACAATCGTGTCAATCGTGTGGTCGTTGTCTTGATGGCTATAACAGTGAAAAGAAGAGGCGCTCAGTAGTTGCCACGCGTGGTCGCAAATCCCAGGGAAGCCGGGGCGATGCAGTCGTTATATAGCTGGTGGTGGCGCTATTCACGACGGTAAAGATGACGTCATTTTCCAGCGCAGTTATAACGGAGCAGACAGCTTGCCACAATCAGAAGTGTCAATCGTGTTGTCGTTGTCTTGATGGCTATAACAGTGAAAAGAAGAGGCGCTCAATAGTTGCCACGCGTGGTCGCAAATCCCAGTGAAGCCGAGGCGATGCAGCCGTTACATAGCTAGTGGTGGCGCTGTTCATGACGATAAAGATGACGTCATTTTCCTGTGAAGTTATCACGGAGCAGCCAAGTTGCCACAATCAGAACTGTCAATCGTGTTGTCGTTGTCTTGATGGCTATAACAGTGAAAAGAAGAGGCGCTCAGTAGTTGCCACACGTGGTCGCAAATCCCAGGGAAGCCGAGACGATGTAGTCGTTATATAGCTGGTGGTGGCGCTATTCACAACGATAAAGATGACGTCAATTTCCAGTGCAGTTACCACGGAGCAGCCAGCTTGTCGCAATCAGAACTGTCAATCGTGTGATCGTTGTCTGGATGGCTATAACAGTGAAAAGAAGAGGAGCTCAATAGTTGCCACGCGAGGTCGCAAATCCCAGTGAAGCCGAGGCGATGCAGCCGTTAGATAGCTGGTGGTGGCGCTATTCATGACGATAAAGTTGACGTCATTTCCTGTGAAGTTATCACGGAGCAGCCAAGTTGCCACAATCAGAACTGTCAACCGTGTTGTCGTTGTCTTGATGGCTATAACAGTGAAAAGAAGAGGCGGTCTGTAGTTGCCACGCGTGGTCGCAAATCCCAGGGAATTCGAGGCGATGCAGTCGTTATATAGCTGGTGGTGGCGCTATTCACAACGATAAAGATGACGTCATTTTCCAGCGCAGTTATAACGGAGCAGCCAGCTTGCCACAATCAGAAGCGTCAATCGTGTTGTCGTTGTCTTGATGGCTATAACAGTGAAAAAAAGAGGCGTTCAATAGTTGCCACGCGAGGTCGCAAATCCCAGTGAAGCCGAGGAGATGCAGCCGTTACATAGCTGGTGGTGGCGCTATTCACGACGATAAAGATGACGTCATTTTCCTGTGAAGTTATCACGGAGCAGCCAAGTTGCCACAATCAGAACTGTCAACCGTGTTGTCGTTGTCTTGATGGCTATAACAGTGAAAAGAAGAGGCGCTCAGTAGTTGCCACGCGTGGTCGCAAATCCCAGGGAAGCCGAGACGATGCAGTCGTTAATATAGCTGGTGGTGGCGCTATTCACGACGATAAAGATGACGTCAATTTCCAGTGCAGTTACCACGGAGCAGCCAGCTTGCCGCAATCAGAACTGTCAATCGTGTGATCGTTGTCTGGATGGCTGTAACAGTGAAAAGAAGAGGCGCTCGGTAGTTGCCACGCGTGGTCGCAAATCCAACAAAAGCCGAGATGAAGCAGTCGTTATATAGCTAGTGGTGGCGCTATTCACGGCGATAAAGATGACGTCATTTTCTAGCGCAGTTATCACGGAGCAGCCAGGTTGCCACAATCAGAACTGTCAATCGTGTGGTCGTTGTCTTGATGGCTATAACACTGAAAAGAAGAGGCGCTCAGTAGTTGCCACGCGTGGTCGCAATTCCCAGGGAAGCCGAGGCGATGCAATCGTTATATAAATGGTGGTGGCGCTATTCGCGACGATAAATATGACGTCATTTCCAGTGCAGTTATCACGTAGCAGCCAGCTTGCCACAATCTTAACGGTCAATCATGTGGTCGTTGTCTTGATGGCTACAACAGTGAAAGAAGAGGCGCTCAGTAGTTGCCACGCGTGGTCACAAATCCCAGGGAAGCCGAGACGATGCAGTCGTCATATAGCTGCTGGGGGCGCTATTCACGGCGATAAAGATGCGTCATTTTCCTGAGAAGTTATCACAGAGCAGCCAGCTTGCCACAATCAGAACGGTCAATCGTGTGGTCGTTGCCTTGATGGCTATAACAGTGAAAAGAAGAGGCGCTCAGTAGTTGTCACGCGTGGTTGCAAATCCCAGGGAAGCCGAGACGATGCAGTCGTTATATAGCTGGTGGTGGCGCTATTCACGACGATAAATATCACGTCATTTCTAGTGCAGTTATTACGGAGCAGCCAGCTTTCCACAATCAGAACGCTCAATCGTGTGGTCGTTGTCTTGATGGCTACAACAGTGAAAAGAAGAGGCGCTCACTTGTTGCCACGCGTGGTCGCAGATCCCAGGGAATCCAAGGCAATGCAGTCGTTATATAGCTGGTGGTGGCGCTATTCACTACGCTAAAGATGACGTCATTTTCCAGTGCAGTTATCACGGAGCAGCCAGCTTCACACAATCAGAACTGTCAATCGTGTGGTCGTTGTGTTGATGACTATAACAGTGAAAAGAAGAGGCGCTCAGTAGTTGCCACGCGTGGTCGCAAATCCCAGGGAATCCAAGACGATGCAGTCGTTATATAGCTGGTGGTGGCGCTATTCACAACGATAAAGATGACGTCATTTTCCAGCGCATTTATCACGGAGCAGCCAGCTTGCCACAATAAGAACTCTCATTTGTGTTGTCGCTGTCTTCGCGGCTATAACAGTGAAAAGAAGAGGCGCTCAGTAGTTGCCACGCCTGGTCGCAAATCCCAGGGAAGCCGAGGCGATGCTGTCGTTATATAGCTGATGGTGGCGCTATTAATACCGATAAAGATGACAGCATTTCCAGTGCTGTTATCACGAAGCAGCCAGCTTGCCACAATCTTAACGGTCAATCATGTGGTCGTTGTCTTGATGGCTACAACAGTGAAAGAAGAGGCGCTCAGTAGTTGCCACGCGTGGTCGCAAATCCCAGGGAAGCCGAGACGACGCAGTCGTCCTATAACTGCTGGGGGCGCTATTCACGGCGATAAAGATGCGTCATTTTCCTGAGAAGTTATCACGGAGCAGCCAGCTTGCCACAATCAGAACTGTCAATCGTGTGATCATTGTCTTAATGGCTATAACAGTGAAATAAAGAGGCGCTCAGTATTTGCCAAGCATGGTCGCAAATCCCAGGGAAGCCTAGACGATGCAGTCGTTATATATCTGCTGGTGGCGCTATTCATGACGATAAAGATGACGTCATTTTCCAGCGCAGTTATCACGGAGCAGCCAGGTTGCCACAATCAGACCTGTCAATCGTGTGGTCGTTGTCTTGATGGCTATAACAGTGAAAAGAAGAGGCGCTCAGTAGTTGCCACGCGTGGTCGCAAATCCCAGGGAAGCCGGGGCGATGCAGTCGTTATATAGCTGGTGTTGGCGCTATTCACGACGGTAAAGATGACGTCATTTTCCAGCGCAGTTATAACGGAGCAGACAGCTTGCCACAATCAGAAGTGTCAATCGTGTTGTCGTTGTCTTGATGACTATAACAGTGAAAAGAAGAGGCGCTCAATAGTTGCCACGCGTGGTCGCAAATCCCAGTGAAGCCGAGGCGATGCAGCCGTTACATAGCTAGTGGTGGCGCTGTTCATGACGATAAAGATGACGTCATTTTCCTGTGAAGTTATCACGGAGCAGACAAGTTGCCACAATCAGAACTGTCAATCGTGTTGTCGTTGTCTTGATGGCTATAACAGTGAAAAGAAGAGGCGCTCAGTAGTTGCCACGCGTGGTCGCAAATCCCAGGGAAGCCGAGACGATGTAGTCGTTATATAGCTGGTGGTGGCGCTATTCACAACGATAAAGATGACGTCAATTTCCAGTGCAGTTACCACGGAGCAGCCAGCTTGTCGCAATCAGAACTGTCAATCGTGTGATCGTTGTCTGGATGGCTATAACAGTGAAAAGAAGAGGAGCTCAATAGTTGCCACGCGAGGTCGCAAATCCCAGTGAAGCCGAGGCGATGCAGCCGTTAGATAGCTGGTGGTGGCGCTATTCATGACGATAAAGTTGACGTCATTTCCTGTGAAGTTATCACGGAGCAGCCAAGTTGCCACAATCAGAACTGTCAACCGTGTTGTCGTTGTCTTGATGGCTATAACAGTGAAAAGAAGAGGCGCTCAGTAGTTGCCACGCGTGGTCGCAAATCCCAGGGAAGCCGAGACGATGTAGTCGTTATATAGCTGGTGGTGGCGCTATTCACGACGATAAAGATGACGTCAATTTCCAGTTCAGTTACCATGGAGCAGCCAGCTTGCCGCAATCAGAACTGTCAATCGTGTGATCGTTGTCTGGATGGCTATAACAGTGAAAAGAAGAGGCGCTCGGTAGTTGCCACGCGTGGTCGCAAATCCAACGGAAGCCGAGACGAAGCAGTCGTTATATGGCTAGTGGTGGCGCTATTCACGGCGATAAAGATGACGTCATTTTCTAGCGCAGTTATCACGGAGCAGCCAGGTTGCCACAATCAGAACGCTCAATCGTGTGGTCGTTGTCTTGATGGCTACAACAGTGAAAAGAAGAGGCGGTCAGTAGTTGCCACGCGTGGTCGCAAATCCCAGGGAATTCGAGGCGATGCAGTCGTTATATAGCTGGTGGTGGCGCTATTCACTACGCTAAAGATGACGTCATTTTCCAGTGAAGTTATCACGGAGCAGCCAAGTTGCCACAATCAGAACTGTCAATCGTGTTGTCCTTGTCTTGATGGCTATAACAGTGAAAAGAAGAGGCGCTCAGTAGTTGCCACGCGTGGTCGCAAATCCCAGGGAAGCCGAGACAATGCAGTCGTTATATAGCTGGTGGTGGCGCTATTCACAACGATAAAGATGACGTCATTTTCCAGCGCATTTATCACGGAGGAGCCAGCTTGCCACAATCAGAACTCTCATTTGTGTTGTCGCTGTCTTCGCGGCTATAACAGTGAAAAGAAGAGGCGCTCAGTAGTTGCCACGCCTGATCGCAAATCCCAGGGAAGCCGAGGCGATGCAGTCGTTTTATAGCTGGTGGTGGCGCTATTCACGGCGATAAAGATGCGTCATTTTCCTGAGAAGTTATCACGGAGCAGCCAGCTTGCCACAATCAGAACTGTCAATCGTGTGGTCGTTGTCTTGATGGCTATAACAGTGAAAAGAAGAGGCGCTCAGTAGTTGCCACGCGTGGTCGCAAGTCCCAGGGAAGCCGAGGCGATGCAGTCGTTATATAAATGGTAGTGGCGCTATTCGCGACAATAAATATGACGTCATTTACAGCGCAGTTATCACGGAGCAGCCACCTTGCCACAATCAGAACGCTCAAACGTGTGGTCGTTGTCTTGATGGCTACAACAGTGAAAAGAAGAGGCGCTCAGTAGTTGCCACGCGTGGTCGCAAATCCCAGGGAAGCCGAGACGATGCAGTCGTTATATAGCTGGTGGTGGCGCTATTCACGACGATAAAGATGACGTCAATTTCCAGTGCAGTTACCACGGAGCAGCCAGCTTGCCGCAATCAGAACTGTCAATCGTGTGATCGTTGTCTGGATGGCTATAACAGTGAAAAGAAGAGGCGCTCGGTAGTTGCCACGCGTGGTCGCAAATCCAAGGGAAGCAGAGACGAAGCAGTCGTTATATAGCTGGTGGTGGCGCTATTCACGGCGATAAAGATGACGTCATTTTCCACCGCAGTTGTCACGGAGCAGCCAGGTTGCCACAATCAGAACTGTCAATCGTGTTGTCGTTGTCTTGAAGGCCATAACAGTGAAACGAAGAGGCGCTCAGGAGTTGCCACGCGTGGTCGCAAGTCCCAGGGAAGCCGAGGCGATGCAGTCGTTATATAAATGGTGGTGGCGCTATTCACGATGATAAATATGACGTCATTTCCAGTGCAGTTATCACGGAGCAGCCAGCTTAAAACAATCAGAACGCTCAATCGTGTGGTCGTTGTCTTGATGGCTACAACAGTGAAACGAAGAGGCGCTCAATAGTTGCCACGAGTGGCCGCAAATCGCAGGGAAGCCGAGGCGATACAGTCGTTATATAGCTGGTGGTGGCGCTATTCACGACGATAAAGATGACGTCCTTTTCCAGTGCAGTTACCACGGAGCAGCCAGCTTGACACAATCAGAACAGTCAATCGTGTGAGTGTTGTCTTGATGGCTATAACAGTGAAAAGAAGAGGCGCTAAGTAGTTGCCACGCGTGGTCGCAAATCACAGGGAAGCCGAGACGAAGCAGTCGTTATATAGCTGGTGGTGGCGCTATTCACGGCGATAAAGATGACGTCGTTTTCCAGTGCAGTTATCACGGAGCAGCCAGGTTGCCACAATCAGAACTGTCAATCGTGTGGTCGTTGTCTTGATGGCTATAACAGTGAAAAGAAAAGGCGCTCAGTAGTTGCCACGCTTGGTCGCAAGTCCCAGGGAAGCCGAGGCGATGCAGTCGTTATATAAATGGTGGTGGCGCTATTCACGACGATAAATATGATGTCATTTCCAGTGCAGTTATCACGAAGCAGCCAGCTTGCCACAATCAGAACGCTCAATCGCGTGGTCGTTGTCTTGATGGCTACAACAGTGAAAAGAAGAGGCGGTCAGTAGTTGCCACGCGTGGTCGCAAATCCCAGGGAATTCGAGGCGACGCAGTCGTTATATAGCTGGTGGTGGCGCTATTCACAACGATAAAGATGACGTCATTTTCCAGCGCAGTTATAACGGAGCAGCCAGCTTGCCACAATCAGAAGTGTCAATCGTGTTGTCGTTGTCTTGATGGCTATAACAGCGAAAAGAACAGGCGCTCAGTAGTTGCCACGCGTGGTCGCAAATCCCAGGGAAGCCGAGACGATGCAGTCGTTATATAGCTGGTGGTGGCGCTATTCACAACGATAAAGATGACGTCATTTTCCAGCGCATTTATCACGGAGGAGCCAGCTTGCCACAATCAGAACTCTCATTTGTGTTGTCGCTGTCTTCGCGGCTATAACAGTGAAAAGAAGAGGCGCTCAGTAGTTGCCACGCCTGGTCGCAAATCTCAGGGAAGCCGAGGCGATGCAGTCTTTATATAGCTGATGGTGGCGCTATTAATACCGATAAAGATGACAGCATTTCCAGTGCAGTTATCACGTAGCAGCCAGCTTGCCACAATCTTAACGGTCAATCATGTGGTCGTTGTCTTGATGGCTACAACAGTGAAAGAAGAGGCACTCAGTAGTTGCCACGCGTGGTCACAAATCCCAGGGAAGCCGAGACGATGCAGTCGTTATATAGCTGCTGGGGGCGCTATTCACGGCGATAAAGATGCGTCATTTTCCTGAGAAGTTATCACAGAGCAGCCAGCTTGCCACAATCAGAACTGTCAATCGTGTGATCGTTGTCTTGATGGCTATAACAGTGAAAAGTAGAGGCGCTCAATAGTTGCCACGCGTGGTCGGAAATCCCAGTGAAGCCGAGGCGATGCAGCCGTTACATAGCTGGTGGTGGCGCTGTTCATGACGATAAAGATGACGTCATTTTCCTGTGAAGTTATCACGGAGCAGACAAGTTACCACAATCAGAACTGTCAATCATGTTGTCGTTGTCTTGATGGCTATAACAGTGAAAAGAAGAGGCGCTCAGTAGTTGCCACGCGTGGTCGCAAATCCCAGGGAAGCCGAGACGATGCAGTCGTTATATAGCTGGTGGTGGCGCTATTCACGACGATAAAGATGACGTCAATTTCCAGTGCAGTTACCACGGAGCAGCCAGCTTGCCGCAATCAGAACTGTCAATCGTGTGATCGTTGTCTGGATGGCTATAACAGTGAAAAGAAGAGGCGCTCGGTAGTTGCCACGCGTGGTCGCAAATCCAAGGGAAGCAGAGACGAAGCAGTCGTTATATAGCTGGTGGTGGCGCTATTCACTGCGATAAAGATGACGTCATTTTCCACCGCAGTTGTCATGGAGCAGCCAGGTTGCCACAATCAGAACTGTCTATCGTTTTGTCGTTGTCTTGAAGGCTATAACAGTGAAACGAAGAGGCGCTCAGTAGTTGCCACGCGTGGTCGCACGTCCCAGGGAAGCCGAGGCGATGCAGTCGTTATATAAATGGTGGTGGCGCTATTCACGACGATAAATATGACGTCATTTCCAGTGCAGTTATCACGGAGCAGCCAGCTTACCACAATCAGAACGCTCAATCGTGTGGTCGTTGTCTTGATGGCTACAACAGTGAAAAGAAGAGGCGGTCAGTAGTTGCCACGCTTTGTCGAAAATCCCAGGGAATTCGAGGCGATGCAGTCGTTATATAGCTGGTGGTGGCGCTATTCACAACGATAAAGATGACGTCATTTTCCAGCGCAGTTATCACGGAGTAGCCAGCTTGCCACAATCAGAACTGTCAATCGTGTTGTCGTTGTCTTGATGGCTATAAAATTGAAAAGAAGAGGCGCTCAATAGTTGAGACGCGTGGTAGCAAATCCCAGTGAAGGCGAGGCGATGCAGTCGTTACATAGCTGGTGATGGTGCAATTCACGACGACAAATATGACGTCATTTCTAGTGCAGTTATTACGGAGCAGCCAGCTTGCCACAATCAGAACGCTCAATCGTGTGGTCGTTGTCTTGATGGCTACAACAGTGAAAAGAAGAGGCGCTCACTTGTCTCCACGCGTGGTCGCAAATCCCAGGGAATCCGAGGCGATGCAGCCGTTATATAGCTGGTGGTGGCGCTATTCACTACGCTAAAGATGACGACATTTTCCAGTGAAGTTATCACGGAGCAGCCAGCTTCCCACAATCAGAACTGTCAATCGTGTGGTCGTAGTGCCGATGGCTATAACAGTGAAAAGAAGAGGCGCTCAGTAGTTGCCACGCGTGGTCGCAAATCCCAGGGAATCCGAGACGATGCAGTCGTTATATAGCTGGTGATGGCGCTATTAATACCGATAAAGATGACATCATTTCCAGTGCAGTTATCACGTAGCAGCCAGCTTTCCACAATCTTAACAGTCAATCATGTGGTCGTTGTCTTGATGGCTACAACAGTGAAAGAAGAGGCGCTCAGTAGTTGCCACGCGTGGTCGCAAATCCCAGGGAAGCCGAGACGATGCAGTCGTTATATAGCTGGTGGTGGCGCTATTCACGGCGATAAAGATGCGTCATTTTTCTGAGAAGTTATCACGGAGCAGCCAGCTTGCCACAATCAGAACTGTCAATCGTGTGGTCGTTGTCTTGATGGCTATAACAGTGAAAAGAAGAGGCGCTCAGTAGTTGCCACGCGTGGTCGCAATTCCCAGGGAAGCCGAGTCGATGCAGTCGTTATATAAATGGTAGTGGCGCTATTCACGATGATAAATATGACGTCATTTCCAGTGCAGTTATCACGGAGCAGCCAGCTTACCACAATCAGAACGCTCAATCGTGTGGTCGTTGTCTTGATGGCTACAACAGTGAAAAGAAGAGGCGGTCAGTAGGTGCCACGCTTTGTCGAAAATCCCAGGGAAGCCGAGACGAAGCAGTCTTTATATAGCTGGTGGTGGCGCTTTTCACGGCGATAAAGATGACGTCAAATTCCAGTGCAGTTACCACGGAGCAGCCAGCTTGCCGCAATCAGAACTGTCAATCGTGTGATCGTTGTCTGGATGGCTATAACAGTGAAAAGAAGAGGCGCTCGGTAGTTGCCACGCGTGGTCGCAAATCCAAGGGAAGCAGAGACGAAGCAAACGTTATATAGCTGGTGGTGGCGCTATTCACGGCGATAAAGATGACGTCATTTTCCACCGCAGTTGTCACGGAGCAGCCAGGTTGCCACAATCAGAACTGTCAATCGTGTTGTCGTTGTCTTGAAGGCCATAACAGTGAAACGAAGAGGCGCTCAGTAGTTGCCACGCGTGGTCGCAAGTCCCAGGGAAGCCGAGGCGATGCAGTCGTTATATAAATGGTGGTGGCGCTATTCACGATGATAAATATGACGTCATTTCCAGTGCAGTTATCACGGAGCAGCCAGCTTACCACAATCAGAACGCTCAATCGTGTGGTCGTTGTCTTGATGGCTACAACAGTGAAACGAAGAGGCGCTCAATAGTTGCCACGAGTGGCCGCAAATCGCAGGGAAGCCGAGGCGATACAGTCGTTATATAGCTGGTGGTGGCGCTATTCACGACGATAAATATCACGTCATTTCTAGTGCAGTTATTACGGAGCACCTCGCTTGCCACAATCAGAACCGTCCATCGTGTTGTCGTTGTCTTGATGGCTATAACAGCGAAAAGAAGAGGCGCTCAGTAGTTGCCACGCGTGGTCGCAAGCCCCAGGGAAGCAGAGGCGATGCAGTCGTTATATAAATGTTGGTGGCGCTATTCACGACGATAAAGATGACGTCATTTCCAGTACAGTTATCACGGAGCAGCCAGCTTGTCACAATTAAAACGGTCAATCGTGTGGTTGTTGTCTTGATGGCTATAGCAGTGAAAAGAAGAGGCGCTCAGTAGTTGCCACGCGTGGTCGCAAATCCCAGGAAAGCCGAGGCGATGCAGTCGTTATATAGCTGGTGGTGGCGCATTTCACGACGATAAAGATGACGTGATTATCCAGTGCAGTTATCACAGAGCAGCCAGCTTGCCACAATAAGTACTGTTAATGGTGTGGTCGTTGTCTTGATGGCTATAGCAGTGAAAAGAAGAGGCGCTCAGTAGTTGCCACGCGCGGTCGCAAGTCCCAGGGAAGCCGAGGCGATGCAGTCGTTATATAAATGGTGGTGGCGCTATTCACGACGATAAATATGGCGTCATTTGCAGTGCAGTTATCACGGAGCACCTAGCTTGTTACAATCAGAACTGTCAATCGTGTTGTCGTTGTCTTGATGGCTATAACAGTGAAAAGAATAGGCGCTCAGTAATTGCCACCCGTGGTCGCAAACCCCAGGGAAGCCGAGACGATGCAGTCGTTATATAGCTGGTGGTGGCGCTATTCACAACGATAAATATGACGTCATTTTCCAGCGCAGTTATCACGGAGCAGCCAGCTTGCCACAATCAGAACTCTCATTCGTGCTGTCGCTGTCTTGACGGCTATAACAGTGAAAAGAAGAGGCGCTCAGTAGTTGCCACGCGTGGTCGCAAATCCCAGGGAAGCCGAGGCGATGCAGTCGTTATATAGCTGATGGTGGCGCTATTCACGACGATAAAGATGACATGATTTCCAGTGCAGTTATCACGTAGCAGCCAGCTTGCCACAATCAGAACGCTCAATCGTGTGGTCGTTGTCTTGATGGCTACTACAGTGAAAAGAAGAGGCGCTCACTTGTCTCCACGCGTGGTCGCAAATCCCAGGGAATCCGAGGCGATGCAGCCGTTATATAGCTGGTGGTGGCGCTATTCACTACGCTAAAGATGACGACATTTTCCAGTGAAGTTATCACGGAGCAGCCAGCTTCCCACAATCAGAACTGTCAATCGTGTGGTCGTAGTGCCGATGGCTATAACAGTGAAAAGAAGAGGCGCTCAGTAGTTGTCATGCGTGGTCGCAAATCCCAGGGAATCCGAGACGATGCAGTCGTTATATAGCTGGTGGTGGCGCTATTAATACCGATAAAGATGACATCATTTCCAGTGCAGTTATCACGTAGCAGACAGCTTGCCACAATCTTAACGGTCAATCATGTGGTCGTTGTCTTGATGGCTACAACAGTGAAAGAAGAGGCGATCAGTAGTTGCCACGCGTGGTCGCAAATCCCAGGGAAGCCGAGACGATGCAGTCGTTATATAGCTGGTGGTGGCGCTATTCACAACGATAAAGATGACGTCATTTTCCAGCGCAGTTATCACGGAGCAGCCAGCTTGCCACAATCAGAACTGTCAATCGTGTTGTCGTTGTCTTGATGGCTATAAAAGTGAAAAGAAGAGGAGCTCAATAGTTGAGACGCGTGGCAGCAAATCCCAGTGAAGGCGAGGCGATGCAGTCGTTACATAGCTGGTGGTGGTGCAATTCACGACGATAAATATGACGTCATTTCTAGTGCAGTTATAACGGAGCAGCCAGCTTGCCACAATCAGAACGCTCAATCGTGTGGTCGTTGTCTTGATGGCTACAGCAGTGAAAAGAAGAGGCGCTCACTTGTTGCCACGCGTGGTCGCAAATCTCAGGGAATCCGAGGCGATGCAGCCGTTATATAGCTGGTGGTGGCGCTATTCACTACGCTAAAGATGACGACATTTTCCAGTGAAGTTATCACGGAGCAGCCAGCTTCCCACAATCAGAACTGTCAATCGTGTGGTCGTAGTGCTGATGGCTATAACAGTGAAAAGAAGAGGCGCTCAGTAGTTGCCACGCGTGGTCGCAAATCCCAGGGAATCCGAGACGATGCAGTCGTTATATAGCTGGTGGTGGCGCTATTAATACCGATAAAGATGACATCATTTCCAGTGCAGTTATCACGTAGCAGCCAGCTTGCCACAATCTTAACGGTCAATCATGTAGTCGTTGTCTTGATGGCTACAACAGTGAAACGAAGAGGCGCCCAATAGTTGCCACGAGTGGCCGCGAATCGCAGGGAAGCCGAGGCGATGCAGTCGTTATATAGCTGGTGGTGGCGCTATTCACGGCGATAAAGATGACGTCGTTTTCCAGTGCAGCTATCACGGAGCAGCCAGGTTGCCACAATCAGAACTGTCAATCGTGTGGTCGTTGTCTTGATGGCTATAACAGTGAAAAGAAGAGGCGCTCAGTAGTTGCCACGCGTGGTCGCAAGTCCCAGGGAAGCCGAGGCGATGCAGTCGTTATATAAATGGTGGTGGCGCTATTCACGACAATAAAGATGGCGTCGTTTGCAGTGCAGTTATCACGGAGCAACTAGCTTGCCACACACAGAACTGTCAATCGTGTTGTCGTTGTCTTGATGGCTACAACAGTGAAAAGAAGAGGTGCTCAGTAGTTGCCACGCGTGGTCGCAAGTCCCAGGGAATCAGAGGCGATGCAGTCGTTATATAAATGTTGGTGGCGCTATTCACGACGAGAAAGATGACGTCATTTCCTGTGCAGTTATCACGGAGCAGCTACGCTGCCACAATCAGAACTGTCAATCGTGTGGTCGTTGTCTTGATAAATATAACAGTGAAAAGAAGAGGCGCTCAGTAGTTGCCACGCGTGGTCGCAAACCCCAGGGAAGCCGAGACAATGCAGTCTTTATATAGCTGGTGGTTACGCTATTCACAACGATAAAGATGAAGTCATTTTCCAGCGCAGTTATCACGGAGCAGCCAGCTTGCCACAATCATAACGGTCAATCGTGTGGTCGTTGTCTTGATGGCTATAACAGTGAAAAGAAGAGGCTCTAAGTAGTTGCACGCGTGGTCGCAAATCCCAGGGAAGCCGAGACGAAGCAGTCGTTATATAGTTGGTGGTGGCGCTATTCACGGCGATAAAGATGACGTCGTTTTCCAGTGCAGTTATCAAGGAGCAGCCAGGTTGCCACAATCAGAACTGTCAATCGTGTGGTCGTTGTCTTGATGGCTATAACAGTGAAAAGAAGAGGCGCTCAGTAGTTGCCACGCTTGGTCGCAAGTCCCAGGGAAGCCGAGGCGATGCAGTCGTTATATAAATGGTGGTAGCGCTATTCACGACGATAAATATGATGTCATTTCCAGTGCAGTTATCACGGAGCAGCCAGCTTGCCACAATCAGAACGCTCAATCGCGTGGTCGTTGTCTTGATGGCTACAAGAGTGAAAAGAAGAGGCGGTCTGTAGTTGCCACGCGTGGTCGCAAATCCCAGGGAATTCGAGGCGATGCAGTCGTTATATAGCTGGTGGTGGCGCTATTCACAACGATAAAGATGACGTCATTTTCCAGCGCAGTTATAACGGAGCAGCCAGCTTGCCACAATCAGAAGCGTCAATCGTGTTGTTGTCTTGATGGCTATAACAGTGAAAAAAAGAGGCGCTCAATAGTTGCCACGCGAGGTCGCAAATCCCAGTGAAGCCGAGGAGATGCAGCCGTTACATAGCTGGTGGTGGCGCTATTCATGACGATAAAGATGACGTCATTTTCCTGTGAAGTTATCACGGAGCAGCCAAGTTGCCACAATCAGAACTGTCAACCGTGTTGTCGTTGTCTTGATGGCTATAACAGTGAAAAGAAGAGGCGCTCAGTAGTTGCCACGCGTGGTCGCAAATCCCAGGGAAGCCGAGACGATGCAGTCGTTAATATAGCTGGTGGTGGCGCTATTCACGACGATAAAGATGACGTCAATTTCCAGTGCAGTTACCACGGAGCAGCCAGCTTGCCGCAATCAGAACTGTCAATCGTGTGATCGTTGTCTGGATGGCTGTAACAGTGAAAAGAAGAGGCGCTCGGTAGTTGCCACGCGTGGTCGCAAATCCAACAAAAGCCGAGACGAAGCAGTCGTTATATAGCTAGTGGTGGCGCTATTCACGGCGATAAAGATGACGTCATTTTCTAGCGCAGTTATCACGGAGCAGCCAGCTTGCCACAATCAGAACGCTCAATCGCGTGGTCGTTGTCTTGATGGCTACAAGAGTGAAAAGAAGAGGCGGTCTGTAGTTGCCACGCGTGGTCGCAAATCCCAGGGAATTCGAGGCGATGCAGTCGTTATATAGCTGGTGGTGGCGCTATTCACAACGATAAAGATGACGTCATTTTCCAGCGCAGTTATAACGGAGCAGCCAGCTTGCCACAATCAGAAGCGTCAATCGTGTTGTCGTTGTCTTGGTGGCTATAACAGTGAAAAAAAGAGGCGCTCAATAGTTGCCACGCGAGGTCGCAAATCCCAGTGAAGCCGAGGAGATGCAGCCGTTACATAGCTGGTGGTGGCGCTATTCATGACGATAAAGATGACGTCATTTTCCTGTGAAGTTATCACGGAGCAGCCAAGTTGCCACAATCAGAACTGTCAACCGTGTTGTCGTTGTCTTGATGGCTATAACAGTGAAAAGAAGAGGCGCTCAGTAGTTGCCACGCGTGGTCGCAAATCCCAGGGAAGCCGAGACGATGCAGTCGTTAATATAGCTGGTGGTGGCGCTATTCACGACGATAAAGATGACGTCAATTTCCAGTGCAGTTACCACGGAGCAGCCAGCTTGCCGCAATCAGAACTGTCAATCGTGTGATCGTTGTCTGGATGGCTGTAACAGTGAAAAGAAGAGGCGCTCGGTAGTTGCCACGCGTGGTCGCAAATCCAACAAAAGCCGAGACGAAGCAGTCGTTATATAGCTAGTGGTGGCGCTATTCACGGCGATAAAGATGACGTCATTTTCTAGCGCAGTTATCACGGAGCAGCCAGGTTGCCACAATCAGAACTGTCAATCGTGTGGTCGTTGTCTTGATGGCTATAACACTGAAAAGAAGAGGCGCTCAGTAGTTGAGACGCGTGGTACCAAATCCCAGTGAAGGCGAGGCGATGCAGTCGTTACATAGCTGGTGGTGGCGCAATTCACGACGATAAATATCACGTCATTTCTAGTGCAGTTATTACGGAGCAGCCAGCTTTCCACAATCAGAACGCTCAATCGTGTGGTCGTTGTCTTGATGGCTACAACAGTGAAAAGAAGAGGCGCTCACTTGTTGCCACGCGTGGTCGCAGATCCCAGGGAATCCAAGGCAATGCAGTCGTTATATAGCTGGTGGTGGCGCTATTCACAACGATAAAGATGACGTCATTTTCCAGCGCATTTATCACGGAGCAGCCAGCTTGCCACAATAAGAACTCTCATTTGTGTTGTCGCTGTCTTCGCGGCTATAACAGTGAAAAGAAGAGGCGCTCAGTAGTTGCCACGCCTGGTCGCAAATCCCAGGGAAGCCGAGGCGATGCTGTCGTTATATAGCTGATGGTGGCGCTATTAATACCGATAAAGATGACAGCATTTCCAGTGCTGTTATCACGAAGCAGCCAGCTTGCCACAATCTTAACGGTCAATCATGTGGTCGTTGTCTTGATGGCTACAACAGTGAAAGAAGAGGCGCTCAGTAGTTGCCACGCGTGGTCGCAAATCCCAGGGAAGCCGAGACGACGCAGTCGTCTTATAACTGCTGGGGGCGCTATTCACGGCGATAAAGATGCGTCATTTTCCTGAGAAGTTATCACGGAGCAGCCAGCTTGCCACAAACAGAACTGTCAATCGTGTGATCGTTGTCTTAATGGCTATAACAGTGAAATAAAGAGGCGCTCAGTATTTGCCAAGCATGGTCGCAAATCCCAGGGAAGCCTAGACGATGCAGTCGTTATATATCTGCTGGAGGCGTTATTCATGACGATAAAGATGACGTCATTTTCCAGCGCAGTTATCACGGAGCAGCCAGGTTGCCACAATCAGACCTGTCAATCGTGTGGTCGTTGTCTTGATGGCTATAACAGTGAAAAGAAGAGGCGCTCAGTAGTTGCCACGCGTGGTCGCAAATCCCAGGGAAGCCGGGGCGATGCAGTCGTTATATAGCTGGTGGTGGCGCTATTCACGACGGTAAAGATGACGTCATTTTCCAGCGCAGTTATAACGGAGCAGACAGCTTGCCACAATGAGAAGTGTCAATCGTGTTGTCGTTGTCTTGATGGCTAAAACAGTGAAAAGAAGAGGCGCTCAATAGTTGCCACGCGTGGTCGCAAATCCCAGTGAAGCCGAGGCGATGCAGCCGTTACATAGCTAGTGGTGGCGCTGTTCATGACGATAAAGATGACGTCATTTTAATGTGAAGTTATCACGGAGCAGCCAAGTTGCCACAATCAGAACTGTCAATCGTGTTGTCGTTGTCTTGATGGCTATAACAGTGAAAAGAAGAGGCGCTCAGTAGTTGCCACACGTGGTCGCAAATCCCAGGGAAGCCGAGACGATGTAGTCGTTATATAGCTGGTGGTGGCGCTATTCACAACGATAAAGATGACGTCAATTTCCAGTGCAGTTACCACGGAGCAGCCAGCTTGCCACAATCAGAAGCGTCAATCGTGTTGTCGTTGTCTTGATGGCTATAACAGTGAAAAAAAGAGGCGCTCAATAGTTGCCACGCGAGGTCGCAAATCCCAGTGAAGCCGAGGAGATGCAGCCGTTACATAGCTGGTGGTGGCGCTATTCACGACGATAAAGATGACGTCATTTTCCTGTGAAGTTATCACGGAGCAGCCAAGTTGCCACAATCAGAACTGTCAACCGTGTTGTCGTTGTCTTGATGGCTATAACAGTGAAAAGAAGAGGCGCTCAGTAGTTGCCACGCGTGGTCGCAAATCCCAGGGAAGCCGAGACGATGCAGTCGTTAATATAGCTGGTGGTGGCGGTATTCACGACGATAAAGATGACGTCAATTTCCAGTGCAGTTACCACGGAGCAGCCAGCTTGCCGCAATCAGAACTGTCAATCGTGTGATCGTTGTCTGGATGGCTGTAACAGTGAAAAGAAGAGGCGCTCGGTAGTTGCCACGCGTGGTCGCAAATCCAACAAAAGCCGAGACAAAGCAGTCGTTATATAGCTAGTGGTGGCGCTATTCACGGCGATAAAGATGACGTCATTTTCTAGCGCAGTTATCACGGAGCAGCCAGGTTGCCACAATCAGAACTGTCAATCGTGTGGTCGTTGTCTTGATGGCTATAACACTGAAAAGAAGAGGCGCTCAGTAGTTGCCACGCGTGGTCGCAATTCCCAGGGAAGCCGAGGCGATGCAATCGTTATATAAATGGTGGTGGCGCTATTCGCGACGATAAATATGACGTCATTTCCAGTGCAGTTATCACGTAGCAGCCAGCTTGCCACAATCTTAACGGTCAATCATGTGGTCGTTGTCTTGATGGCTACAACAGTGAAAGAAGAGGCGCTCAGTAGTTGCCACGCGTGGTCACAAATCCCAGGGAAGCCGAGACGATGCAGTCGTCATATAGCTGCTGGGGGCGCTATTCACGGCGATAAAGATGCGTCATTTTCCTGAGAAGTTATCACAGAGCAGCCAGCTTGCCACAATCAGAACGGTCAATCGTGTGGTCGTTGTCTTGATGGCTATAACAGTGAAAAGAAGAGGCGCTCAGTAGTTGTCACGCGTGGTTGCAAATCCCAGGGAAGCCGAGACGATGCAGTCGTTATATAGCTGGAGGTGGCGCTATTCACGACGATAAATATCACGTCATTTCTAGTGCAGTTATTACGGAGCAGCCAGCTTTCCACAATCAGAACGCTCAATCGTGTGGTCGTTGTCTTGATGGCTACAACAGTGAAAAGAAGAGGCGCTCACTTGTTGCCACGCGTGGTCGCAGATCTCAGGGAATCCAAGGCAATGCAGTCGTTATATAGCTGGTGGTGGCGCTATTCACTACGCTAAAGATGACGTCATTTTCCAGTGCAGTTATCACGGAGCAGCCAGCTTCACACAATCAGAACTGTCAATCGTGTGGTCGTTGTGTTGATGACTATAACAGTGAAAAGAAGAGGCGCTCAGTAGTTGCCACGCGTGGTCGCAAATCCCAGGGAATCCAAGACGATGCAGTCGTTATATAGCTGGTGGTGGCGCTATTAATACCGATAAAGATGACAGCATTTCCAGTGCTGTTATCACGAAGCAGCCAGCTTGCCACAATCTTAACGGTCCATCATGTGGTCGTTGTCTTGATGGCTACAACAGTGAAAGAAGAGGCGCTCAGTAGTTGCCACGCGTGGTCGCAAATCCCAGGGAAGCCGAGACGACGCAGTCGTCTTATAACTGCTGGGGGCGCTATTCACGGCGATAAAGATGCGTCCTTTTCCTGAGAAGTTATCACGGAGCAGCCAGCTTGCCACAATCAGAACTGTCAATCGTGTGATCGTTGTCTTAATGGCTATAACAGTGAAATAAAGAGGCGCTCAGTATTTGCCAAGCATGGTCGCTAATCCCAGGGAAGCCTAGACGATGCAGTCGTTATATATCTGCTGGTGGCGCTATTCATGACGATAAAGATGACGTCATTTTCCAGCGCAGTTATCACGGAGCAGCCAGGTTGCCACAATCAGACCTGTCAATCGTGTGGTCGTTGTCTTGATGGCTATAACAGTGAAAAGAAGAGGCGCTCAGTAGTTGCCACGCGTGGTCGCAAATCCCAGGGAAGCCGGGGCGATGCAGTCGTTATATAGCTGGTGGTGGCGCTATTCACGACGGTAAAGATGACGTCATTTTCCAGCGCAGTTATAACGGAGCAGACAGCTTGCCACAATCAGAAGTGTCAATCGTGTTGTCGTTGTCTTGATGACTATAACAGTGAAAAGAAGAGGCGCTCAATAGTTGCCACGCGTGGTCGCAAATCCCAGTGAAGCCGAGGCGATGCAGCCGTTACATAGCTAGTGGTGGCGCTGTTCATGACGATAAAGATGACGTCATTTTCCTGTGAAGTTTTCACGGAGCAGCCAAGTTGCCACAATCAGAACTGTCAATCGTGTTGTCGTTGTCTTGATGGCTATAACAGTGAAATGAAGAGGCGCTCAGTAGTTGCCACGCGTGGTCGCAAATCCCAGGGAAGCCGAGACGATGTAGTCGTTATATAGCTGGTGGTGGCGCTATTCACAACGATAAAGATGACGTGAATTTCCAGTGCAGTTACCACGGAGCAGCCAGCTTGCCGCAATCAGAACTGTCAATCGTGTGATCATTGTCTGGATGGCTATAACAGTGAAAAGAAGAGGAGCTCAATAGTTGCCACGCGAGGTCGCAAATCCCAGTGAAGCCGAGGCGATGCAGCCGTTAGATAGCTGGTGGTGGCGCTATTCATGACGATAAAGTTGACGTCATTTCCTGTGAAGTTATCACGGAGCAGCCAAGTTGCCACAATCAGAACTGTCAACCGTGTTGTCGTTGTCTTGATGGCTATAACAGTGAAAAGAAGAGGCGCTCAGTAGTTGCCACGCGTGGTCGCAAATCCCAGGAAAGCCGAGACGATGTAGTCGTTATATATCTGGTGGTGGCGCTATTCACGACGATAAAGATGACGTCAATTTCCAGTTCAGTTACCACGGAGCAGCCAGCTTGCCGCAATCAGAACTGTCAATCGTGTGATCGTTGTCTGGATGGCTATAACAGTGAAAAGAAGAGGCGCTCGGTAGTTGCCACGCGTGGTCGCAAATCCAACGGAAGCCGAGACGAAGCAGTCGTTATATAGCTAGTGGTGGCGCTATTCACGGCGATAAAGATGACGTCATTTTCTAGCGCAGTTATCAAGGAGCAGCCAGGTTGCCACAATCAGAACGCTCAATCGTGTGGTCGTTGTCTTGATGGCTACAACAGTGAAAAGAAGAGGCGGTCAGTAGTTGCCACGCGTGGTCGCAAATCCCAGGGAATTCGAGGCGATGCAGTCGTTATATAGCTGGTGGTGGCGCTATTCACTACGCTAAAGATGACGTCATTTTCCAGTGAAGTTATCACGGAGCAGCCAAGTTGCCACAATCAGAACTGTCAATCGTGTTGTCCTTGTCTTGATGGCTATAACAGTGAAAAGAAGAGGCGCTCAGTAGTTGCCACGCGTGGTCGCAAATCCCAGGGAAGCCGAGACAATGCAGTCGTTATATAGCTGGTGGTGGCGCTATTCACAACGATAAAGATGACGTCATTTTCCAGCGCATTTATCACGGAGGAGCCAGCTTGCCACAATCAGAACTCTCATTTGTGTTGTCGCTGTCTTCGCGGCTATAACAGTGAAAAGAAGAGGCGCTCAGTAGTTGCCACGCCTGATCGCAAATCCCAGGGAAGCCGAGGCGATGCAGTTGTTTTATAGCATGTGGT
Organism: Amblyomma americanum; assembly: GCF_052857255.1. Classification (NCBI taxonomy): domain Eukaryota; kingdom Metazoa; phylum Arthropoda; class Arachnida; order Ixodida; family Ixodidae; genus Amblyomma; species Amblyomma americanum. The sequence goes on from NC_135502.1 coordinate 164,215,706, forward strand.
GGCGCTATTCACGGCGATAAAGATGCGTCATTTTCCTGAGAAGTTATCACGGAGCAGCCACCTTGCCACAATCAGAACGCTCAATCGTGTGGTCGTTGTCTTGATGGCTACAACAGTGAAAAGAAGAGGCGCTCAGTAGTTGCCACGCGTGGTCGCAAATCCCAGGGAAGCCGAGACGATGCAGTCGTTATATAGCTGGTGGTGGCGCTATTCACGACGATAAAGATGACGTCAATTTCCAGTGCAGTTACCACGGAGCAGCCAGCTTGCCGCAATCAGAACTGTCAATTGTGTGATCGTTGTCTGGATGGCTATAACAGTGAAAAGAAGAGGCGCTCGGTAGTTGCCACGCGTGGTCGCAAATCGAAGGGAAGCAGAGACGAAGCAGTTGTTATATAGCTGGTGGTGGCGCTATTCACGGCGATAAAGATGACGTCATTTTCCAAAGCAGTTGTCACGGAGCAGCCAGGTTGCCACAATCAGAACTGTCAATCGTGTTGTCGTTGTCTTGAAGGCCATAACAGTGAAACGAAGAGGCGCTCAGGAGTTGCCACGCGTGGTCGCAAGTCCCAGGGAAGCCGAGGCGATGCAGTCGTTATATAAATGGTGGTGGCGCTATTCACGATGATAAATATGACGTCATTTCCAGTGCAGTTATCACGGAGCAGCCAGCTTAAAACAATCAGAACGCTCAATCGTGTGGTCGTTGTCTTGATGGCTACAACAGTGAAACGAAGAGGCGCTCAATAGTTGCCACGAGTGGCCGCAAATCGCAGGGAAGCCGAGGCGATACAGTCGTTATATAGCTGGTGGTGGCGCTATTCACGACGATAAAGATGACGTCCTTTTCCAGTGCAGTTACCACGGAGCAGCCAGCTTGACACAATCAGAACAGTCAATCGTGTGAGTGTTGTCTTGATGGCTATAACAGTGAAAAGAAGAGGCGCTAAGTAGTTGCCACGCGTGGTCGCAAATCACAGGGAAGCCGAGACGAAGCAGTCGTTATATAGCTGGTGGTGGCGCTATTCACGGCGATAAAGATGACGTCGTTTTCCAGTGCAGTTATCACGGAGCAGCCAGGTTGCCACAATCAGAACTGTCAATCGTGTGGTCGTTGTCTTGATGGCTATAACAGTGAAAAGAAAAGGCGCTCAGTAGTTGCCACGCTTGGTCGCAAGTCCCAGGGAAGCCGAGGCGATGCAGTCGTTATATAAATGGTGGTGGCGCTATTCACGACGATAAATATGATGTCATTTCCAGCGCAGTTATCACGAAGCAGCCAGCTTGCCACAATCAGAACGCTCAATCGCGTGGTCGTTGTCTTGATGGCTACAACAGTGAAAAGAAGAGGCGGTCAGTAGTTGCCACGCGTGGTCGCAAATCCCAGGGAATTCGAGGCGATGCAGTCGTTATATAGCTGGTGGTGGCGCTATTCACAACGATAAAGCTGACGTCATTTTCCAGCGCAGTTATAACGGAGCAGCCAGCTTGCCACAATCAGAAGTGTCAATCGTGTTGTCGTTGTCTTGATGGCTATAACAGCGAAAAGAACAGGCGCTCAGTAGTTGCCACGCGTGGTCGCAAATCCCAGGGAAGCCGAGACGATGTAGTCGTTATATAGCTGGTGGTGGCGCTATTCACAACGATAAAGATGACGTGAATTTCCAGTGCAGTTACCACGGAGCAGCCAGCTTGCCGCAATCAGAACTGTCAATCGTGTGATCATTGTCTGGATGGCTATAACAGTGAAAAGAAGAGGAGCTCAATAGTTGCCACGCGAGGTCGCAAATCCCAGTGAAGCCGAGGCGATGCAGCCGTTAGATAGCTGGTGGTGGCGCTATTCATGACGATAAAGTTGACGTCATTTCCTGTGAAGTTATCACGGAGCAGCCAAGTTGCCACAATCAGAACTGTCAACCGTGTTGTTGTTGTCTTGATGGCTATAACAGTGAAAAGAAGAGGCGCTCAGTAGTTGCCACGCGTGGTCGCAAATCCCAGGAAAGCCGAGACGATGCAGTCGTTATATAGCTGCTGGGGGCGCTATTCACGGCGATAAAGATGCGTCATTTTCCTGAGAAGTTATCACAGAGCAGCCAGCTTTCCACAATCAGAACTGTCAATCGTGTGATCGTTGTCTTGATGGCTATAACAGTGAAAAGTGGAGGCGCTCAATAGTTGCCACGCGTGGTCGGAAATCCCAGTGAAGCCGAGGCGATGCAGCCGTTACATAGCTGGTGGTGGCGCTGTTCATGACGATAAAGATGACGTCATTTTCCTGTGAAGTTATCACGGAGCAGACAAGTTACCACAATCAGAACTGTCAATCGTGTTGTCGTTGTCTTGATGGCTATAACAGTGAAAAGAAGAGGCGCTCAGTAGTTGCCACGCGTGGTCGCAAATCCCAGGGAAGCCGAGACGATGCAGTCGTTATATAGCTGGTGGTGGCGCTATTCACGACGATAAAGATGACGTCAATTTCCAGTGCAGTTACCACGGAGCAGCCAGCTTGCCGCAATCAGAACTGTCAATCGTGTGATCGTTGTCTGGATGGCTATAACAGTGAAAAGAAGAGGCGCTCGGTAGTTGCCACGCGTGGTCGCACGTCCCAGGGAAGCCGAGGCGATGCAGTCGTTATATAAATGGTGGTGGCGTTATTCACGACGATAAATATGACGTCATTTCCAGTGCAGTTATCACGGAGCAGCCAGCTTACCACAATCAGAACGCTCAATCGTGTGGTCGTTGTCTTGATGGCTATAACAGTGAAAAGAAGAGGCGCTCAGTAGTTGCCACGCGTGGTCGCAAATCCCAGGGAAGCCGAGACAATGCAGTCGTTATATAGCTGGTGGTGGCGCTATTCACAACGATAAAGATGACGTCATTTTCCAGCGCATTTATCACGGAGGAGCCAGCTTGCCACAATCAGAACTCTCATTTGTGTTGTCGCTGTCTTCGCGGCTATAACAGTGAAAAGAAGAGGCGCTCAGTAGTTGCCACGCCTGATCGCAAATCCCAGGGAAGCCGAGGCGATGCAGTCGTTTTATAGCATGTGGTGGCGCTATTCACGGCGATAAAGATGCGTCATTTTCCTGAGAAGTTATCACGGAGCAGCCACCTTGCCACAATCAGAACGCTCAATCGTGTGGTCGTTGTCTTGATGGCTACAACAGTGAAAAGAAGAGGCGCTCAGTAGTTGCCACGCGTGGTCGCAAATCCCAGGGAAGCCGAGACGATGCAGTCGTTATATAGCTGGTGGTGGCGCTATTCACGACGATAAAGATGACGTCAATTTCCAGTGCAGTTACCACGGAGCAGCCAGCTTGCCGCAATCAGAACTGTCAATTGTGTGATCGTTGTCTGGATGGCTATAACAGTGAAAAGAAGAGGCGCTCGGTAGTTGCCACGCGTGGTCGCAAATCCAAGGGAAGCAGAGACGAAGCAGTTGTTATATAGCTGGTGGTGGCGCTATTCACGGCGATAAAGATGACGTCATTTTCCAAAGCAGTTGTCACGGAGCAGCCAGGTTGCCACAATCAGAACTGTCAATCGTGTTGTCGTTGTCTTGAAGGCCATAACAGTGAAACGAAGAGGCGCTCAGGAGTTGCCACGCGTGGTCGCAAGTCCCAGGGAAGCCGAGGCGATGCAGTCGTTATATAAATGGTGGTGGCGCTATTCACGATGATAAATATGACGTCATTTCCAGTGCAGTTATCACGGAGCAGCCAGCTTAAAACAATCAGAACGCTCAATCGTGTGGTCGTTGTCTTGATGGCTACAACAGTGAAACGAAGAGGCGCTCAATAGTTGCCACGAGTGGCCGCAAATCGCAGGGAAGCCGGGGCGATACAGTCGTTATATAGCTGGTGGTGGCGCTATTCACGACGATAAAGATGACGTCCTTTTCCAGTGCAGTTACCACGGAGCAGCCAGCTTGACACAATCAGAACAGTCAATCGTGTGAGTGTTGTCTTGATGGCTATAACAGTGAAAAGAAGAGGCGCTAAGTAGTTGCCACGCGTGGTCGCAAATCACAGGGAAGCCGAGACGAAGCAGTCGTTATATAGCTGGTGGTGGCGCTATTCACAACGATAAAGCTGACGTCATTTTCCAGCGCAGTTATAACGGAGCAGCCAGCTTGCCACAATCAGAAGTGTCAATCGTGTTGTCGTTGTCTTGATGGCTATAACAGCGAAAAGAACAGGCGCTCAGTAGTTGCCACGCGTGGTCGCAAATCCCAGGGAAGCCGAGACGATGTAGTCGTTATATAGCTGGTGGTGGCGCTATTCACAACGATAAAGATGACGTGAATTTCCAGTGCAGTTACCACGGAGCAGCCAGCTTGCCGCAATCAGAACTGTCAATCGTGTGATCATTGTCTGGATGGCTATAACAGTGAAAAGAAGAGGAGCTCAATAGTTGCCACGCGAGGTCGCAAATCCCAGTGAAGCCGAGGCGATGCAGCCGTTAGATAGCTGGTGGTGGCGCTATTCATGACGATAAAGTTGACGTCATTTCCTGTGAAGTTATCACGGAGCAGCCAAGTTGCCACAATCAGAACTGTCAACCGTGTTGTCGTTGTCTTGATGGCTATAACAGTGAAAAGAAGAGGCGCTCAGTAGTTGCCACGCGTGGTCGCAAATCCAGGAAAGCCGAGACGATGCAGTCGTTATATAGCTGCTGGGGGCGCTATTCACGGCGATAAAGATGCGTCATTTTCCTGAGAAGTTATCACAGAGCAGCCAGCTTTCCACAATCAGAACTGTCAATCGTGTGATCGTTGTCTTGATGGCTATAACAGTGAAAAGTGGAGGCGCTCAATAGTTGCCACGCGTGGTCGGAAATCCCAGTGAAGCCGAGGCGATGCAGCCGTTACATAGCTGGTGGTGGCGCTGTTCATGACGATAAAGATGACGTCATTTTCCTGTGAAGTTATCACGGAGCAGACAAGTTACCACAATCAGAACTGTCAATCGTGTTGTCGTTGTCTTGATGGCTATAACAGTGAAAAGAAGAGGCGCTCAGTAGTTGCCACGCGTGGTCGCAAATCCCAGGGAAGCCGAGACGATGCAGTCGTTATATAGCTGGTGGTGGCGCTATTCACGACGATAAAGATGACGTCAATTTCCAGTGCAGTTACCACGGAGCAGCCAGCTTGCCGCAATCAGAACTGTCAATCGTGTGATCGTTGTCTGGATGGCTATAACAGTGAAAAGAAGAGGCGCTCGGTAGTTGCCACGCGTGGTCGCACGTCCCAGGGAAGCCGAGGCGATGCAGTCGTTATATAAATGGTGGTGGCGTTATTCACGACGATAAATATGACGTCATTTCCAGTGCAGTTATCACGGAGCAGCCAGCTTACCACAATCAGAACGCTCAATCGTGTGGTCGTTGTCTTGATGGCTACAACAGTGAAAAGAAGAGGCGGTCAGTAGTTGCCACGCTTTGTCGAAAATCCCAGGGAATTCGAGGCGATGCAGTCGTTATATAGCTGGTGGTGGCGCTATTCACAACGATAAAGATGACGTCATTTTCCAGCGCAGTTATCACGGAGTAGCCAGCTTGCCACAATCAGAACTGTCAATCGTGTTGTCGTTGTCTTGATGGCTATAAAATTGAAAAGAAGAGGCGCTCAATAGTTGAGACGCGTGGTAGCAAATCCCAGTGAAGGCGAGGCGATGCAGTCGTTACATAGCTGGTGATGGCGCAATTCACGACGACAAATATGACGTCATTTCTAGTGCAGTTATTACGGAGCAGCCAGCTTGCCACAATCAGAACGCTCAATCGTGTGGTCGTTGTCTTGATGGCTACAACAGTGAAAAGAAGAGGCGCTCACTTGTCTCCACGCGTGGTCGCAAATCCCAGGGAATCCGAGGCGATGCAGCCGTTATATAGCTGGTGGTGGCGCTATTCACTACGCTAAAGATGACGACATTTTCCAGTGAAGTTATCACGGAGCAGCCAGCTTCCCACAATCAGAACTGTCAATCGTGTGGTCGTAGTGCCGATGGCTATAACAGTGAAAAGAAGAAGCGCTCAGTAGTTGCCACGCGTGGTCGCAAATCCCAGGGAATCCGAGACGATGCAGTCGTTATATAGCTGGTGGTGGCGCTATTAATACCGATAAAGATGACATCATTTCCAGTGCAGTTATCACGTAGCAGCCAGCTTTCCACAATCTTAACAGTCAATCATGTGGTCGTTGTCTTGATGGCTACAACAGTGAAAGAAGAGGCGCTCAGTAGTTGCCACGCGTGGTCGCAAATCCCAGGGAAGCCGAGACGATGCAGTCGTTATATAGCTGGTGGTGGCGCTATTCACGGCGATAAAGATGCGTCATTTTTCTGAGAAGTTATCACGGAGCAGCCAGCTTGCCACAATCAGAACTGTCAATCGTGTGGTCGTTGTCTTGATGGCTATAACAGTGAAAAGAAGAGGCGCTCAGTAGTTGCCACGCGTGGTCGCAATTCCCAGGGAAGCCGAGGCGATGCAGTCGTTATATAAATGGTAGTGGCGCTATTCGCGACAATAAATATGACGTCATTTACAGCGCAGTTATCACGGAGCAGCCACCTTGCCACAATCAGAACGCTCCATCGTGTGGTCGTTGTCTTGATGGCTACAACAGTGAAAAGAAGAGGCGCTTAGTTGTTGCCACGCGTGGTCGCAAATCCCAGGGAAGCCGAGACGATGCAGTCGTTATATAGCTGGTGGTGGCGCTATTCACGACGATAAAGATGACATCAATTTCCAGTGCAGTTACCACGGAGCAGCCAGCTTGCCGCAATCAGAACTGTCAATCGTGTGATCGTTGTCTGGATGGCTATAACAGTGAAAAGAAGAGGCGCTCGGTAGTTGCCACGCGTGGTCGCAAATCCAAGGGAAGCAGAGACGAAGCAGTCGTTATATAGCTGGTGGTGGCGCTATTCACGGCGATAAAGATGACGTCATTTTCCACCGCAGTTGTCACGGAGCAGCCAGGTTGCCACAATCAGAACTGTCAATCGTGTTGTCGTTGTCTTGAAGGCCATAACAGTGAAACGAAGACGCGCTCAGTAGTTGCCACGCGTGGTCGCAAGTCCCAGGGAAGCCGAGGCGATGCAGTCGTTATATAAATGGTGGTGGCGCTATTCACGATGATAAATATGACGTCATTTCCAGTGCAGTTATCACGGAGCAGCCAGCTTACCACAATCAGAACGCTCAATCGTGTGGTCGTTGTCTTGATGGCTACAACAGTGAAAAGAAGAGGCGGTCAGTAGGTGCCACGCTTTGTCGAAAATCCCAGGGAAGCCGAGACGAAGCAGTCTTTATATAGCTGGTGGTGGCGCTTTTCACGGCGATAAAGATGACGTCAATTTCCAGTGCAGTTACCACGGAGCAGCCAGCTTGCCGCAATCAGAACTGTCAATCGTGTGATCGTTGTCTGGATGGCTATAACAGTGAAAAGAAGAGGCACTCGGTAGTTGCCACGCGTGGTCGCAAATCCAAGGGAAGCAGAGACGAAGCAAACGTTATATAGCTGGTGGTGGCGCTATTCACGGCGATAAAGATGACGTCATTTTCCACCGCAGTTGTCACGGAGCAGCCAGGCTGCCACAATCAGAACTGTCAATCGTGTTGTCGTTGTCTTGAAGGCCATAACAGTGAAACGAAGAGGCGCTCAGTAGTTGCCACGCGTGGTCGCAAGTCCCAGGGAAGCCGAGGCGATGCAGTCGTTATATAAATGGTGGTGGCGCTATTCACGATGATAAATATGACGTCATTTCCAGTGCAGTTATCACGGAGCAGCCAGCTTACCACAATCAGAACGCTCAATCGTGTGGTCGTTGTCTTGATGGCTACAACAGTGAAACGAAGAGGCGCTCAATAGTTGCCACGAGTGGCCGCAAATCGCAGGGAAGCCGAGGCGATACAGTCGTTATATAGCTGGTGGTGGCGCTATTCACGACAATAAAGATGACGTCCTTTTCCAGTGCAGTTACCACGGAGCAGCCAGCTTGACACAATCAGAACTATCAATCGTGTGAGTGTTGTCTTGATGGCTATAACAGTGAAAAGAAGAGGCGCTTAGTAGTTGCCACGCGTGGTCGCACGTCCCAGGGAAGCCGAGGCGATGCAGTCGTTATATAAATGGTGGTGGCGCTATTCACGACGATAAATATGACGTCATTTCCAGTGCAGTTATCACGGAGCAGCCAGCTTACCACAATCAGAACGCTCAATCGTGTGGTCGTTGTCTTGATGGCTACAACAGTGAAAAGAAGAGGCGGTCAGTAGTTGCCACGCTTTGTCGAAAATCCCAGGGAATTCGAGGCGATGCAGTCGTTATATAGCTGGTGGTGGCGCTATTCACAACGATAAAGATGACGTCATTTTCCAGCGCAGTTATCACGGAGTAGCCAGCTTGCCACAATCAGAACTGTCAATCGTGTTGTCGTTGTCTTGATGGCTATAAAATTGAAAAGAAGAGGCGCTCAATAGTTGAGACGCGTGGTAGCAAATCCCAGTGAAGGCGAGGCGATGCAGTCGTTACATAGCTGGTGATGGTGCAATTCACGACGACAAATATGATGTCATTTCTAGTGCAGTTATTACGGAGCAGCCAGCTTGCCACAATCAGAACGCTCAATCGTGTGGTCGTTGTCTTGATGGCTACAACAGTGAAAAGAAGAGGCGCTCACTTGTCTCCACGCGTGGTCGCAAATCCCAGGGAATCCGAGGCGATGCAGCCGTTATATAGCTGGTGGTGGCGCTATTCACTACGCTAAAGATGACGACATTTTCCAGTGAAGTTATCACGGAGCAGCCAGCTTCCCACAATCAGAACTGTCAATCGTGTGGTCGTAGTGCCGATGGCTATAACAGTGAAAAGAAGAGGCGCTCAGTAGTTGCCACGCGTGGTCGCAAATCCCAGGGAATCCGAGACGATGCAGTCGTTATATAGCTGGTGATGGCGCTATTAATACCGATAAAGATGACATCATTTCCAGTGCAGTTATCACGTAGCAGCCAGCTTTCCACAATCTTAACAGTAAATCATGTGGTCGTTGTCTTGATGGCTACAACAGTGAAAGAAGAGGCGCTCAGTAGTTGCCACGCGTGGTCGCAAATCCCAGGGAAGCCGAGACGATGCAGTCGTTATATAGCTGGTGGTGGCGCTATTCACGGCGATAAAGATGCGTCATTTTTCTGAGAAGTTATCACGGAGCAGCCAGCTTGCCACAATCAGAACTGTCAATCGTGTGGTCGTTGTCTTGATGGCTATAACAGTGAAAAGAAGAGGCGCTCAGTAGTTGCCACGCGTGGTCGCAATTCCCAGGGAAGCCGAGGCGATGCAGTCGTTATATAAATGGTAGTGGCGCTATTCGCGACAACAAATATGACGTCATTTACAGCGCAGTTATCACGGAGCAGCCACCTTGCCACAATCAGAACGCTCCATCGTGTGGTCGTTGTCTTGATGGCTACAACAGTGCAAAGAAGAGGCGCTCAGTAGTTGCCACGCGTGGTCGCAAATCCCAGGGAAGCCGAGACGATGCAGTCGTTATATAGCTGGTGGTGGCGCTATTCACGACGATAAAGATGACATCAATTTCCAGTGCAGTTACCACGGAGCAGCCAGCTTGCCGCAATCAGAACTGTCAATCGTGTGATCGTTGTCTGGCTGGCGATAACAGTGAAAAGAAGAGGCGCTCGGTAGTTGCCACGCGTGGTCGCAAATCCAAGGGAAGCAGAGACGAAGCAGTCGTTATATAGCTGGTGGTGGCGCTATTCACGGCGATAAAGATGACGTCATTTTCCACCGCAGTTGTCACGGAGCAGCCAGGTTGCCACAATCAGAACTGTCAATCGTGTTGTCGTTGTCTTGAAGGCCATAACAGTGAAACGAAGACGCGCTCAGTAGTTGCCACGCGTGGTCGCAAGTCCCAGGGAAGCCAAGGCGATGCAGTCGTTATATAAATGGTGGTGGCGCTATTCACGATGATAAATATGACGTCATTTCCAGTGCAGTTATCACGGAGCAGCCAGCTTACCACAATCAGAACGCTCAATCGTGTGGTCGTTGTCTTGATGGCTACAACAGTGAAAAGAAGAGGCGGTCAGTAGGTGCCACGCTTTGTCGAAAATCCCAGGGAAGCCGAGACGAAGCAGTCTTTATATAGCTGGTGGTGGCGCTTTTCACGGCGATAAAGATGACGTCAATTTCCAGTGCAGTTACCACGGAGCAGCCAGCTTGCCGCAATCAGAACTGTCAATCGTGTGATCGTTGTCTTGATGGCTATAACAGTGAAAAGAAAAGGCGCTCAGTAGTTGCCACGCTTGGTCGCAAGTCCCAGGGAAGCCGAGGCGATGCAGTCGTTATATAAATGGTGGTGGCGCTATTCACGACGATAAATATGATGTCATTTCCAGTGCAGTTATCACGGAGCAGCCAGCTTTCCACAATCAGAACGCTCAATCGCGTGGTCGTTGTCTTGATGGCTACAACAGTGAAAAGAAGAGGCGGTCAGTAGTTGCCACGCGTGGTCGCAAATCCCAGGGAATTCGAGGCGATGCAGTCGTTATATAGCTGGTGGTGGCGCTATTCACAACGATAAAGATGACGTCATTTTCCAGCGCAGTTATAACGGAGCAGCCAGCTTGCCACAATCAGAAGTGTCAATCGTGTTGTCGTTGTCTTGATGGCTATAATAGCGAAAAGAAGAGGCGCTCAGTAGTTGCCACGCGTGGTCGCAAATCCCAGGGAAGCCGAGACGATGCAGTCGTTATATAGCTGGTGGTGGCGCTATTCACAACGATAAAGATGACGTCATTTTCCAGCGCATTTATCACGGAGGATCCAGCTTGCCACAATCAGAACTCTCATTTGTGTTGTCGCTGTCTTCGCGGCTATAACAGTGAAAAGAAGAGGCGCTCAGTAGTTGCCACGCCTGGTCGCAAATCCCAGGGAAGCCGAGACGATGCAGTCGTTATATAGCTGCTGGGGGCGCTATTCACGGCGATAAAGATGCGTCATTTTCCTGAGAAGTTATCACAGAGCAGCCAGCTTGCCACAATCAGAACTGTCAATCGTGTGATCGTTGTCTTGATGGCTATAACAGTGAGAAGTAGAGGCGCTCAATAGTTGCCACGCGTGGTCGGAAATCCCAGTGAAGCCGAGGCGATGCAGCCGTTACATAGCTGGTGGTGGCGCTGTTCATGACGATAAAGATGACGTCATTTTCCTGTGAAGTTATCACGGAGCAGCCAAGTTACCACAATCAGAACTGTCAATCGTGTTGTCGTTGTCTTGATGGCTATAACAGTGAAAAGAAGAGGCGCTCAGTAGTTGCCACGCGTGGTCGCAAATCCCAGGGAAGCCGAGACGATGCAGTCGTTATATAGCTGGTGGTGGCGCTATTCACGACGATAAAGATGACGTCAATTTCCAGTGCAGTTACCACGGAGCAGCCAGCTTGCCGCAATCAGAACTGTCAATCGTGTGATCGTTGTCTGGATGGCTATAACAGTGAAAAGAAGAGGCGCTCGGTAGTTGCCACGCGTGGTCGCAAATCCAAGGGAAGCAGAGACGAAGCAGTCGTTATATAGCTGGTGGTGGCGCTATTCACTGCGGTAAAAATGACGTCATTTTCCACCGCAGTTATCACGGAGCAGCCAGCTTGCCACAATCAGAACTGTCAATCGTGTTGTCGTTGTCTTGATGGCTATAAAATTGAAAAGAAGAGGCGCTCAATAGTTGAGACGCGTGGTAGCAAATCCCAGTGAAGGCGAGGCGATGCAGTCGCTACATAGCTGGTGGTGGTGCAATTCACGACGATAAATATGACGTCATTTCTAGTGCAGTTATTACGGAGCAGCCAGCTTGCCACAATCAGAACGCTCAATCGTGTGGTCGTTGTCTTGATGGCTACAACAGTGAAAAGAAGAGGCGCTCACTTGTCTCCACGCGTGGTCGCAAATCCCAGGAAATCCGAGGCGATTCAGCCGTTATATAGCTGGTGGTGGCGCTATTCACTACGCTAAAGATGACGACATTTTCACGTGAAGTTATCACGGAGCAGCCAGCTTCCCACAATCAGAACTGTCAATCGTGTGGTCGTAGTGCCGATGGCTATAACAGTGAAAAGAAGAGGCGCTCAGTAGTTGCCACGCGTGGTCGCAAATCCCAGGGAATCCGAGACGATGCAGTCGTTATATAGCTGGTGATGGCGCTATTAATACCGATAAAGATGACATCATTTCCAGTGCAGTTATCACGTAGCAGCCAGCTTGCCACAATCTTAACAGTCAATCATGTGGTCGTTGTCTTGATGGCTACAACAGTGAAAGAAGAGGCGCTCAGTAGTTGCCACGCGTGGTCGCAAATCCCAGGGAAGCCGAGACGATGCAGTCGTTATATAGCTGGTGGTGGCGCTATTCACGGCGATAAAGATGCGTCATTTTCCTGAGAAGTTATCACGGAGCAGCCAGCTTGCCACAATCAGAACTGTCAATCGTGTGGTCGTTGTCTTGATGGCTATAACAGTGAAAAGAAGAGGCGCTCAGTAGTTGCCACGCGTGGTCGCAATTCCCAGGGAAGCCGAGGCGATGCAGTCGTTATATAAATGGTAGTGGCGCTATTCGCGACAATAAATATGACGTCATTTACAGCGCAGTTATCACGGAGCAGCCACCTTGCCACAATCAGAACGCTCAATCGTGTGGTCGTTGTCTTGATGGCTACAACAGTGAAAAGAAGAGGCGCTCAGTAGTTGCCACGCGTGGTCGCAAATCCCAGGGAAGCCGAGACGATGCAGTCGTTATATAGCTGGTGGTGGCGCTATTCACGACGATAAAGATGACGTCAATTTCCAGTGCAGTTACCACGGAGCAGCCAGCTTGCCGCAATCAGAACTGTCAATCGTGTGATCGTTGTCTGGATGGCTATAACAGTGAAAAGAAGAGGCGCTCGGTAGTTGCCACGCGTGGTCGCAAATCCAAGGGAAGCAGAGACGAAGCAGTCGTTATATAGCTGGTGGTGGCGCTATTCACGGCGATAAAGATGACGTCATTTTCCACCGCAGTTGTCACGGAGCAGCCAGGTTGCCACAATCAGAACTGTCAATCGTGTTGTCGTTGTCTTGAAGACCGTAACAGTGAAACGAAGAGGCGCTCAGTAGTTGCCACGCGTGGTCGCAAGTCCCAGGGAAGCCGAGGCGATGCAGTCGTTATATAAATGGTGGTGGCGCTATTCACGATGATAAATATGACGTCAATTCCAGTGCAGTTATCACGGAGCAGCCAGCTTACCACAATCAGAACTCTCAATCGTGTGGTCGTTGTCTTGATGGCTACAACAGTGAAAAGAAGAGGCGGTCAGTAGTTGCCACGCTTTGTCGAAAATCCCAGGGAAGCCGAGACGAAGCAGTCTTTATATAGCTGGTGGTGGTGCTTTTCACGGCGATAAAGATGACGTCAATTTCCAGTGCAGTTACCACGGAGCAGCCAGCTTGCCGCAATCAGAACTGTCAATCGTGTGATCGTTGTCTGGATGGCTATAACAGTGAAAAGAAGAGGCTCTCGGTAGTTGCCACGCGTGGTCGCAAATCCAAGGGAAGCAGAGACGAAGCAGTCGTTATATAGCTGGTGGTGGCGCTATTCACGGCGATAAAGATGACGTCATTTTCCACCGCAGTTGTCACGGAGCAGTCAGGTTGCCACAATCAGGACTCTCAATCGAGTGGTCGTTGTCGTGATAGCTATAACTGTGAAAAGAAGAGGCGCTCAGTAGTTGCCACGCGTGGTCGCAAATCCCTGGGAATCCGAGGCGATGCAGTCGTTACATAGTTGGTGGTGGCGCTATTCACGATAATAAATATGACGTCATTTCTAGTGCAGTTATCACGGAGCAGCCAGCTTGCCACAATCAGAACGCTCAATCGTGTGGTCGTTGTCTTGATGGCTACAACAGTGAAACGAAGAGGCGCTCAATAGTTGCAACGAGTGGCCGCAAAATGCAGGGAAGCCGAGGCGATACAGTCGTTATATAGCTGGTGGTGGCGCTATTCACGACGATAAAGATGACGTCCTTTTCCAGTGCAATTACCACGGAGCAGCCAGCTTGACGCAATCAGAACTGTCAATCGTGTGAGTGTTGTCTTGATGGCTATAACAGTGAAAAGAAGAGGCGCTCAGTAGTTGCCACGCGTGGTCGCAAATTCCATGGAAGCCGAGACGATGCAGTCGTTATATAGCTGGTGATGGCGCTATTAATACCGATAAAGATGACATCATTTCCAGTGCAGTTATCACGTAGCAGCCAGCTTGCCACAATCTTAATAGTCAATCATGTGGTCGTTGTCTTGATGGCTACAACAGTGAAAGAAGAGGCGCTCAGTAGTTGCCACGCGTGGTCGCAAATTCCATGGAATCCGAGACGATGCAGTCGTTATATAGCTGGTGGTGGCGCTATTCACGGCGATAAAGATGCGTCATTTTCCTGAGAAGTTATCACGGAGCAGCCAGCTTGCCACAATCAGAACTGTCAATCGTGTGGTCGTTGTCTTGATGGCTATAACAGTGAAAAGAAGAGGCGCTCAGTAGTAGCCACGCGTGGTCGCAATTCCCAGGGAAGCCGAGGCGATGCAGTCGTTATATAAATGGTAGTGGCGCTATTCGCGACAATAAATATGACGTCATTTACAGCGCAGTTATCACGGAGCAGCCACCTTGCCACAATCAGAACGCTCAATCGTGTGGTCGTTGTCTTGATGGCTACAACAGTGAAAAGAAGAGGCGCTCAGTAGTTGCCACGCGTGGTCGCAAATCCCAGGGAAGCCGAGACGATGCAGCCGTTATATAGCTGGTGGTGGCGCTATTCACGACGATAAAGATGACGTCAATTTCCAGTGCAGTTACCACGGAGCAGCCAGCTTGCCGCAATCAGAACTGTCAATCGTGTGATCGTTGTCTGGATGGCTATAACAGTGAAAAGAAGAGGCGCTCGGTAGTTGCCACGCGTGGTCGCAAATCCAAGGGAAGCAGAGACGAAGCAGTCGTTATATTGCTGGTGGTGGCGCTATTCACGGCGATAAAGATGACGTCATTTTCCACCGCAGTTGTCACGGAGCAGCCAGGTTGCCACAATCAGAACTGTCAATCGTGTTGTCGTTGTCTTGAAGGCCATAACAGTGAAACGAAGACGCGCTCAGTAGTTGCCACGCGTGGTCGCAAGTCCCAGGGAAGCCGAGGCGATGCAGTCGTTATATAAATGGTGGTGGCGCTATTCACGATGATAAATATGACGTCATTTCCAGTGCAGTTATCACGGAGCAGCCAGCTTACCACAATCAGAACGCTCAATCGTGTGGTCGTTGTCTTGATGGCTACAACAGTGAAAAGAAGAGGCGGTCAGTAGGTGCCACGCTTTGTCGAAAATCCCAGGGAAGCCGAGACGAAGCAGTCTTTATATAGCTGGTGGTGGCGCTTTTCACGGCGATAAAGATGACGTCAATTTCCAGTGCAGTTACCACGGAGCAGCCAGCTTGCCGCAATCAGAACTGTCAATCGTGTGATCGTTGTCTGGATGGCTATAACAGTGAAAAGAAGAGGCACTCGGTAGTTGCCACGCGTGGTCGCAAATCCAAGGGAAGCAGAGACGAAGCAAACGTTATATAGCTGGTGGTGGCGCTATTCACGGCGATAAAGATGACGTCATTTTCCACCGCAGTTGTCACGGAGCAGCCAGGCTGCCACAATCAGAACTGTCAATCGTGTTGTCGTTGTCTTGAAGGCCATAACAGTGAAACGAAGAGGCGCTCAGTAGTTGCCACGCGTGGTCGCAAGTCCCAGGGAAGCCGAGGCGATGCAGTCGTTATATAAATGGTGGTGGCGCTATTCACGATGATAAATATGACGTCATTTCCAGTGCAGTTATCACGGAGCAGCCAGCTTACCACAATCAGAACGCTCAATCGTGTGGTCGTTGTCTTGATGGCTACAACAGTGAAACGAAGAGGCGCTCAATAGTTGCCACGAGTGGCCGCAAATCGCAGGGAAGCCGAGGCGATACAGTCGTTATATAGCTGGTGGTGGCGCTATTCACGACAATAAAGATGACGTCCTTTTCCAGTGCAGTTACCACGGAGCAGCCAGCTTGACACAATCAGAACTATCAATCGTGTGAGTGTTGTCTTGATGGCTATAACAGTGAAAAGAAGAGGCGCTTAGTAGTTGCCACGCGTGGTCGCACGTCCCAGGGAAGCCGAGGCGATGCAGTCGTTATATAAATGGTGGTGGCGCTATTCACGACGATAAATATGACGTCATTTCCAGTGCAGTTATCACGGAGCAGCCAGCTTACCACAATCAGAACGCTCAATCGTGTGGTCGTTGTCTTGATGGCTACAACAGTGAAAAGAAGAGGCGGTCAGTAGTTGCCACGCTTTGTCGAAAATCCCAGGGAATTCGAGGCGATGCAGTCGTTATATAGCTGGTGGTGGCGCTATTCACAACGATAAAGATGACGTCATTTTCCAGCGCAGTTATCACGGAGTAGCCAGCTTGCCACAATCAGAACTGTCAATCGTGTTGTCGTTGTCTTGATGGCTATAAAATTGAAAAGAAGAGGCGCTCAATAGTTGAGACGCGTGGTAGCAAATCCCAGTGAAGGCGAGGCGATGCAGTCGTTACATAGCTGGTGATGGTGCAATTCACGACGACAAATATGATGTCATTTCTAGTGCAGTTATTACGGAGCAGCCAGCTTGCCACAATCAGAACGCTCAATCGTGTGGTCGTTGTCTTGATGGCTACAACAGTGAAAAGAAGAGGCGCTCACTTGTCTCCACGCGTGGTCGCAAATCCCAGGGAATCCGAGGCGATGCAGCCGTTATATAGCTGGTGGTGGCGCTATTCACTACGCTAAAGATGACGACATTTTCCAGTGAAGTTATCACGGAGCAGCCAGCTTCCCACAATCAGAACTGTCAATCGTGTGGTCGTAGTGCCGATGGCTATAACAGTGAAAAGAAGAGGCGCTCAGTAGTTGCCACGCGTGGTCGCAAATCCCAGGGAATCCGAGACGATGCAGTCGTTATATAGCTGGTGATGGCGCTATTAATACCGATAAAGATGACATCATTTCCAGTGCAGTTATCACGTAGCAGCCAGCTTTCCACAATCTTAACAGTAAATCATGTGGTCGTTGTCTTGATGGCTACAACAGTGAAAGAAGAGGCGCTCAGTAGTTGCCACGCGTGGTCGCAAATCCCAGGGAAGCCGAGACGATGCAGTCGTTATATAGCTGGTGGTGGCGCTATTCACGGCGATAAAGATGCGTCATTTTTCTGAGAAGTTATCACGGAGCAGCCAGCTTGCCACAATCAGAACTGTCAATCGTGTGGTCGTTGTCTTGATGGCTATAACAGTGAAAAGAAGAGGCGCTCAGTAGTTGCCACGCGTGGTCGCAATTCCCAGGGAAGCCGAGGCGATGCAGTCGTTATATAAATGGTAGTGGCGCTATTCGCGACAACAAATATGACGTCATTTACAGCGCAGTTATCACGGAGCAGCCACCTTGCCACAATCAGAACGCTCCATCGTGTGGTCGTTGTCTTGATGGCTACAACAGTGCAAAGAAGAGGCGCTCAGTAGTTGCCACGCGTGGTCGCAAATCCCAGGGAAGCCGAGACGATGCAGTCGTTATATAGCTGGTGGTGGCGCTATTCACGACGATAAAGATGACATCAATTTCCAGTGCAGTTACCACGGAGCAGCCAGCTTGCCGCAATCAGAACTGTCAATCGTGTGATCGTTGTCTGGCTGGCGATAACAGTGAAAAGAAGAGGCGCTCGGTAGTTGCCACGCGTGGTCGCAAATCCAAGGGAAGCAGAGACGAAGCAGTCGTTATATAGCTGGTGGTGGCGCTATTCACGGCGATAAAGATGACGTCATTTTCCACCGCAGTTGTCACGGAGCAGCCAGGTTGCCACAATCAGAACTGTCAATCGTGTTGTCGTTGTCTTGAAGGCCATAACAGTGAAACGAAGACGCGCTCAGTAGTTGCCACGCGTGGTCGCAAGTCCCAGGGAAGCCAAGGCGATGCAGTCGTTATATAAATGGTGGTGGCGCTATTCACGATGATAAATATGACGTCATTTCCAGTGCAGTTATCACGGAGCAGCCAGCTTACCACAATCAGAACGCTCAATCGTGTGGTCGTTGTCTTGATGGCTACAACAGTGAAAAGAAGAGGCGGTCAGTAGGTGCCACGCTTTGTCGAAAATCCCAGGGAAGCCGAGACGAAGCAGTCTTTATATAGCTGGTGGTGGCGCTTTTCACGGCGATAAAGATGACGTCAATTTCCAGTGCAGTTACCACGGAGCAGCCAGCTTGCCGCAATCAGAACTGTCAATCGTGTGATCGTTGTCTTGATGGCTATAACAGTGAAAAGAAAAGGCGCTCAGTAGTTGCCACGCTTGGTCGCAAGTCCCAGGGAAGCCGAGGCGATGCAGTCGTTATATAAATGGTGGTGGCGCTATTCACGACGATAAATATGATGTCATTTCCAGTGCAGTTATCACGGAGCAGCCAGCTTTCCACAATCAGAACGCTCAATCGCGTGGTCGTTGTCTTGATGGCTACAACAGTGAAAAGAAGAGGCGGTCAGTAGTTGCCACGCGTGGTCGCAAATCCCAGGGAATTCGAGGCGATGCAGTCGTTATATAGCTGGTGGTGGCGCTATTCACAACGATAAAGATGACGTCATTTTCCAGCGCAGTTATAACGGAGCAGCCAGCTTGCCACAATCAGAAGTGTCAATCGTGTTGTCGTTGTCTTGATGGCTATAATAGCGAAAAGAAGAGGCGCTCAGTAGTTGCCACGCGTGGTCGCAAATCCCAGGGAAGCCGAGACGATGCAGTCGTTATATAGCTGGTGGTGGCGCTATTCACAACGATAAAGATGACGTCATTTTCCAGCGCATTTATCACGGAGGATCCAGCTTGCCACAATCAGAACTCTCATTTGTGTTGTCGCTGTCTTCGCGGCTATAACAGTGAAAAGAAGAGGCGCTCAGTAGTTGCCACGCCTGGTCGCAAATCCCAGGGAAGCCGAGACGATGCAGTCGTTATATAGCTGCTGGGGGCGCTATTCACGGCGATAAAGATGCGTCATTTTCCTGAGAAGTTATCACAGAGCAGCCAGCTTGCCACAATCAGAACTGTCAATCGTGTGATCGTTGTCTTGATGGCTATAACAGTGAGAAGTAGAGGCGCTCAATAGTTGCCACGCGTGGTCGGAAATCCCAGTGAAGCCGAGGCGATGCAGCCGTTACATAGCTGGTGGTGGCGCTGTTCATGACGATAAAGATGACGTCATTTTCCTGTGAAGTTATCACGGAGCAGCCAAGTTACCACAATCAGAACTGTCAATCGTGTTGTCGTTGTCTTGATGGCTATAACAGTGAAAAGAAGAGGCGCTCAGTAGTTGCCACGCGTGGTCGCAAATCCCAGGGAAGCCGAGACGATGCAGTCGTTATATAGCTGGTGGTGGCGCTATTCACGACGATAAAGATGACGTCAATTTCCAGTGCAGTTACCACGGAGCAGCCAGCTTGCCGCAATCAGAACTGTCAATCGTGTGATCGTTGTCTGGATGGCTATAACAGTGAAAAGAAGAGGCGCTCGGTAGTTGCCACGCGTGGTCGCAAATCCAAGGGAAGCAGAGACGAAGCAGTCGTTATATAGCTGGTGGTGGCGCTATTCACTGCGGTAAAAATGACGTCATTTTCCACCGCAGTTATCACGGAGCAGCCAGCTTGCCACAATCAGAACTGTCAATCGTGTTGTCGTTGTCTTGATGGCTATAAAATTGAAAAGAAGAGGCGCTCAATAGTTGAGACGCGTGGTAGCAAATCCCAGTGAAGGCGAGGCGATGCAGTCGCTACATAGCTGGTGGTGGTGCAATTCACGACGATAAATATGACGTCATTTCTAGTGCAGTTATTACGGAGCAGCCAGCTTGCCACAATCAGAACGCTCAATCGTGTGGTCGTTGTCTTGATGGCTACAACAGTGAAAAGAAGAGGCGCTCACTTGTCTCCACGCGTGGTCGCAAATCCCAGGAAATCCGAGGCGATTCAGCCGTTATATAGCTGGTGGTGGCGCTATTCACTACGCTAAAGATGACGACATTTTCACGTGAAGTTATCACGGAGCAGCCAGCTTCCCACAATCAGAACTGTCAATCGTGTGGTCGTAGTGCCGATGGCTATAACAGTGAAAAGAAGAGGCGCTCAGTAGTTGCCACGCGTGGTCGCAAATCCCAGGGAATCCGAGACGATGCAGTCGTTATATAGCTGGTGATGGCGCTATTAATACCGATAAAGATGACATCATTTCCAGTGCAGTTATCACGTAGCAGCCAGCTTGCCACAATCTTAACAGTCAATCATGTGGTCGTTGTCTTGATGGCTACAACAGTGAAAGAAGAGGCGCTCAGTAGTTGCCACGCGTGGTCGCAAATCCCAGGGAAGCCGAGACGATGCAGTCGTTATATAGCTGGTGGTGGCGCTATTCACGGCGATAAAGATGCGTCATTTTCCTGAGAAGTTATCACGGAGCAGCCAGCTTGCCACAATCAGAACTGTCAATCGTGTGGTCGTTGTCTTGATGGCTATAACAGTGAAAAGAAGAGGCGCTCAGTAGTTGCCACGCGTGGTCGCAATTCCCAGGGAAGCCGAGGCGATGCAGTCGTTATATAAATGGTAGTGGCGCTATTCGCGACAATAAATATGACGTCATTTACAGCGCAGTTATCACGGAGCAGCCACCTTGCCACAATCAGAACGCTCAATCGTGTGGTCGTTGTCTTGATGGCTACAACAGTGAAAAGAAGAGGCGCTCAGTAGTTGCCACGCGTGGTCGCAAATCCCAGGGAAGCCGAGACGATGCAGTCGTTATATAGCTGGTGGTGGCGCTATTCACGACGATAAAGATGACGTCAATTTCCAGTGCAGTTACCACGGAGCAGCCAGCTTGCCGCAATCAGAACTGTCAATCGTGTGATCGTTGTCTGGATGGCTATAACAGTGAAAAGAAGAGGCGCTCGGTAGTTGCCACGCGTGGTCGCAAATCCAAGGGAAGCAGAGACGAAGCAGTCGTTATATAGCTGGTGGTGGCGCTATTCACGGCGATAAAGATGACGTCATTTTCCACCGCAGTTGTCACGGAGCAGCCAGGTTGCCACAATCAGAACTGTCAATCGTGTTGTCGTTGTCTTGAAGACCGTAACAGTGAAACGAAGAGGCGCTCAGTAGTTGCCACGCGTGGTCGCAAGTCCCAGGGAAGCCGAGGCGATGCAGTCGTTATATAAATGGTGGTGGCGCTATTCACGATGATAAATATGACGTCAATTCCAGTGCAGTTATCACGGAGCAGCCAGCTTACCACAATCAGAACTCTCAATCGTGTGGTCGTTGTCTTGATGGCTACAACAGTGAAAAGAAGAGGCGGTCAGTAGTTGCCACGCTTTGTCGAAAATCCCAGGGAAGCCGATACGAAGCAGTCTTTATATAGCTGGTGGTGGTGCTTTTCACGGCGATAAAGATGACGTCAATTTCCAGTGCAGTTACCACGGAGCAGCCAGCTTGCCGCAATCAGAACTGTCAATCGTGTGATCGTTGTCTGGATGGCTATAACAGTGAAAAGAAGAGGCTCTCGGTAGTTGCCACGCGTGGTCGCAAATCCAAGGGAAGCAGAGACGAAGCAGTCGTTATATAGCTGGTGGTGGCGCTATTCACGGCGATAAAGATGACGTCATTTTCCACCGCAGTTGTCACGGAGCAGTCAGGTTGCCACAATCAGGACTCTCAATCGAGTGGTCGTTGTCGTGATAGCTATAACTGTGAAAAGAAGAGGCGCTCAGTAGTTGCCACGCGTGGTCGCAAATCCCTGGGAATCCGAGGCGATGCAGTCGTTACATAGTTGGTGGTGGCGCTATTCACGATAATAAATATGACGTCATTTCTAGTGCAGTTATCACGGAGCAGCCAGCTTGCCACAATCAGAACGCTCAATCGTGTGGTCGTTGTCTTGATGGCTACAACAGTGAAACGAAGAGGCGCTCAATAGTTGCAACGAGTGGCCGCAAAATGCAGGGAAGCCGAGGCGATACAGTCGTTATATAGCTGGTGGTGGCGCTATTCACGACGATAAAGATGACGTCCTTTTCCAGTGCAATTACCACGGAGCAGCCAGCTTGACGCAATCAGAACTGTCAATCGTGTGAGTGTTGTCTTGATGGCTATAACAGTGAAAAGAAGAGGCGCTCAGTAGTTGCCACGCGTGGTCGCAAATTCCATGGAAGCCGAGACGATGCAGTCGTTATATAGCTGGTGATGGCGCTATTAATACCGATAAAGATGACATCATTTCCAGTGCAGTTATCACGTAGCAGCCAGCTTGCCACAATCTTAATAGTCAATCATGTGGTCGTTGTCTTGATGGCTACAACAGTGAAAGAAGAGGCGCTCAGTAGTTGCCACGCGTGGTCGCAAATTCCATGGAATCCGAGACGATGCAGTCGTTATATAGCTGGTGGTGGCGCTATTCACGGCGATAAAGATGCGTCATTTTCCTGAGAAGTTATCACGGAGCAGCCAGCTTGCCACAATCAGAACTGTCAATCGTGTGGTCGTTGTCTTGATGGCTATAACAGTGAAAAGAAGAGGCGCTCAGTAGTAGCCACGCGTGGTCGCAATTCCCAGGGAAGCCGAGGCGATGCAGTCGTTATATAAATGGTAGTGGCGCTATTCGCGACAATAAATATGACGTCATTTACAGCGCAGTTATCACGGAGCAGCCACCTTGCCACAATCAGAACGCTCAATCGTGTGGTCGTTGTCTTGATGGCTACAACAGTGAAAAGAAGAGGCGCTCAGTAGTTGCCACGCGTGGTCGCAAATCCCAGGGAAGCCGAGACGATGCAGCCGTTATATAGCTGGTGGTGGCGCTATTCACGACGATAAAGATGACGTCAATTTCCAGTGCAGTTACCACGGAGCAGCCAGCTTGCCGCAATCAGAACTGTCAATCGTGTGATCGTTGTCTGGATGGCTATAACAGTGAAAAGAAAAGGCGCTCGGTAGTTGCCACGCGTGGTCGCAAATCCAAGGGAAGCAGAGACGAAGCAGTCGTTATATTGCTGGTGGTGGCGCTATTCACGGCGATAAAGATGACGTCATTTTCCACCGCAGTTGTCACGGAGCAGCCAGGTTGCCACAATCAGAACTGTCAATCGTGTTGTCGTTGTCTTGAAGACCATAACAGTGAAACGAAGAGGCGCTCAGTAGTTGCCACGCGTGGTCGCTAGTCCCAGGGAAGCCGAGGCGATGTAGTCGTTATATAAATGGTGGTGGCGCTATTCACGATGATAAATATGACGTCATTTCCAGTGCAGTTATCACGGAGCAGCCAGCTTACCACAATCAGAACGCTCAATCGTGTGGTCGTTGTCTTGATGGCTACAACAGTGAAAAGAAGAGGCGGTCAGTAGTTGCCACGCTTTGTCGAAAATCCCAGGGAAGCCGAGACGAAGCAGTCTTTATATAGCTGGTGGTGGTGCTTTTCACGGCGATAAAGATGACGTCAATTTCCAGTGCAGTTACCACGGAGCAGCCAGCTTGCCGCAATTAGAACTGTCAATCGTGTGATCGTTGTTTGGATGGCTATAACAGTGAAAAGAAGAGGCGCTCGGTAGTTGCCACGCGTGGTCGCCAATCCAAGGGAAGCAGAGACGAAGCAGTCGTTATATAGCTGGTGGTGGCGCTATTCACGGCGATAAAGATGACGTCATTTTCCACCGCAGTTGTCACGGAGCAGCCAGGTTGCCACAATCAGGACTCTCAATCGAGTGGTCGTTGTCGTGATAGCTATAACTGTGAAAAGAAGAGGCGCACAGTAGTTGCCACGCGTGGTCGCCAATCCCTGGGAATCCGAGGCGATGCAGTCGTTACATAGTTGGTGGTGGCGCTATTCACGATAATAAATATGACGTCATTTCTAGTGCAGTTATCACGGAGCAGCCAGCTTGCCACAATCAGAACGCTCAATCGTTTGGTCGTTGTCTTGATGGCTACCACAGTGAAACGAAGAGGCGCTCAATAGTTGCAACGAGTGGCCGCAAATCGCAGGGAAGCCGAGGCGATACAGTCGTTATATAGCTGGTGGTGGCGCTATTCACGACGATAAAAATGACGTCCTTTTCCAGTGCAGTTACCACGGAGCAGCCAGCTTGACACAATCAGAACTGTCAATCGTGTGAGTGTTGTCTTGATGGCTATAACAGTGAAAAGAAGAGGCGCTAAGTAGTTGCCACGCGTGGTCGCAAATCACAGGGAAGCCGAGACGAAGCAGTCGTTATATAGCTGGTGGTGGCGCTATTCACGGCGATAAAGATGACGTCGTTTTCCAGTGCAGTTATCACGGAGTAGCCAGGTTGCCACAATCAGAACTGTCAATCGTGTGGTCGTTGTCTTGATGGCTATAACAGTGAAAAGAAAAGGCGCTCAGTAGTTGCCAAGCTTGGTCGCAAGTCCCAGGGAAGCCGAGGCGATGCAGTCGTTATATAAATGGTGGTGGCGCTATTCACGACGATAAATATGATGTCATTTCCAGTGCAGTTATCACGGAGCAGCCAGCTTGCCGCAATCACAACGCTCAATCGCGTGGTCGTTGTCTTGATGGCTACAACAGTGAAAAGAAGAGGCGGTCAGTAGTTGCCACGCGTGGTCGCAAATCCCAGGGAATTCGAGGCGATGCAGTCGTTATATAGCTGGTGGTGGCGCTATTCACAACGATAAAGATGACGTCATTTTCCAGCGCAGTTATAACGGAGCAGCCAGCTTGCCACAATCAGAAGTGTCAATCGTGTTGTCGTTGTCTTGGTGGCTATAACAGCGAAAAGAAGAGGCGCTCAATAGTTGCCACGCGTGGTCGCAAATCCCAGTGAAGCCGAGGCGATGCAGCCGTTACATCGCTGGTGGTGGCGCTGTTCATGACGATAAAGATGTCATTTTCCTGCGAAGTTATCACGGAGCAGCCAAGTTGCCACAATCAGAACTGTCAATCGTGTTGTCGTTGTCTTGATGGCTATAACAGTGAAAAGAAGAGGCGCTCAGTAGTTGCCACGCGTGGTCGCAAATCCCAGGGAAGCCGAGACGATGCAGTCGTTATATAGCTGGTGGTGGCGCTATTCACGACGATATAGATGACGCCAATTTCCAGTGCAGTTACCACGGAGCAGCCAGCTTGCCGCAATCAGAACTGTCAATCGTGTGATCGTTGTCTGGATGGCTATAACAGTGAAAAGAAGAGGCGCTCGGTAGTTGCCACGCGTGGTTGCAAATCCAAGGGAAGCAGAGACGAAGCAGTCGTTATATAGCTGGTGGTGGCGCTATTCACGGCGATAAAGATGACGTCATTTTCCACCGCAGTTATCACGGAGCAGCCAGGTTGCCACAATCAGAACTGTCAATAGTGTGGTCGTGGTCTTGATGGCTATAACAGTGAAAAGAAGAGGCGCTCTGTAGTTGCCACGCGTGGTCGCAAGTTCCAGGGAAGCCGAGGCGATGCAGTCGTTATATAAATGGTGGTGGCGCTATTCACGACGATAAATATGACGTAATTTCCAGTGCAGTTATCACGGAGCAGCCAGCTTACCACAATCAGAACTCTCAATCGTGTTGTCGTTGTCTTGATGGCTAAAACAGTGAAAAGAAGAGGCGGTCAGTAGTTGCCACGCTTTGTCGAAAATCCCAGGGAATTCGAGGCGATGCAGTCGTTATATAGCTGGTGGTGGCGCTATTCACAACGATAAAGATGACGTCATTTTCCAGCGCAGTTATCACGGAGCAGCCAGCTTGCCACAATCAGAACTGTCAATCGTGTTGTCGTTGTCTTGATGGCTATAAAAGTGAAAAGAAGATTCGCTCAATAGTTGAGACGCGTGGTAGCAAATCCCAGTGAAGGCGAGGCGATGCAGTCGTTACATAGCTGGTGGTGGCGCAATTCACGACGATAAATATGACGTGATTTCTAGTGCAGTTATTACGGAGCAGCCAGCTTGCCACAATCAGAACGCTCAATCGTGTGGTCGTTGTCTTGATGGCTACAACAGTGAAAAGAAGAGGCGCTCACTTGTTGCCACGCGTGGCCACAAATCCCAGGGAATCCGAGGCGATACAGTCGTTATATAGCTGGTGGTGGCGCTATTCACGACGATAAAGATGACGTCCTTTTCCAGTGCAGTTACCACGGAGCAGCCAGCTTGACACAATCAGAACTGTCAATCGTGTGAGTGTTGTCTTGATGGCTATAACAGTGAAAAGAAGAGGCGCTAAGTAGTTGCCACGCGTGGTCGCAAATCACAGGGAAGCCGAGACGAAGCAGTCGTTATATAGCTGGTGGTGGCGCTATTCACGGCGATAAAGATGACGTCGTTTTCCAGTGCAGTTATCACGGAGTAGCCAGGTTGCCACAATCAGAACTGTCAATCGTGTGGTCGTTGTCTTGATGGCTATAACAGTGAAAAGAAAAGGCGCTCAGTAGTTGCCAAGCTTGGTCGCAAGTCCCAGGGAAGCCGAGGCGATGCAGTCGTTATATAAATGGTGGTGGCGCTATTCACGACGATAAATATGATGTCATTTCCAGTGCAGTTATCACGGAGCAGCCAGCTTGCCGCAATCACAACGCTCAATCGCGTGGTCGTTGTCTTGATGGCTACAACAGTGAAAAGAAGAGGCGGTCAGTAGTTGCCACGCGTGGTCGCAAATCCCAGGGAATTCGAGGCGATGCAGTCGTTATATAGCTGGTGGTGGCGCTATTCACAACGATAAAGATGACGTCATTTTCCAGCGCAGTTATAACGGAGCAGCCAGCTTGCCACAATCAGAAGTGTCAATCGTGTTGTCGTTGTCTTGATGGCTATAACAGCGAAAAGAAGAGGCGCTCAATAGTTGCCACGCGTGGTCGCAAATCCCAGTGAAGCCGAGGCGATGCAGCCGTTACATCGCTGGTGGTGGCGCTGTTCATGACGATAAAGATGTCATTTTCCTGTGAAGTTATCACGGAGCAGCCAAGTTGCCACAATCAGAACTGTCAATCGTGTTGTCGTTGTCTTGATGGCTATAACAGTGAAAAGAAGAGGCGCTCAGTAGTTGCCACGCGTGGTCGCAAATCCCAGGGAAGCCGAGACGATGCAGTCGTTATATAGCTGGTGGTGGCGCTATTCACGACGATATAGATGACGCCAATTTCCAGTGCAGTTACCACGGAGCAGCCAGCTTGCCGCAATCAGAACTGTCAATCGTGTGATCGTTGTCTGGATGGCTATAACAGTGAAAAGAAGAGGCGCTCGGTAGTTGCCACGCGTGGTTGCAAATCCAAGGGAAGCAGAGACGAAGCAGTCGTTATATAGCTGGTGGTGGCGCTATTCACGGCGATAAAGATGACGTCATTTTCCACCGCAGTTATCACGGAGCAGCCAGGTTGCCACAATCAGAACTGTCAATAGTGTGGTCGTGGTCTTGATGGCTATAACAGTGAAAAGAAGAGGCGCTCTGTAGTTGCCACGCGTGGTCGCAAGTTCCAGGGAAGCCGAGGCGATGCAGTCGTTATATAAATGGTGGTGGCGCTATTCACGACGATAAATATGACGTAATTTCCAGTGCAGTTATCACGGAGCAGCCAGCTTACCACAATCAGAACTCTCAATCGTGTTGTCGTTGTCTTGATGGCTAAAACAGTGAAAAGAAGAGGCGGTCAGTAGTTGCCACGCTTTGTCGAAAATCCCAGGGAATTCGAGGCGATGCAGTCGTTATATAGCTGGTGGTGGCGCTATTCACAACGATAAAGATGACGTCATTTTCCAGCGCAGTTATCACGGAGCAGCCAGCTTGCCACAATCAGAACTGTCAATCGTGTTGTCGTTGTCTTGATGGCTATAAAAGTGAAAAGAAGATTCGCTCAATAGTTGAGACGCGTGGTAGCAAATCCCAGTGAAGGCGAGGCGATGCAGTCGTTACATAGCTGGTGGTGGCGCAATTCACGACGATAAATATGACGTGATTTCTAGTGCAGTTATTACGGAGCAGCCAGCTTGCCACAATCAGAACGCTCAATCGTGTGGTCGTTGTCTTGATGGCTACAACAGTGAAAAGAAGAGGCGCTCACTTGTTGCCACGCGTGGCCACAAATCCCAGGGAATCCGAGGCGATGCAGTCGTTATATAGCTGGTGGTGGCGCTATTCACTACGCTAAAGATGACGTCATTTTCCAGTGAAGTTATCACTAAGCAGCCAGCTTCCTACAATCAGAACTCTCAATCGTGTGGTCGTAGTGCTGATGGCTATAACAGTGAAAAGAAGAGGCGCTCAGTAGTTGCCACGCGTGGTCGCAAATCCCAGGGAATCCGAGACGATGCAGTCGTTATATAGCTGGTGGTGGCACTATTAATACCGATAAAGATGACATCATTTCCAGTGCAGTTATCACGTAGCAGCCAGCTTGCCACAATCTTAAAGGTCAATCATGTGGTCGTTGTCTTGATGGCTACAACAGTGAAAGAAGAGGCGCTCAGTAGTTGCCACGCGTGGTCGCAACTCCCAGGGAAGCCGAGGCGATGGAGTCGTTATATAAATGGTAGTGGCGCTATTCGCGACAATAAATATGACGTCATTTACAGCGCAGTTATCACGGAGCAGCCACCTTGCCACAATCAGAACGCTCAATCGTGTGGTCGTTGTCTTGATGGCTACAACAGTGAAAAGAAGAGGCGCTCAGTAGTTGCCACGCGTGGTCGTAAGTCCCAGGGAAGCCGAGGCGATGCAGTCGTTATACAAATGGTGGTGGCGTTATTCACGACGATAAATATGGCGTCATTTGCAGTGCAGTTGTCACGGAGCACCTCGCTTGCCACAATCAGAACCGTCCATCGTGTTGTCGTTGTCTTGATGGCTATAACAGCGAAAAGAAGAGGCGCTCAGTAGTTGCCACGCGTGGTCGCAAATCCCAGGAAAGCCGAGGCGATGCAGTCGTTATATAGCTGGTGGTGGCGCATTTCACGACGATAAAGATGACGTGATTATCCAGTGCAGTTATCACAGAGCAGCCAGCTTGCCACAATAAGTACTGTTATTGGTGTGGTCGTTGTCTTGATGGCTATAGCAGTGAAAAGAAGAGGCGCTCAGTAGTTGCCACGCGTGGTCGCAAGTCCCAGGGAAGCCGAGGCGATGCAGTCGTTATATAAATGGTGGTGGCGTTATTCACGACGATAAAGATGGCGTCATTTGCAGTGCAGTTATCACGGAGCACCTAGCTTGTTACAATCAGAACTGTCAATTGTGTTGTCGTTGTCTTGATGGCTATAACAGTGAAAAGAATAGGCGCTCAGTAATTGCCACCCGTGGTCGCAAATCCCAGGGAAGCCGAGACGATGCAGTCGTTATATAGCTGGTGGTGGCGCTATTCACGACGATAAGGATGACGTCGTTTTCCAGTGCACTTATCACGGAGCAGCCAGCTTGCCACAATCTTAACGGTCAATCATGTGGTCGTTGTCTTGATGGCTACAACAGTGAAAGAAGAGGCGCTCAGTAGTTGCCACGCGTGGTCGCAAATCCCAGGGAAGCCGAGACGATGCAGTCGTTATATAGCTGGTGGTGGCGCTATTCACGGCGATAAAGATGCGTCATTTTCCTGAGAAGTTATCACGGAGCAGCCAGCTTGCCACAATCAGAACTGTCAATCGTGTGGTCGTTGTCTTGATGGCTATAACAGTGAAAAGAAGAGGCGCTCAGTAGTTGCCACGCGTGGTCGCAAGTCCCAGGGAAGCCGAGGCGATGCAGTCGTTATATAAATGGTGGTGGCGCTATTCACGACGATAAATATGATGTCATTTCCAGTGCAGTTATCACGGAGCAGCCAGCTTGCCACAATCAGAACGCTCAATCGCATGGTCGTTGTCTTGATGGCTACAACAGTGAAAAGAAGAGGCGGTCAGTAGTTGCCACGCGTGGTCGCAAATCCCAGGGAATTCGAGGCGATGCAGTCGTTATATAGCTGGTGGTGGCGCTATTCACAACGATAAAGATGACGTCATTTTCCAGCGCAGTTATAACGGAGCAGCCAGCTTGCCACAATCAGAAGTGTCAATCGTGTTGTCGTTGTCTTGATGGCTATAACAGCGAAAAGAAGAGGCGCTCAATAGTTGCCACGCGAGGTCGCAAATCCCATTGAAGCCGAGGCGTTGCAGCCGTTACATAGCTGGTGGTGGCGCTATTCATGACGATAAAGATGACGTCATTTTCCTGTGAAGTTATCACGGAGCAGCCAAGTTGCCACAATCAGAACTGTCAATAGTGTGGTCGTGGTCTTGATGGCTATAACAGTGAAAAGAAGAGGCGCTCTGTAGTTGCCACGCGTGGTCGCAAGTTCCAGGGAAGCCGAGGCGATGCAGTCGTTATATAAATGGTGGTGGCGCTATTCACGACGATAAATATGACGTAATTTCCAGTGCAGTTATCACGGAGCAGCCAGCTTACCACAATCAGAACTCTCAATCGTGTTGTCGTTGTCTTGATGGCTAAAACAGTGAAAAGAAGAGGCGGTCAGTAGTTGCCACGCTTTGTCGAAAATCCCAGGGAATTCGAGGCGATGCAGTCGTTATATAGCTGGTGGTGGCGCTATTCACAACGATAAAGATGACGTCATTTTCCAGCGCAGTTATCACGGAGCAGCCAGCTTGCCACAATCAGAACTGTCAATCGTGTTGTCGTTGTCTTGATGGCTATAAAAGTGAAAAGAAGATTCGCTCAATAGTTGAGACGCGTGGTAGCAAATCCCAGTGAAGGCGAGGCGATGCAGTCGTTACATAGCTGGTGGTGGCGCAATTCACGACGATAAATATGACGTGATTTCTAGTGCAGTTATTACGGAGCAGCCAGCTTGCCACAATCAGAACGCTCAATCGTGTGGTCGTTGTCTTGATGGCTACAACAGTGAAAAGAAGAGGCGCTCACTTGTTGCCACGCGTGGCCACAAATCCCAGGGAATCCGAGGCGATGCAGTCGTTATATAGCTGGTGGTGGCGCTATTCACTACGCTAAAGATGACGTCATTTTCCAGTGAAGTTATCACTAAGCAGCCAGCTTCCTACAATCAGAACTCTCAATCGTGTGGTCGTAGTGCTGATGGCTATAACAGTGAAAAGAAGAGGCGCTCAGTAGTTGCCACGCGTGGTCGCAAATCCCAGGGAATCCGAGACGATGCAGTCGTTATATAGCTGGTGGTGGCACTATTAATACCGATAAAGATGACATCATTTCCAGTGCAGTTATCACGTAGCAGCCAGCTTGCCACAATCTTAAAGGTCAATCATGTGGTCGTTGTCTTGATGGCTACAACAGTGAAAGAAGAGGCGCTCAGTAGTTGCCACGCGTGGTCGCAACTCCCAGGGAATCCGAGACGATGCAGTCGTTATATAGCTGGTGGTGGCACTATTAATACCGATAAAGATGACATCATTTCCAGTGCAGTTATCACGTAGCAGCCAGCTTGCCACAATCTTAAAGGTCAATCATGTGGTCGTTGTCTTGATGGCTACAACAGTGAAAGAAGAGGCGCTCAGTAGTTGCCACGCGTGGTCGCAAATCCCAGGGAATCCGAGACGATGCAGTCGTTATATAGCTGGTGGTGGCACTATTAATACCGATAAAGATGACATCATTTCCAGTGCAGTTATCACGTAGCAGCCAGCTTGCCACAATCTTAAAGGTCAATCATGTGGTCGTTGTCTTGATGGCTACAACAGTGAAAGAAGAGGCGCTCAGTAGTTGCCACGCGTGGTCGCAACTCCCAGGGAAGCCGAGGCGATGCAGTCGTTATATAAATGGTAGTGGCGCTATTCGCGACAATAAATATGACGTCATTTACAGCGCAGTTATCACGGAGCAGCCACCTTGCCACAATCAGAACGCTCAATCGTGTGGTCGTTGTCTTGATGGCTACAACAGTGAAAAGAAGAGGCGCTCAGTAGTTGCCACGCGTGGTCGTAAGTCCCAGGGAAGCCGAGGCGATGCAGTCGTTATACAAATGGTGGTGGCGTTATTCACGACGATAAATATGGCGTCATTTGCAGTGCAGTTGTCACGGAGCACCTCGCTTGCCACAATCAGAACCGTCCATCGTGTTGTCGTTGTCTTGATGGCTATAACAGCGAAAAGAAGAGGCGCTCAGTAGTTGCCACGCGTGGTCGCAAATCCCAGGAAAGCCGAGGCGATGCAGTCGTTATATAGCTGGTGGTGGCGCATTTCACGACGATAAAGATGACGTGATTATCCAGTGCAGTTATCACAGAGCAGCCAGCTTGCCACAATAAGTACTGTTATTGGTGTGGTCGTTGTCTTGATGGCTATAGCAGTGAAAAGAAGAGGCGCTCAGTAGTTGCCACGCGTGGTCGCAAGTCCCAGGGAAGCCGAGGCGATGCAGTCGTTATATAAATGGTGGTGGCGTTATTCACGACGATAAAGATGGCGTCATTTGCAGTGCAGTTATCACGGAGCACCTAGCTTGTTACAATCAGAACTGTCAATTGTGTTGTCGTTGTCTTGATGGCTATAACAGTGAAAAGAATAGGCGCTCAGTAATTGCCACCCGTGGTCGCAAATCCCAGGGAAGCCGAGACGATGCAGTCGTTATATAGCTGGTGGTGGCGCTATTCACGACGATAAAGATGACGTCGTTTTCCAGTGCACTTATCACGGAGCAGCCAGCTTGCCACAATCTTAACGGTCAATCATGTGGTCGTTGTCTTGATGGCTACAACAGTGAAAGAAGAGGCGCTCAGTAGTTGCCACGCGTGGTCCCAAATCCCAGGGAAGCCGAGACGATGCAGTCGTTATATAGCTGGTGGTGGCGCTATTCACGGCGATAAAGATGCGTCATTTTCCTGAGAAGTTATCACGGAGCAGCCAGCTTGCCACAATCAGAACTGTCAATCGTGTGGTCGTTGTCTTGATGGCTATAACAGTGAAAAGAAGAGGCGCTCAGTAGTTGCCACGCGTGGTCGCAAGTCCCAGGGAAGCCGAGGCGATGCAGTCGTTATATAAATGGTGGTGGCGCTATTCACGACGATAAATATGATGTCATTTCCAGTGCAGTTATCACGGAGCAGCCAGCTTGCCACAATCAGAACGCTCAATCGCATGGTCGTTGTCTTGATGGCTACAACAGTGAAAAGAAGAGGCGGTCAGTAGTTGCCACGCGTGGTCGCAAATCCCAGGGAATTCGAGGCGATGCAGTCGTTATATAGCTGGTGGTGGCGCTATTCACAACGATAAAGATGACGTCATTTTCCAGCGCAGTTATAACGGAGCAGCCAGCTTGCCACAATCAGAAGTGTCAATCGTGTTGTCGTTGTCTTGATGGCTATAACAGCGAAAAGAAGAGGCGCTCAATAGTTGCCACGCGAGGTCGCAAATCCCATTGAAGCCGAGGCGTTGCAGCCGTTACATAGCTGGTGGTGGCGCTATTCATGACGATAAAGATGACGTCATTTTCCTGTGAAGTTATCACGGAGCAGCCAAGTTGCCACAATCAGAACTGTCAATAGTGTGGTCGTGGTCTTGATGGCTATAACAGTGAAAAGAAGAGGCGCTCTGTAGTTGCCACGCGTGGTCGCAAGTTCCAGGGAAGCCGAGGCGATGCAGTCGTTATATAAATGGTGGTGGCGCTATTCACGACGATAAATATGACGTAATTTCCAGTGCAGTTATCACGGAGCAGCCAGCTTACCACAATCAGAACTCTCAATCGTGTTGTCGTTGTCTTGATGGCTAAAACAGTGAAAAGAAGAGGCGGTCAGTAGTTGCCACGCTTTGTCGAAAATCCCAGGGAATTCGAGGCGATGCAGTCGTTATATAGCTGGTGGTGGCGCTATTCACAACGATAAAGATGACGTCATTTTCCAGCGCAGTTATCACGGAGCAGCCAGCTTGCCACAATCAGAACTGTCAATCGTGTTGTCGTTGTCTTGATGGCTATAAAAGTGAAAAGAAGATTCGCTCAATAGTTGAGACGCGTGGTAGCAAATCCCAGTGAAGGCGAGGCGATGCAGTCGTTACATAGCTGGTGGTGGCGCAATTCACGACGATAAATATGACGTGATTTCTAGTGCAGTTATTACGGAGCAGCCAGCTTGCCACAATCAGAACGCTCAATCGTGTGGTCGTTGTCTTGATGGCTACAACAGTGAAAAGAAGAGGCGCTCACTTGTTGCCACGCGTGGCCACAAATCCCAGGGAATCCGAGGCGATGCAGTCGTTATATAGCTGGTGGTGGCGCTATTCACTACGCTAAAGATGACGTCATTTTCCAGTGAAGTTATCACTAAGCAGCCAGCTTCCTACAATCAGAACTCTCAATCGTGTGGTCGTAGTGCTGATGGCTATAACAGTGAAAAGAAGAGGCGCTCAGTAGTTGCCACGCGTGGTCGCAAATCCCAGGGAATCCGAGACGATGCAGTCGTTATATAGCTGGTGGTGGCACTATTAATACCGATAAAGATGACATCATTTCCAGTGCAGTTATCACGTAGCAGCCAGCTTGCCACAATCTTAAAGGTCAATCATGTGGTCGTTGTCTTGATGGCTACAACAGTGAAAGAAGAGGCGCTCAGTAGTTGCCACGCGTGGTCGCAAATCCCAGGGAAGCCGAGGCGATGCAGTCGTTATATAAATGGTAGTGGCGCTATTCGCGACAATAAATATGACGTCATTTGCAGCGCAGTTATCACGGAGCAGCCACCTTGCCACAATCAGAACGCTCAATCGTGTGGTCGTTGTCTTGATGGCTACAACAGTGAAAAGAAGAGGCGCTCAGTAGTTGCCACGCGTGGTCGTAAGTCCCAGGGAAGCCGAGGCGATGCAGTCGTTATACAAATGGTGGTGGCGTTATTCACGACGATAAATATGGCGTCATTTGCAGTGCAGTTGTCACGGAGCACCTCGCTTGCCACAATCAGAACCGTCCATCGTGTTGTCGTTGTCTTGATGGCTATAACAGCGAAAAGAAGAGGCGCTCAGTAGTTGCCACGCGTGGTCGCAAATCCCAGGAAAGCCGAGGCGATGCAGTCGTTATATAGCTGGTGGTGGCGCATTTCACGACGATAAAGATGACGTGATTATCCAGTGCAGTTATCACAGAGCAGCCAGCTTGCCACAATAAGTACTGTTATTGGTGTGGTCGTTGTCTTGATGGCTATAGCAGTGAAAAGAAGAGGCGCTCAGTAGTTGCCACGCGTGGTCGCAAGTCCCAGGGAAGCCGAGGCGATGCAGTCGTTATATAAATGGTGGTGGCGTTATTCACGACGATAAAGATGGCGTCATTTGCAGTGCAGTTATCACGGAGCACCTAGCTTGTTACAATCAGAACTGTCAATTGTGTTGTCGTTGTCTTGATGGCTATAACAGTGAAAAGAATAGGCGCTCAGTAATTGCCACCCGTGGTCGCAAATCCCAGGGAAGCCGAGACGATGCAGTCGTTATATAGCTGGTGGTGGCGCTATTCACGACGATAAAGATGACGTCGTTTTCCAGTGCACTTATCACGGAGCAGCCAGCTTGCCACAATCTTAACGGTCAATCATGTGGTCGTTGTCTTGATGGCTACAACAGTGAAAGAAGAGGCGCTCAGTAGTTGCCACGCGTGGTCGCAAATCCCAGGGAAGCCGAGACGATGCAGTCGTTATATAGCTGGTGGTGGCGCTATTCACGGCGATAAAGATGCGTCATTTTCCTGAGAAGTTATCACGGAGCAGCCAGCTTGCCACAATCAGAACTGTCAATCGTGTGGTCGTTGTCTTGATGGCTATAACAGTGAAAAGAAGAGGCGCTCAGTAGTTGCCACGCGTGGTCGCAAGTCCCAGGGAAGCCGAGGCGATGCAGTCGTTATATAAATGGTGGTGGCGCTATTCACGACGGTAAAGATGACGTCATTTTCCAGCGCAGTTATAACGGAGCTGACAGCTTGCCACAATCAGAAGTGTCAATCGTGTTGTCGTTGTCTTGATGGCTATAACAGCGAAAAGAAGAGGCGCTCAATAGTTGCCACGCGAGGTCGCAAATCCCATTGAAGCCGAGGCGTTGCAGCCGTTACATAGCTGGTGGTGGCGCTATTCATGACGATAAAGATGACGTCATTTTCCTGTGAAGTTATCACGGAGCAGCCAAGTTGCCACAATCAGAAATGTCAACCGTGTTGTCGTTGTCTTGATGGCTATAACAGTGAAAAGAAGAGGCGCTCAGTAGTTGCCACGCGTGGTCGCAAATCCCAGGGAAGCCGGAGCGATGCTGTCGATATATAGCTGGTGGTGGCGCTATTCACGACGGTAAAGATGACGTCATTTTCCAGCGCAGTTATAACGGAGCTGACAGCTTGCCACAATCAGAAGTGTCAATCGTGTTGTCGTTGTCTTGATGGCTATAACAGTGAAAAGAAGAGGCGCTCAATAGTTGCCACGCGTGGTCGCAAATCCCAGTGAAGCCGAGGCGATGCAGCCGTTACATCGCTGGTGGTGGCGCTGTTCATGACGATAAAGATGTCGTCATTTTCCTGTGAAGTTATCACGGAGCAGCCAAGTTGCCACAATCAGAACTGTCAATCGTGTTGTCGTTGTCTTGATGGCTATAATAGCGAAAAGAGGCGCTCAGTAGTTGCCACGCGTGGTCGCGAATCCCACGGAATCCGATGCGATGCAGTCGTTATAATGCTGGTTGTGGCGCTCTTCACGGCGATAAAGATGACGTCGTTTTGCAGTGCAGTTATCACGGAGCAGCCAGGATTCCACAATCAGAACTGTCAATAATGTGTTCGTTGCCTTGATGGCTATAACAGTGAAAAGAAGAGGCGCTCAGTAGTTGCCACGCGTGGTCGCAAATCCCAGGGAAGCAGAGGCGATGCAGTCGTTATATAAATGTTGGTGGCGCTATTCACGACGAGAAAGATGACGTCATTTCCAGTACAGTTATCACGGAGCAGCCAGCTTGTCACAATTAAAACGGTCAATCGTGTGGTTGTTGTCTTGTTGGCTATAGCAGTGAAAAGAAGAGGCGCTCAGTAGTTGCCACGCGTGGTCGCAAATCCCAGGAAAGCCGAGGCGATGCAGTCGTTATGTAGCTGGTGGTGGCGCTATTCACGACGATAAAGATGACGTCATTTTCCAGTGCAGTTATCATGGAGCAGCCAGCTTCCGACAATCAGAACTGTCAATCGTGTGGTCGTTGTCTTGATGGCTAAAACAGTGAAAAGAAGAGGCGGTCAGTAGTTGCCACGCTTTGTCGAAAATCCCAGGGAATTCGAGGCGATGCAGTCGTTATATAGCTGGTGGTGGCGCTATTCACAACGATAAAGATGACGTCATTTTCCAGCGCAGTTATCACGGAGCAGCCAGCTTGTCACAATCAGAACTGTCAATCGTGTTATCGTTGTCTTGATGGCTATAAAAGTGAAAAGAAGATTCGCTCAATAGTTGAGACGCGTGGTAGCAAATCCCAGTGAAGGCGAGGCGATTCAGTCGTTATATAGCTGGTGGTGGCGCTATTCACTACGCTAAAGATG
This sequence comes from Amblyomma americanum, assembly GCF_052857255.1. NCBI lineage: Eukaryota > Metazoa > Arthropoda > Arachnida > Ixodida > Ixodidae > Amblyomma > Amblyomma americanum. The sequence continues at coordinate 164,253,361 of NC_135502.1, forward strand.
ACGTCATTTTCCAGTGAAGTTATCACTGAGCAGCCAGCTTCCCACAATCAGAACTGTCAATCATGTGGTCGTAGTGCTGATGGCTATAACAGTGAAAAGAAGAGGCGCTCAGTAGTTGCCACGCGTGGTCGGAAATCCCAGGGAATCCGAGACGATGCAGTCGTTATATAGCTGGTGGTGGCGCTATTCACGGCGATAAAGATGACGTCATTTTCCAGCGCAGTTATAACGGAGCAACCAGCTTGCCACAATCAGAAGTGTCAATCGTGTTGTCGTTGTCTTGATGGCTATAACAGCGAAATGAAGAGGCGATCAATAGTTGCCACGCGAGGTCGCAAATCCCAGTGAAGCCGAGGCAATGCAGCCGTTACATAGCTGGTGGTGGCGCTATTCATGACGATAAAGATGACGTCATTTTCCTGTGAAGTTATCACGGAGCAGCCAAGTTGCCACAATCAGAAATGTCAACCGTGTTGTCGTTGTCTTGATGGCTATAACAGTGAAAAGAAGAGGCGCTCAGTAGTTGCCACGCGTGGTCGCAAATCCCAGGGAAGCCGGAGCGATGATGTCGATATATAGCTGGTGGTGGCGCTATTCACGACGGTAAAGATGACGTCATTTTCCAGCGCAGTTATAACGGAGCTGACAGCTTGCCACAATCAGAAGTGTCAATCGTGTTGTCGTTGTCTTGATGGCTATAACAGTGAAAAGAAGAGGCGCTCAATAGTTGCCACGCGTGGTCGCAAATCCCAGTGAAGCCGAGGCGATGCAGCCGTTACATCGCTGGTGGTGGCGCTGTTCATGACGATAAAGATGTCGTCATTTTCCTGTGAAGTTATCACGGAGCAGCCAAGTTGCCACAATCAGAACTGTCAATCGTGTTGTCGTTGTCTTGATGGCTATAACAGTGAAAAGAAGAGGCGCTCAGTAGTTGCCACGCGTGGTCGCAAATCCCAGGGAAGCCGAGACGAAGCAGTCGTTATATAGCTGGTGGTGGCGCTATTCACGGCGATAAAGATGACGTCGTTTTCCAGTGCAGTTATCACGGAGTAGCCAGCTTACCACAATCAGAACGCTCAATCGTGTGGTCGTTGTCTTGATGGCTACAACAGTGAAAAGAAGAGGCGGTCAGTAGTTGCCACGCTTTGTCGAAAATCCCAGGGAATTCGAGGCGATGCAGTCGTTATATAGCTGGTGGTGGCGCTATTCACGACGATAAAGATGACGTCATTTTCCAGCGCAGTTATCACGGAGCAGCCAGCTTGCCACAATCAGAACTGTCAATCGTGTTGTCGTTGTCTTGATGGCTATAAAATTGAAAAGAAGAGGCGCTCAATAGTTGAGACGCGTGGTAGCAAATCCCAGTGAAGGCGAGGCGATGCAGTCGCTACATAGCTGGTGGTGGTGCAATTCACGACGATAAATAAGACGTCATTTCTAGTGCAGTTATTACGGAGCAGCCAGCTTGCCACAATCAGAACGCTCAATCGTGTGGTCGTTGTCTTGATGGCTACAACAGTGAAAAGAAGAGGCGCTCACTTGTCTCCACGCGTGGTCGCAAATCCCAGGGAATCCGAGGCGATGCAGCCGTTATATAGCTGGTGGTGGCGCTATTCACTACGCTAAAGATGACGACATTTTCCAGTGAAGTTATCACGGAGCAGCCAGCTTCCCACAATCAGAACTGTCAATCGTGTGGTCGTAGTGCCTATGGCTATAACAGTGAAAAGAAGAGGCGCTCAGTAGTTGCCACGCGTGGTCGCAAATCCCAGGGAATCAGAGACGATGCAGTCGTTATATAGCTGGTGATGGCGCTAATAATACCGATAAAGATGACATCATTTCCAGTGCAGTTATCACGTAGCAGCCAGCTTGCCACAATCTTAACAGTCAATCATGTGGTCGTTGTCTTGATGGCTACAACAGTGAAAGAAGAGGCGCTCAGTAGTTGCCACGCGTGGTCGCAAATCCCAGGGAAGCCGAGACGATGCAGTCGTTATATAGCTGGTGGTGGCGCTATTCACGACGATAAAGATGACGTCATTTTCCTGTGAAGTTATCACGGAGCAGCCAAGTTGCCACAATCAGAACTGTCAACCGTGTTGTCGTTGTCTTGATGGCTATAACAGTGAAAAGAAGAGGCGCTCAGTAGTTGCCACGCGTGGTCGCAAATCCCAGGGAAGCCGAGACGATGCAGTCGTTAATATAGCTGGTGGTGGCGCTATTCACGACGATAAAGATGACGTCAATTTCCAGTGCAGTTACCACGGAGCAGCCAGCTTTCCGCAATCAGAACTGTCAATCGTGTGATCGTTGTCTGGATGGCTGTAACAGTGAAAAGAAGAGGCGCTTGGTAGTTGCCACGCGTGGTCGCAAATCCAACAAAAGCCGAGACGAAGAAGTCGTTATATAGCTGGTGGCGGCGCTATTCACGACGATAAAGATGACGTCAATTTCCAGTGCAGTTACCACGGAGCAGCCAGCTTGCCGCAATCAGAACTGTCAATCGTGTGATCGTTGTCTGGATGGCTATAACAGTGAAAAGAAGAGGCGCTCGGTAGTTGCCACGCGTGGTCGCAAATCCAAGGGAAGCAGAGACGAAGCAGTCGTTATATAGCTGGTGGTGGCGCTATTCACGGCGATAAAGATGACGTCATTTTCCACCGCAGTTGTCACGGAGCAGCCAGGTTGCCACAATCAGAACTGTCAATCGTGTTGTCGTTGTCTTGAAGACCATAACAGTGAAACGAAGAGGCGCTCAGTAGTTGCCACGCGTGGTCGCAAGTCCCAGGGAAGCCGAGGCGATGCAGTCGTTATATAAATGGTGGTGGCGCTATTCACGATGATAAATATGACGTCATTTCCAGTGCAGTTATCACGGAGCAGCCAGCTTACCACAATCAGAACGCTCAATCGTGTGGTCGTTGTCTTGATGGCTACAACAGTGAAAAGAAGAGGCGGTCAGTAGTTGCCACGCTTTGTCGAAAATCCCAGGGAAGCCGAGACGAAGCAGTCTTTATATAGCTGGTGGTGGTGCTTTTCACGGCGATAAAGATGACGTCAATTTCCAGTGCAGTTACCACGGAGCAGCCAGCTTGCCGCAATCAGAACTGTCAATCGTGTGATCGTTGTTTGTATGGCTATAACAGTGAAAAGAAGAGGCGCTCGGTAGTTGCCACGCGTGGTCGCAAATCTAAGGGAAGCAGAGACGAAGCAGTCGTTATATAGCTGGTGGTGGCGCTATTCACGGCGATAAAGATGACGTCATTTTCCACCGCAGTTGTCACGGAGCAGCCAGGTTGCCACAATCAGGACTCTCAATCGAGTGGTCGTTGTCGTGATAGCTATAACTGTGAAAAGAAGAGGCGCTCAGTAGTTGCCACGCGTGGTCGCAAATCCCTGGGAATCCGAGGCGATGCAGTCGTTACATAGTTGGTGGTGGCGCTATTCACGATAATAAATATGACGTCATTTCTAGTGCAGTTATCACGGAGCAGCCAGCTTGCCACAATCAGAACGCTCAATCGTGTGGTCGTTGTCTTGATGGCTATAAAATTGAAAAGAAGAGGCGCTCAATAGTTGAGACGCGTGGTAGCAAATCCCAGTGAAGGCGAGGCGATGCAGTCGCTACATAGCTGGTGGTGGTGCAATTCACGACGATAAATATGACGTCATTTCTAGTGCAGTTATTACGGAGCAGCCAGCTTGCCACAATCAGAACGCTCAATCGTGTGGTCGTTGTCTTGATGGCTACAACAGTGAAAAGAAGAGGCGCTCACTTGTCTCCACGCGTGGTCGCAAATCCCAGGGAATCCGAGGCGATGCAGCCGTTATATAGCTGGTGGTGGCGCTATTCACTACGCTAAAGATAACGACATTTTCCAGTGAAGTTATCACGGAGCAGCCAGCTTCCCACAATCAGAACTGTCAATCGTGTGAGTGTTGTCTTGATGGCTATAACAGTGAAAAGAAGAGGCGCTAAGTAGTTGCCACGCGTGGTCGCAAATCACAGGGAAGCCGAGACGAAGCAGTCGTTATATAGCTGGTGGTGGCGCTATTCACGGCGATAAAGATGACGTCGTTTTCCAGTGCAGTTATCACGGAGTAGCCAGGTTGCCACAATCAGAACTGTCAATCGTGTGGTCGTTGTCTTGATGGCTATAACAGTGAAAAGAAAAGGCGCTCAGTAGTTGCCAAGCTTGGTCGCAAGTCCCAGGGAAGCCGAGGCGATGCAGTCGTTATATAAATGGTGGTGGCGCTATTCACGACGATAAATATGATGTCATTTCCAGTGCAGTTATCACGGAGCAGCCAGCTTGCCGCAATCACAACGCTCAATCGCGTGGTCGTTGTCTTGATGGCTACAACAGTGAAAAGAAGAGGCGGTCAGTAGTTGCCACGCGTGGTCGCAAATCCCAGGGAATTCGAGGCGATGCAGTCGTTATATAGCTGGTGGTGGCGCTATTCACAACGAGAAAGATGACGTCATTTTCCAGCGCAGTTATAACGGAGCAGCCAGCTTGCCACAATCAGAAGTGTCAATCGTGTTGTCGTTGTCTTGATGGCTATAACAGCGAAAAGAAGAGGCGCTCAATAGTTGCCACGCGTGGTCGCAAATCCCAGTGAAGCCGAGGCGATGCAGCCGTTACATCGCTGGTGGTGGCGCTGTTCATGACGATAAAGATGTCATTTTCCTGTGAAGTTATCACGGAGCAGCCAAGTTGCCACAATCAGAACTGTCAATCGTGTTGTCGTTGTCTTGATGGCTATAACAGTGAAAAGAAGAGGCGCTCAGTAGTTGCCACTCGTGGTCGCAAATCCCAGGGAAGCCGAGACGATGCAGTCGTTATATAGCTGGTGGTGGCGCTATTCACGACGATATAGATGACGCCAATTTCCAGTGCAGTTACCACGGAGCAGCCAGCTTGCCGCAATCAGAACTGTCAATCGTGTGATCGTTGTCTGTATGGCTATAACAGAGAAAAGAAGAGGCGCTCGGTAGTTGCCACGCGTGGTTGCAAATCCAAGGGAAGCAGAGACGAAGCAGTCGTTATATAGCTGGTGGTGGCGCTATTCACGGCGATAAAGATGACGTCATTTTCCACCGCAGTTATCACGGAGCAGCCAGGTTGCCACAATCAGAACTGTCAATAGTGTGGTCGTGGTCTTGATGGCTATAACAGTGAAAAGAAGAGGCGCTCTGTAGTTGCCACGCGTGGTCGCAAGTTCCAGGGAAGCCGAGGCGATGCAGTCGTTATATAAATGGTGGTGGCGCTATTCACGACGATAAATATGACGTAATTTCCAGTGCAGTTATCACGGAGCAGCCAGCTTACCACAATCAGAACTCTCAATCGTGTTGTCGTTGTCTTGATGGCTAAAACAGTGAAAAGAAGAGGCGGTCAGTAGTTGCCACGCTTTGTCGAAAATCCCAGGGAATTCGAGGCGATGCAGTCGTTATATAGCTGGTGGTGGCGCTATTCACAACGATAAAGATGACGTCATTTTCCAGCGCAGTTATCACGGAGCAGCCAGCTTGCCACAATCAGAACTGTCAATCGTGTTGTCGTTGTCTTGATGGCTATAAAAGTTAAAAGAAGATTCGCTCAATAGTTGAGACGCGTGGTAGCAAATCCCAGTGAAGGCGAGGCGATGCAGTCGTTACATAGCTGGTGGTGGCGCAATTCACGACGATAAATATGACGTGATTTCTAGTGCAGTTATTACGGAGCAGCCAGCTTGCCACAATCAGAACGCTCAATCGTGTGGTCGTTGTCTTGATGGCTACAACAGTGAAAAGAAGAGGCGCTCACTTGTTGCCACGCGTGGCCACAAATCCCAGGGAATCCGAGGCGATGCAGTCGTTATATAGCTGGTGGTGGCGCTATTCACTACGCTAAAGATGACGTCATTTTCCAGTGAAGTTATCACTAAGCAGCCAGCTTCCTACAATCAGAACTCTCAATCGTGTGGTCGTAGTGCTGATGGCTATAACAGTGAAAAGAAGAGGCGCTCAGTAGTTGCCACGCGTGGTCGCAAATCCCAGGGAATCCGAGACGATGCAGTCGTTATATAGCTGGTGGTGGCACTATTAATACCGATAAAGATGACATCATTTCCAGTGCAGTTATCACGTAGCAGCCAGCTTGCCACAATCTTAAAGGTCAATCATGTGGTCGTTGTCTTGATGGCTACAACAGTGAAAGAAGAGGCGCTCAGTAGTTGCCACGCGTGGTCGCAACTCCCAGGGAAGCCGAGGCGATGCAGTCGTTATATAAATGGTAGTGGCGCTATTCGCGACAATAAATATGACGTCATTTACAGCGCAGTTATCACGGAGCAGCCACCTTGCCACAATCAGAACGCTCAATCGTGTGGTCGTTGTCTTGATGGCTACAACAGTGAAAAGAAGAGGCGCTCAGTAGTTGCCACGCGTGGTCGTAAGTCCCAGGGAAGCCGAGGCGATGCAGTCGTTATACAAATGGTGGTGGCGTTATTCACGACGATAAATATGGCGTCATTTGCAGTGCAGTTGTCACGGAGCACCTCGCTTGCCACAATCAGAACCGTCCATCGTGTTGTCGTTGTCTTGATGGCTATAACAGCGAAAAGAAGAGGCGCTCAGTAGTTGCCACGCGTGGTCGCAAATCCCAGGAAAGCCGAGGCGATGCAGTCGTTATATAGCTGGTGGTGGCGCATTTCACGACGATAAAGATGACGTGATTATCCAGTGCAGTTATCACAGAGCAGCCAGCTTGCCACAATAAGTACTGTTATTGGTGTGGTCGTTGTCTTGATGGCTATAGCAGTGAAAAGAAGAGGCGCTCAGTAGTTGCCACGCGTGGTCGCAAGTCCCAGGGAAGCCGAGGCGATGCAGTCGTTATATAAATGGTGGTGGCGTTATTCACGACGATAAAGATGGCGTCATTTGCAGTGCAGTTATCACGGAGCACCTAGCTTGTTACAATCAGAACTGTCAATTGTGTTGTCGTTGTCTTGATGGCTATAACAGTGAAAAGAATAGGCGCTCAGTAATTGCCACCCGTGGTCGCAAATCCCAGGGAAGCCGAGACGATGCAGTCGTTATATAGCTGGTGGTGGCGCTATTCACGACGATAAAGATGACGTCGTTTTCCAGTGCACTTATCACGGAGCAGCCAGCTTGCCACAATCTTAACGGTCAATCATGTGGTCGTTGTCTTGATGGCTACAACAGTGAAAGAAGAGGCGCTCAGTAGTTGCCACGCGTGGTCGCAAATCCCAGGGAAGCCGAGACGATGCAGTCGTTATATAGCTGGTGGTGGCGCTATTCACGGCGATAAAGATGCGTCATTTTCCTGAGAAGTTATCACGGAGCAGCCAGCTTGCCACAATCAGAACTGTCAATCGTGTGGTCGTTGTCTTGATGGCTATAACAGTGAAAAGAAGAGGCGCTCAGTAGTTGCCACGCGTGGTCGCAAGTCCCAGGGAAGCCGAGGCGATGCAGTCGTTATATAAATGGTGGTGGCGCTATTCACGACGATAAATATGATGTCATTTCCAGTGCAGTTATCACGGAGCAGCCAGCTTGCCACAATCAGAACGCTCAATCGCATGGTCGTTGTCTTGATGGCTACAACAGTGAAAAGAAGAGGCGGTCAGTAGTTGCCACGCGTGGTCGCAAATCCCAGGGAATTCGAGGCGATGCAGTCGTTATATAGCTGGTGGTGGCGCTATTCACAACGATAAAGATGACGTCATTTTCCAGCGCAGTTATAACGGAGCAGCCAGCTTGCCACAATCAGAAGTGTCAATCGTGTTGTCGTTGTCTTGATGGCTATAACAGCGAAAAGAAGAGGCGCTCAATAGTTGCCACGCGAGGTCGCAAATCCCATTGAAGCCGAGGCGTTGCAGCCGGTACATAGCTGGTGGTGGCGCTATTCATGACGATAAAGATGACGTCATTTTCCTGTGAAGTTATCACGGAGCAGCCAAGTTGCCACAATCAGAAATGTCAACCGTGTTGTCGTTGTCTTGATGGCTATAACAGTGAAAAGAAGAGGCGCTCAGTAGTTGCCACGCGTGGTCGCAAATCCCAGGGAAGCCGGAGCGATGCTGTCGATATATAGCTGGTGGTGGCGCTATTCACGACGGTAAAGATGACGTCATTTTCCAGCGCAGTTATAACGGAGCTGACAGCTTGCCACAATCAGAAGTGTCAATCGTGTTGTCGTTGTCTTGATGGCTATAACAGTGAAAAGAAGAGGCGCTCAATAGTTGCCACGCGTGGTCGCAAATCCCAGTGAAGCCGAGGCGATGCAGCCGTTACATCGCTGGTGGTGGCGCTGTTCATGACGATAAAGATGTCGTCATTTTCCTGTGAAGTTATCACGGAGCAGCCAAGTTGCCACAATCAGAACTGTCAATCGTGTTGTCGTTGTCTTGATGGCTATAATAGCGAAAAGAGGCGCTCAGTAGTTGCCACGCGTGGTCGCGAATCCCACGGAATCCGATGCGATGCAGTCGTTATAATGCTGGTTGTGGCGCTCTTCACGGCGATAAAGATGACGTCGTTTTGCAGTGCAGTTATCACGGAGCAGCCAGGATTCCACAATCAGAACTGTCAATAATGTGTTCGTTGCCTTGATGGCTATAACAGTGAAAAGAAGAGGCGCTCAGTAGTTGCCACGCGTGGTCGCAAATCCCAGGGAAGCAGAGGCGATGCAGTCGTTATATAAATGTTGGTGGCGCTATTCACGACGAGAAAGATGACGTCATTTCCAGTACAGTTATCACGGAGCAGCCAGCTTGTCACAATTAAAACGGTCAATCGTGTGGTTGTTGTCTTGTTGGCTATAGCAGTGAAAAGAAGAGGCGCTCAGTAGTTGCCACGCGTGGTCGCAAATCCCAGGAAAGCCGAGGCGATGCAGTCGTTATATAGCTGGTGGTGGCGCTATTCACGGCGATAAAGATGACGTCATTTTCCACCGCAGTTATCACGGAGCAGCCAGGTTGCCACAATCAGAACTGTCAATAGTGTGGTCGTGGTCTTGATGGCTATAACAGTGAAAAGAAGAGGCGCTCAGTAGTTGCCACGCGTGGTCGCAAGTCCCAGGGAAGCCGAGGCGATGCACTCGTTATATAAATGGTGGTGGCGCTATTCATGACGATAAATATGACGTCATTTCCAGTGCAGTTATCACGGAGCAGCCAGCTTACCACAATCAGAACGCTCAATCGTGTGGTCGTTGTCTTGATGGCTAAAACAGTGAAAAGAAGAGGTGGTCAGTAGTTGCCACGCTTTGTCGAAAATCCCAGGGAATTCGAGGCAATGCAGTCGTTATATAGCTGGTGGTGGCGCTATTCATGACGATAAATATGACGTCATTTCCAGTGCAGTTATCACGGAGCAGCCAGCTTACCACAATCAGAACGCTCAATCGTGTGGTCGTTGTCTTGATGGCTAAAACAGTGAAAAGAAGAGGCGGTCAGTAGTTGCCACGCTTTGTCGAAAATCCCAGGGAATTCGAGGCGATGCAGTCGTTATATAGCTGGTGGTGGCGCTATTCACAACGATAAAGATGACGTCATTTTCCAGCGCAGTTATCACGGAGCAGCCAGCTTGTCACAATCAGAACTGTCAATCGTGTTATCGTTGTCTTGATGGCTATAAAAGTGAAAAGAAGATTCGCTCAATAGTTGAGACGCGTGGTAGCAAATCCCAGTGAAGGCGAGGCGATTCAGTCGTTATATAGCTGGTGGTGGCGCTATTCACTACGCTAAAGATGACGTCATTTTCCAGTGAAGTTATCACTGAGCAGCCAGCTTCCCACAATCAGAACTGTCAATCATGTGGTCGTAGTGCTGATGGCTATAACAGTGAAAAGAAGAGGCGCTCAGTAGTTGCCACGCGTGGTCGCAAATCTCAGGGAATCCGAGACGATGCAGTCGTTATATAGCTGGTGGTGGCGCTATTAATACCGATAAAGATGACATCATTTCCAGTGCAGTTATCACCTAGCAGCCAGCTTGCCACAATCTTAAAGGTCAATCATGTGGTCGTTGTCTTGATGGCTACAACAGTGAAAGAGGAGGCGCTCAGTAGTTGCCACGCGTGGTCGCAAATCGCAGAGAAGCCGAGACTATGAAGTCGTTATATAGCTGGTGGTGGCGCTATTCACGGCGATAAAGATGCGTCATTTTCCTGAGAAGTTATCACGGAGCAGCCAGCTTGCCACAATCAGAACTGTCAATCGTGTGGTCGTTGTCTTGATGGCTATAACAGTGAAAAGAAAAGGCGCTCAGTAGTTGCCACGCGTGGTCGCAAGTCCCAGGGAAGCCGAGGCGATGCAGTCGTTATATAAATGGTAGTGGCGCTATTCGCGACAATAAATATGACGTCATTTACAGCGCAGTTATCACGGAGCAGCCACCTTGCCACAATCAGAACGCTCAATCGTGTGGTCGTTGTCTTGATGGCTACAACAGTGAAAAGAAGTGGCGCTCAGTAGTTGTCACGCGTGGTCGTAAGTCCCAGGGAAGCCGAGGCGATGCAGTCGTTATACAAATGGTGGTGGCGTTATTCACGACGATAAATATGGCGTCATTTGCAGTGCAGTTGTCACGGAGCACCTCGCTTGCCACAATCAGAACCGTCCATCGTGTTGTCGTTGTCTTGATGGCTATAACAGCGAAAAGAAGAGGCGCTCAGTAGTTGCCACGCGTGGTCGCAAGCCCCAGGGAAGCAGAGGCGATGCAGTCGTTATATAGCTGGTGGTGGCGCTATTCACAACGATAAAGATGACGTCATTTTCCAGCGCAGTTATAACGGAGCAACCAGCTTGCCACAATCAGAAGTGTCAATCGTGTTGTCGTTGTCTTGATGGCTATAACAGCGAAATGAAGAGGCGATCAATAGTTGCCACGCGAGGTCGCAAATCCCAGTGAAGCCGAGGCGATGCAGCCGTTACATAGCTGGTGGTGGCGCTATTCATGACGATAAAGATGACGTCATTTTCCTGTGAAGTTATCACGGAGCAGCCAAGTTGCCACAATCAGAAATGTCAACCGTGTTGTCGTTGTCTTGATGGCTATAACAGTGAAAAGAAGAGGCGCTCAGTAGTTGCCACGCGTGGTCGCAAATCCCAGGGAAGCCGGAGCGATGATGTCGATATATAGCTGGTGGTGGCGCTATTCACGACGGTAAAGATGACGTCATTTTCCAGCGCAGTTATAACGGAGCTGACAGCTTGCCACAATCAGAAGTGTCAATCGTGTTGTCGTTGTCTTGATGGCTATAACAGTGAAAAGAAGAGGCGCTCAATAGTTGCCACGCGTGGTCGCAAATCCCAGTGAAGCCGAGGCGATGCAGCCGTTACATCGCTGGTGGTGGCGCTGTTCATGACGATAAAGATGTCGTCATTTTCCTGTGAAGTTATCACGGAGCAGCCAAGTTGCCACAATCAGAACTGTCAATCGTGTTGTCGTTGTCTTGATGGCTATAACAGTGAAAAGAAGAGGCGCTCAGTAGTTGCCACGCGTGGTCGCAAATCCCAGGGAAGCCGAGACGAAGCAGTCGTTATATAGCTGGTGGTGGCGCTATTCACGGCGATAAAGATGACGTCGTTTTCCAGTGCAGTTATCACGGAGTAGCCAGCTTACCACAATCAGAACGCTCAATCGTGTGGTCGTTGTCTTGATGGCTACAACAGTGAAAAGAAGAGGCGGTCAGTAGTTGCCACGCTTTGTCGAAAATCCCAGGGAATTCGAGGCGATGCAGTCGTTATATAGCTGGTGGTGGCGCTATTCACGACGATAAAGATGACGTCATTTTCCAGCGCAGTTATCACGGAGCAGCCAGCTTGCCACAATCAGAACTGTCAATCGTGTTGTCGTTGTCTTGATGGCTATAAAATTGAAAAGAAGAGGCGCTCAATAGTTGAGACGCGTGGTAGCAAATCCCAGTGAAGGCGAGGCGATGCAGTCGCTACATAGCTGGTGGTGGTGCAATTCACGACGATAAATAAGACGTCATTTCTAGTGCAGTTATTACGGAGCAGCCAGCTTGCCACAATCAGAACGCTCAATCGTGTGGTCGTTGTCTTGATGGCTACAACAGTGAAAAGAAGAGGCGCTCACTTGTCTCCACGCGTGGTCGCAAATCCCAGGGAATCCGAGGCGATGCAGCCGTTATATAGCTGGTGGTGGCGCTATTCACTACGCTAAAGATGACGACATTTTCCAGTGAAGTTATCACGGAGCAGCCAGCTTCCCACAATCAGAACTGTCAATCGTGTGGTCGTAGTGCCGATGGCTATAACAGTGAAAAGAAGAGGCGCTCAGTAGTTGCCACGCGTGGTCGCAAATCCCAGGGAATCAGAGACGATGCAGTCGTTATATAGCTGGTGATGGCGCTATTAATACCGATAAAGATGACATCATTTCCAGTGCAGTTATCACGTAGCAGCCAGCTTGCCACAATCATAACAGTCAATCATGTGGTCGTTGTCTTGATGGCTACAACAGTGAAAGAAGAGGCGCTCAGTAGTTGCCACGCGTGGTCGCAAATCCCAGGGAAGCCGAGACGATGCAGTCGTTATATAGCTGGTGGTGGCGCTATTCACGACGATAAAGATGACGTCATTTTCCTGTGAAGTTATCACGGAGCAGCCAAGTTGCCACAATCAGAACTGTCAACCGTGTTGTCGTTGTCTTGATGGCTATAACAGTGAAAAGAAGAGGCGCTCAGTAGTTGCCACGCGTGGTCGCAAATCCCAGGGAAGCCGAGACGATGCAGTCGTTAATATAGCTGGTGGTGGCGCTATTCACGACGATAAAGATGACGTCAATTTCCAGTGCAGTTACCACGGAGCAGCCAGCTTGCCGCAATCAGAACTGTCAATCGTGTGATCGTTGTCTGGATGGCTGTAACAGTGAAAAGAAGAGGCGCTCGGTAGTTGCCACGCGTGGTCGCAAATCCAACAAAAGCCGAGACGAAGCAGTCGTTATATAGCTGGTGGTGGCGCTATTCACGACGATAAAGATGACGTCAATTTCCAGTGCAGTTACCACGGAGCAGCCAGCTTGCCGCAATCAGAACTGTCAATCGTGTGATCGTTGTCTGGATGGCTATAACAGTGAAAAGAAGAGGCGCTCGGTAGTTGCCACGCGTGGTCGCAAATCCAAGGGAAGCAGAGACGAAGCAGTCGTTATATAGCTGGTGGTGGCGCTATTCACGGCGATAAAGATGACGTCATTTTCCACCGCAGTTGTCACGGAGCAGCCAGGTTGCCACAATCAGAACTGTCAATCGTGTTGTCGTTGTCTTGAAGACCATAACAGTGAAACGAAGAGGCGCTCAGTAGTTGCCACGCGTGGTCGCAAGTCCCAGGGAAGCCGAGGCGATGCAGTCGTTATATAAATGGTGGTGGCGCTATTCACGATGATAAATATGACGTCATTTCCAGTGCAGTTATCACGGAGCAGCCAGCTTACCACAATCAGAACGCTCAATCGTGTGGTCGTTGTCTTGATGGCTACAACAGTGAAAAGAAGAGGCGGTCAGTAGTTGCCACGCTTTGTCGAAAATCCCAGGGAAGCCGAGACGAAGCAGTCTTTATATAGCTGGTGGTGGTGCTTTTCACGGCGATAAAGATGTCGTCAATTTCCAGTGCAGTTACCACGGAGCAGCCAGCTTGCCGCAATCAGAACTGTCAATCGTGTGATCGTTGTTTGTATGGCTATAACAGTGAAAAGAAGAGGCGCTCGGTAGTTGCCACGCGTGGTCGCAAATCTAAGGGAAGCAGAGACGAAGCAGTCGTTATATAGCTGGTGGTGGCGCTATTCACGGCGATAAAGATGACGTCATTTTCCACCGCAGTTGTCACGGAGCAGCCAGGTTGCCACAATCAGGACTCTCAATCGAGTGGTCGTTGTCGTGATAGCTATAACTGTGAAAAGAAGAGGCGCTCAGTAGTTGCCACGCGTGGTCGCAAATCCCTGGGAATCCGAGGCGATGCAGTCGTTACATAGTTGGTGGTGGCGCTATTCACGATAATAAATATGACGTCATTTCTAGTGCAGTTATCACGGAGCAGCCAGCTTGCCACAATCAGAACGCTCAATCGTGTGGTCGTTGTCTTGATGGCTATAAAATTGAAAAGAAGAGGCGCTCAATAGTTGAGACGCGTGGTAGCAAATCCCAGTGAAGGCGAGGCGATGCAGTCGCTTCATAGCTGGTGGTGGTGCAATTCACGACGATAAATATGACGTCATTTCTAGTGCAGTTATTACGGAGCAGCCAGCTTGCCACAATCAGAACGCTCAATCGTGTGGTCGTTGTCTTGATGGCTACAACAGTGAAAAGAAGAGGCGCTCACTTGTCTCCACGCGTGGTCGCAAATCCCAGGGAATCCGAGGCGATGCAGCCGTTATATAGCTGGTGGTGGCGCTATTCACTACGCTAAAGATAACGACATTTTCCAGTGAAGTTATCACGGAGCAGCCAGCTTCCCACAATCAGAACTGTCAATCGTGTGGTCGTAGTGCCGATGGCTATAACAGTGAAAAGAAGAGGCGCTCAGTAGTTGCCACGCGTGGTCGCAAATCCCAGGGAATCCGAGACGATGCAGTCGTTATATAGCTGGTGATGGCGCTATTAATACCGATAAAGATGACATCATTTCCAGTGCAGTTATCACGTAGCAGCCAGCTTGCCACAATCTTAACAGTCAATCATGTGGTCGTTGTCTTGATGGCTACAACAGTGAAAGAAGAGGCGCTCAGTAGTTGCCACGCGTGGTCGCAAATCCCAGGGAAGCCGAGACGATGCAGTCGTTATATAGCTGGTGGTGGCGCTATTCACGGCGATAAAGATGCGTCATTTTCCTGAGAAGGTATCACGGAGCAGCCAGCTTGCCACAATCAGAACTGTCAATCGTGTGGTCGTTGTCTTGATGGCTATAACAGTGAAAAGAAGAGGCGCTCAGTAGTTGCCACGCGTGGTCGCAATTCCCAGGGAAGCCGAGGCGATGCAGTCGTTATATAAATGGTAGTGGCGCTATTCGCGACAATAAATATGACGTCATCTACAGCGCAGTTATCACGGAGCAGCCACCTTGCCACAATCAGAACGCTCAATCGTGTGGTCGTTGTCTTGATGGCTACAACAGTGAAAAGAAGAGGCGCTCAGTAGTTGCCACGCGTGGTCGCAAATCCCAGGGAAGCCGAGACGATGCAGCCGTTATAAAGCTGGTGGTGGCGCTATTCACGACGATAAAGATGACGTCAATTTCCAGTGCAGTTACCACGGAGCAGCCAGCTTGCCGCAATCAGAACTGTCAATCGTGTGATCGTTGTCTGGATGGCTATAACAGTGAAAAGAAGAGGCGCTCGGTAGTTGCCATGCGTGGTCGCAAATCCAAGGGAAGCAGAGACGAAGCAGTCGTTATATAGCTGGTGGTGGCGCTATTCACGGCGATAAAGATGACGTCATTTTCCACCGCAGTTGTCACGGAGCAGCCAGGTTGCCACAATCAGAACTGTCAATCGTGTTGTCGTTGTCTTGAAGACCATAACAGTGAAACGAAGAGGCGCTCAGTAGTTGCCACGCGTGGTCGCAAGTCCCAGGGAAGCCGAGGCGATGCAGTCGTTATATAAATGGTGGTGGCGCTATTCACGATGATAAATATGACGTCATTTCCAGTGCAGTTATCACGGAGCAGCCAGCTTACCACAATCAGAACGCTCAATCGTGTGGTCGTTGTCTTGATGGCTACAACAGTGAAAAGAAGAGGCGGTCAGTAGTTGCCACGCTTTGTCGAAAATCCCAGGGAAGCCGAGACGAAGCAGTCTTTATATAGCTGGTGGTGGTGCTTTTCACGGCGATAAAGATGACGTCAATTTCCAGTGCAGTTACCACGGAGCAGCCAGCTTGCCGCAATCAGAACTGTCAATCGTGTGATCGTTGTTTGGATGGCTATAACAGTGAAAAGAAGAGGCGCTCGGTAGTTGCCACGCGTGGTCGCAAATCCAAGGGAAGCAGAGACGAAGCAGTCGTTATATAGCTGGTGGTGGCGCTATTCACGGCGATAAAGATGACGTCATTTTCCACCGCAGTTGTCACGGAGCAGCCAGGTTGCCACAATCAGGACTCTCAATCGAGTGGTCGTTGTCGTGATAGCTATAACTGTGAAAAGAAGAGGCGCTCAGTAGTTGCCACGCGTGGTCGCAAATCCCTGGGAATCCGAGGCGATGCAGTCGTTACATAGTTGGTGGTGGCGCTATTCACGATAATAAATATGACGTCATTTCTAGTGCAGTTATCACGGAGCAGCCAGCTTGCCACAATCAGAACGCTCAATCGTGTGGTCGTTGTCTTGATGGCTACAACAGTGAAACGAAGAGGCGCTCAATAGTTGCAACGAGTGGCCGCAAATCGCAGGGAAGCCGAGGCGATACAGTCGTTATATAGCTGGTGGTGGCGCTATTCACGACGATAAAGATGACGTCCTTTTCCAGTGCAGTTACCACGGAGCAGCCAGCTTGACACAATCAGAACTGTCAATCGTGTGAGTGTTGTCTTGATGGCTATAACAGTGAAAAGAAGAGGCGCTAAGTAGTTGCCACGCGTGGTCGCAAATCACAGGGAAGCCGAGACGAAGCAGTCGTTATATAGCTGGTGGTGGCGCTATTCACGGCGATAAAGATGACGTCGTTTTCCAGTGCAGTTATCACGGAGTAGCCAGGTTGCCACAATCAGAACTGTCAATCGTGTGGTCGTTGTCTTGATGGCTATAACAGTGAAAAGAAAAGGCGCTCAGTATTTGCCAAGCTTGGTCGCAAGTCCCAGGGAAGCCGAGGCGATGCAGTCGTTATATAAATGGTGGTGGCGCTATTCACGACGATAAATATGATGTCATTTCCAGTGCAGTTATCACGGAGCAGCCAGCTTGCCGCAATCAGAACGCTCAATCGCGTGGTCGTTGTCTTGATGGCTACAACAGTGAAAAGAAGAGGCGGTCAGTAGTTGCCACGCGTGGTCGCAAATCCCAGGGAATTCGAGGCGATGCAGTCGTTATATAGCTGGTGGTGGCGCTATTCACGATAATAAATAGGACGTCATTTCTAGTGCAGTTATCACGGAGCAGCCAGCTTGCCACAATCAGAAGTGTCAATCGTGTTGTCGTTGTCTTGATGGCTATAACAGCGAAAAGAAGAGGCGCTCAATAGTTGCCACGCGTGGTCGCAAATCCCAGTGAAGCCGAGGCGATGCAGCCGTTACATCGCTGGTGGTGGCGCTGTTCATGACGATAAAGATGTCTTTTTCCTGTGAAGTTATCACGGAGCAGCCAAGTTGCCACAATCAGAACTGTCAATCGTGTTGTCGTTGTCTTGATGGCTATAACAGTGAAAAGAAGAGGCGCTCAGTAGTTGCCACGCGTGGTCGCAAATCCCAGGGAAGCCGAGACGATGCAGTCGTATATAGCTGGTGGTGGCGCTATTCACGACGATATAGATGACGCCAATTTCCAGTGCAGTTACCACGGAGCAGCCAGCTTGCCGCAATCAGAACTGTCAATCGTGTGGTCGTTGTCTTGATGGCTATAACAGTGAAAAGAAAAGGCGCTCAGTAGTTGCCACGCGTGGTCGCAAGTCCCAGGGAAGCCGAGGCGATGCAGTCGTTATATAAATGGTAGTGGCGCTATTCGCGACAATAAATATGACGTCATTTACAGCGCAGTTATCACGGAGCAGCCACCTTGCCACAATCAGAACGCTCAATCGTGTGGTCGTTGTCTTGATGGCTACAACAGTGAAAAGAAGTGGCGCTCAGTAGTTGTCACGCGTGGTCGTAAGTCCCAGGGAAGCCGAGGCGATGCAGTCGTTATACAAATGGTGGTGGCGTTATTCACGACGATAAATATGGGCGTCATTTGCAGTGCAGTTGTCACGGAGCACCTCGCTTGCCACAATCAGAACCGTCCATCGTGTTGTCGTTGTCTTGATGGCTATAACAGCGAAAAGAAGAGGCGCTCAGTAGTTGCCACGCGTGGTCGCAAGCCCCAGGGAAGCAGAGGCGATGCAGTCGTTATATAGCTGGTGGTGGCGCTATTCACAACGATAAAGATGACGTCATTTTCCAGCGCAGTTATAACGGAGCAACCAGCTTGCCACAATCAGAAGTGTCAATCGTGTTGTCGTTGTCTTGATGGCTATAACAGCGAAAAGAAGAGGCGCTCAATAGTTGCCACGCGAAGGTCGCAAATCCCAGTGAAGTCGAGGCGATGCAGCCGTTACATAGCTGGTGGTGGCGCTATTCATGACGATAAAGATGACGTCATTTTCCTGTGAAGTTATCACGGAGCAGCCAAGTTGCCACAATCAGAAATGTCAACCGTGTTGTCGTTGTCTTGATGGCTATAACAGTGAAAAGAAGAGGCGCTCAGTAGTTGCCACGCGTGGTCGCAAATCCAGGGAAGCCGGAGCGATGATGTCGATATATAGCTGGTGGTGGCGCTATTCACGACGGTAAAGATGACGTCATTTTCCAGCGCAGTTAAAACGGAGCTGACAGCTTGCCACAATCAGAAGTGTCAATCGTGTTGTCGTTGTCTTGATGGCTATAACAGTGAAAAAGAAGAGGCGCTCAATAGTTGCCACGCGTGGTCGCAAATCCCAGTGAAGCCGAGGCGATGCAGCCGTTACATCGCTGGTGGTGGCGCTGTTCATGACGATAAAGATGTCGTCATTTTCTGTGAAGTTATCACGGAGCAGCCAAGTTGCCACAATCAGAACTGTCAATCGTGTTGTCGTTGTCTTGATGGCTATAACAGTGAAAAGAAGAGGCGCTCAGTAGTTGCCACGCGTGGTCGCAAATCCCAGGGAAGCCGAGACGAAGCAGTCGTTATATAGCTGTGGTGGCGCTATTCACGGCGATAAAGATGACGTCGTTTTCCAGTGCAGTTATCACGGAGTAGCCAGCTTACCACAATCAGAACGCTCAATCGTGTGGTCGTTGTCTTGATGGCTACAACAGTGAAAAGAAGAGGCGGTCAGTAGTTGCCACGCTTTGTCGAAAATCCCAGGGAATTCGAGGCGATGCAGTCGTTATATAGCTGGTGGTGGCGCTATTCACGACGATAAAGATGACGTCATTTTCCAGCGCAGTTATCACGGAGCAGCCAGCTTGCCACAATCAGAACTGTCAATCGTGTTGTCGTTGTCTTGATGGCTATAAAATTGAAAAGAAGAGGCGCTCAATAGTTGAGACGCGTGGTAGCAAATCCCAGTGAAGGCGAGGCGATGCAGTCGCTACATAGCTGGTGGTGGTGCAATTCACGACGATAAATATGACGTCATTTCTAGTGCAGTTATTACGGAGCAGCCAGCTTGTCACAATCAGAACGCTCAATCGTGTGGTCGTTGTCTTGATGGCTACAACAGTGAAAAGAAGAGGCGCTCACTTGTCTCCACGCGTGGGTCGCAAATCCAGGGAATCCGAGGCGATGCAGCCGTTATATAGCTGGTGGTGGCGCTATTCACTACGCTAAAGATGACATTTTCCAGTGAAGTTATCACGGAGCAGCCAGCTTCCCACAATCAAAACTGTCAATCGTGTGGTCGTAGTGCCGATGGCTATAACAGTGAAAAGAAGAGGCGCTCAGTAGCTGCCACGCGTGGTCGCAAATCCCAGGGAATCCGAGACGATGCAGTCGTTATATAGCTGGTGATGGCGCTATTAATACCGATAAAGATGACATCATTTCCAGTGCAGTTATCACGTAGCAGCCAGCTTGCCACAATCTTAACAGTCAATCATGTGGTCGTTGTCTTGATGGCTACAACAGTGAAAGAAGAGGCGCTCAGTAGTTGCCACGCGTGGTCGCAAATCCCAGGGAAGCCGAGACGATGCAGTCGTTATATAGCTGGTGGTGGCGCTATTCACGGCGATAAAGATGCGTCATTTTCCTGAGAAGTTATCACGGAGCAGCCAGCTTGCCACAATCAGAACTGTCAATCGTGTGGTCGTTGTCTTGATGGCTATAACAGTGAAAAGAAGAGGCGCTCAGTAGTTGCCACGCGTGGTCGCAATTCCCAGGGAAGCCGAGGCGATGCAGTCGTTATATAAATGGTAGTGGCGCTATTCGCGACAATAAATATGACGTCATTTACAGCGCAGTTATCACGGAGCAGCCACCTTGCCACAATCAGAACGCTCAATCGTGTGGTCGTTGTCTTGATGGCTACAACAGTGAAAAGAAGAGGCGCTCAGTAGTTGCCACGCGTGGTCGCAAATCCCAGGGAAGCCGAGACGATGCAGCCGTTTATATAGCTGGTGGTGGCGCTATTCACGACGATAAAGATGACGTCAATTTCCAGTGCAGTTACCACGGAGCAGCCAGCTTGCCGCAATCAGAACTGTCAATCGTGTGATCGTTGTCTGGATGGCTATAACAGTGAAAAGAAGAGGCGCTCGGTAGTTGCCACGCGTGGTCGCAAATCCAAGGGAAGCAGAGACGAAGCAGTCGTTATATAGCTGGTGGTGGCGCTATTCACGGCGATAAAGATGACGTCATTTTCCACCGCAGTTGTCACGGAGCAGCCAGGTTGCCACAATCAGAACTGTCAATCGTGTTGTCGTTGTCTTGAAGACCATAACAGTGAAACGAAGAGGCGCTCAGTAGTTGCCACGCGTGGTCGCAAGTCACAGGGAAGCCGAGGCGATGCAGTCGTTATATAAATGGTGTGGCGCTATTCACGATGATAAATATGACGTCATTTCCAGTGCAGTTATCACGGAGCAGCCAGCTTACCACAATCAGAACGCTCAATCGTGTGGTCGTTGTCTTGATGGCTACAACAGTGAAAAGAAGAGGCGGTCAGTAGTTGCCACGCTTTGTCGAAAATCCCAGGGAAGCCGAGACGAAGCAGTCTTTATATAGCTGGTGGTGGTGCTTTTCACGGCGATAAAGATGACGTCAATTTCCAGTGCAGTTACCACGGAGCAGCCAGCTTGCCGCAATCAGAACTGTCAATCGTGTGATCGTTGTTTGGATGGCTATAACAGTGAAAAGAAGAGGCGCTCGGTAGTTGCCACGCGTGGTCGCAAATCCAAGGGAAGCAGAGACGAAGCAGTCGTTATATAGCTGGTGGTGGCGCTATTCACGGCGATAAAGATGACGTCATTTTCCACCGCAGTTGTCACGGAGCAGCCAGGTTGCCACAATCAGGACTCTCAATCGAGTGGTCGTTGTCGTGATAGCTATAACTGTGAAAAGAAGAGGCGCTCAGTAGTTGCCACGCGTGGTCGCAAATCCCTGGGAATCCGAGGCGATGCAGTCGTTACATAGTTGGTGGTGGCGCTATTCACGATAATAAATATGACGTCATTTCTAGTGCAGTTATCACGGAGCAGCCAGCTTGCCACAATCAGAACGCTCAATCGTGTGGTCGTTGTCTTGATGGCTACAACAGTGAAACGAAGAGGCGCTCAATAGTTGCAACGAGTGGCCGCAAATCGCAGGGAAGCCGAGGCGATAGAGTCGTTATATAGCTGGTGGTGGCGCTATTCACGACGATAAAGATGACGTCCTTTTCCAGTGCAGTTACCACGGAGCAGCCAGCTTGACACAATCAGAACTGTCAATCGTGTGAGTGTTGTCTTGATGGCTATAACAGTGAAAAGAAGAGGCGCTAAGTAGTTGCCACGCGTGGTCGCAAATCACAGGGAAGCCGAGACGAAGCAGTCGTTATATAGCTGGTGGTGGCGCTATTCACGGCGATAAAGATGACGTCGTTTTCCAGTGCAGTTATCACGGAGTAGCCAGGTTGCCACAATCAGAACTGTCAATCGTGTGGTCGTTGTCTTGATGGCTATAACAGTGAAAAGAAAAGGCGCTCAGTAGTTGCCAAGCTTGGTCGCAAGTCCCAGGGAAGCCGAGGCGATGCAGTTGTTATATAAATGGTGGTGGCGCTATTCACGACGATAAATATGATGTCATTTCCAGTGCAGTTATCACGGAGCAGCCAGCTTGCCGCAATCAGAACGCTCAATCGCGTGGTCGTTGTCTTGATGGCTACAACAGTGAAAAGAAGAGGCGGTCAGTAGTTGCCACGCGTGGTCGCAAATCCCAGGGAATTCGAGGCGATGCAGTCGTTATATAGCTGGTGGTGGCGCTATTCACAACGATAAAGATGACGTCATTTTCCAGCGCAGTTATAACGGAGCAGCCAGCTTGCCACAATCAGAAGTGTCAATCGTGTTGTCGTTGTCTTGATGGCTATAACAGCGAAAAGAAGAGGCGCTCAATAGTTGCCACGCGTGGTCGCAAATCCCAGTGAAGCCGAGGCGATGCAGCCGTTACATCGCTGGTGGTGGCGCTGTTCATGACGATAAAGATGTCATTTTCCTGTGAAGTTATCACGGAGCAGCCAAGTTGCCACAATCAGAACTGTCAATCGTGTTGTCGTTGTCTTGATGGCTATAACAGTGAAAAGAAGAGGCGCTCAGTAGTTGCCACGCGTGGTCGCAAATCCCAGGGAAGCCGAGACGATGCAGTCGTTATATAGCTGGTGGTGGCGCTATTCACGACGATATAGATGACGCCAATTTCCAGTGCAGTTACCACGGAGCAGCCAGCTTGCCGCAATCAGAACTGTCAATCGTGTGGTCGTTGTCTTGATGGCTATAACAGTGAAAAGAAAAGGCGCTCAGTAGTTGCCACGCGTGGTCGCAAGTCCCAGGGAAGCCGAGGCGATGCAGTCGTTATATAGCTGGTGGTGGCGCTATTCACGGCGATAAAGATGACGTCATTTTCCACCGCAGTTATCACGGAGCAGCCAGGTTGCCACAATCTGAACTGTCAATAGTGTGGTCGTGGTCTTGATGGCTATAACAGTGAAAAGAAGAGGCGCTCAGTAGTTGCCACGCGTGGTCGCAAGTCCCAGGGAAGCCGAGGCGATGCAGTCGTTATATAAATGGTGGTGGAGCTATTCACGACGATAAATATGACGTAATTTCCAGTGCAGTTATCACGGAGCAGCCAGCTTACCACAATCAGAACGCTCAATCGTGTTGTCGTTGTCTTGATGGCTAAAACAGTGAAAAGAAGAGGCGGTCAGTAGTTGCCACGCTTTGTCGAAAATCCCATGGAATTCGAGGCGATGCAGTCGTTATATAGCTGGTGGTGGCGCTATTCACAACGATAAAGATGACGTCATTTTCCAGCGCAGTTATCACGGAGCAGCCAGCTTGCCACAATCAGAACTGTCAATCGTGTTGTCGTTGTCTTGATGGCTATAAAAGTGAAAAGAAGATTCGCTCAATAGTTGAGACGCGTGGTAGCAAATCCCAGTGAAGGCGAGGCGATGCAGTCGTTACATAGCTGGTGGTGGCGCAATTCACGACGATAAATATGACGTCATTTCTAGTGCAGTTATTACGGAGCAGCCAGCTTGCCACAATCAGAACGCTCAATCGTGTGGTCGTTGTCTTGATGGCTACAACAGTGAAAAGAAGAGGCGCTCACTTGTTGCCACGCGTGGCCACAAATCCCAGGGAATCCGAGGCGATGCAGTCGTTATATAGCTGGTGGTGGCGCTATTCACTACGCTAAAGATGACGTCATTTTCCAGTGAAGTTATCACTAAGCAGCCAGCTTCCTACAATCAGAACACTCAATCGTGTGGTCGTAGTGCTGATGGCTATAACAGTGAAAAGAAGAGGCGCTCAGTAGTTGCCACGCGTGGTCGCAAATCCCAGGGAATCCGAGACGATGAAGTCGTTATATAGCTGGTGGTGGCGCTATTAATACCGATAAAGATGACATCATTTCCAGTGCAGTTAACACGTAGCAGCCAGCTTGCCACAATCTTAAAGGTCAATCATGTGGTCGTTGTCTTGATGGCTACAACAGTGAAAGAAGAGGCGCTCAGTAGTTGCCACGCGTGGTCGCAACTCCCAGGGAAGCCGAGGCGATGCAGTCGTTATATAAATGGTAGTGGCGCTATTCGCGACAATAAATATGACGTCATTTACAGCGCAGTTATCACGGAGCAGCCACCTTGCCACAATCAGAACGCTCAATCGTGTGGTCGTTGTCTTGATGGCTACAACAGTGAAAAGAAGAGGCGCTCAGTAGTTGCCACGCGTGGTCGGAAATCCCAGGGAAGCCGAGGCGATGCAGTCGTTATACAAATGGTGGTGGCGTTATTCACGACGATAAATATGGCGTCATTTGCAGTGCAGTTGTCACGGAGCACCTCGCTTGCCACAATCAGAACCGTCCATCGTGTTGTCGTTGTCTTGATGGCTATAACAGCGAAAAGAAGAGGCGCTCAGTAGTTGCCACGCGTGGTCGCAAATCCCAGGAAAGCCGAGGCGATGCAGTCGTTATATAGCTGGTGGTGGCGCATTTCACGACGATAAAGATGACGTGATTATCCAGTGCAGTTATCACAGAGCAGCCAGCTTGCCACAATAAGTACTGTCAATTGTGTTGTCGTTGTCTTGATGGCTATAACAGTGAAAAGAATAGGCGCTCAGTAATTGCCACCCGTGGTCGCAAATCCCATGGAAGCCGAAACGATGCAGTCGTTATATAGCTGGTGGTGGCGCTATTCACGACGATAAAGATGACGTCGTTTTCCAGTGCACTTATCACGGAGCAACCAGCTTGCCACAATCTTAACGGTCAATCATGTGGTCGTTGTCTTGATGGCTACAACAGTGAAAGAAGAGGCGCTCAGTAGTTGCCACGCGTGGTCGCAAATCCCAGGGAAGCCGAGACGATGCAGTCGTTATATAGCTGGTGGTGGCGCTATTCACGGCGATAAAGATGCGTCATTTTCCTGAGAAGTTATCACGGAGCAGCCAGCTTGCCACAATCAGAACTGTCAATCGTGTGGTCGTTGTCTTGATGGCTATAGCAGTGAAAAGAAGAGGCGCTCAGTAGTTGCCACGCGTGGTCGCAAGTCCCAGGGAAGCCGAGGCGATGCAGTCGTTATATAAATGGTAGTGGCGCTATTCGCGACAATAAATATAACGTCATTTACAGCGCAGTTATCACGGAGCAGCCACCTTGCCACAATCAGAACGCTCAATCGTGTGGTCGTTGTCTTGATGGCTACAACAGTGAAAAGAAGAGGCGCTCAGTAGTTGCCACGCGTGGTCGCAAATCCCAGGGAAGCCGAGACGATGCAGCCGTTATATAGCTGGTGGTGGCGCTATTCACGACGATAAAGATGACGTCATTTTCCACCGCAGTTGTCACGGAGCAGCCAGGTTGCCACAATCAGAACTGTCAATCGTGTTGTCGTTGTCTTGAAGACCATAACAGTGAAACGAAGAGGCGCTCAGTAGTTGCCACGCGTGGTCGCAAGTCCCAGGGAAGCCGAGGCGATGCAGTCGTTATATAAATGGTGGTGGCGCTATTCACGATGATAAATATGACGTCATTTCCAGTGCAGTTATCACGGAGCAGCCAGCTTACCACAATCAGAACGCTCAATCGTGTGGTCGTTGTCTTGATGGCTACAACAGTGAAAAGAAGAGGCGGTCAGTAGTTGCCACGCTTTGTCGAAAATCCCAGGGAAGCCGAGACGAAGCAGTCTTTATATAGCTGGTGTTGGTGCTTTTCACGGCGATAAAGATGACGTCAATTTCCAGTGCAGTTACCACGGAGCAGCCAGATTGCCGCAATCAGAACTGTCAATCGTGTGATCGTTGTTTGGATGGCTATAACAGTGAAAAGAAGAGGCGCTCGGTAGTTGCCACGCGTGGTCGCAAATCCAAGGGAAGCAGAGACGAAGCAGTCGTTATATAGCTGGTGGTGGCGCTATTCACGGCGATAAAGATGACGTCATTTTCCACCGCAGTTGTCACGGAGCAGCCAGGTTGCCACAATCAGGACTCTCAATCGAGTGGTCGTTGTCGTGATAGCTCTAACTGTGAAAAGAAGAGGCGCTCAGTAGTTGCCACGCGTGGTCGCAAATCCCTGGGAATCCGAGGCGATGCAGTCGTTACATAGTTGGTGGTGGCGCTATTCACGATAATAAATATGACGTCATTTCTAGTGCAGTTATCACGGAGCAGCCAGCTTGCCACAATCAGAACGCTCAATCGTGTGGTCGTTGTCTTGATGGCTACAACAGTGAAACGAAGAGGCGCTCAATAGTTGCAACGAGTGGCCGCAAATCGCAGGGAAGCCGAGGCGATACAGTCGTTATATAGCTGGTGGTGGCGCTATTCACGACGATAAAGATGACGTCCTTTTCCAGTGCAGTTACCACGGAGCAGCCAGCTTGACACAATCAGAACTGTCAATCGTGTGAGTGTTGTCTTGATGGCTATAACAGTGAAAAGAAGAGGCGCTAAGTAGTTGCCACGCGTGGTCGCAAATCACAGGGAAGCCGAGACGAAGCAGTCGTTATATAGCTGGTGGTGGCGCTATTCACGGCGATAAAGATGACGTCGTTTTCCAGTGCAGTTATCACGGAGTAGCCAGGTTGCCACAATCAGAACTGTCAATCGTGTGGTCGTTGTCTTGATGGCTATAACAGTGAAAAGAAAAGGCGCTCAGTAGTTGCCAAGCTTGGTCGCAAGTCCCAGGGAAGCCGAGGCGATGCAGTCGTTATATAAATGGTGGTGGCGCTATTGACGACGATAAATATGATGTCATTTCCAGTGCAGTTATCACGGAGCAGCCAGCTTGCCGCAATCAGAACGCTCAATCGCGTGGTCGTTGTCTTGATGGCTACAACAGTGAAAAGAAGAGGCGGTCAGTAGTTGCCACGCGTGGTCGCAAATCCCAGGGAATTCGAGGCGATGCAGTCGTTATATAGCTGGTGGTGGCGCTATTCACAACGATAAAGATGACGTCATTTTCCAGCGCAGTTATAACGGAGCAGCCAGCTTGCCACAATCAGAAGTGTCAATCGTGTTGTCGTTGTCTTGATGGCTATAACAGCGAAAAGAAGAGGCGCTCAATAGTTGCCACGCGTGGTCGCAAATGCCAGTGAAGCCGAGGCGATGCAGCCGTTACATCGCTGGTGGTGGCGCTGTTCATGACGATAAAGATGTCATTTTCCTGTGAAGTTGTCACGGAGCAGCCAAGTTGCCACAATCAGAACTGTCAATCGTGTTGTCGTTGTCTTGATGGCTATAACAGTGAAAAGAAGAGGCGCTCAGTAGTTGCCACGCGTGGTCGCAAATCCCAGGGAAGCCGAGACGATGCAGTCGTTATATAGCTGGTGGTGGCGCTATTCACGACGATATAGATGACGCCAATTTCCAGTGCAGTTACCACGGAGCAGCCAGCTTGCCGCAATCAGAACTGTCAATCGTGTGATCGTTGTCTGGATGGCTATAACAGTGAAAAGAAGAGGCGCTCGGTAGTTGCCACGCGTGGTTGCAAATCCAAGGGAAGCAGAGACGAAGCAGTCGTTATATAGCTGGTGGTGGCGCTATTCACGGCGATAAAGATGACGTCATTTTCCACCGCAGTTATCACGGAGCAGCCAGGTTGCCACAATCTGAACTGTCAATAGTGTGGTCGTGGTCTTGATGGCTATAACAGTGAAAAGAAGAGGCGCTCAGTAGTTGCCACGCGTGGTCGCAAGTCCCAGGGAAGCCGAGGCGATGCAGTCGTTATATAAATGGTGGTGGCGCTATTCACGACGATAAATATGACGTAATTTCCAGTGCAGTTATCACGGAGCAGCCAGCTTACCACAATCAGAACGCTCAATCGTGTTGTCGTTGTCTTGATGGCTAAAACAGTGAAAAGAAGAGGCGGTCAGTAGTTGCCACGCTTTGTCGAAAATCCCAGGGAATTCGAGGCGATGCAGTCGTTATATAGCTGGTGGTGGCGCTATTCACAACGATAAAGATGACGTCATTTTCCAGCGCAGTTATCACGGAGCAGCCAGCTTGCCACAATCAGAACTGTCAATCGTGTTGTCGTTGTCTTGATGGCTATAAAAGTGAAAAGAAGATTCGCTCAATAGTTGAGACGCGTGGTAGCAAATCCCAGTGAAGGCGAGGCGATGCAGTCGTTACATAGCTGGTGGTGGCGCAATTCACGACGATAAATATGACGTCATTTCTAGTGCAGTTATTACGGAGCAGCCAGCTTGCCACAATCAGAACGCTCAATCGTGTGGTCGTTGTCTTGATGGCTACAACAGTGAAAAGAAGAGGCGCTCACTTGTTGCCACGCGTGGCCACAAATCCCAGGGAATCCGAGGCGATGCAGTCGTTATATAGCTGGTGGTGGCGCTATTCACTACGCTAAAGATGACGTCATTTTCCAGTGAAGTTATCACTAAGCAGCCAGCTTCCTACAATCAGAACTCTCAATCATGTGGTCGTAGTGCTGATGGCTATAACAGTGAAAAGAAGAGGCGCTCAGTAGTTGCCACGCGTGGTCGGAAATCCCAGGGAATCCGAGGCGATGCACTCGTTATATAGCTGGTGGTGGCGCTATTAATACCGATAAAGATGACATCATTTCCAGTGCAGTTATCACGTAGCAGCCAGCTTGCCACAATCTTAAAGGTCAATCATGTGGTCGTTGTCTTGATGGCTACAACAGTGAAAGAAGAGGCGCTCAGTAGTTGCCACGCGTGGTCGCAACTCCCAGGGAAGCCGAGGCGATGCAGTCGTTATATAAATGGTAGTGGCGCTATTCGCGACAATAAATATGACGTCATTTACAGCGCAGTTATCACGGAGCAGCCACCTTGCCACAATCAGAACGCTCAATCGTGTGGTCGTTGTCTTGATGGCTACAACAGTGAAAAGAAGAGGCGCTCAGTAGTTGCCACGCGTGGTCGTATGTCCCAGGGAAGCCGAGGCGATGCAGTCGTTATACAAATGGTGGTGGCGTTATTCACGACGATAAATATGGCGTCATTTGCAGTGCAGTTGTCACGGAGCACCTCGCTTGCCACAATCAGAACCGTCCATCGTGTTGTCGTGGTCTTGATGGCTATAACAGCGAAAAGAAGAGGCGCTCAGTAGTTGCCACGCGTGGTCGCAAATCCCAGGAAAGCCGAGGCGATCGATGCACTCGTTATATAGCTGGTGGTGGCGCATTTCACGACCATAAAGATGACGTGATTATCCAGTGCAGTTATCACAGAGCAGCCAGCTTGCCACAATAAGTACTGTTAATGGTGTGGTCGTTGTCTTGATGGCTATAGCAGTGAAAAGAAGAGGCGCTCAGTAGTTGCCACGCGTGGTCGCAAGTCTCAGGGAAGCCGAGGCGATGCAGTCGTTATATAAATGGTGGTGGCGTTATTCACGACGATAAAGATGGCGTCATTTGCAGTGCAGTTATCACGGAGCACCTAGCTTGTTACAATCAGAACTGTCAATTGTGTTGTCGTTGTCTTGATGGCTATAACAGTGAAAAGAATAGGCGCTCAGTAATTGCCACCCGTGGTCGCAAATCCCAGGGAAGCCGAGACGATGCAGTCGTTATATAGCTGGTGGTGGCGCTATTCACGACGATAAAGATGACGTCATTTTCCAGCGCAGTTATCACGGAGCAGCCAGCTTGCCACAATCAGAACTGTCAATCGTGTTGTCGTTGTCTTGATGGCTATAAAAGTGAAAAGAAGATTCGCTCAATAGTTGAGACGCGTGGTAGCAAATCCCAGTGAAGGCGAGGCGATGCAGTCGTTACATAGCTGGTGGTGGCGCAATTCACGACGATAAATATGACGTCATTTCTAGTGCAGTTATTACGGAGCAGCCAGCTTGCCACAATCAGAACGCTCAATCGTGTGGTCGTTGTCTTGATGGCTACAACAGTGAAAAGAAGAGGCGCTCACTTGTTGCCACGCGTGGCCACAAATCCCAGGGAATCCGAGGCGATGCAGTCGTTATATAGCTGGTGGTGGCGCTATTCACTACGCTAAAGATGACGTCATTTTCCAGTGAAGTTATCACTAAGCAGCCAGCTTCCTACAATCAGAACACTCAATCGTGTGGTCGTAGTGCTGATGGCTATAACAGTGAAAAGAAGAGGCGCTCAGTAGTTGCCACGCGTGGTCGCAAATCCCAGGGAATCCGAGACGATGAAGTCGTTATATAGCTGGTGGTGGCGCTATTAATACCGATAAAGATGACATCATTTCCAGTGCAGTTAACACGTAGCAGCCAGCTTGCCACAATCTTAAAGGTCAATCATGTGGTCGTTGTCTTGATGGCTACAACAGTGAAAGAAGAGGCGCTCAGTAGTTGCCACGCGTGGTCGCAACTCCCAGGGAAGCCGAGGCGATGCAGTCGTTATATAAATGGTAGTGGCGCTATTCGCGACAATAAATATGACGTCATTTACAGCGCAGTTATCACGGAGCAGCCACCTTGCCACAATCAGAACGCTCAATCGTGTGGTCGTTGTCTTGATGGCTACAACAGTGAAAAGAAGAGGCGCTCAGTAGTTGCCACGCGTGGTCGGAAATCCCAGGGAAGCCGAGGCGATGCAGTCGTTATACAAATGGTGGTGGCGTTATTCACGACGATAAATATGGCGTCATTTGCAGTGCAGTTGTCACGGAGCACCTCGCTTGCCACAATCAGAACCGTCCATCGTGTTGTCGTTGTCTTGATGGCTATAACAGCGAAAAGAAGAGGCGCTCAGTAGTTGCCACGCGTGGTCGCAAATCCCAGGAAAGCCGAGGCGATGCAGTCGTTATATAGCTGGTGGTGGCGCATTTCACGACGATAAAGATGACGTGATTATCCAGTGCAGTTATCACAGAGCAGCCAGCTTGCCACAATAAGTACTGTCAATTGTGTTGTCGTTGTCTTGATGGCTATAACAGTGAAAAGAATAGGCGCTCAGTAATTGCCACCCGTGGTCGCAAATCCCATGGAAGCCGAAACGATGCAGTCGTTATATAGCTGGTGGTGGCGCTATTCACGACGATAAAGATGACGTCGTTTTCCAGTGCACTTATCACGGAGCAACCAGCTTGCCACAATCTTAACGGTCAATCATGTGGTCGTTGTCTTGATGGCTACAACAGTGAAAGAAGAGGCGCTCAGTAGTTGCCACGCGTGGTCGCAAATCCCAGGGAAGCCGAGACGATGCAGTCGTTATATAGCTGGTGGTGGCGCTATTCACGGCGATAAAGATGCGTCATTTTCCTGAGAAGTTATCACGGAGCAGCCAGCTTGCCACAATCAGAACTGTCAATCGTGTGGTCGTTGTCTTGATGGCTATAGCAGTGAAAAGAAGAGGCGCTCAGTAGTTGCCACGCGTGGTCGCAAGTCCCAGGGAAGCCGAGGCGATGCAGTCGTTATATAAATGGTAGTGGCGCTATTCGCGACAATAAATATAACGTCATTTACAGCGCAGTTATCACGGAGCAGCCACCTTGCCACAATCAGAACGCTCAATCGTGTGGTCGTTGTCTTGATGGCTACAACAGTGAAAAGAAGAGGCGCTCAGTAGTGTCCACGCGTGGTCGCAAATCCCAGGGAAGCCGAGACGATGCAGCCGTTATATAGCTGGTGGTGGCGCTATTCACGACGATAAAGATGACGTCATTTTCCACCGCAGTTGTCACGGTGCAGCCAGGTTGCCACAATCAGAACTGTCAATCGTGTTGTCGTTGTCTTGAAGACCATAACAGTGAAACGAAGAGGCGCTCAGTAGTTGCCACGCGTGGTCGCAAGTCCCAGGGAAGCCGAGGCGATGCAGTCGTTATATGAATGGTGGTGGCGCTATTCACGATGATAAATATGACGTCATTTCCAGTGCAGTTATCACGGAGCAGCCAGCTTACCACAATCAGAACGCTCAATCGTGTGGTCGTTGTCTTGATGGCTACAACAGTGAAAAGAAGAGGCGGTCAGTAGTTGCCACGCTTTGTCGAAAATCCCAGGGAAGCCGAGACGAAGCAGTCTTTATATAGCTGGTGTTGGTGCTTTTCACGGCGATAAAGATGACGTCAATTTCCAGTGCAGTTACCACGGAGCAGCCAGATTGCCGCAATCAGAACTGTCAATCGTGTGATCGTTGTTTGGATGGCTATAACAGTGAAAAGAAGAGGCGCTCGGTAGTTGCCACGCGTGGTCGCAAATCCAAGGGAAGCAGAGACGAAGCAGTCGTTATATAGCTGGTGGTGGCGCTATTCACGGCGATAAAGATGACGTCATTTTCCACCGCAGTTGTCACGGAGCAGCCAGGTTGCCACAATCAGGACTCTCAATCGAGTGGTCGTTGTCGTGATAGCTCTAACTGTGAAAAGAAGAGGCGCTCAGTAGTTGCCACGCGTGGTCGCAAATCCCTGGGAATCCGAGGCGATGCAGTCGTTACATAGTTGGTGGTGGCGCTATTCACGATAATAAATATGACGTCATTTCTAGTGCAGTTATCACGGAGCAGCCAGCTTGCCACAATCAGAACGCTCAATCGTGTGGTCGTTGTCTTGATGGCTACAACAGTGAAACGAAGAGGCGCTCAATAGTTGCAACGAGTGGCCGCAAATCGCAGGGAAGCCGAGGCGATACAGTCGTTATATAGCTGGTGGTGGCGCTATTCACGACGATAAAGATGACGTCCTTTTCCAGTGCAGTTACCACGGAGCAGCCAGCTTGACACAATCAGAACTGTCAATCGTGTGAGTGTTGTCTTGATGGCTATAACAGTGAAAAGAAGAGGCGCTAAGTAGTTGCCACGCGTGGTCGCAAATCACAGGGAAGCCGAGACGAAGCAGTCGTTATATAGCTGGTGGTGGCGCTATTCACGGCGATAAAGATGACGTCGTTTTCCAGTGCAGTTATCACGGAGTAGCCAGGTTGCCACAATCAGAACTGTCAATCGTGTGGTCGTTGTCTTGATGGCTATAACAGTGAAAAGAAAAGGCGCTCAGTAGTTGCCAAGCTTGGTCGCAAGTCCCAGGGAAGCCGAGGCGATGCAGTCGTTATATAAATGGTGGTGGCGCTATTCACGACGATAAATATGATGTCATTTCCAGTGCAGTTATCACGGAGCAGCCAGCTTGCCGCAATCAGAACGCTCAATCGCGTGGTCGTTGTCTTGATGGCTACAACAGTGAAAAGAAGAGGCGGTCAGTAGTTGCCACGCGTGGTCGCAAATCCCAGGGAATTCGAGGCGATGCAGTCGTTATATAGCTGGTGGTGGCGCTATTCACAACGATAAAGATGACGTCATTTTCCAGCGCAGTTATAACGGAGCAGCCAAGTTGCCACAATCAGAACTGTCAATCGTGTTGTCGTTGTCTTGATGGCTATAACAGTGAAAAGAAGAGGCGCTCAGTAGTTGCCACGCGTGGTCGCAAATCCCAGGGAAGCCGAGACGATGCAGTCGTTATATAGCTGGTGGTGGCGCTATTCACGACGATATAGATGACGCCAATTTCCAGTGCAGTTACCACGGAGCAGCCAGCTTGCCGCAATCAGAACTGTCAATCGTGTGATCGTTGTCTGGATGGCTATAACAGTGAAAAGAAGAGGCGCTCGGTAGTTGCCACGCGTGGTTGCAAATCCAAGGGAAGCAGAGACGAAGCAGTCGTTATATAGCTGGTGGTGGCGCTATTCACGGCGATAAAGATGACGTCATTTTCCACCGCAGTTATCACGGAGCAGCCAGGTTGCCACAATCTGAACTGTCAATAGTGTGGTCGTGGTCTTGATGGCTATAACAGTGAAAAGAAGAGGCGCTCAGTAGTTGCCACGCGTGGTCGCAAGTCCCAGGGAAGCCGAGGCGATGCAGTCGTTATATAAATGGTGGTGGCGCTATTCACGACGATAAATATGACGTAATTTCCAGTGCAGTTATCACGGAGCAGCCAGCTTACCACAATCAGAACGCTCAATCGTGTTGTCGTTGTCTTGATGGCTAAAACAGTGAAAAGAAGAGGCGGTCAGTAGTTGCCACGCTTTGTCGAAAATCCCAGGGAATTCG
Source organism: Amblyomma americanum (assembly GCF_052857255.1). Classification (NCBI taxonomy): domain Eukaryota; kingdom Metazoa; phylum Arthropoda; class Arachnida; order Ixodida; family Ixodidae; genus Amblyomma; species Amblyomma americanum. The sequence goes on from NC_135502.1 coordinate 164,287,281, forward strand.
AGGCGATGCAGTCGTTATATAGCTGGTGGTGGCGCTATTCACAACGATAAAGATGACGTCATTTTCCAGCGCAGTTATCACGGAGCAGCCAGCTTGCCACAATCAGAACTGTCAATCGTGTTGTCGTTGTCTTGATGGCTATAAAAGTGAAAAGAAGATTCGCTCAATAGTTGAGACGCGTGGTAGCAAATCCCAGTGAAGGCGAGGCGATGCAGTCGTTACATAGCTGGTGGTGGCGCAATTCACGACGATAAATATGACGTCATTTCTAGTGCAGTTATTACGGAGCAGCCAGCTTGCCACAATCAGAACGCTCAATCGTGTGGTCGTTGTCTTGATGGCTACAACAGTGAAAAGAAGAGGCGCTCACTTGTTGCCACGCGTGGCCACAAATCCCAGGGAATCCGAGGCGATGCAGTCGTTATATAGCTGGTGGTGGCGCTATTCACTACGCTAAAGATGACGTCATTTTCCAGTGAAGTTATCACTAAGCAGCCAGCTTCCTACAATCAGAACTCTCAATCATGTGGTCGTAGTGCTGATGGCTATAACAGTGAAAAGAAGAGGCGCTCAGTAGTTGCCACGCGTGGTCGGAAATCCCAGGGAATCCGAGGCGATGCACTCGTTATATAGCTGGTGGTGGCGCTATTAATACCGATAAAGATGACATCATTTCCAGTGCAGTTATCACGTAGCAGCCAGCTTGCCACAATCTTAAAGGTCAATCATGTGGTCGTTGTCTTGATGGCTACAACAGTGAAAGAAGAGGCGCTCAGTAGTTGCCACGCGTGGTCGCAACTCCCAGGGAAGCCGAGGCGATGCAGTCGTTATATAAATGGTAGTGGCGCTATTCGCGACAATAAATATGACGTCATTTACAGCGCAGTTATCACGGAGCAGCCACCTTGCCACAATCAGAACGCTCAATCGTGTGGTCGTTGTCTTGATGGCTACAACAGTGAAAAGAAGAGGCGCTCAGTAGTTGCCACGCGTGGTCGTATGTCCCAGGGAAGCCGAGGCGATGCAGTCGTTATACAAATGGTGGTGGCGTTATTCACGACGATAAATATGGCGTCATTTGCAGTGCAGTTGTCACGGAGCACCTCGCTTGCCACAATCAGAACCGTCCATCGTGTTGTCGTGGTCTTGATGGCTATAACAGCGAAAAGAAGAGGCGCTCAGTAGTTGCCACGCGTGGTCGCAAATCCCAGGAAAGCCGAGGCGATCGATGCACTCGTTATATAGCTGGTGGTGGCGCATTTCACGACCATAAAGATGACGTGATTATCCAGTGCAGTTATCACAGAGCAGCCAGCTTGCCACAATAAGTACTGTTAATGGTGTGGTCGTTGTCTTGATGGCTATAGCAGTGAAAAGAAGAGGCGCTCAGTAGTTGCCACGCGTGGTCGCAAGTCTCAGGGAAGCCGAGGCGATGCAGTCGTTATATAAATGGTGGTGGCGTTATTCACGACGATAAAGATGGCGTCATTTGCAGTGCAGTTATCACGGAGCACCTAGCTTGTTACAATCAGAACTGTCAATTGTGTTGTCGTTGTCTTGATGGCTATAACAGTGAAAAGAATAGGCGCTCAGTAATTGCCACCCGTGGTCGCAAATACCAGGGAAGCCGAGACGATGCAGTCGTTATATAGCTGGTGGTGGCGCTATTCACGACGATAAAGATGACATCGTTTTCCAGTGCACTTATCACGGAGCAGCCAGCTTGCCACAATCTTAACGGTCAATCATGTGGTCGTTGTCTTGATGGCTACAACAGTGAAAGAAGAGGCGCTCAGTAGTTGCCACGCGTGGTCGCAAATCCCAGGGAAGCCGAGACGATGCAGTCGTTATATAGCTGGTGGTGGCGCTATTCACGGCGATAAAGATGCGTCATTTTCCTGAGAAGTTATCACGGAGCAGCCAGCTTGCCACAATCAGAACTGTCAATCGTGTGGTCGTTGTCTTGATGGCTATAACAGTGAAAAGAAGAGGCGCTCAGTAGTTGCCACGCGTGGTCGCAAGTCCCAGGGAAGCCGAGGCTATGCAGTCGTTATATAAATGGTGGTGGCGCTATTCACGACGATAAATATGATGTCATTTCCAGTGCAGTTATCACGGAGCAGCCAGCTTGCCACAATCAGAACGCTCAATCGCATGGTCGTTGTCTTGATGGCTACAACAGTGAAAAGAAGAGGCGGTCAGTAGTTGCCACGCGTGGTCGCAAATCCCAGGGAATTCGAGGCGATGCAGTCGTTATATAGCTGGTGGTGGCGCTATTCACAACGATAAAGATGACGTCATTTTCCAGCGCAGTTATAACGGAGCAGCCAGCTTGCCACAATCAGAAGTGTCAATCGTGTTGTCGATGTCTTGATGGCTATAACAGCGAAAAGAAGAGGCGCTCAATAGTTGCCACGCGAGGTCGCAAATCCCATTGAAGCCGAGGCGTTGCAGCCGTTACATAGCTGGTGGTGGCGCTATTCATGACGATAAAGATGACGTCATTTTCCTGTGAAGTTATCACGGAGCAGCCAAGTTGCCACAATCAGAAATGTCAACCGTGTTGTCGTTGTCTTGATGGCTATAACAGTGAAAAGAAGAGGCGCTCAGTAGTTGCCACGCGTGGTCGCAAATCCCAGGGAAGCCGGAGCGATGCTGTCGATATATAGCTGGTGGTGGCGCTATTCACGACGGTAAAGATGACGTCATTTTCCAGCGCAGTTATAACGGAGCTGACAGCTTGCCACAATCAGAAGTGTCAATCGTGTTGTCGTTGTCTTGATGGCTATAACAGTGAAAAGAAGAGGCGCTCAATAGTTGCCACGCGTGGTCGCAAATCCCAGTGAAGCCGAGGCGATGCAGCCGTTACATCGCTGGTGGTGGCGCTGTTCATGACGATAAAGATGTCGTCATTTTCCTGTGAAGTTATCACGGAGCAGCCGAGTTGCCACAATCAGAACTGTCAATCGTGTTGTCGTTGTCTTGATGGCTATAATAGTGAAAAGAAGAGGCGCTCAGTAGTTGCCACGCGTGGTCGCAAATCCCACGGAATCCGATGCGATGCAGTCGTTATAATGCTGGTTGTGGCGCTCTTCACGGCGATGAAGATGACGTCGTTTTGCAGTGCAGTTATCACGGAGCAGCCAGGATTCCACAATCAGAACTGTCAATAATGTGTTCGTTGCCTTGATGGCTATAACAGTGAAAAGAAGAGGCGCTCAGTAGTTGCCACGCGTGGTCGCAAATCCCAGGGAAGCAGAGGCGATGCAGTCGTTATATAAATGTTGGTGGCGCTATTCACGACGAGAAAGATGACGTCATTTCCAGTACAGTTATCACGGAGCAGCCAGCTTGTCACAATTAAAACGGTCAATCGTGTGGTTGTTGTCTTGATGGCTATAGCAGTGAAAAGAAGAGGCGCTCAGTAGTTGCCACGCGTGGTCGCAAATCCCAGGAAAGCCGAGGCGATGCAGTCGTTATATAGCTGGTGGTGGCGCTATTCACGGCGATAAAGATGACGTCATTTTCCACCGCAGTTATCACGGAGCAGCCAGGTTGCCACAATCAGAACTGTCAATAGTGTGGTCGTGGTCTTGATGGCTATAACAGTGAAAAGAAGGCGCTCAGTAGTTGCCACGCGTGGTCGCAAGTTCCAGGGAAGCCGAGGCGATGCACTCGTTATATAAATGGTGGTGGCGCTATTCATGACGATAAATATGACGTCATTTCCAGTGCAGTTATCACGGAGCAGCCAGCTTACCACAATCAGAACGCTCAATCGTGTGGTCGTTGTCTTGATGGCTAAAACAGTGAAAAGAAGAGGCGGTCAGTAGTTGCCACGCTTTGTCGAAAATCCCAGGGAATTCGAGGCGATGCAGTCGTTATATAGCTGGTGGTGGCGCTATTCATGACGATAAATATGACGTCATTTCCAGTGCAGTTATCACGGAGCAGCCAGCTTACCACAATCAGAACGCTCAATCGTGTGGTCGTTGTCTTGATGGCTAAAACAGTGAAAAGAAGAGGCGGTCAGTAGTTGCCACGCTTTGTCGAAAATCCCAGGGAATTCGAGGTGATGCAGTCGTTATATAGCTGGTGGTGGCGCTATTCACAACGATAAAGATGACGTCATTTTCCAGCGCAGTTATCACGGAGCAGCCAGCTTGTCACAATCAGAACTGTCAATCGTGTTGTCGTTGTCTTGATGGCTATAAAAGTGAAAAGAAGATTCGCTCAATAGTTGAGACGCGTGGTAGCAAATCCCAGTGAAGGCGAGGCGATGCAGTCGTTATATAGCTGGTGGTGGCGCTATTCACTACGCTAAAGATGACGTCATTTTCCAGTGAAGTTATCACTAAGCAGCCAGCTTCCCACAATCAGAACTGTCAATCATGTGGTCGTAGTGCTGATGGCTATAACAGTGAAAAGAAGAGGCGCTCAGTAGTTGCCACGCGTGGTCGCAAATCCCAGGGAATCCGAGACGATGCAGTCGTTATATAGCTGGTGGTGGCGCTATTAATACCGATAAAGATGACATCATTTCCAGTGCAGTTATCACCTAGCAGCCAGCTTGCCACAATCTTAAAGGTCAATCATGTGGTCGTTGTCTTGATGGCTACAACAGTGAAAGAAGAGGCGCTCAGTAGTTGCCACGTGTGGTCGCAAATCGCAGAGAAGCCGAGACTATGAAGTCGTTATATAGCTGGTGGTGGCGCTATTCACGGCGATAAAGATGCGTCATTTTCCTGAGAAGTTATCACGGAGCAGCCAGCTTGCCACAATCAGAACTGTCAATCGTGTGGTCGTTGTCTTGATGGCTATAACAGTGAAAAGAAAAGGCGCTCAGTAGTTGCCACGCGTGGTCGCAAGTCCCAGGGAAGCCGAGGCGATGCAGTCGTTATATAAATGGTAGTGGCGCTATTCGCGACAATAAATATGACGTCATTTACAGCGCAGTTATCACGGAGCAGCCACCTTGCCACAATCAGAACGCTCAATCGTGTGGTCGTTGTCTTGATGGCTACAACAGTGAAAAGATGTGGCGCTCAGTAGTTGTCACGCGTGGTCGTAAGTCCCAGGGAAGCCGAGGCGATGCAGTCGTTATACAAATGGTGGTGGCGTTATTCACGACGATAAATATGGCGTCATTTGCAGTGCAGTTGTCACGGAGCACCTCGCTTGCCACAATCAGAACCGTCCATCGTGTTGTCGTTGTCTTGATGGCTATAACAGCGAAAAGAAGAGGCGCTCAGTAGTTGCCACGCGTGGTCGCAAGCCCCAGGGAAGCAGAGGCGATGCAGTCGTTATATAGCTGGTGGTGGCGCTATTCACAACGATAAAGATGACGTCATTTTCCAGCGCAGTTATAACGGAGCAACCAGCTTGCCACAATCAGAAGTGTCAATCGTGTTGTCGTTGTCTTGATGGCTATAACAGTGAAAAGAAGAGGCGCTCAGTAGTTGCCACGCGTGGTCGCAAATCCCAGGGAAGCCGGAGCGATGATGTCGATATATAGCTGGTGGTGGCGCTATTCACGACGGTAAAGATGACGTCATTTTCCAGCGCAGTTATAACGGAGCTGACAGCTTACCACAATCAGAACGCTCAATCGTGTGGTCGTTGTCTTGATGGCTACAACAGTGAAAAGAAGAGGCGGTCAGTAGTTGCCACGCTTTGTCGAAAATCCCAGGGAATTCGAGGCGATGCAGTCGTTATATAGCTGGTGGTGGCGCTATTCACGACGATAAAGATGACGAAATTTTCCAGCGCAGTTATCACGGAGCAGCCAGCTTGCCACAATCAGAACTGTCAATCGTGTTGTCGTTGTCTTGATGGCTATAAAATTGAAAAGAAGAGGCGCTCAATAGTTGAGACGCGTGGTAGCAAATCCCAGTGAAGGCGAGGCGATGCAGTCGCTACATAGCTGGTGGTGGTGCAATTCACGACGATAAATATGACGTCATTTCTAGTGCAGTTATTACGGAGCAGCCAGCTTGCCACAATCAGAACGCTCAATCGTGTGGTCGTTGTCTTGATGGCTACAACAGTGAAAAGAAGAGGCGCTCACTTGTCTCCACGCGTGGTCGCAAATCCCAGGGAATCCGAGGCGATGCAGCCATTATATAGCTGGTGGTGGCGCTATTCACTACGCTAAAGATGACGACATTTTCCAGTGAAGTTATCACGGAGCAGCCAGCTTCCCACAATCAGAACTGTCAATCATGTGGTCGTAGTGCTGATGGCTATAACAGTGAAAAGAAGAGGCGCTCAGTAGCTGCCACGCGTGGTCGCAAATCCCAGGGAATCCGAGACGATGCAGTCGTTATATAGCTGGTGGTGGCGCTATTAATACCGATAAAGATGACATCATTTCCAGTGCAGTTATCACGTAGCAGCCAGCTTGCCACAATCTTAACAGTCAATCATGTGGTCGTTGTCTTGATGGCTACAACAGTGAAAGAAGAGGCGCTCAGTAGTTGCCACGCGTGGTCGCAAATCCCAGGGAAGCCGAGACGATGCAGTCGTTATATAGCTGGTGGTGGCGCTATTCACGGCGATAAAGATGCGTCATTTTCCTGAGAAGTTATCACGGAGCAGCCAGCTTGCCACAATCAGAACTGTCAATCGTGTGGTCGTTGTCTTGATGGCTATAACAGTGAAAAGAAGAGGCGCTCAGTAGTTGCCACGCGTGGTCGCAATTCCCAGGGAAGCCGAGGCGATGCAGTCGTTATATAAATGGTAGTGGCGCTATTCGCGACAATAAATATGACGTCATTTACAGCGCAGTTATCACGGAGCAGCCACCTTGCCACAATCAGAACGCTCAATCGTGTGGTCGTTGTCTTGATGGCTACAACAGTGAAAAGAAGAGGCGCTCAGTAGTTGCCACGCGTGGTCGCAAATACCAGGGAAGCCGAGACGATGCAGCCGTTATATAGCTGGTGGTGGCGCTATTCACGACGATAAAGATGACGTCAATTTCCAGTGCGGTTACCACGGAGCAGCCAGCTTGCCGCAATCAGAACTGTCAATCGTGTGATCGTTGTCTGGATGGCTATAACAGTGAAAAGAAGAGGCGCTCGGTAGTTGCCACGCGTGGTCGCAAATCCAAGGGAAGCAGAGACGAAGCAGTCGTTATATAGCTGGTGGTGGCGCTATTCACGGCGATAAAGATGACGTCATTTTCCACCCCAGTTGTCACGGAGCAGCCAGGTTGCCACAATCAGAACTGTCAATCGTGTTGTCGTTGTCTTGAAGACCATAACAGTGAAACGAAGAGGCGCTCAGTAGTTGCCACGCGTGGTCGCAAGTCCCAGGGAAGCCGAGGCGATGCAGTCGTTATATAAATGGTGGTGGCGCTATTCACGATGATAAATATGACGTCATTTCCAGTGCAGTTATCACGGAGCAGCCAGCTTACCACAATCAGAACGCTCAATCGTGTGGTCGTTGTCTTGATGGCTACAACAGTGAAAAGAAGAGGCGGTCAGTAGTTGCCACGCTTTGTCGAAAATCCCAGGGAAGCCGAGACGAAGCAGTCTTTATATAGCTGGTGGTTGTGCTTTTCACGGCGATAAAGATGACGTCAATTTCCAGTGCAGTTACCACGGAGCAGCCAGCTTGCCGCAATCAGAACTGTCAATCGTGTGATCGTTGTTTGGATGGCTATAACAGTGAAAAGAAGAGGCGCTCGGTAGTTGCCACGCGTGGTCGCAAATCCAAGGGAAGCAGAGACGAAGCAGTCGTTATATAGCTGGTGGTGGCACTATTCACGGCGATAAAGATGACGTCATTTTCCACCGCAGTTATCACGGAGTAGCCAGGTTGCCACAATCAGTACTGTCAATCGTGTGGTCGTTGTCTTGATGGCTATAACAGTGAAAAGAAAAGGCGCTCAGTAGTTGCCAAGCTTGGTCGCAAGTCCCAGGGAAGCCGAGGCGATGCAGTCGTTATATAAATGGTGGTGGCGCTATTCACGACGATAAATATGATGTCATTTCCAGTGCAGTTATCACGGAGCAGCCAGCTTGCCGCAATCAGAACGCTCAATCGCGTGGTCGTTGTCTTGATGGCTACAACAGTGAAAAGAAGAGGCGGTCAGTAGTTGCCACGCTTTGTCGAAAATCCCAGGGAAGCCGAGACGAAGCAGTCTTTATATAGCTGGTGGTGGTGCTTTTCACGGCGATAAAGATGACGTCAATTTCCAGTGCAGTTACCACGGAGCAGCCAGCTTGCCGCAATTAGAACTGTCAATCGTGTGATCGTTGTTTGGATGGCTATAACAGTGAAAAGAAGAGGCGCTCGGTAGTTGCCACGCGTGGTCGCAAATCCAAGGGAAGCAGAGACGAAGCAGTCGTTATATAGCTGGTGGTGGCGCTATTCACGGCGATAAAGATGACGTCATTTTCCAGCGCAGTTATAACGGAGCAGCCAGCTTGCCACAATCAGAAGTGTCAATCGTGTTGTCGTTGTCTTGATGGCTATAACAGCGAAAAGAAGAGGCGCTCAATAGTTGCCACGCGTGGTCGCAAATCCCAGTGAAGCCGAGGCGATGCAGCCGTTACATCGCTGGTGGTGGCGCTGTTCATGACGATAAAGATGTCATTTTCCTTTGAAGTTATCACGGAGCAGCCAAGTTGCCACAATCAGAACTGTCAATCGTCTTGTCGTTGTCTTGATGGCTATAACAGTGAAAAGAAGAGGCGCTCAGTAGTTGCCACGCGTGGTCGCAAATCCCAGGGAAGCCGAGACGATGCAGTCGTTATATAGCTGGTGGTGGCGCTATTCACGACGATATAGATGACGCCAATTTCCAGTGCAGTTACCACGGAGCAGCCAGCTTGCCGCAATCAGAACTGTCAATCGTGTGATCGTTGTCTGGATGGCTATAACAGTGAAAAGAAGAGGCGCTCGGTAGTTGTCACGCGTGGTTGCAAATCCAAGGGAAGCAGAGACGAAGCAGTCGTTATATAGCTGGTGGTGGCGCTATTCACGGCGATAAAGATGACGTCACTTTCCACCGCAGTTATCACGGAGCAGCCAGGTTGCCACAATCAGAACTGTCAATAGTGTGGTCGTGGTCTTGATGGCTATAACAGTGAAAAGAGGCGCTCAGTAGTTGCCACGCGTGGTCGAGAGTCCCCGGGAAGCCGAGGCGATGCAGTCGTTATATAAATGGTGGTGGCGCTATTCACGACGATAAATATGACGTAATTTCCAGTGCAGTTATCACGGAGCAGCCAGCTTACCACAATCAGAACGCTCAATCGTGTTGTCGTTGTCTTGATGGCTAAAACAGTGAAAAGAAGAGGCGGTCAGTAGTTGCCACGCTTTGTCGAAAATCCCAGGGAATTCGAGGCGATGCAGTCGTTATATAGCTGGTGGTGGCGCTATTCACAACGATAAAGATGACGTCATTTTCCAGCGCAGTTATCACGGAGCAGCCAGCTTGCCACAATCAGAACTGTCAATCGTGTTGTCGTTGTCTTGATGGCTATAAAAGTGAAAAGAAGATTCGCTCAATAGTTGAGACGCGTGGTAGCAAATCCCAGTGAAGGCGAGGCGATGCAGTCGTTACATAGCTGGTGGTGGCGCAATTCACGACGATAAATATGACGTCATTTCTAGTGCAGTTATTACGGAGCAGCCAGCTTGCCACAATCAGAACGCTCAATCGTGTGGTCGTTGTCTTGATGGCTACAACAGTGAAAAGAAGAGGCGCTCACTTGTTGCCACGCGTGGCCACAAATCCCAGGGAATCCGAGGCGATGCAGTCGTTATATAGCTGGTGGTGGCGCTATACACTACGCTTAAGATGACGTCATTTTCCAGTGAAGTTATCACTAAGCAGCCAGCTTCCTACAATCAGAATTCTCAATCGTGTGGTCGTAGTGCTGATGGCTATAACAGTGAAAAGAAGAGGCGCTCAGTAGTTGCCACGCGTGGTCGCAAATCCCAGGGAATCCGAGACGATCCAGTCGTTATATAGCTGGTGGTGGCGCTAATAATACCGATAAAGATGACAACATTTCCAGTGCAGTTATCACGTAGCAGCCAGCTTGCCACAATCTTAAAGGTCAATCATGTGGTCGTTGTCTTGATGGCTACAACAGTGAAAGAAGAGGCGCTCAGTAGTTGCCACGCGTGGTCGCAACTCCCAGGAAAGGCGAGGCGATGCAGTCGTTATATAAATGGTAGTGGCGCTATTCGCGACAATAAATATGACGTCATTTACAGCGCAGTTATCACGGAGCAGCCACCTTGCCACAATCAGAACGCTCAATCGTGTGGTCGTTGTCTTGATGGCTACAACAGTGAAAAGAAGAGGCGCTCAGTAGTTGCCACGCGTGGTCGTAAGTCCCAGGGAAGCCGAGGCGATGCAGTCGTTATACAAATGGTGGTGGCGTTATTCACGACGATAAATATGGCGTCATTTGCAGTGCAGTTGTCACGGAGCACCTCGCTTGCCACAATCAGAACCGTCCATCGTGTTGTCGTTGTCTTGATGGCTATAACAGCGAAAAGAAGAGGCGCTCAGTAGTTGCCACGCGTGGTCGCAAATCCCAGGAAAGCCGAGGCGATGCAGTCGTTATATAGCTGGTGGTGGCGCATTTCACGACGATAAAGATGACGTGATTATCCAGTGCAGTTATCACAGAGCAGCCAGCTTGCCACAATAAGTACTGTTAATGGTGTGGCCGTTGTCTTGATGGCTATAGCAGTGAAAAGAAGAGGCGCTCAGTAGTTGCCACGCGTGGTCGCAAGTCCCAGGGAAGCCGAGGCGATGCAGTCGTTATATAAATGGTGGTGGCGTTATTCACGACGATAAAGATGGCGTCATTTGCAGTGCAGTTATCACGGAGCACCTAGCTTGTTACAATCAGAACTGTCAATTGTGTTGTCGTTGTCTTGATGGCTATAACAGTGAAAAGAATAGGCGCTCAGTAATTGCCACCCGTGGTCGCAAATCCCAGGGAAGCCGAGACGATGCAGCCGTTATATAGCTGGTGGTGGCGCTATTCACGACGATAAAGATGACGTCGTTTTCCAGTGCACTTATCACGGAGCAGCCAGCTTGCCACAATCTTAACGGTCAATCATGTGGTCGTTGTCTTGATGGCTACAACAGTGAAAGAAGAGGCGCTCAGTAGTTGCCACGCGTGGTCGCAAATCCCAGGGAAGCCGAGACGATGCAGTCGTTATATAGCTGGTGGTGGCGCTATTCACGGCGATAAAGATGCGTCATTTTCCTGAGAAGTTATCACGGAGCAGCCAGCTTGCCACAATCAGAACTGTCAATCGTGTGGTCGTTGTCTTGATGGCTATAACAGTGAAAAGAAGAGGCGCTCAGTAGTTGCCACGCGTGGTCGCAAGTCAAAGGGAAGCCGAGGCGATGCAGTCGTTATATAAATGGTGGTGGCGCTATTCACGACGATAAATATGATGTCATTTCCAGTGCAGTTATCACGGAGCAGCCAGCTTGCCACAATCAGAACGCTCAATCGCATGGTCGTTGTCTTGATGGCTACAACAGTGAAAAGAAGAGGCGGTCAGTAGTTGCCACGCGTGGTCGCAAATCCCAGGGAATTCGAGGCGATGCAGTCGTTATATAGCTGATGGTGGCGCTATTCACAACGATAAAGATGACGTCATTTTCCAGCGCAGTTATAACGGAGCAGCCAGCTTGCCACAATCAGAAGTGTCAATCGTGTTGTCGTTGTCTTGATGGCTATAACAGCGAAAAGAAGAGGCGCTCAATAGTTGCCACGCGAGGTCGCAAATCCCATTGAAGCCGAGGCGTTGCAGCCGTTACATAGCTGGTGGTGGCGCTATTCATGACGATAAAGATGACGTCATTTTCCTGTGAAGTTATCACGGAGCAGCCAAGTTGCCACAATCAGAAATGTCAACCGTGTTGTCGTTGTCTTGATGGCTAGAACAGTGAAAAGAAGAGGCGCTCAGTAGTTGCCACGCGTGGTCGCAAATCCCAGGGAAGCCGGAGCGATGCTGTCGATATATAGCTGGTGGTGGCGCTATTCACGACGGTAAAGATGACGTCATTTTCCAGCGCAGTTATAACGGAGCTGACAGCTTGCCACAATCAGAAGTGTCAATCGTGTTGTCGTTGTCTTGATGGCTATAACAGTGAAAAGAAGAGGCGCTCAATAGTTGCCACGCGTGGTCGCAAACCCAGTGAAGCCGAGGCGATGCAGCCGTTACATCGCTGGTGGTGGCGCTGTTCATGACGATAAAGATGTCGTCATTTTCCTGTGATGTTATCACGGAGCAGCCAAGTTGCCACAATCAGAACTGTCAATCGTGTTGTCGTTGTCTTGATGGCTATAATAGTGAAAAGAAGAGGCGCTCAGTAGTTGCCACGCGTGGTCGCAAATCCCACGGAATCCGATGCGATGCAGTCGTTATAATGCTGGTTGTGGCGCTCTTCACGGCGATAAAGATGACGTCGTTTTGCAGTGCAGTTATCACGGAGCAGCCAGGATTCCACAATTAGAACTGTCAATAATGTGTTCGTTGCCTTGATGGCTATAACAGTGAAAAGAAGAGGCGCTCAGTAGTTGCCACGCGTGGTCGCAAATCCCAGGGAAGCAGAGGCGATGCAGTCGTTATATAAATGTTGGTGGCGCTATTCACGACGAGAAAGATAACGTCATTTCCAGTACAGTTATCACGGAGCAGCCAGCTTGTCACAATTAAAACGGTCAATCGTGTGGTTGTTGTCTTGATGGCTATAGCAGTGAAAAGAAGAGGCGCTCAGTAGTTGCCACGCGTGGTCGCAAATCCCAGGAAAGCCGAGGCGATGCAGTCGTTATATAGCTGGTGGTGGCGCTATTCACGGCGATAAAGATGACGTCATTTTCCACCGCAGTTATCACGGAGCAGCCAGGTTGCCACAATCAGAACTGTCAATAGTGTGGTCGTGGTCTTGATGGCTATAACAGTGAAAAGAAGAGGCGCTCAGTAGTTGCCACGCGTGGTCGCAAGTCCCAGGGAAGCCGAGGCGATGCACTCGTTATATAAATGGTGGTGGCGCTATTCATGACGATAAATATGACGTCATTTCCAGTGCAGTTATCACGGAGCAGCCAGCTTACCACAATCAGAACGCTCAATCGTGTGGTCGTTGTCTTGATGGCTAAAACAGTGAAAAGAAGAGGCGGTCAGTAGTTGCCACGCTTTGTCGAAAATCCCAGGGAATTCGAGGCGATGCAGTCGTTATATAGCTGGTGGTGGCGCTATTCATGACGATAAATATGACGTCATTTCCAGTGCAGTTATCACGGAGCAGCCAGCTTACCACAATCAGAACGCTCAATCGTGTGGTCGTTGTCTTGATGGCTAAAACAGTGAAAAGAAGAGGCGGTCAGTAGTTGCCACGCTTTGTCGAAAATCCCAGGGAATTCGAGGCGATGCAGTCGTTATATAGCTGGTGGTGGCGCTATTCACAACGATAAAGATGACGTCATTTTCCAGCGCAGTTATCACGGAGCAGCCAGCTTGTCACAATCAGAACTGTCAATCGTGTTGTCGTTGTCTTGATGGCTATAAAAGTGAAAAGAAGATTCGCTCAATAGTTGAGACGCGTGGTAGCAAATCCCAGTGAAGGCGAGGCGATGCAGTCGTTATATAGCTGGTGGTGGCGCTATTCACTACGCTAAAGATGACGTCATTTTCCAGTGAAGTTATCACTAAGCAGCCAGCTTCCCACAATCAGAACTGTCAATCATGTGGTCGTAGTGCTGATGGCTATAACAGTGAAAAGAAGAGGCGCTCAGTAGTTGCCACGCGTGGTCGCAAATCCCAGGGAATCCGAGACGATGCAGTCGTTATATAGCTGGTGGTGGCGCTATTAATACCGATAAAGATGACATCATTTCCAGTGCAGTTATCACCTAGCAGCCAGCTTGCCACAATCCTAAATGTCAATCATGTGGTCGTTGTCTTGATGGCTAAAACAGTGAAAGCAGAGGCGCTCAGTAGTTGCAACGCGTGGTCGCAAATCGCAGAGAAGCCGAGACTATGAAGTCGTTATATAGCTGGTGGTGGCGCTATTCACGGCGAAAAGATGCGTCATTTTCCTGAGAAGTTATCACGGAGCAGCCAGCTTGCCACAATCAGAACTGTCAATCGTGTGGTCGTTGTCTTGATGGCTATAACAGTGAAAAGAAGTGGCGCTCAGTAGTTGTCACGCGTGGTCGTAAGTCCCAGGGAAGCCGAGGCGATGCAGTCGTTATATAAATGGTAGTGGCGCTATTCGCGACAATAAATATGACGTCATTTACAGCGCAGTTATCACGGAGCAGCCACCTTGCCACAATCAGAACGCTCAATCGTGTGGTCGTTGTCTTGATGGCTACAACAGTGAAAAGAAGTGGCGCTCAGTAGTTGTCACGCGTGGTCGTAAGTCCCAGGGAAGCCGAGGCGATGCAGTCGTTATACAAATGGTGGTGGCGTTATTCACGACGATAAATATGGCGTCATTTGCAGTGCAGTTGTCACGGAGCACCTCGCTTGCCACAATCAGAACCGTCCATCGTGTTGTCGTTGTCTTGATGGCTATAACAGCGAAAAGAAGAGGCGCTCAGTAGTTGCCACGCGTGGTCGCAAGCCCCAGGGAAGCAGAGGCGATGCAGTCGTTATATAGCTGGTGGTGGCGCTATTCACAACGATAAAGATGACGTCATTTTCCAGCGCAGTTATAACGGAGCAGCCAGCTTGCCACAATCAGAAGTGTCAATCGTGTTGTCGTTGTCTTGATGGCTATAACAGCGAAAAGAAGAGGCGCTCAATAGTTGCCACGCGAGGTCGCAAATCCCAGTGAAGCCGAGGCGATGCAGCCGTTACATAGCTGGTGGTGGCGCTATTCATGACGATAAAGATGACGTCATTTTCCTGTGAAGTTATCACGGAGCAGCCAAGTTGCCACAATCAGATATGTCAACCGTGTTGTCGTTGTCTTGATGGCTATAACAGTGAAAAGAAGAGGCGCTCAGTAGTTGCCACGCGTGGTCGCAAATCCCAGGGAAGCCGGAGCGATGATGTCGATATATAGCTGGTGGTGGCGCTATTCACGACGGTAAAGATGACGTCATTTTCCAGCGCAGTTATAACGGAGCTGACAGCTTGCCAAAATCAGAAGTGTCAATCGTGTTGTCGTTGTCTTGATGGCTATAACAGTGAAAAGAAGAGGCGCTCAATAGTTGCCACGCGTGGTCGCAAATCCCAGTGAAGCCGAGGCGATGCAGCCGTTACATCGCTGGTGGTGGCGCTGTTCATGACGATAAAGATGTCGTCATTTTCCTGTGAAGTTATCACGGAGCAGCTAAGTTGCCACAATCAGAACTGTCAATCGTGTTGTCGTTGTCTTGATGGCTATAACAGTGAAAAGAAGAGGCGCTCAGTAGTTGCCACGCGTGGTCGCAAATCCCAGGGAAGCCGAGACGATGCAGTCGATATATAGCTGGTGGTGGCGCTATTCACGGCGATAAAGATGACGTCATTTTCCACCGCAGTTATCACGGAGCAGCCAGGTTGCCACAATAAGAACTGTCAATAGTGTGGTCGTGGTCTTGATGGCTATAACAGTGAAAAGAAGAGGCGCTCAGTAGTTGCCACGCGTGGTCGCAAGTCCCAGGGAAGCCGAGGCGATGCAGTCGTTATATAAATGGTGGTGGCGCTATTCACGACGATAAATATGACGTAATTTCCAGTGCAGGTATCACGGAGCAGCCAGCTTACCACAATCAGAACGCTCAATCGTGTTGTCGTTGTCTTGATGGTTAAAACAGTGAAAAGAAGAGGCGGTCAGTAGTTGCCACGCTTTGTCGAAAATCTCAGGGAATTCGAGGCGATGCAGTCGTTATATAGCTGGTGGTGGCGCTATTCACAACGATAAAGATGACGTCATTTTCCAGCGCAGTTATAACGGAGCAGCCAGCTTGCCACAATCAGAAGTGTCAATCGTGTTGTCGTTGTCTTGATGGCTACAACAGTGAAAAGAAGAGGCGCTCACTTGTTGCCACGCGTGGCCACAAATCCCAGGGAATCCGAGGCGATGCAGTCGTTATATAGCTGGTGGTGGCGCTATTCACTACGCTAAAGATGACGTCATTTTCCAGTGAAGTTATCACTAAGCAGCCAGCTTCCTACAATCAGAACTCTCAATCGTGTGGTCGTAGTGCTGATGGCTATAACAGTGAAAAGAAGAGGCGCTCAGTAGTTGCCACGCGTGGTCGCAAATCCCAGGGAATCCGAGACGATGCAGTCGTTATATAGCTGGTGGTGGCGCTAATAATACCGATAAAGATGACATCATTTCCAGTGCAGTTATCACGTAGCAGCCACCTTGCCACAATCAGAACGCTCAATCGTGTGGTCGTTGTCTTGATGGCTACAACAGTGAAAAGAAGAGGCGCTCAGTAGTTGCCACGCGTGGTCGTAAGTCCCAGGGAAGCCGAGGCGATGCAGTCGTTATACAAATGGTGGTGGCGTTATTCACGACGATAAATATGGCGTCATTTGCAGTGCAGTTGTCACGGAGCACCTCGCTTGCCACAATCAGAACCGTCCATCGTGTTGTCGTTGTCTTGATGGCTATAACAGCGAAAAGAAGAGGCGCTCAGTAGTTGCCATGCGTGGTCGCAAGCCAAAGGGAAGCAGAGGCGATGCAGTCGTTATATAAGTGTTGGTGGCGCTATTCACGACGATAAAGATGACGTCATTTCCAGTACAGTTATCACGGAGCAGCCAGCTTGTCACAATTAAAACGGTCAATCGTGTGGTTGTTGTCTTGATGGCTAT
The DNA here is from genome assembly GCF_052857255.1 of Amblyomma americanum. Classification (NCBI taxonomy): domain Eukaryota; kingdom Metazoa; phylum Arthropoda; class Arachnida; order Ixodida; family Ixodidae; genus Amblyomma; species Amblyomma americanum. Next base: position 164,304,099 of record NC_135502.1, read on the forward strand.
AGCAGTGAAAGAAGAGGCGCTCAGTAGTTGCCACGCGTGGTCGCAAATCCCAGGAAAGCCGAGGCGATGCAGTCGTTATATAGCTGGTGGTGGCGCATTTCACGACGATAAAGATGACGTGATTATCCAGTGCAGTTATCACAGAGCAGCCAGCTTGCCACAATAAGTACTGTTAATGGTGTGGTCGTTGTCTTGATGGCTATAGCAGTGAAAAGAAGAGGCGCTCAGTAGTTGCCACGCGTGGTCGCAAGTCCCAGGGAAGCCGAGGCGATGCAGTCGTTATATAAATGGTGGTGGCGTTATTCACGACGATAAAGATGGCGTCATTTGCAGTGCAGTTATCACGGAGCACCTAGCTTGTTACAATCAGAACTGTCAATCGTGTTGTCGTTGTCTTGATGGCTATAACAGTGAAAAGAATAGGCGCTCAGTAATTGCCACCCGTGGTCGCAAATCCCAGGGAAGCCGAGACGATGCAGTCGTTATATAGCTGGTGGTGGCGCTATTCACGACGATAAAGATGACGTCGTTTTCCAGTGCACTTATCACGGAGCAGCCAGCTTGCCACAATCTTAACGGTCAATCATGTGGTCGTTGTCTTGATGGCTACAACAGTGAAAGAAGAGGCGCTCAGTAGTTGCCACGCGTGGTCGCAAATCCCAGGGAAGCCGAGACGATGCAGTCGTTATATAGCTGGTGGTGGCGCTATTCACGGCGATAAAGGTGCGTCATTTTCCTGAGAAGTTACCACGGAGCAGCCAGCTTGCCACAATCAGAACTGTCAATCGTGTGGTCGTTGTCTTGATGGCTATAACAGTGAAAAGAAGAGGCGCTCAGTAGTTGCCACGCGTGGTCGCAAGTCCCAGGGAAGCCGAGGCGATGCAGTCGTTACATAAATTGTGGTGGCGCTATTCACGACGATAAATATGATGTCATTTCCAGTGCAGTTATAACGGAGCAGCCAGCTTGCCACAATCAGAACGCTCAATCGCATGGTCGTTGTCTTGATGGCTACAACAGTGAAAAGAAGAGGCGGTCAGTAGTTGCCACGCGTGGTCGCAAATCCCAGGAAATTCGAGGCGATGCAGTCGTTATATAGCTGGTGGTGGCGCTATTCACAACGATAAAGATGACGTCATTTTCCAGCGCAGTTATAACGGAGCAGCCAGCTTGCCACAATCAGAAGTGTCAATCGTGTTGTCGTTGTCTTGATGGCTATAACAGCGAAAAGAAGAGGCGCTCAATAGTTGCCACGCGAGGTCGCAAATCCCAGTGAAGCCGAGGCGATGCAGCCGTTACATAGCTGGTGGTGGCGCTATTCATGACGATAAAGATGACGTCATTTTCCTGTGAAGTTATCACGGAGCAGCCAAGTTGCCACAATCAGAAATGTCAACCGTGTTGTCGTTGTCTTGATGGCTATAACAGTGAAAAGAAGAGGCGCTCAGTAGTTGCCACGCGTGGTCGCAAATCCCAGGGAAGCCGGAGCGATGCTGTCGATATATAGCTGGTGGTGGCGCTATTCACGACGGTAAAGATGACGTCATTTTCCAGCGCAGTTATAACGGAGCTGACAGCTTGCCACAATCAGAAGTGTCAATCGTGTTGTCGTTGTCTTGATGGCTATAACAGTGAAAAGAAGAGGCGCTCAATAGTTGCCACGCGTGGTCGCAAATCCCAGTGAAGCCGGGACGATGCAGCCGTTACATCGCTGGTGGTGGCGCTGTTCATGACGATAAAGATGTCGTCATTTTCCTGTGAAGTTATCACGGAGCAGCCAAGTTGCCACAATCAGAACTGTCAATCGTGTTGTCGTTGTCTTGATAGCTATAATAGTGAAAAGAAGAGGCGCTCAGTAGTTGCCACGCGTGGTCGCAAATCCCACGGAATCCGATGCGATGCAGTCGTTATAATGCTGGTTGTGGCGCTCTTCACGGCGATAAAGAGGACGTCGTTTTGCAGTGCAGTTATCACGGAGCAGCCAGGATTCCACAATCAGAACTGTCAATAATGTGTTCGTTGACTTGATGGCTATAACAGTGAAAAGAAGAGGCGCTCAGTAGTTGCCACGCGTGGTCTCAAATCCCAGGGAAGCAGAGGCGATGCAGTCGTTATATAAATGTTGGTGGCGCTATTCACGACGATAAAGATGACGTCATTTCCAGTACAGTTATCACGGAGCAGCCAGCTTGTCACAATTAAAACGGTCAATCGTGTGGTTGTTGTCTTGATGGCTATAGCAGTGAAAAGAAGAGGCGCTCAGTAGTTGCCACGCGTGGTCGCAAATCCCAGGAAAGCCGAGGCGATGCAGTCGTTATATAGCTGGTGGTGGCGCTATTCACGGCGATAAAGATGACGTCATTTTCCACCGCAGTTATCACGGAGCAGCCAGGTTGCCACAATCAGAACTGTCAATAGTGTGGTCGTGGCCTTGATGGCTATAACAGTGAAAAGAAGAGGCGCTCAGTAGTTGCCACGCGTGGTCGCAAGTCCCAGGGAAGTTGAGGCGATGCACTCGTTATATAAATGGTGGTGGCGCTATTCATGACGATAAATATGACGTCATTTCCAGTGCAGTTATCACGGAGCAGCCAGCTTACCACAATCAGAACGCTCAATCGTGTGGTCGTTGTCTTGATGGCTAAAACAGTGAAAAGAAGAGGCGGTCAGTAGTTGCCACGCTTTGTCGAAAATCCCAGGGAATTCGAGGCGATGCAGTCGTTATATAGCTGGTGGTGGCGCTATTCACAACGATAAAGATGACGTCATTTTCCAGCGCAGTTATCACGGAGCAGCCAGCTTGCCACAATCAGAACTGTCAATCGTGTTGTCGTTGTCTTGATGGCTATAAAAGTGAAAAGAAGATTCGCTCAATAGTTGAGACGCGTGGTAGCAAATCCCAGTGAAGGCGAGGCGATGCAGTCGTTATATAGCTGGTGGTGGCGCTATTCACTACGCTAAAGATGACGTCATTTTCCAGTGAAGTTATCACTAAGCAGCCAGCTTCCCACAATCAGAACTGTCAATCGTGTGGTAGTAGTGCTGATGGCTATAACAGTGAAAAGAAGAGGCGCTCAGTAGTTGCCACGCGTGGTCGCAAATCCCAGGGAATCCGAGACGATGCAGTCGTTATATAGGTGGTGGTGGCGCTATTAATACCGATAAAGATGACATCATTTCCAGTGCAGTTATCACCTAGCAGCCAGCTTGCCACAATCTTAAAGGTCAATCATGTGGTCGTTGTCTTGATGGCTACAACAGTGAAAGAAGAGGCGCTCAGTAGTTGCCACGCGTGGTCGCAAATCGCAGAGAAGCCGAGACTATGAAGTCGTTATATAGCTGGTGGTGGCGCTATTCACGGCGATAAAGATGCGTCATTTTCCTGAGAAGTTATCATGGAGCAGCCAGCTTGCCACAATCAGAACTGTCAATCGTGTGGTCGTTGTCTTGATGGCTATAACAGTGAAAGAAGAGGCGCTCAGTAGTTGCCACGCGTGGTCGTAAGTCCCAGGGAAACCGAGGCGATGCAGTCGTTATACAAATGGTGGTGGCGTTATTCACGACGATAAATATGGCGTCATTTGCAGTGCAGTTGTCACGGAGCACCTCGCTTGCCACAATCAGAACCGTCCATCGTGTTGTCGTTGTCTTGATGGCTATAACAGCGAAAAGAAGAGGCGCCCAGTAGTTGCCACGCGTGGTCGCAAGCCCCAGGGAAGCAGAGGCGATGCAGTCGTTATATAAATGTTGGTGGCGCTATTCACGACGATAAAGATGACGTCATTTCCAGTACAGTTATCACGGAGCAGCCAGCTTGTCACAATTAAAACGGTCAATCGTGTGGTTGTTGTCTTGATGGCTATAGCAGTGAAAAGAAGAGGCGCTCAGTAGTTGCCACGCGTGGTCGCAAATCCCAGGAAAGCCGAGGCGATGCAGTCGTTATATAGCTGGTGGTGACGCATTTCACGACGATAAAGATGACGTGATTATTCAGTGCAGTTATCACAGAGCAGCCAGCTTGCCACAATAAGTATTGTTAATGGTGTGGTCGTTGTCTTGATGGCTATAGCAGTGAAAAGAAGAGGCGCTCAGTAGTTGCCACGCGTGGTCGCAAGTCCCAGGCAAGCCGAGGCGATGCAGTCGTTATATAAATGGTGGTGGCGTTATTCACGACGATAAAGATGGCGTCATTTGCAGTGCAGTTATCACGGAGCACCTAGATTGTTACAATCAGAACTGTCAATCGTGTTGTCGTTGTCTTGATGGCTATAACAGTGAAAAGAATAGGCGCTCAGTAATTGCCACCCATGGTCGCAAATCCCAGGGAAGCCGAGACGATGCAGTCGTTATATAGCTGGTGGTGGCGCTATTCACAACGATAAAGATGACGTCATTTTCCAGCGCAGTTATCACGGAGCAGCCAGCTTGCCACAATCAGAACTCTCATTCGTGTTGTCGCTGTCTTGACGGCTATAACAGTGAAAAGAAGAGGCGCTCAGTAGTTGCCACGTGTGGTCGCAAATCCCAGGGAAGCCGAGGCGATGCAGTCGTTATATAGCTGATGGTGGCGCTATTCACGACAATAAAGATGACATGATTTCCAGTGCAGTTATCACGGAGCAGCCAGGTTGCCACAATCTGGACTGTCAATCGTGTGGTCGTTGTCGTGATAGCTATAACTGTGAAAAGAGGCGCTCAGTAGTTGCCACGCGTGGTCACAAATCCCTGGGAATCCGAGGCGATGCAGTCGTTACATAGCTGGTGGTGGCGCTATTCACGATAATAAATATGACGTCATTTCTAGTGCAGTTATCACGGAGCAGCCAGCTTGCCACAATCAGAACGCTCAATCGTGTGGTCGTTGTCTTGATGGCTACAACAGTGAAAAGAAGAGGCGCTCAGTAGTTGCCACGCGTGGTCGCAAATCCCAGGGAATTCGAGGCGATCCAGTCGTTATATAGCTGGTGGTGGCGCTATTCACGACGATAAAGATGACGTCATTTTACTGTGCAGTTACCACGGAGCAGCCCGCTTGCCACAATCACAACTGTCAATCGTGTGGTCGTTGTCGTGATAGCTGTAACTGTGAAAAGAAGAGGCACTCATTAGCTGCCACGCGTGGCCGCAAATCCCTGGGAATCCGAGACGATGCCGTCGTTATATAGCTGGTGGTGGCGCTATTCACAACGATAAAGATGACGTCATTTTCCAGCGCAGTTATCACGGAGCAGCCAGATTGCCACAATCAGAACTCTAATTCGTGTTCGCTGTCTTGACGGCTATAGCAGTGAAAAGAGGCGCTCAGTAGTTGCCACGCGTGGTTGCAAATCCCAGGGAAGCCGAGGCGATGCAGTCGTTATATAGCTGATGGTGGCGCTATTCACGACGATAATGATGACATCATTTCCAGTGCAGTTATCACGTAGCAGCCAGCTTGCCACAATCTTAACGGTCAATCATGTGGTCGTTGTCTTGGTGGCTACAGCAGTGAAAAAAGAGGCGCTCAGTAGTTGCCACGCGTGGTCGCAAATCCCAGGGAAGCCGAGACGATGCAGTCGTTATATAGCTGCTGGTGGCGCTATTCACAGCGATAAAGATGACGTCGTTTTCCAGTGCAGTTAGCACGGAGCAGCCAGGTTGCCACAATCAGAACTGTCAATCATGTGGTCGTTGTCTTGATAGTTATAACAGTGAAAAGAAGAGGCGCTCAGTATTTGCCAAGCGTGGTCGCAAATCCCAGGGAAGCCGAGACGATGCAGTCGTTATATAGCTGGTGGTGGCGCTATTCACGGCGATAAAGATGCGTCATTTTCCTGAGAAGTTATCACGGAGCTGCCAGCTTGCCACAATCAGAACTGTCAATCGTGTGATCGCTGTCTTGATGGCTACAACAGTGAAAAGAAGAGGCGTTCAGTAGTTGCCACGCGTGGTCGGAAATACCAGGCAAGCCGAGACAAAGCAGTCGTTATATAGCTGGTGGTGGCGCTTTGCACGGCGATAAAGATGACGTTGTTTTCCAGTGCAGTTATCACGGAGCAGCCAGGTTGCCACAATCTGGACTGTCAATCGTGTGGTCGTTGTCGTGATAGCTATAACTGTGAAAAGAAGAGGCGCTCAGTAGTTGCCACGCGTGGTCGCAAATCCCTGGGAATCCGTGGCGATGCAGTCGTTACATAGCTGGTGGTAGCGCTATTCATGATAATAAATATGACGTCATTTCTAGTGCAGTTATCACGGAGCAGCCAGCTTGCCACAATCAGAACGCTCAATCGTGTGGTCGTTGTCTTGATGGCTACAACAGTGAAAAGAAGAGGCGCTCAGTAGTTGCCACGCATGGTCGCAAATCCCAGGGAATCCGAGGCGATGCAGTCGTTATATTGCTGGTGGTGGCGCTATTCACGACGCTAAAGATGACGTCATTTTCCAGTGGAGTTATCACGGAGCAGCCAGCTTCCGACAATCAGAACTGTCAATCATGTGGTCGTTGTGATGATTTCTATAACTGAAAAGAAGAGGCGCTCAGTAGTTGCCACGCGTGGTCGCAAATCTCAGGGAATCCGAGGCGATACAGTCGTTATATTGCTGATGGTGGCGCTATTCACGACGATAAAGATGACATCATTTCCTGTGCAGTTATCATGTAGCAGCCAGCTTGCCACAATCTTAACGGTCAATCATGTGGTCGTTGTCTTGATGGCTATAGCAGTGAAAAGAAGAGGCGCTCAGTAGTTGCCACGCGTGGTCGCAAATCCCAGGAAAGCCGAGGCGATGCAGTCGTTATATAGCTGGTGGTGGCGCATTTCACGACGATAAAGATGACGTGATTATTCAGTGCAGTTATCACAGAGCAGCCAGCTTGCCACAATCAGAACTGTCAATCGTGTGGTCGTTGTCGTGATGGCTATAACAGTGAAAGAAGAGGCGCTCAGTAGTTGCCACGCGTGGTCGCAAGTCCCAGGGAAGCCGAGGCGATGCAGTCGTTATATAAATGGTAGTGGCGCTATTCGCGACAATTAATATGACGTCATTTACAGCGCAGTTATCACGGAGCAGCCACCTTGCCACAATCAGAACGCTCAATCGTGTGGTCGTTGTATTGATGGCTACAACAGTGAAAAGAAGAGACGCTCAGTAGTTGCCACGCGTGGTCGTAAGTCCCAGGGAAGCCGAGGCGATGCAGTCGTTATACAAATGGTGGTGGCGTTATTCACGACGATAAATATGGCGTCATTTGCAGTGCAGTTGTCACGGAGCACCTCGCTTGCCACAATCAGAACCGTCGATCGTGTTGTCGTTGTCTTGATGGCTATAACAGCGAAAAGAAGAGGCGCCCAGGAGTTGCCACGCGTGGTCGCAAGCCCCAGGGAAGCAGAGGCGATGCAGTCGTTATATAAATGTTGGTGGCGCTATTCACGACGATAAAGATGACGTCATTTCCAGTACAGTTATCACGGAGCAGCCAGCTTGTCACAATTAAAACGGTCAATCGTGTGGTTGTTGTCTTGATGGCTATAGCAGTGAAAAGAAGAGGCGCTCAGTAGTTGCCACGCGTGGTCGCAAATCCCAGGAAAGCCGAGGCGATGCAGTCGTTATATAGCTGGTGGTGGCGCATTTCACGACGATAAAGATGACGTGATTATTCAGTGCAGTTATCACAGAGCAGCCAGCTTTCCACAATAAGTATTGTTAATGGTGTGGTCGTTGTCTTGATGGCTATAGCAGTGAAAAGAAGAGGCGCTCAGTAGTTGCCACGCGTGGTCGCAAGTCCCAGGGAAGCCGAGGCGATGCATTCGTTATATAAATGGTGGTGGCGTTATTCACGACGATAAAGATGGCGTCATTTGCAGTGCAGTTATCACGGAGCACCTAGATTGTTACAATCAGAACTGTCAATCGTGTTGTCGTTGTCTTGATGGCTATAACAGTGAAAAGAATAGGCGCTCAGTAATTGCCACCCATGGTCGCAAATCCCAGGGAAGCCGAGACGATGCAGTCGTTATATAGCTGGTGGTGGCGCTATTCACAACGATAAAGATGACGTCATTTTCCAGCGCAGTTATCACGGAGCAGCCAGCTTGCCACAATCAGAACTCTCATTCGTGTTGTCGCTGTCTTGACGGCTATAACAGTGAAAAGAAGAGGCGCTCAGTAGTTGCCACGTGTGGTCGCAAATCCCAGGGAAGCCGAGGCGATGCAGTCGTTATATAGCTGATGGTGGCGCTATTCACGACAATAAAGATGACATGATTTCCAGTGCAGTTATCACGTAGCAGCCAGCTTGCCACAACCTTAACGGTCAATCAAGTGGTCGTTGTCTTGATGGCTACAACAGTGAAAAGAAGAGGCGTTCAGTAGTTGCCACGCGTGGTCGGAAATACCAGGCAAGCCGAGACGAAGCAGTCGTTATATAGCTAGTGGTGGCGCTTTTCACGGCGATAAAGATGACGTTGTTTTCCAGTGCAGTTATCACGGAGCAGCCAGGTTGCCACAATCTGGACTGTCAATCGTGTGGTCGTTGTCGTGATAGCTATAACTGTGAAAAGAGGCGCTCAGTAGTTGCCACGCGTGGTCGCAAATCCCTGGGAATCCGAGGCGATGCAGTCGTTACATAGCTGGTGGTGGCGCTATTCACGATAATAAATATGACGTCATTTCTAGTGCAGTTATCACGGAGCAGCCAGCTTGCCACAATCAGAACGCTCAATCGTGTGGTCGTTGTCTTGATGGCTACAACAGTGAAAAGAAGAGGCGCTCAGTAGCTGCCACGCGTGGTCGCAAATCCCAGGGAATTCGAGGCGATCCAGTCGTTATATAGCTGGTGGTGGCGCTATTCACGACGATAAAGATGACGTCATTTTACTGTGCAGTTACCACGGAGCAGCCCGCTTGCCACAATCACAACTGTCAATCGTGTGGTCGTTTTCGTGATAGCTGTAACTGTGAAAAGAAGAGGCGCTCATTAGCTGCCACGCGTGGCCGCAAATCCCTGGGAATCCGAGACGATGCAGTCGTTATATAGCTGGTGGTGGCGCTATTCACAACGATAAAGATGACGTCATTTTCCAGCGCAGTTATCACGGAGCAGCCAGATTGCCACAATCAGAACTCTAATTCGTGTTCGCTGTCTTGACGGCTATAGCAGTGAAAAGAGGCGCTCAGTAGTTGCCACGCGTGGTTGCAAATCCCAGGGAAGCCGAGGCGATGCAGTCGTTATATAGCTGATGGTGGCGCTATTCACGACGATAATGATGACATCATTTCCAGTGCAGTTATCACGTAGCAGCCAGCTTGCCACAATCTTAACGGTCAATCATGTGGTCGTTGTCTTGATGGCTACAGCAGTGAAAAAAGAGGCGCTCAGTAGTTGCCACGCGTGGTCGCAAATCCCAGGGAAGCCGAGACGATGCAGTCGTTATATAGCTGCTGGTGGCGCTATTCACAGCGAGAAAGATGACGTCGTTTTCCAGTGCAGTTAGCACGGAGCAGCCAGGTTGCCACAATCAGAACTGTCAATCATGTGGTCGTTGTCTTGATAGTTATAACAGTGAAAAGAAGAGGCGCTCAGTATTTGCCAAGCGTGGTCGCAAATCCCAGGGAAGCCGAGACGATGCAGTCGTTATATAGCTGGTGGTGGCGCTATTCACGGCGATAAAGATGCGTCATTTTCCTGAGAAGTTATCACGGAGCAGCCAGCTTGCCACAATCAGAACTGTCAATCGTGTGATCGCTGTCTTGATGGCTACAACAGTGAAAAGAAGAGGCGTTCAGTAGTTGCCACGCGTGGTCGGAAATACCAGGCAAGCCGAGACAAAGCAGTCGTTATATAGCTGGTGGTGGCGCTTTGCACGGCGATAAAGATGACGTTGTTTTCCAGTGCAGTTATCACGGAGCAGCCAGGTTGCCACAATCTGGACTGTCAATCGTGTGGTCGTTGTCGTGATAGCTATAACTGTGAAAAGAAGAGGCGCTCAGTAGTTGCCACGCGTGGTCGCAAATCCCTGGGAATCCGTGGCGATGCAGTCGTTACATAGCTGGTGGTAGCGCTATTCATGATAATAAATATGACGTCATTTCTAGTGCAGTTATCACGGAGCAGCCAGCTTGCCACAATCAGAACGCTCAATCGTGTGGTCGTTATCTTGATGGCTACAACAGTGAAAAGAAGAGGCGCTCAGTAGTTGCCACGCATGGTCGCAAATCCCAGGGAATCCGAGGCGATGCAGTCGTTATATTGCTGGTGGTGGCGCTATTCACGACGCTAAAGATGACGTCATTTTCCAGTGGAGTTATCACGGAGCAGCCAGCTTCCGACAATCAGAACTGTCAATCATGTGGTCGTTGTGATGATTTCTATAACTGTGAAAAGAAGAGGCGCTCAGTAGTTGCCACGCGTGGTCGCAAATCTCAGGGAATCCGAGGCGATACAGACGTTATATTGCTGATGGTGGCGCTATTCACGACGATAAAGATGACATCATTTCCTGTGCAGTTATCATGTAGCAGCCAGCTTGCCACAATCTTAACGGTCAATCATGTGGTCGTTGTCTTGATGGCTACAACAGTGAAAGAAGAGGCGTTCAGTAGTTGCCACGCATGGCCGCAAATCGCAGGGAAGCCGAGGCGATGCAGTCGTTATATAGCTGGTGGTGGCGCTATTCACGACGATAAAGATGACGTCATTTTACTGTGCAGTTACCACGGAGCAGCCCGCTTGCCACAATCAGAACTGTCAATCGTGTGGTCGTTGTCTTGATAGCTATACCAGTGAAGAGAAGAGGCGCTCAGTACTTGCCACGCGTGGTCGCATATCGCAGGGAAGCCGAGACGATGCATTCGTTATATAAATGGTGGTGGCGCTATTCACGACAATAAATATGACGTCATTTCCAGTGCAGTTATCACGGAGCAGCCACCTTGCCAAAATCAGAACGCTCAATCGTGTGGTCGTTGTTTTGATGGCTACAACAGTGAAAAGAAGAGGCGCTCAGTAGTTTCCATGCGTGGCCGTAAGTCCCAGTGAAGCCGAGGCGATGCAGTCGTTATATAAATGGTGGTGGCGCTATTCACGACGATAAATATGGCGTCATTTGCAGTGCAGTTATCACGGAGCACCTAGCTTGCCACAATCAAAACCGTCCATCGTGTTGTCGTTGTCTTGATGGCTATAACAGTGAAAAGAAGAGGCGCTCAGTAGTTGCCACGCGTGGTCGCAAGTCCCAAGGAAGCAGAGGCGATGCAGTCGTTATATAAATGTTGGTGGCGCTATTCACGACGATAAAGATGACGTCATTTCCAGTACAGTTATCACGGAGCAGCCAACTTGTCACAATTAGAACAGTCAATCGTGTGGTTGTTGTCTTGATGGCTATAACTGTGAAAAGAAGAGGCGCTCAGTAGCTGCCACGCGTGGTTGCAAATCCCAGGGAAGCCGAGGCGATGCAGTCGTTATATAGCTGATGGTGGCGCTATTCACGACGATAATGATGACATCATTTCCAGTGCAGTTATCACGTAGCAGCCAGCTTGCCACAATCTTAACGGTCAATCATGTGGTCGTTGTCTTTATGGCTACAGCAGTGAAAAAAGAGGCGCTCAGTAGTTGCCACGCGTGGTCGCAAATCCCAGGGAAGCCGAGACGATGCAGTCGTTATATAGCTGCTGGTGGCGCTATTCACAGCGAGAAAGATGACGTCGTTTTCCAGTGCAGTTAGCACGGAGCAGCCAGGTTGCCACAATCAGAACTGTCAATCATGTGGTCGTTGTCTTGATAGTTATAACAGTGAAAAGAAGAGGCGCTCAGTATTTGCCAAGCGTGGTCGCAAATCCCAGGGAAGCCGAGACGATGCAGTCGTTATATAGCTGGTGGTGGCGCTATTCACGGCGATAAAGATGCGTCATTTTCCTGAGAAGTTATCACGGAGCAGCCAGCTTGCCACAATCAGAACTGTCAATCGTGTGATCGCTGTCTTGATGGCTACAACAGTGAAAAGAAGAGGCGTTCAGTAGTTGCCACGCGTGGTCGGAAATACCAGGCAAGCCGAGACAAAGCAGTCGTTATATAGCTGGTGGTGGCGCTTTGCACGGCGATAAAGATGACGTTGTTTTCCAGTGCAGTTATCACGGAGCAGCCAGGTTGCCACAATCTGGACTGTCAATCGTGTGGTCGTTGTCGTGATAGCTATAACTGTGAAAAGAAGAGGCGCTCAGTAGTTGCCACGCGTGGTCGCAAATCCCTGGGAATCCGTGGCGATGCAGTCGTTACATAGCTGGTGGTAGCGCTATTCATGATAATAAATATGACGTCATTTCTAGTGCAGTTATCACGGAGCAGCCAGCTTGCCACAATCAGAACGCTCAATCGTGTGGTCGTTGTCTTGATGGCTACAACAGTGAAAAGAAGAGGCGCTCAGTAGTTGCCACGCATGGTCGCAAATCCCAGGGAATCCGAGGCGATGCAGTCGTTATATTGCTGGTGGTGGCGCTATTCACGACGCTAAAGATGACGTCATTTTCCAGTGGAGTTATCACGGAGCAGCCAGCTTCCGACAATCAGAACTGTCAATCATGTGGTCGTTGTGATGATTTCTATAACTGTGAAAAGAAGAGGCGCTCAGTAGTTGCCACGCGTGGTCGCAAATCTCAGGGAATCCGAGGCGATACAGACGTTATATTGCTGATGGTGGCGCTATTCACGACGATAAAGATGACATCATTTCCTGTGCAGTTATCATGTAGCAGCCAGCTTGCCACAATCTTAACGGTCAATCATGTGGTCGTTGTCTTGATGGCTACAACAGTGAAAGAAGAGGCGTTCAGTAGTTGCCACGCATGGCCGCAAATCGCAGGGAAGCCGAGGCGATGCAGTCGTTATATAGCTGATGGTGGCGCTATTCACGACGATAAAGATGACGTCATTTTACTGTGCAGTTACCACGGAGCAGCCCGCTTGCCACAATCAGAACGCTCAATCGTGTGGTCGTTGTTTTGATGGTTACAACAGTGAAAAGAAGAGGCGCTCAGTAGTTTCCATGCGTGGCCGTAAGTCCCAGTGAAGCCGAGGCGATGCAGTCGTTATATAAATGGTGGTGGCGCTATTCACGACGATAAATATGGCGTCATTTGCAGTGCAGTTATCACGGAGCACCTAGCTTGCCACAATCAAAACCGTCCATCGTGTTGTCGTTGTCTTGATGGCTATAACAGTGAAAAGAAGAGGCGCTCAGTAGTTGCCACGCGTGGTCGCAAGTCCCAAGGAAGCAGAGGCGATGCAGTCGTTATATAAATGTTGGTGGCGCTATTCACGACGATAAAGATGACGTCATTTCCAGTACAGTTATCACGGAGCAGCCAACTTGTCACAATTAGAACAGTCAATCGTGTGGTTGTTGTCTTGATGGCTATAACTGTGAAAAGAAGAGGCGCTCAGTAGCTGCCACGCGTGGTTGCAAATCCCAGGGAAGCCGAGGCGATGCAGTCGTTATATAGCTGATGGCGGCGCTATTCACGACGATAATGATGACATCATTTCCAGTGCAGTTATCACGTAGCAGCCAGCTTGCCACAATCTTAACGGTCAATCATGTGGTCGTTGTCTTGATGGCTACAGCAGTGAAAAAAGAGGCGCTCAGTAGTTGCCACGCGTGGTCGCAAATCCCAGGGAAGCCGAGACGATGCAGTCGTTATATAGCTGCTGGTGGCGCTATTCACAGCGAGAAAGATGACGTCGTTTTCCAGTGCAGTTAGCACGGAGCAGCCAGGTTGCCACAATCAGAACTGTCAATCATGTGGTCGTTGTCTTGATAGTTATAACAGTGAAAAGAAGAGGCGCTCAGTATTTGCCAAGCGTGGTCGCAAATCCCAGGGAAGCCGAGACGATGCAGTCGTTATATAGCTGGTGGTGGCGCTATTCACGGCGATAAAGATGCGTCATTTTCCTGAGAAGTTATCACGGAGCAGCCAGCTTGCCACAATCAGAACTGTCAATCGTGTGATCGCTGTCTTGATGGCTACAACAGTGAAAAGAAGAGGCGTTCAGTAGTTGCCACGCGTGGTCGGAAATACCAGGCAAGCCGAGACAAAGCAGTCGTTATATAGCTGGTGGTGGCGCTTTGCACGGCGATAAAGATGACGTTGTTTTCCAGTGCAGTTATCACGGAGCAGCCAGGTTGCCACAATCTGGACTGTCAATCGTGTGGTCGTTGTCGTGATAGCTATAACTGTGAAAAGAAGAGGCGCTCAGTAGTTGCCACGCGTGGTCGCAAATCCCTGGGAATCCGTGGCGATGCAGTCGTTACAGAGCTGGTGGTAGCGCTATTCATGATAATAAATATGACGTCATTTCTAGTGCAGTTATCACGGAGTAGCCAGCTTGCCACAATCAGAACGCTCAAGCGTGTGGTCGTTGTCTTGATGGCTACAACAGTGAAAAGAAGAGGCGCTCAGTAGTTGCCACGCATGGTCGCAAATCCCAGGGAATCCGAGGCGATGCAGTCGTTATATTGCTGGTGGTGGCGCTATTCACGACGCTAAAGATGACGTCATTTTCCAGTGGAGTTATCACGGAGCAGCCAGCTTCCGACAATCAGAACTGTCAATCATGTGGTCGTTGTGATGATTTCTATAACTGTGAAAAGAAGAGGCGCTCAGTAGTTGCCACGCGTGGTCGCAAATCTCAGGGAATCCGAGGCGATACAGACGTTATATTGCTGATGGTGGCGCTATTCACGACGATAAAGATGACATCATTTCCTGTGCAGTTATCATGTAGCAGCCAGCTTGCCACAATCTTAACGGTCAATCATGTGGTCGTTGTCTTGATGGCTACAACAGTGAAAGAAGAGGCGTTCAGTAGTTGCCACGCATGGCCGCAAATCGCAGGGAAGCCGAGGCGATGCAGTCGTTATATAGCTGGTGGTGGCGCTATTCACGACGATAAAGATGACGTCATTTTACTGTGCAGTTACCACGGAGCAGCCCGCTTGCCACAATCAGAACTGTCAATCGTGTAGTCGTTGTCTTGATAGCTATAACAGTGAAGAGAAGAGGCGCTCAGTACTTGCCACGCGTGGTCGCATATCGCAGGGAAGCCGAGACGATGCATTCGTTATATAAATGGTGGTGGCGCTATTCACGACAATAAATATGACGTCATTTCCAGTGCAGTTATCACGGAGCAGCCACCTTGCCAAAATCAGAACGCTCAATCGTGTGGTCGTTGTTTTGATGGCTACAACAGTGAAAAGAAGAGGCGCTCAGTAGTTTCCATGCGTGGCCGTAAGTCCCAGTGAAGCCGAGGCGATGCAGTCGTTATATAAATGGTGGTGGCGCTATTCACGACGATAAATATGGCGTCATTTGCAGTGCAGTTATCACGGAGCACCTAGCTTGCCACAATCAAAACCGTCCATCGTGTTGTCGTTGTCTTGATGGCTATAACAGTGAAAAGAAGAGGCGCTCAGTAGTTGCCACGCGTGGTCGCAAGTCCCAAGGAAGCAGAGGCGATGCAGTCGTTATATAAATGTTGGTGGCGCTATTCACGACGATAAAGATGACGTCATTTCCAGTACAGTTATCACGGAGCAGCCAACTTGTCACAATTAGAACAGTCAATCGTGTGGTTGTTGTCTTGATGGCTATAACTGTGAAAAGAAGAGGCGCTCAGTAGCTGCCACGCGTGGTCGCAAATCCCAGGGAAGCCGAGGCGATGCAGTCGTTATATAAATGGTGGTGGCGTTATTCACGACGATAAAGATGGCGTCATTTGCAGTGCAGTTATCACGGAGCACCTAGATTGTTACAATCAGAACTGTCAATCGTGTTGTCGTTGTCTTGATGGCTATAACAGTGAAAAGAATAGGCGCTCAGTAATTGCCACCCATGGTCGCAAATCCCAGGGAAGCCGAGACGATGCAGTCGTTATATAGCTGGTGGTGGCGCTATTCACAACGATAAAGATGACGTCATTTTCCAGCGCAGTTATCACGGAGCAGCCAGCTTGCCACAATCAGAACTCTCATTCGTGTTGTCGCTGTCTTGACGGCTATAACAGTGAAAAGAAGAGGCGCTCAGTAGTTGCCACGTGTGGTCGCAAATCCCAGGGAAGCCGAGGCGATGCAGTCGTTATATAGCAGATGGTGGCGCTATTCACGGCAATAAAGATGACATGATTTCCAGTGCAGTTATCACGTAGCAGCCAGCTTGCCACAACCTTAACGGTCAATCAAGTGGTCGTTGTCTTGATGGCTACAACAGTGAAAAGAAGAGGCGTTCAGTAGTTGCCACGCGTGGTCGGAAATACCAGGCAAGCCGAGACGAAGCAGTCGTTATATAGCTAGTGGTGGCGCTTTTCACGGCGATAAAGATGACGTTGTTTTCCAGTGCAGTTATCACGGAGCAGCCAGGTTGCCACAATCTGGACTGTCAATCGTGTGGTCGTTGTCGTGATAGCTATAACTGTGAAAAGAGGCGCTCAGTAGTTGCCACGCGTGGTCACAAATCCCTGGGAATCCGAGGCGATGCAGTCGTTACATAGCTGGTGGTGGCGCTATTCACGATAATAAATATGACGTCATTTCTAGTGCAGTTATCACGGAGCAGCCAGCTTGCCACAATCAGAACGCTCAATCGTGTGGTCGTTGTCTTGATGGCTACAACAGTGAAAAGAAGAGGCGCTCAGTAGTTGCCACGCGTGGTCGCAAATCCCAGGGAATTCGAGGCGATCCAGTCGTTATATAGCTGGTGGTGGCGCTATTCACGACGATAAAGATGACGTCATTTTACTGTGCAGTTACCACGGAGCAGCCCGCTTGCCACAATCACAACTGTCAATCGTGTGGTCGTTGTCGTGATAGCTGTAACTGTGAAAAGAAGAGGCACTCATTAGCTGCCACGCGTGGCCGCAAATCCCTGGGAATCCGAGACGATGCCGTCGTTATATAGCTGGTGGTGGCGCTATTCACAACAATAAAGATGACGTCATTTTCCAGCGCAGTTATCACGGAGCAGCCAGATTGCCACAATCAGAACTCTAATTCGTGTTCGCTGTCTTGACGGCTATAGCAGTGAAAAGAGGCGCTCAGTAGTTGCCACGCGTGGTTGCAAATCCCAGGGAAGCCGAGGCGATGCAGTCGTTATATAGCTGATGGTGGCGCTATTCACGACGATAATGATGACATCATTTCCAGTGCAGTTATCACGTAGCAGCCAGCTTGCCACAATCTTAACGGTCAATCATGTGGTCGTTGTCTTGATGGCTACAGCAGTGAAAAAAGAGGCGCTCAGTAGTTGCCACGCGTGGTCGCAAATCCCAGGGAGGCCGAGACGATGCAGTCGTTATATAGCTGCTGGTGGCGCTATTCACAGCGATAAAGATGACGTCGTTTTCCAGTGCAGTTAGCACGGAGCAGCCAGGTTGCCACAATCAGAACTGTCAATCATGTGGTCGTTGTCTTGATAGTTATAACAGTGAAAAGAAGAGGCGCTCAGTATTTGCCAAGCGTGGTCGCAAATCCCAGGGAAGCCGAGACGATGCAGTCGTTATATAGCTGGTGGTGGCGCTATTCACGGCGATAAAGATGCGTCATTTTCCTGAGAAGTTATCACGGAGCAGCCAGCTTGCCACAATCAGAACTGTCAATCGTGTGATCGCTGTCTTGATGGCTACAACAGTGAAAAGAAGAGGCGTTCAGTAGTTGCCACGCGTGGTCGGAAATACCAGGCAAGCCGAGACAAAGCAGTCGTTATATAGCTGGTGGTGGCGCTTTGCACGGCGATAAAGATGACGTTGTTTTCCAGTGCAGTTATCACGGAGCAGCCAGGTTGCCACAATCTGGACTGTCAATCGTGTGGTCGTTGTCGTGATAGCTATAACTGTGAAAAGAAGAGGCGCTCAGTAGTTGCCACGCGTGGTCGCAAATCCCTGGGAATCCGTGGCGATGCAGTCGTTACATAGCTGGTGGTAGCGCTATTCATGATAATAAATATGACGTCATTTCTAGTGCAGTTATCACGGAGCAGCCAGCTTGCCACAATCAGAACGCTCAATCGTGTGGTCGTTGTCTTGATGGCTACAACAGTGAAAAGAAGAGGCGCTCAGTAGTTGCCACGCATGGTCGCAAATCCCAGGGAATCCGAGGCGATGCAGTCGTTATATTGCTGGTGGTGGCGCTATTCACGACGCTAAAGATGACGTCATTTTCCAGTGGAGTTATCACGGAGCAGCCAGCTTCCGACAATCAGAACTGTCAATCATGTGGTCGTTGTGATGATTTCTATAACTGTGAAAAGAAGAGGCGCTCAGTAGTTGCCACGCGTGGTCGCAAATCTCAGGGAATCCGAGGCGATACAGTCGTTATATTGCTGATGGTGGCGCTATTCACGACGATAAAGATGACATCATTTCCTCTGCAGTTATCATGTAGCAGCCAGCTTGCCACAATCTTAACGGTCAATCATGTGGTCGTTGTCTTGATGGCTACAACAGTGAAAGAAGAGGCGTTCAGTAGTTGCCACGCATGGCCGCAAATCGCAGGGAAGCCGAGGCGATGCAGTCGTTATATAGCTGGTGGTGGCGCTATTCACGACGATAAAGATGACGTCATTTTACTGTGCAGTTACCACGGAGCAGCCCGCTTGCCACAATCAGAACTGTCAATCGTGTGGTCGTTGTCTTGATAGCTATAACAGTGAAAAGAAGAGGCGCTCAGTACTTGCCACGCGTGGTCGCATATCGCAGGGAAGCCGAGACGATGCATTCGTTATATAAATGGTGGTGGCGCTATTCACGACAATAAATATGACGTCATTTCCAGTGCAGTTATCACGGAGCAGCCACCTTGCCAAAATCAGAACGCTCAATCGTGTGGTCGTTGTTTTGATGGCTACAACAGTGAAAAGAAGAGGCGCTCAGTAGTTTCCATGCGTGGCCGTAAGTCCCAGTGAAGCCGAGGCGATGCAGTCGTTATATAAATGGTGGTGGCGCTATTCACGACGATAAATATGGCGTCATTTGCAGTGCAGTTATCACGGAGCACCTAGCTTGCCACAATCAAAACCGTCCATCGTGTTGTCGTTGTCTTGATGGCTATAACAGTGAAAAGAAGAGGCGCTCAGTAGTTGCCACGCGTGGTCGCAAGTCCCAAGGAAGCAGAGGCGATGCAGTCGTTATATAAATGTTGGTGGCGCTATTCACGACGATAAAGATGACGTCATTTCCAGTACAGTTATCACGGAGCAGCCAACTTGTCACAATTAGAACAGTCAATCGTGTGGTTGTTGTCTTGATGGCTATAACTGTGAAAAGAAGAGGCGCTCAGTAGCTGCCACGCGTGGTCGCAAATCCCAGGGAAGCCGAGGCGATGCAGTCGTTATATAAATGGTGGTGGCGTTATTCACGACGATAAAGATGGCGTCATTTGCAGTGCAGTTATCACGGAGCACCTAGATTGTTACAATCAGAACTGTCAATCGTGTTGTCGTTGTCTTGATGGCTATAACAGTGAAAAGAATAGGTGCTCAGTAATTGCCACCCATGGTCGCAAATCCCAGGGAAGCCGAGACGATGCAGTCGTTATATAGCTGGTGGTGGCGCTATTCACAACGATAAAGATGACGTCATTTTCCAGCGCAGTTATCACGGAGCAGCCAGCTTGCCACAATCAGAACTCTCATTCGTGTTGTCGCTGTCTTGACGGCTATAACAGTGAAAAGAAGAGGCGCTCAGTAGTTGCCACGTGTGGTCGCAAATCCCAGGGAAGCCGAGGCGATGCAGTCGTTATATAGCTGATGGTGGCGCTATTCACGACAATAAAGATGACATGATTTCCAGTGCAGTTATCACGTAGCAGCCAGCTTGCCACAACCTTAACGGTCAATCAAGTGGTCGTTGTCTTGATGGCTACAACAGTGAAAAGAAGAGGCGTTCAGTAGTTGCCACGCGTGGTCGGAAATACCAGGCAAGCCGAGACGAAGCAGTCGTTATATAGCTAGTGGTGGCGCTTTTCACGGCGATAAAGATGACGTTGTTTTCCAGTGCAGTTATCACGGAGCAGCCAGGTTGCCACAATCTGGACTGTCAATCGTGTGGTCGTTGTCGTGATAGCTATAACTGTGAAAAGAAGAGGCGCTCAGTAGTTGCCACGCGTGGTCGCAAATCCCTGGGAAGCCGAGACGATGCATTCGTTATATAAATGGTGGTGGCGCTATTCACGACAATAAATATGACGTCATTTCCAGTGCAGTTATCACGGAGCAGCCACCTTGCCAAAATCAGAACGCTCAATCGTGTGGTCGTTGTTTTGATGGCTACAACAGTGAAAAGAAGAGGCGCTCAGTAGTTTCCATGCGTGGCCGTAAGTCCCAGTGAAGCCGAGGCGATGCAGTCGTTATATAAATGGTGGTGGCGCTATTCACGACGATAAATATGGCGTCATTTGCAGTGCAGTTATCACGGAGCACCTAGCTTGCCACAATCAAAACCGTCCATCGTGTTGTCGTTGTCTTGATGGCTATAACAGTGAAAAGAAGAGGCGCTCAGTAGTTGCCACGCGTGGTCGCAAGTCCCAAGGAAGCAGAGGCGATGCAGTCGTTATATAAATGTTGGTGGCGCTATTCACGACGATAAAGATGACGTCATTTCCAGTACAGTTATCACGGAGCAGCCAACTTGTCACAATTTGAACAGTCAATCGTGTGGTTGTTGTCTTGATGGCTATAACTGTGAAAAGAAGAGGCGCTCAGTAGCTGCCACGCGTGGTCGCAAATCCCAGGGAAGCCGAGGCGATGCAGTCGTTATATAAATGGTGGTGGCGTTATTCACGACGATAAAGATGGCGTCATTTGCAGTGCAGTTATCACGGAGCACCTAGATTGTTACAATCAGAACTGTGAATCGTGTTGTCGTTGTCTTGATGGCTATAACAGTGAAAAGAATAGGCGCTCAGTAATTGCCACGCGTGGTCGCAAATCCCAGGGAAGCCGAGACGATGCAGTCGTTATATAGCTGGTGGTGGCGCTATTCACAACGATAAAGATGACGTCATTTTCCAGCGCAGTTATCACGGAGCAGCCAGCTTGCCACAATCAGAACTCTCATTCGTGTTGTCGCTGTCATGACGGCTATAACAGTGAAAAGAAGAGGCGCTCAGTAGTTGCCACGTGTGGTCGCAAATCCCAGGGAAGCCGAGGCGATGCAGTCGTTATATAGCTGATGGTGGCGCTATTCACGACAATAAAGATGACATGATTTCCAGTGCAGTTATCACGTAGCAGCCAGCTTGCCACAACCTTAACGGTCAATCAAGTGGTCGTTGTCTTGATGGCTACAACAGTGAAAAGAAGAGGCGTTCAGTAGTTGCCACGCGTGGTCGGAAATACCAGGCAAGCCGAGACGAAGCAGTCGTTATATAGCTAGTGGTGGCGCTTTTCACGGCGATAAAGATGACGTTGTTTTCCAGTGCAGTTATCACGGAGCAGCCAGGTTGCCACAATCTGGACTGTCAATCGTGTGGTCGTTGTCGTGATAGCTATAACTGTGAAAAGAAGAGGCGCTCAGTAGTTGCCACGCGTGGTCGCAAATCCCTGGGAAGCCGAGACGATGCATTCGTTATATAAATGGTGGTGGCGCTATTCACGACAATAAATATGACGTCATTTCCAGTGCAGTTATCACGGAGCAGCCACCTTGCCAAAATCAGAACGCTCAATCGTGTGGTCGTTGTTTTGATGGCTACAACAGTGAAAAGAAGAGGCGCTCAGTAGTTTCCATGCGTGGCCGTAAGTCCCAGTGAAGCCGAGGCGATGCAGTCGTTATATAAATGGTGGTGGCGCTATTCACGACGATAAATATGGCGTCATTTGCAGTGCAGTTATCACGGAGCACCTAGCTTGCCACAATCAAAACCGTCCATCGTGTTGTCGTTGTCTTGATGGCTATAACAGTGAAAAGAAGAGGCGCTCAGTAGTTGCCACGCGTGGTCGCAAGTCCCAAGGAAGCAGAGGCGATGCAGTCGTTATATAAATGTTGGTGGCGCTATTCACGACGATAAAGATGACGTCATTTCCAGTACAGTTATCACGGAGCAGCCAACTTGTCACAATTTGAACAGTCAATCGTGTGGTTGTTGTCTTGATGGCTATAACTGTGAAAAGAAGAGGCGCTCAGTAGCTGCCACGCGTGGTCGCAAATCCCAGGGAAGCCGAGGCGATGCAGTCGTTATATAAATGGTGGTGGCGTTATTCACGACGATAAAGATGGCGTCATTTGCAGTGCAGTTATCACGGAGCACCTAGATTGTTACAATCAGAACTGTGAATCGTGTTGTCGTTGTCTTGATGGCTATAACAGTGAAAAGAATAGGCGCTCAGTAATTGCCACGCGTGGTCGCAAATCCCAGGGAAGCCGAGACGATGCAGTCGTTATATAGCTGGTGGTGGCGCTATTCACAACGATATAGATGACGTCATTTTCCAGCGCAGTTATCACGGAGCAGCCAGCTTGCCACAATCAGAACTCTCATTCGTGTTGTCGCTGTCTTGACGGCTATAACAGTGAAAAGAAGAGGCGCTCAGTAGTTGCCACGTGTGGTCGCAAATCCCAGGGAAGCCGAGGCGATGCAGTCGTTATATAGCTGATGGTGGCGCTATTCACGACAATAAAGATGACATGATTTCCAGTGCAGTTATCACGTAGCAGCCAGCTTGCCACAACCTTAACGGTCAATCAAGTGGTCGTTGTCTTGATGGCTACAACAGTGAAAAGAAGAGGCGTTCAGTAGTTGCCACGCGTGGTCGGAAATACCAGGCAAGCCGAGACGAAGCAGTCGTTATATAGCTAGTGGTGGCGCTTTTCACGGCGATAAAGATGACGTTGTTTTCCAGTGCAGTTATCACGGAGCAGCCAGGTTGCCACAATCTGGACTGTCAATCGTGTGGTCGTTGTCGTGATAGCTATAACTGTGAAAAGAAGAGGCGCTCAGTAGTTGCCACGCGTGGTCGCAAATCCCTGGGAAGCCGAGACGATGCATTCGTTATATAAATGGTGGTGGCGCTATTCACGACAATAAATATGACGTCATTTCCAGTGCAGTTATCACGGAGCAGCCACCTTGCCAAAATCAGAACGCTCAATCGTGTGGTCGTTGTTTTGATGGCTACAACAGTGAAAAGAAGAGGCGCTCAGTAGTTTCCATGCGTGGCCGTAAGTCCCAGTGAAGCCGAGGCGATGCAGTCGTTATATAAATGGTGGTGGCGCTATTCACGACGATAAATATGGCGTCATTTGCAGTGCAGTTATCACGGAGCACCTAGCTTGCCACAATCAAAACCGTCCATCGTGTTGTCGTTGTCTTGATGGCTATAACAGTGAAAAGAAGAGGCGCTCAGTAGTTGCCACGCGTGGTCGCAAGTCCCAAGGAAGCAGAGGCGATGCAGTCGTTATATAAATGTTGGTGGCGCTATTCACGACGATAAAGATGACGTCATTTCCAGTACAGTTATCACGGAGCAGCCAACTTGTCACAATTAGAACAGTCAATCGTGTGGTTGTTGTCTTGATGGCTATAACTGTGAAAAGAAGAGGCGCTCAGTAGCTGCCACGCGTGGTCGCAAATCCCAGGGAAGCCGAGGCGATGCAGTCGTTATATAAATGGTGGTGGCGTTATTCACGACGATAAAGATGGCGTCATTTGCAGTGCAGTTATCACGGAGCACCTAGATTGTTACAATCAGAACTGTGAATCGTGTTGTCGTTGTCTTGATGGCTATAACAGTGAAAAGAATAGGCGCTCAGTAATTGCCACCCATGGTCGCAAATCCCAGGGAAGCCGAGACGATGCAGTCGTTATATAGCTGGTGGTGGCGCTATTCACAACGATAAAGATGACGTCATTTTCCAGCGCAGTTATCACGGAGCAGCCAGCTTGCCACAATCAGAACTCTCATTCGTGTTGTCGCTGTCTTGACGGCTATAACAGTGAAAAGAAGAGGCGCTCAGTAGTTGCCACGTGTGGTCGCAAATCCCAGGGAAGCCGAGGCGATGCAGTCGTTATATAGCTGATGGTGGCGCTATTCACGACAATAAAGATGACATGATTTCCAGTGCAGTTATCACGTAGCAGCCAGCTTGCCACAACCTTAACGGTCAATCAAGTGGTCGTTGTCTTGATGGCTACAACAGTGAAAAGAAGAGGCGTTCAGTAGTTGCCACGCGTGGTCGGAAATACCAGGCAAGCCGAGACGAAGCAGTCGTTATATAGCTAGTGGTGGCGCTTTTCACGGCGATAAAGATGACGTTGTTTTCCAGTGCAGTTATCACGGAGCAGCCAGGTTGCCACAATCTGGACTGTCAATCGTGTGGTCGTTGTCGTGATAGCTATAACTGTGAAAAGAAGAGGCGCTCAGTAGTTGCCACGCGTGGTCGCAAATCCCTGGGAATCCGAGGCGATGCAGTCGTTACATAGCTGGTGGTGGCGCTATTCACGATAATAAATATGACGTCATTTCTAGTGCAGTTATCACGGAGCAGCCACCTTGCCACAATCAGAACGCTCAATCGTGTGGTCGTTGTCTTGATGGCTACAACAGTGAAAAGAAGAGGTGCTCAGTAGTTGCCACGCGTGGTCGCAAATCCCAGGGAATTCGAGGCGATCCAGTCGTTATATAGCTGGTGGTGGCGCTATTCACGACGATAAAGATGACGTCATTTTACTGTGCAGTTACCACGGAGCAGCCCGCTTGCCACAATCACAACTGTCAATCGTGTGGTCGTTGTCGTGATAGCTGTAACTGTGAAAAGAAGAGGCGCTCATTAGCTGCCACGCGTGGTCGCAAATCCCTGGGAATCCGAGACGATGCAGTCGTTATATAGCTGGTGGTGGCGCTATTCACAACGATAAAGATGACGTCATTTTCCAGCGCAGTTATCACGGAGCAGCCAGATTGCCACAATCAGAACTCTAATTCGTGTTCGCTGTCTTGACGGCTATAGCAGTGAAAAGAGGCGCTCAGTAGTTGCCACGCGTGGTTGCAAATCCCAGGGAAGCCGAGGCGATGCAGTCGTTATATAGCTGATGGTGGCGCTATTCACGACGATAATGATGACATCATTTCCAGTGCAGTTATCACGTAGCAGCCAGCTTGCCACAATCTTAACGGTCAATCATGTGGTTGTTGTCTTGATGGCTACAGCAGTGAAAAAAGAGGCGCTCAGTAGTTGCCACGCGTGGTCGCAAATCCCAGGGAAGCCGAGACGATGCAGTCGTTATATAGCTGCTGGTGGCGCTATTCACAGCGATAAAGATGACGTCGTTTTCCAGTGCAGTTAGCACGGAGCAGCCAGGTTGCCACAATCAGAACTGTCAATCATGTGGTCGTTGTCTTGATAGTTATAACAGTGAAAAGAAGAGGCGCTCAGTATTTGCCAAGCGTGGTCGCAAATCCCAGGGAAGCCGAGACGATGCAGTCGTTATATAGCTGGTGGTGGCGCTATTCACGGCGATAAAGATGCGTCATTTTCCTGAGAAGTTATCACGGAGCAGCCAGCTTGCCACAATCAGAACTGTCAATCGTGTGATCGCTGTCTTGATGGCTACAACAGTGAAAAGAAGAGGCGTTCAGTAGTTGCCACGCGTGGTCGGAAATACCAGGCAAGCCGAGACAAAGCAGTCGTTATATAGCTGGTGGTGGCGCTTTGCACGGCGATAAAGATGACGTTGTTTTCCAGTGCAGTTATCACGGAGCAGCCAGGTTGCCACAATCTGGACTGTCAATCGTGTGGTCGTTGTCGTGATAGCTATAACTGTGAAAAGAAGAGGCGCTCAGTAGTTGCCACGCGTGGTCGCAAATCCCTGGGAATCCGTGGCGATGCAGTCGTTACATAGCTGGTGGTAGCGCTATTCATGATAATAAATATGACGTCATTTCTAGTGCAGTTATCACGGAGCAGCCAGCTTGCCACAATCAGAACGCTCAATCGTGTGGTCGTTGTCTTGATGGCTACAACAGTGAAAAGAAGAGGCGCTCAGTAGTTGCCACGCATGGTCGCAAATCCCAGGAACGCCGAGACGTTGCAGTCGTTATGTAGCTGGTGGTGGCGCTATTCACGACGATAAGAGATGACGTCATTTTCCAGTGCAGTTATCAAGGAGCAGCCAGGTTGCCACAATCAGAACTGTCAATCATGTGGTCGTTGTCTTGATAGCTATAACAGTGAAAAGAAGAGGCGCTCAGTAGTTGCCACGCGTGGTCGCAAGTCCCAGGGAAGCCGGGGCGATGCAGTCGTTATATAAATGGTGGTGGCGCTATTCACGACGACAAAGATGGCGTCATTTGCAGCGCAGTTATCACGGAGCACCTAGCTTGTTACAATCAGAACTGTCAATCGTGTTGTCGTTGTCTTGATGGCTATAACAGTGAAAAGAATAGGCGCTCAGTAATTGCCACCCGTGGTCGCAAATACCAGGGAAGCCGAGACGATGCAGTCGTTATATAGCTGGTGGTGGCGCTATTCACAACGATAAAGATGACGTCATTTTTCACCCCAGTTATCACGGAGCAGCCAGCTTGCCACAATCAGAACTCTCATTCGTGTTGTCGCTGTCTTGACGGCTATACAAGTGAAAAGAAGAGGCGTTCAGTAGTTGCCACGCGTGGACGGAAATACCAGGCAAGCCGAGACGAAGCAGTCGTTATATAGCTGGTGGTGGCGCTTTTCACGGCGATAAAGATGACGTTGTTTTCCAGTGCAGCTATCACGGAGCAGCCAGGTTGCCACAATCTGGACTGTCAATCGTGTGGTCATTGTCGTGATAGCTATAACTGTGAAAAGAAGAGGCGCTCAGTAGTTGCCACGCGTGGTCGCAAATCCCTGGGAATCCGAGGCGATGCAGTTGTTACATAGCTGGTGGTGGCGCTATTCACGGCGATAAAGATGCGTCATTTTCCTGAGAAGTTATCACGGAGCAGCCAGCTTGCCACAATCAGAACTGTCAATCATGTGGTCGTTGTGATGATTTCTATAACTGTGAAAAGAAGAGGCGCTCAGTAGTTGCCACGCGTGGTCGCAAATCTCAGGGAATCCGAGGCGATACAGTCGTTATATTGCTGATGGTGGCGCTATTCACGACGATAAAGATGACATCATTTCCAGTGCAGTTATCACGTAGCAGCCAGCTTGCCACAATCTTAACGGTCAATCATGTGGTTGTTGTCTTGATGGCTACAGCAGTGAAAAAAGAGGCGCTCAGTAGTTGCCACGCGTGGTCGCAAATCCCAGGGAAGCCGAGACGATGCAGTCGTTATATAGCTGCTGGTGGCGCTATTCACAGCGATAAAGATGACGTCGTTTTCCAGTGCAGTTAGCACGGAGCAGCCAGGTTGCCACAATCAGAACTGTCAATCATGTGGTCGTTGTCTTGATAGTTATAACAGTGAAAAGAAGAGGCGCTCAGTATTTGCCAAGCGTGGTCGCAAATCCCAGGGAAGCCGAGACGATGCAGTCGTTATATAGCTGGTGGTGGCGCTATTCACGGCGATAAAGATGCGTCATTTTCCTGAGAAGTTATCACGGAGCAGCCAGCTTGCCACAATCAGAACTGTCAATCGTGTGATCGCTGTCTTGATGGCTACAACAGTGAAAAGAAGAGGCGTTCAGTAGTTGCCACGCGTGGTCGGAAATACCAGGCAAGCCGAGACAAAGCAGTCGTTATATAGCTGGTGGTGGCGCTTTGCACGGCGATAAAGATGACGTTGTTTTCCAGTGCAGTTATCACGGAGCAGCCAGGTTGCCACAATCTGGACTGTCAATCGTGTGGTCGTTGTCGTGATAGCTATAACTGTGAAAAGAAGAGGCGCTCAGTAGTTGCCACGCGTGGTCGCAAATCCCTGGGAATCCGTGGCGATGCAGTCGTTACATAGCTGGTGGTAGCGCTATTCATGATAATAAATATGACGTCATTTCTAGTGCAGTTATCACGGAGCAGCCAGCTTGCCACAATCAGAACGCTCAATCGTGTGGTCGTTGTCTTGATGGCTACAACAGTGAAAAGAAGAGGCGCTCAGTAGTTGCCACGCATGGTCGCAAATCCCAGGAACGCCGAGACGTTGCAGTCGTTATGTAGCTGGTGGTGGCGCTATTCACGACGATAAGAGATGACGTCATTTTCCAGTGCAGTTATCAAGGAGCAGCCAGGTTGCCACAATCAGAACTGTCAATCATGTGGTCGTTGTCTTGATAGCTATAACAGTGAAGAGAAGAGGCGCTCAGTACTTGCCACGTGTGGTCGCATATCGCAGGGAAGCCGAGACGATGCATTCGTTATATAAATGGTGGTGGCGCTATTCACGACAATAAATATGACGTCATTTCCAGTGCAGTTATCACGGAGCAGCCACCTTGCCAAAATCAGAACGCTCAATCGTGTGGTCGTTGTTTTGATGGCTACAACAGTGAAAAGAAGAGGCGCTCAGTAGTTTCCATGCGTGGCCGTAAGTCCCAGTGAAGCCGAGGCGATGCAGTCGTTATATAAATGGTGGTGGCGCTATTCACGACGATAAATATGGCGTCATTTGCAGTGCAGTTATCACGGAGCACCTAGCTTGCCACAGTCAAAACCGTCCATCGTGTTGTCGTTGTCTTGATGGCTATAACAGTGAAAAGAAGAGGCGCTCAGTAGTTGCCACGCGTGGTCGCAAGTCCCAAGGAAGCAGAGGCGATGCAGTCGTTATATAAATGTTGGTGGCGCTATTCACGACGATAAAGATGACGTCATTTCCAGTACAGTTATCACGGAGCAGCCAACTTGTCACAATTAGAACAGTCAATCGTGTGGTTGTTGTCTTGATGGCTATAACTGTGAAAAGAAGAGGCGCTCAGTAGCTGCCACGCGTGGTCGCAAATCCCAGGGAAGCCGAGGCGATGCAGTCGTTATATAAATGGTGGTGGCGTTATTCACGACGATAAAGATGGCGTCATTTGCAGTGCAGTTATCACGGAGCACCTAGATTGTTACAATCAGAACTGTCAATCATGTTGTCGTTGTCTTGATGGCTATAACAGTGAAAAGAATAGGCGCTCAGTAATTGCCACCCATGGTCGCAAATCCCAGGGAAGCCGAGACGATGCAGTCGTTATATAGCTGGTGGTGGCGCTATTCACAACGATAAAGATGACGTCATTTTCCAGCGCAGTTATCACGGAGCAGCCAGCTTGCCACAATCAGAACTCTCATTCGTGTTGTCGCTGTCTTGACGGCTATAACAGTGAAAAGAAGAGGCGCTCAGTAGTTGCCACGTGTGGTCGCAAATCCCAGGGAAGCCGAGGCGATGCAGTCGTTATATAGCTGATGGTGGCGCTATTCACGACAATAAAGATGACATGATTTCCAGTGCAGTTATCACGTAGCAGCCAGCTTGCCACAACCTTAACGGTCAATCAAGTGGTCGTTGTCTTGATGGCTACAACAGTGAAAAGAAGAGGCGTTCAGTAGTTGCCACGCGTGGTCGGAAATACCAGGCAAGCCGAGACGAAGCAGTCGTTATATAGCTAGTGGTGGCGCTTTTCACGGCGATAAAGATGACGTTGTTTTCCAGTGCAGTTATCACGGAGCAGCCAGGTTGCCACAATCTGGACTGTCAATCGTGTGGTTGTTGTCGTGATAGCTATAACTGTGAAAAGAAGAGGCGCTCAGTAGTTGCCACGCGTGGTCGCAAATCCCTGGGAATCCGAGGCGATGCAGTCGTTACATAGCTGGTGGTGGCGCTATTCACGATAATAAATATGACGTCATTTCTAGTGCAGTTATCACGGAGCAGCCAGCTTGCCACAATCAGAACGCTCAATCGTGTGGTCGTTGTCTTGATGGCTACAACAGTGAAAAGAAGAGGTGCTCAGTAGTTGCCACGCGTGGTCGCAAATCCCAGGGAATTCGAGGCGATCCAGTCGTTATATAGCTGGTGGTGGCGCTATTCACGACGATAAAGATGACGTCATTTTACTGTGCAGTTACCACGGAGCAGCCCGCTTGCCACAATCACAACTGTCAATCGTGTGGTCGTTGTCGTGATAGCTGTAACTGTGAAAAGAAGAGGCGCTCATTAGCTGCCACGCGTGGTCGCAAATCCCTGGGAATCCGAGACGATGCAGTCGTTATATAGCTGGTGGTGGCGCTATTCACAACGATAAAGATGACGTCATTTTCCAGCGCAGTTATCACGGAGCAGCCAGATTGCCACAATCAGAACTCTAATTCGTGTTCGCTGTCTTGACGGCTATAGCAGTGAAAAGAGGCGCTCAGTAGTTGCCACGCGTGGTTGCAAATCCCAGGGAAGCCGAGGCGATGCAGTCGTTATATAGCTGATGGTGGCGCTATTCACGACGATAATGATGACATCATTTCCAGTGCAGTTATCACGTAGCAGCCAGCTTGCCACAATCTTAACGGTCAATCATGTGGTCGTTGTCTTGATGGCTACAGCAGTGAAAAAAGAGGCGCTCAGTAGTTGCCACGCGTGGTCGCAAATCCCAGGGAAGCCGAGACGATGCAGTCGTTATATAGCTGCTGGTGGCGCTATTCACAGCGATAAAGATGACGTCGTTTTCCAGTGCAGTTAGCACGGAGCAGCCAGGTTGCCACAATCAGAACTGTCAATCATGTGGTCGTTGTCTTGATAGTTATAACAGTGAAAAGAAGAGGCGCTCAGTATTTGCCAAGCGTGGTCGCAAACCCCAGGGAAGCCGAGACGATGCAGTCGTTATATAGCTGGTGGTGGCGCTATTCACGGCGATAAAGATGCGTCATTTTCCTGAGAAGTTATCACGGAGCAGCCAGCTTGCCACAATCAGAACTGTCAATCGTGTGATCGCTGTCTTGATGGCTACAACAGTGAAAAGAAGAGGCGTTCAGTAGTTGCCACGCGTGGTCGGAAATACCAGGCAAGCCGAGACAAAGCAGTCGTTATATAGCTGGTGGTGGCGCTTTGCACGGCGATAAAGATGACGTTGTTTTCCAGTGCAGTTATCACGGAGCAGCCAGGTTGCCACAATCTGGACTGTCAATCGTGTGGTCGTTGTCGTGATAGCTCTAACTGTGAAAAGAAGAGGCGCTCAGTAGTTGCCACGCGTGGTCGCAAATCCCTGGGAATCCGTGGCGATGCAGTCGTTACATAGCTGGTGGTAGCGCTATTCATGATAATAAATATGACGTCATTTCTAGTGCAGTTATCACGGAGCAGCCAGCTTGCCACAATCAGAACGCTCAATCGTGTGGTCGTTGTCTTGATGGCTACAACAGTGAAAAGAAGAGGCGCTGAGTAGTTGCCACGCATGGTCGCAAATCCCAGGAACGCCGAGACGTTGCAGTCGTTATGTAGCTGGTGGTGGCGCTATTCACGACGATAAGAGATGACGTCATTTTCCAGTGCAGTTATCAAGGAGCAGCCAGGTTGCCACAATCAGAACTGTCAATCATGTGGTCGTTGTCTTGATAGCTATAACAGTGAAAAGAAGAGGCGCTCAGTAGTTGCCACGCGTGGTCGCAAGTCCCAGGGAAGCCGGGGCGATGCAGTCGTTATATAAATGGTGGTGGCGCTATTCACGACGACAAAGATGGCGTCATTTGCAGCGCAGTTATCACGGAGCACCTAGCTTGTTACAATCAGAACTGTCAATCGTGTTGTCGTTGTCTTGATGGCTATAACAGTGAAAAGAATAGGCGCTCAGTAATTGCCACCCGTGGTCGCAAATACCAGGGAAGCCGAGACGATGCAGTCGTTATATAGCTGGTGGTGGCGCTATTCACAACGATAAAGATGACGTCATTTTTCACCCCAGTTATCACGGAGCAGCCAGCTTGCCACAATCAGAACTCTCATTCGTGTTGTCGCTGTCTTGACGGCTATACAAGTGAAAAGAAGAGGCGTTCAGTAGTTGCCACGCGTGGACGGAAATACCAGGCAAGCCGAGACGAAGCAGTCGTTATATAGCTGGTGGTGGCGCTTTTCACGGCGATAAAGATGACGTTGTTTTCCAGTGCAGCTATCACGGAGCAGCCAGGTTGCCACAATCTGGACTGTCAATCGTGTGGTCATTGTCGTGATAGCTATAACTGTGAAAAGAAGAGGCGCTCAGTAGTTGCCACGCGTGGTCGCAAATCCCTGGGAATCCGAGGCGATGCAGTTGTTACATAGCTGGTGGTGGCGCTATTCACGGCGATAAAGATGCGTCATTTTCCTGAGAAGTTATCACGGAGCAGCCAGCTTGCCACAATCAGAACTGTCAATCGTGTGATCGTTGTCTTGATGGCTACAACAGTGAAAAGAAGAGGCGTTCAGTAGTTGCCACGCGTGGTCGGAAATACCAGGCAAGCCGAGACAAAGCAGTCGTTATATAGCTGGTGGTGGCGCTTTTCACGGCGATAAAGATGACGTTGTTTCCAGTGCAGTTATCACGGAACAGACAGGTTGCCACAATCTGGACTGTCAATCGTGTGGTCGTTGTCGTGATAGCTATAACTGTGAAAAGAAGAGGCGCTCAGTAGTTGCCACGCATGGTCGCAAATCCCAAGGAATCCGAGGCGATGCAGTCGTTATATAGCTGGTGGTGGCGCTATTCACGACGCTAAAGATGACGTCATTTTCCAGTGCAGTTATCATGGAGCAGCCAGCTTCCGACAATCAGAACTGTCAATCATGTGGTCGTTGTGATGATTTCTATAACTGTGAAAAGAAGAGGCGCTCAGTAGTTGCCACGCGTGGTCGCAAATCTCAGGGATTCCGAGGCGATGCAGTCGTTATATTGCTGATGGTGGCGCTATTCACGACGATAAAGATGACGTCATTTTACTGTGCAGTTACCACGGAGCAGCCCGCTTGCCACAATCAGAGCTGTCAATCGTGTGATCGTTGTCTTGATGCATATAACAGCGAAAAAAAGAGGCGTTCAGTAGTTGCCACGCGTGGTCGCAAGTCCCAGGGAAGCCGAGGCGATGCAGTCGTTATATAAATGGTGGTGGCGCTATTCACGACTACAAAGATGGCGTCATTTGCAGTGCAGTTATCACGGAGCACCTAGCTTGTTACAATCAGAACTGTCAATCGTGTTGTCGTTGTCTTGATGGCTATAACAGTGAAAAGAATAGGCGCTCAGTAATTGCCACCCGTGGTCGCAAATCCCAGGGAAGCCGAGACGATGCAGTCGTTATATAGCTGGTGGTGGCGCTATTCACAACGATAAAGATGACGTCATTTTCCAGCGCAGTTATCACGGAGCAGCCAGCTTGCCACAATCAGAACTCTCATTCGTGTTGTCGCTGTCTTGACGGCTATAACAGTGAAAAGAAGAGGCGCTCAGTAGTTGCCACGCGTGGTCGCAAATCCCAGGGAAGCCGAGGCGATGCAGTCGTTATATAGCTGATGGTGGCGCTATTCACGACGATAAAGATGACATGATTTCCAGTGCAGTTATCACGTAGCAGCCAGCTTGCCACAATCTTAACGGTCAATCATGTGGTCGTTGTCTTGATGGCTACAACAGTGAAAAGAAGAGGCGTTCAGTAGTTGCCACGCGTGGTCGGAAATACCAGGCAAGCCGAAACGAAGCAGTCGTTATATAGCTGGTGGTGGCGCTTTTCACGGCGATAAAGATGACGTTGTTTTCCAGTGCAGCTATCACGGAGCAGCCAGGTTGCCACAATCTGGACTGTCAATCGTGTGGTCATTGTCGTGATAGCTATAACTGTGAAAAGAAGAGGCGCTCAGTAGTTGCCACGCGTGGTCGCAAATCCCTGGGAATCCGAGGCGATGCAGTTGTTACATAGCTGGTGGTGGCGCTATTCACGATAATAAATATGACATCATTTCTAGTGCAGTTATCACGGAGCAGCCAGCTTGCCACAATCAGAACGCTCAATCGTGTGGTCGTTGTCTTGATGGCTACAACAGTGAAAAGAAGAGGCGCTCAGTAGTTGCCACGCGTGGTCGCAAATCCCAGGGAATTCGAGGCGATCCAGTCGTTATATAGCTGGTGGTGGCGCTATTCACGACGATAAAGATGGCGCCATTTTCCAGTGCAGTTATCACGGAGCAGCCAGCTTGCCACAATAAGAACTGTCAATCGTGTTGTCGTTGTCCTGATGGTTATAAAGTGAAAAGTAGAGGCGCTCACCTGTTGCCACGCGGGGTCGCAAATCTCAGGGAATCCGAGGCGATGCAGTCGTTATATAGCTCGTGGTGGCGCTATTCACGACGCTAAAGATGACGACATTTTCCAGTGCAGTTATCACGGAGCAGCCAGCTTCCCACAATCAGAACTGTCAATCATGTGGTCGTTGTGATGATTTCTATAACTGTGAAAAGAAGAGGCGCTCAGTAGTTGCCACGCGTGGTCGCAAATCCCAGGGAAGCCGAGGCAGTGCAGTCGTTATATAGCTGATGGTGGCGCTATTCACGACAATAAAGATGGCGTAATTTCCAGCGAAGTTATCACGGAGCAGCCAGCTTGCCACAATCAGAACTCTCATTCGTGTTGTCGCTGTCTTGACGGCTATAACAGTGAAAAGAAGAGGCGCTCAGTAGTTGCCACACGTGGTCGCAAATCTCAGGGAAACCGAGGCGATGCAGTCGTTATATTGCTGATGGTGGCGCTATTCACGACGATAAAGATGACATCATTTCCTGTGCAGTTATCACGTAGCAGCCAGCTTGCCACAATCAGAGCTGTCAATCGTGTGATCGTTGTCTTGATGCATATAACAGCGAAAAAAAGAGGCGTTCAGTAGTTGCCACGCGTGGTCGCAAGTCCCAGGGAAGCCGAGGCGATGCAGTCGTTATATAAATGGTGGTGGCGCTATTCACGACGATAAAGATGGCGTCATTTGCAGTGCAGTTATCACGGAGCACCTAGCTTGTTACAATCAGAACTGTCAATCGTGTTGTCGTTGTCTTGATGGCTATAACAGTGAAAAGAATAGGCGCTCAGTAATTGCCACCCGTGGTCGCAAATCCCAGGGAAGCCGAGACGATGCAGTCGTTATATAGCTGGTGGTGGCGCTATTCACAACGATAAAGATGACGTCATTTTCCAGCGCAGTTATCACGGAGCAGCCAGCTTGCCACAATCAGAACTCTCATTCGTGTTGTCGCTGTCTTGACGGCTATAACAGTGAAAAGAAGAGGCGCTCAGTAGTTGCCACGCGTGGTCGCAAATCCCAGGGAAGCCGAGGCGATGCAGTCGTTATATAGCTGATGGTGGCGCTATTCACGACGATAAAGAGGACATGATTTCCAGTGCAGTTATCACGTAGCAGCCAGCTTGCCACAATCTTAACTGTCAATCATGTGGTCGTTGTCTTGATGGCTACAACAGTGAAAAGAAGAGGCGTTCAGTAGTTGCCACGCGTGGTCGGAAATACCAGGCAAGCCGAGACGAAGCAGTCGTTATATAGCTGGTGGTGGCGCTTTTCACGGCGATAAAGATGACGTTGTTTTCCAGTGCAGCTATCACGGAGCAGCCAGGTTGCCACAATCTGGACTGTCAATCGTGTGGTCGTTGTCGTGATAGCTATAACTGTGAAAAGAAGAGGCGCTCAGTAGTTGCCACGCGTGGTCGCAAATCCCTGGGAATCCGAGGCGATGCAGTTGTTACATAGCTGGTGGTGGCGCTATTCACGATAATAAATATGACATGATTTCTAGTGCAGTTATCACGGAGCAGCCAACTTGTCACAATTAGAACGGTCAATTGTGTGGTTGTTGTCTTGATGGCTATAACTGTGAAAAGAAGAGGCGCTCAGTAGCTGCCACGCGTGGTCGCAAATCCCAGGAAAGCCGAGACGATGCAGTCGTTATGTAGCTGGTGGTGGCGCTATTCACGACGATAAAGATGACTTCATTTTCCAGTGCAGTTATCATGTCGCAGCCAGCTTCCGACAATCAGAACTGTCAATCATGTGGTCGTTGTGATGATTTCTATAACTGTGAAAAGAAGAGGCGCTCAGTAGTTGCCACGCGTGGTCGCAAATCCGAGGGAAGCCGAGGCGGTGCAGTCGTTATATATCTAATGGTGGCGCTATTCTCGACAATAAAGATGACGTAATTTCCAGCGAAGTTATCACGGAGCAGCCAGCTTGCCACAATCAGAACTCTCATTCGTGTTGTCGCTGTCTTGACGGCTATAACAGTGAAAAGAAGAGGCGCTCAGTAGTTGCCACGCGTGGTCGCAAATCCGAGGGAAGCCGAGGCGGTGCAGTCGTTATATATCTAATGGTGGCGCTATTCTCGACAATAAAGATGACGTAATTTCCAGCGAAGTTATCACGGAGCAGCCAGCTTGCCACAATCAGAACTCTCATTCGTGTTGTCGCTGTCTTGACGGCTATAACAGTGAAAAGAAGAGGCGCTCAGTAGTTGCCACGCGTGGTCGCAAATCTCAAGGATTCCGAGGCGATGCAGTCGTTATATTGCTGATGGTGGCGCTATTCACGACGATAAAGATGACATCATTTCCTGTGCAGTTATCATGTAGCAGCCAGCTTGCCACAATCTTAACGGTCAATCATGTGGTCGTTGTCTTGATGGCTACAACAGTGAAAGAAGAGGCGTTCAGTAGTTGCCACGCGTGGCCGCAAATCGCAGGGAAGCCGAGGCGATGCAGTCGTTATATAGCTGGTGGTGGCGCTATTCACGACGATAAAGATGACGTCATTTTACTGTGCAGTTACCACGGAGCAGCCCGCTTGCCACAATCAGAACTGTCAATCGTGTGATCGTTGTCTTGATGCATATAACAGTGAAAAGAAGAGGCGTTCAGTAGTTGCCACGCGTGGTCGCAAATCCCAGTGAAGCCGAGACGAAGCAGTCGTTATATAGCTGGTGGTGGCGCTGTTCACGGCGATAAAGATGACGTTGTTTTCCAGTGCAGCTATCACGGAGCAGCCAGGTTGCCACAATCTGGACTGTCAATCGTGTGGTCATTGTCGTGATAGCTATAACTGTGAAAAGAAGAGGCGCTCAGTAGTTGCCACGCGTGGTCGCAAATCCCTGGGAATCCGAGGCGATGCAGTTGTTACATAGCTGGTGGTGGCGCTATTCACGATAATAAATATGACATGATTTCTAGTGCAGTTATCACGGAGCAGCCAGCTTGCCACAATCAGAACGCTCAATCGTGTGGTCGTTGTCTTGATGGCTACAACAGTGAAAAGAAGAGGCGCTCAGTAGTTGCCACATGTGGTCGCAAATCCCAGGGAATTCGAGGCGATCCAGTCGTTATATAGCTGGTGGTGGCGCTATTCACGTCGATAAAGATGACGCCATTTTCCAGTGCAGTTATCACGGAGCAGCCAGCTTGCCACAATAAGAACTGTCAATCGTGTTGTCGTTGTCCTGATGGTTATAAAGTGAAAAGTAGAGGCGCTCACCTGTTGCCACGCGGGGTCGCAAATCCCAGGGAATCCGAGGCGATGCAGTCGTTATATAGCTCGTGGTGGCGCTATTCACGACGCTAAAGATGACGACATTTTCCAGTGCAGTTATCACGGAGCAGCCAGCTTCCCACAATCAGAACTGTCAATCATGTGGTCGTTGTGATGATTTCTATAACTGTGAAAAGAAGAGGCGCTCAGTAGTTGCCACGCGTGGTCGCAAATCCCAGAGAAGCCGAGGCAGTGCAGTCGTTATATAGCTGATGGTGGCGCTATTCACGACAATTAAGATGGCGTAATTTCCAGCGAAGTTATCACGGAGCAGCCAGCTTGCCACAATCAGAACTCTCATTCGTGTTGTCGCTGTCTTGACGGCTATAACAGTGAAAAGAAGAGGCGCTCAGTAGTTGCCACGCGTGGTCGCAAATCCGAGGGAAGCCGAGGCGGTGCAGTCGTTATATATCTAATGGTGGCGCTATTCTCGACAATAAAGATGACGTAATTTCCAGCGAAGTTATCACGGAGCAGCCAGCTTGCCACAATCAGAACTCTCATTCGTGTTGTCGCTGTCTTGACGGCTATAACAGTGAAAAGAAGAGGCGCTCAGTAGTTGCCACGCGTGGTCGCAAATCTCAAGGATTCCGAGGCGATGCAGTAGTTATATTGCTGATGGTGGCGCTATTCACGACGATAAAGATGACATCATTTCCTGTGCAGTTATCATGTAGCAGCCAGCTTGCCACAATCTTAACGGTCAATCATGTGGTCGTTGTCTTGATGGCTACAACAGTGAAAGAAGAGGCGTTCAGTAGTTGCCACGCGTGGCCGCAAATCGCAGGGAAGCCGAGGCGATGCAGTCGTTATATAGCTGGTGGTGGCGCTATTCACGACGATAAAGATGACGTCATTTTACTGTGCAGTTACCACGGAGCAGCCCGCTTGCCACAATCAGAACTGTCAATCGTGTGATCGTTGTCTTGATGCA
Source organism: Amblyomma americanum (assembly GCF_052857255.1). Taxonomy (NCBI): domain Eukaryota; kingdom Metazoa; phylum Arthropoda; class Arachnida; order Ixodida; family Ixodidae; genus Amblyomma; species Amblyomma americanum. The sequence continues at coordinate 164,342,493 of NC_135502.1, forward strand.
TATAACAGTGAAAAGAAGAGGCGTTCAGTAGTTGCCACGCGTGGTCGCAAATCCCAGTGAAGCCGAGACGAAGCAGTCGTTATATAGCTGGTGGTGGCGCTGTTCACGGCGATAAAGATGACGTTGTTTTCCAGTGCAGCTATCACGGAGCAGCCAGGTTGCCACAATCTGGACTGTCAATCGTGTGGTCATTGTCGTGATAGCTATAACTGTGAAAAGAAGAGGCGCTCAGTAGTTGCCACGCGTGGTCGCAAATCCCTGGGAATCCGAGGCGATGCAGTTGTTACATAGCTGGTGGTGGCGCTATTCACGATAATAAATATGACATGATTTCTAGTGCAGTTATCACGGAGCAGCCAGCTTGCCACAATCAGAACGCTCAATCGTGTGGTCGTTGTCTTGATGGCTACAACAGTGAAAAGAAGAGGCGCTCAGTAGTTGCCACATGTGGTCGCAAATCCCAGGGAATTCGAGGCGATCCAGTCGTTATATAGCTGGTGGTGGCGCTATTCACGTCGATAAAGATGACGCCATTTTCCAGTGCAGTTATCACGGAGCAGCCAGCTTGCCACAATAAGAACTGTCAATCGTGTTGTCGTTGTCCTGATGGTTATAAAGTGAAAAGTAGAGGCGCTCACCTGTTGCCACGCGGGGTCGCAAATCCCAGGGAATCCGAGGCGATGCAGTCGTTATATAGCTCGTGGTGGCGCTATTCACGACGCTAAAGATGACGACATTTTCCAGTGCAGTTATCACGGAGCAGCCAGCTTCCCACAATCAGAACTGTCAATCATGTGGTCGTTGTGATGATTTCTATAACTGTGAAAAGAAGAGGCGCTCAGTAGTTGCCACGCGTGGTCGCAAATCCCAGAGAAGCCGAGGCAGTGCAGTCGTTATATAGCTGATGGTGGCGCTATTCACGACAATTAAGATGGCGTAATTTCCAGCGAAGTTATCACGGAGCAGCCAGCTTGCCACAATCAGAACTCTCATTCGTGTTGTCGCTGTCTTGACGGCTATAACAGTGAAAAGAAGAGGCGCTCAGTAGTTGCCACACGTGGTCGCAAATCTCAGGGAATCCGAGGCGATGCAGTCGTTATATTGCTGAAAGTGGCGCTATTCACGACGATAAAGATGACATCATTTCCTGTGCAGTTATCACGTAGCAGCCAGCTTGCCACAAACTTAACGGTCAATCATGTGGTCGTTGTCTTGATGGCTCAACAGTGAAAGAAGAGGCGTTCAGTAGTTGCCACGCGTGTCCGCAAATCGCAGGGAAGCCGAGGCGATGCAGTCGTTATATAGATGGTGGTGGCGCTACTCACGACGATAAAGATGACGTCATTTTACTGTGCAGTTACCACGGAGCAGCCCGCTTGCCGCAATCAGAACTGTCAATCGTGTGATCGTTGTCTTGATGCATATAACAGTGAAAAGAAGAGGCGTTCAGTAGTTGCCACGCGTGGTCGCAAATACCAGTGAAGCCGAGACGAAGCATTCGTTATATAGCTGGTGGTGGCGCTATTCACGGCGATAAAGATGACGTCGTTTTCCAGTGCAGTTATCACGGAGCAGCCAGGTTGCCACAATCAGGACTGTCAATCGTGTGGTCGTTGTCTTGATAGCTGTAACTGTGAAAAGAAGAGGCGCTCAGTAGTTGCCACGTGTGGTCACAAATCGCAGGGAAGCCGAGACGATGCAGTCGTTATATAGCTGGTGGTGGCGCTATTCACGGCGATAAAGATGCGTCATTTTCCTGAGAAGTTATCACGGAGCAGCCAGCATGCCACAATCAGAACGCTCAATCGTGTGGTCGTTGTTTTGAAGGCTACAACAGTGAAAAGAAGAGGCGCTCAGTAGTTTCCACGCGTGGCCGTAAGTCCCAGTGAAGCCCAGGCGATGCAGTCGTTATATAAATGTTGGTGGCGCTATTCACGACGATAAAGATGACGTCATTTTAAGTACAGTTGTCACGGAGCAGCCAACTTGTCACAATTAGAACGGTCAATTGTGTGGTTGTTGTCTTGATGGCTATAACTGTGAAAAGAAGAGGCGCTCAGTAGCTGCCACGCGTGGTCGCAAATCCCAGGAAAGCCGAGACGATGCAGTCGTTATGTAGCTGGTGGTGGCGCTATTCACGACGATAAAGATGACTTCATTTTCCAGTGCAGTTATCATGGAGCAGCCAGCTTCCGACAATCAGAACTGTCAATCATGTGGTCGTTGTGATGATTTTTATAACTGTGAAAAGAAGAGGCGCTCAGTAGTTGCCACGCGTGCTCGCAAATCCGAGGGAAGCCGAGGCGGTGCAGTCGTTATATATCTAATGGTGGCGCTATTCTCGACAATAAATATGACGTAATTTCCAGCGAAGTTATCACGGAGCAGCCAGCTTGCCACAATCAGAACTCTCATTCGTGTTGTCGCTGTCTTGACGGCTATAACGGTGAAAAGAAGAGGCGCTCAGTAGTTGCCACGCGTGGTCGCAAATCTCAGGGATTCCGAGGCGATGCAGTCGTTATATTGCTGATGGTGGCGTTATTCACGACGATAAAGATGACATCATTTCCTGTGCAGTTATCATGTAGCAGCCAGCTTGCCACAATCTTAACGGTCAATCATGTGGTCGTTGTCTTGATGGCTACAACAGTGAAAGAAGAGGCGTTCAGTAGTTGCCACGCGTGGCCGCAAATCGCAGGGAAACCGAGGCGATGCAGTCGTTATATAGCTGGTGGTGGCGCTATTCACGACGATAAAGATGACGTCATTTTACTGTGCAGTTACCACGGAGCAGCCCGCTTGCCACAATCAGAACTGTGAATCGTGTGATCGTTGTCTTGATGCATATAACAGTGAAAAGAAGAGGCGTTCAGTAGTTGCCACGCGTGGTCGCAAATCCCAGTGAAGCCGAGACGAAGCATTCGTTATATAGCTGGTGGTGGCGCTATTCACGGCGATATAGATGACGTCGTTTTCCAGTGATGTTATCACGGAGCAGCCAGGTTGCCACAATCATTACTGTCAATCGTGTGGTCGTTGTCGTGATAGCTGTAACTGTGAAAAGAAGAGGCGCTCATTAGCTGCCACGCGTGGTCGCAAATCCCTGGGAATCCGAGACGATGCAGTCGTTATATAGCTGGTGGTGGCGCTATTCACAACGATAAAGATGACGTCATTTTCCAGCGCAGTTATCACGGAGCAGCCAGATTGCCACAATCAGAACTCTCATTCGTGTTCGCTGTCTTGACGGCTATAGCAGTGAAAAGCAGAGGCGCTCAGTAGTTGCCACGCGTGGTCGCAAATCCCAGGGAAGCCGAGGCGATGCAGTCGTTATATAGCTGATGGTGGCGCTATTCACGACGATAATGATGGCATCATTTCCAGTGCAGTTATCACGTAGCAGCCAGCTTGCCACAATCTTAACGGTCAATCATGTGGTCATTGTCTTGATGGCTACAACCGTGAAAAAAGAGGCGCTCAGTAGTTGCCACGCGTGGTCGCAAATCCCAGGGAAGCCGAGACGATGCAGTCGTTATATAGCTGCTGGTGGCGCTATTCACGGCGATAAAGATGATGTCGTTTTCCAGTGCAGTTAGCACGGAGCAGCCAGGTTGCCACAATCAGAACTGTCAATCGTGTGGTCGTTGTCTTGATAGCTATAACAGTGAAAAGAAGAGGCGCTCAGTACTTGCCACGCGTGGTCGCAAATCGCAGGGAAGCCGAGACGATGTATTCGTTATATAAATGGTGGTGGCGCTATTCACGACAATAAATATGACGTCATTTCCAGTGCAGTTATCACGGAGCAGCCACCTTGCCACAATCAGAACGCTCAATCGTGTGGTCGTTGTTTTGATGGCTACAACAGTGAAAAGAAGAGGCGCTCAGTAGTTTCCACGCGTGGCCGTAAGTCCCAGTGAAGCCGAGGCGATGCAGTCGTTATATAAATGGTGGTGGCGCTATTCACGACGATAAATATGGCGTCATTTGCAGTGCAGTTATCACGGAGCATTTAGCTTGCCACAATCAAAACCGTCCATCGTGTTGTCGTTGTCTTGATGGCTATAACAGTGAAAAGAAGAGGCGCTCAGTAGTTGCCACGCGTGGTCGCAAGTCCCAAGGAAGCAGAGGCGATGCTGTCGTTACATAAATGTTGGTGGCGCTATTCACGACGATAAAGATGACGTCATTTCCAGTACAGTTATCACGGAGCAGCCAGGTTGCCACAATCAGAACTGTCAATCGTGTGGTCGTTGTATTGATAGCTATAACAGTGAAAAGAAGAGGCGCTCAGTACTTGCCACGCGTGGTCGCAAATCGCAGGGAAGCCGAGACGATGCAGTCGTTATATAGCTGGTGGTGGCGCTATTCACGGCGATAAAGATGCGTCATTTTCCTGAGAAGTTATCACGGAGCAGCCAGCATGCCACAATCACAACGCTCAATCGTGTGGTCGTTGTTTTGAAGGCTACAACAGTGAAAAGAAGAGGCGCTCAGTAGTTTCCACGCGTGGCCGTAAGTCCCAGTGAAGCCCAGGCGATGCAGTCGTTATATAAAAGGTGGTGGCGCTATTCACGACGATAAATATGGCGTCATTTGCAGTGCAGTTATCACGGAGCACCTAGCTTGCCACAATCAGAACCGTCCATCATGTTGTCGTTGTCTTGATGGCTATAACAGTGAAAAGAAGAGGCGCTCAGTAGTTGCCACGCGTGGTCGCAAGTCCCAAGGAAGCAGAGGCGATGCAGTCGTTATATAAATGTTGGTGGCGCTATTCACGACGATAAAGATGACGTCATTTTAAGTACAGTTGTCACGGAGCAGCCAACTTGTCACAATTAAAACGGTCAATTGTGTGGTTGTTGTCTTGATGGCTATAACTGTGAAAAGAAGAGGCGCTCAGTAGCTGCCACGCGTGGTCGCAAATCCCAGGAAAGCTGAGACGATGCAGTCGTTATGTAGCTGGTGGTGGCGCTATTCACGACGATAAAGATGACGTCATTTTCCAGTGCAGTTATCATGGAGCAGCCAGCTTCCGACAATCAGAACTGTCAATCATGTGGTCGTTGTGATGATTTCTATAACTGTGAAAAGAAGAGGCGCTCAGTAGTTGCCACGCGTGGTCGCAAATCCGAGGGAAGCCGAGGCGGTGCAGTCGTTATATATCTAATGGTGGCGCTATTCTCGACAATAAAGATGACGTAATTTCCAGCGAAGTTATCACGGAGCAGCCAGCTTGCCACAATCAGAACTCTCATTCGTGTTGTCGCTGTCTTGACGGCTATAACAGTGAAAAAAAGAGGCGCTCAGTAGTTGCCACGCGTGGTCGCAAATCTCAGGGATTCCGAGGCGATGCAGTCGTTATATTGCTGATGGTGGCGCTATTCACGACGATAAAGATGACATCATTTCCTGTGCAGTTATCATGTAGCAGCCAGCTTGCCACAATCTTAACGGTCAATCATGTGGTCGTTGTCTTGATGGCTACAACAGTGAAAGAAGAGGCGTTCAGTAGTTGCCACGCGTGGCCGCAAATCGCAGGGAAGCCGAGGCGATGCAGTCGTTATATAGCTGGTGGTGGCGCTATTCACGGCGATAAAGATGACGTCATTTTACTGTGCAGTTACCACGGAGCAGCCCGCTTGCCACAATCAGAACTGTCAATCGTGTGATCGTTGTCTTGATGCATATAACAGTGAAAAGAAGAGGCGTTCAGTAGTTGCCACGCGTGGTCGCAAATCCCAGTGAAGCCGAGACGAAGCATTCGTTATATAGCTGGTGGTGGCGCTATTCACGGCGATATAGATGACGTCGTTTTCCAGTGAAGTTATCACGGAGCAGCCAGGTTGCCACAATCATAACTGTCAATCGTGTGGTCGTTGTCGTGATAGCTGTAACTGTGAAAAGAAGAGGCGCTCATTAGCTGCCACGCGTGGTAGCAAATCCCTGGGAATCCGAGACGATGCAGTCGATATAGCTGGTGGTGGCGCTATTCACAACGATAAAGATGACGTCATTTTCCAGCGCAGTTATCACGGAGCAGCCAGATTGCCATAATCAGAACTCTCATTCGTGTTCGCTGTCTTGACGGCTATAGCAGTGAAAAGAAGAGGCGCTCAGTAGTTGCCACGCGTGGTCGCAAATCCCAGGGAAGCCGAGGCGATGCAGTCGTTATATAGCTGATGGTGGCGCTATTCACGACGATAATGATGACATCATTTCCAGTGCAGTTATCACGTAGCAGCCAGCTTGCCACAATCTTAACGGTCAATCATGTGGTCATTGTCTTGATGACTACAACCGTGAAAAAAGAGGCGCTCAGTAGTTGCCACGCGTGGTCGCAAATCCTTGGGAAGCCGAGACGATGCAGTCGTTATATAGCTGCTGGTGGCGCTATTCACGGCGATAAAGATGACGTCGTTTTCCAGTGCAGTTAGCACGGAGCAGCCAGGTTGCCACAATCACAACTGTCAATCGTGTGGTCGTTGTCATGATAGCTATAACAGTTAAAAGAAGAGGCGATCAGTACTTGCCACGCGTGGTCGCAAATCGCAGGGAAGCCGAGACGATGCATTCGGTATATAAATGGTGGTGGCGCTATTCACGACAATAAATATGACGTCATTTCCAGTGCAGTTATCACGGAGCCGCCACCTTGCCACAATCAGAACGCTCAATCGTGTGGTCGTTGTTTTGATGGCTACAACAGTGAAAAGAAGAGGCGCTCAGTAGTTTCCACGCGTGGCCGTAAGTCCCAGTGAAGCCGAGGCGATGCAGTTGTTATATAAATGGTGGTGGCGCTATTCACGACGATAAAGATGACGTCATTTCCAGTACAGTTATCACGGAGCAGCCAGGTTGCCACAATCAGAACTGTCAATCGTGTGGTCGTTGTCTTGATAGCTATAACAGTGAAAAGAAGAGGCGCTCAGTATTTGCCAAGCGTGGTCGCAAATCCCAGTGAAGCCGAGACGATGCAGTCGTTATATAGCTGGTGGTGGCTCTATTCACGGCGATAAAGATGCGTCATTTTCCTAAGAAGTTATCACGGAGCAGCCAGCATGCCACAATCAGAACTTTCAATCGTGTGATCGTTGCCTTGATGGCTATAACAGTGAAAAGAAGAGGCGCGCTCAGTATTTGCCGAGCGTGGTCGCAAATCCCATTGAAGCCGAGACGATGCAGTCGTTATATATCTGCTGGTGGCGCTATTCATGACGATAAAGATGACGTCATTTTCCAGCGCAGTTATCACGGAGCAGCCAGGTTGCCACAATCAGAACTGTCAATCGTGTGGTCGTTGTCTTGATGGCTATAACAGTGAAAAGAAGAGGCGCTCAGTAGTTGCCACGCGTGGTCGCAAGTCCGAGAGAAGCCGAGGTGATGCAGTCGTTATATAAATGGTGGTGACGTTATTCACGACGATAAATATGACGTCATTTGCAGTGCAGTTATCACGGAGCACCAAGCTTGCCAGAATCAGAGCTGTCCATCGTGTTGTCGTTGTCTTGATGGCTATAACAGTGAAAAGAAGAGGCGCTCAGTAGTTGCCACGCGTGGTCGCAAGCCCCAGGGAAGCAGAGGCGATGCAGTCGTTATATAAATGTTGTTGGCGCTATTCACGACGATAAAGATGACGTCATTTCCTGTACAGTTATCACGGAGCAGCCAGCTTGTCACAATTAGAACGGTCAATCGTGTGGTTGTTGTCTTGATGGCTATAACAGTGAAAAGAAGAGGCGCTCAGTAGTTGCAACGCGTGGTCGCAAATCCCAGGAAAGCCGAGGCGATGCAGTCGTTATATAGCTGGTGGTGGCGCATTTCACGACGATAAAGATGACGTGATTTTCCAGTGCAGTTATCACAGAGCAGCCAGCTTGCCACAACAAGTACTGTTAATGGTGTGGTCGTTGTCTTGATGGCTATAATAGTGAAAAGAAGAGGCGCTCAGTAGTTGCCACGCGTGGTCGCAAGTCCCAAGGAAGCCGAGGCGATGCAGTCGTTATATAAATGGTGGTGGCGCTATTCACGACGATAAAGATGGCGTCATTTGCAGTGCAGTTATCACGGAGCACCTAGCTTGCCACAATCAGAACTTTCAATCGTGTTGTCGTTGTCTTGATGGCTATAACAGTGAAAAGAATAGGCGCTCAGTATTTGCCACGCGTGGTCACAAGTCCCAGGGAAGCAGAGGCGATGCAGTCGTTATATAAATGTTGGTGGCGCTATTCACGACGAGATAGATGACGTCATTTCCAGTGCAGTTATCACGGAGCAGCCAGGTTGCCACAATCAGAACTGTCAATCGTGTGGTAGTTGTCTTGATAGCTATAACAGTGAAAAGAAGAGGCGCTCAGTACTTGCCACGCGTGGTCGCAAATCGCAGGGAAGCCGAGACGATGCAGTCGTTATATAGCTGGTGGTGGCGCTATTCACGGCGATAAAGATGCGTCATTTTTCTGAGAAGTTATCACGGAGCAGCCAGCATGCCACAATCAGAACGCTCAATCGTGTGGTCGTTGTTTTGAAGGCTACAACAGTGAAAAGAAGAGGCGCTCAGTAGTTTCCACGCGTGGCCGTAAGTCCCAGTGAAGCCCAGGCGATGCAGTCGTTATATAAAAGGTGGTGGCGCTATTCACGACGATAAAGATGACGTAATTTCCAGCGAAGTTATCACGGAGCAGCCAGCTTGCCACAATCAGAACTCTCATTCGTGTTGTCGCTGTCTTGACGGCTATAACAGTGAAAAGAAGAGGCGCTCAGTAGTTGCCACGCGTGGTCGCAAATCTCAGGGATTCCGAGGCGATGCAGTCGTTATATTGCTGATGGTGGCGCTATTCACGACGATAAAGATGACGTCATTTTAAGTACAGTTGTCACGGAGCAGCCAACTTGTCACAATTAGAATGGTCAATTGTGTGGTTGTTGTCTTGATGGCTATAACTGTGAAAAGAAGAGGCGCTCAGTAGCTGCCACGCGTGGTCGCAAATCCCAGGAAAGCCGAGACGATGCAGTCGTTATGTAGCTGGTGGTGGCGCTATTCACGACGATAAAGATGACTTCATTTTCCAGTGCAGTTATCATGGAGCAGCCAGCTTCCGACAATCAGAACTGTCAATCATGTGGTCGTTGTGATGATTTCTATAACTGTGAAAAGAAGAGGCGCTCAGTAGTTGCCACGCGTGGTCGCAAATCCGAGAGAAGCCGAGGCGGTGCAGTCGTTATATATCTAATGGTGGCGCTATTCTCGACAATAATGATGACGTAATTTCCAGCGAAGTTATCACGGAGCAGCCAGCTTGCCACAATCAGAACTCTCATTCGTGTTGTCGCTGTCTTGACGGCTATAACAGTGAAAAGAAGAGGCGCTCAGTAGTTGCCACGCGTGGTCGCAAATCTCAGGGATTCCGAGGCGATGCAGTCGTTATATTGCTGATGGTGGCGCTATTCACGACGATAAAGATGACATCATTTCCTGTGCAGTTATCATGTAGCAGCCAGCTTGCCACAATCTTAACGGTCAATCATGTGGTCATTGTCTTGATGGCTACAACAGTGAAAGAAGAGGCGTTCAGTAGTTGCCACGCGTGGCCGCAAATCGCAGGGAAGCCGAGGCGATGCAGTCGTTATATAGCTGGTGGTGGCGCTATTCACGACGATAAAGATGACGTCATTTTACTGTGCAGTTACCACGGAGCAGCCCGCTTGCCACAATCAGAACTGTCAATCGTGTGATCGTTGTCTTGATGCATATACCAGTGAAAAGAAGAGGCGTTCAGTAGTTGCCACGCGTGGTCGCAAATCCCAGTGAAGCCGAGACGAAGCATTCGTTATATAGCTGGTGGTGGCGCTATTCACGGCGATATAGATGACGTCGTTTTCCAGTGAAGTTATCACGGAGCAGCCAGGTTGCCACAATCATAACTGTCAATCGTGTGGTCGTTGTCGTGATAGCTGTAACTGTGAAAAGAAGAGGCGCTCATTAGCTGCCACGCGTGGTAGCAAATCCCTGGGAATCCGAGACGATGCAGTCGATATAGCTGGTGGTGGCGCTATTCACAACGATAAAGATGACGTCATTTTCCAGCGCAGTTATCACGGAGCAGCCAGATTGCCATAATCAGAACTCTCATTCGTGTTCGCTGTCTTGACGGCTATAGCAGTGAAAAGAAGAGGCGCTCAGTAGTTGCCACGCGTGGTCGCAAATCCCAGGGAAGCCGAGGCGATGCAGTCGTTATATAGCTGATGGTGGCGCTATTCACGACGATAATGATGACATCATTTCCAGTGCAGTTATCACGTAGCAGCCAGCTTGCCACAATCTTAACGGTCAATCATGTGGTCATTGTCTTGATGACTACAACCGTGAAAAAAGAGGCGCTCAGTAGTTGCCACGCGTGGTCGCAAATCCTAGGGAAGCCGAGACGATGCAGTCGTTATATAGCTGCTGGTGGCGCTATTCACGGCGATAAAGATGACGTTGTTTTCCAGTGCAGTTAGCACGGAGCAGCCAGGTTGCCACAATCAGAACTGTCAATCGTGTGGTCGTTGTCTTGATAGCTATAACAGTGAAAAGAAGAGGCGATCAGTACTTGCCACGCGTGGTCGCAAATCGCAGGGAAGCCGAGACGATGCATTCGTTATATAAATGGTGGTGGCGCTATTCACGACAATAAATATGACGTCATTTCCAGTGCAGTTATCACAGAGCCGCCACCTTGCCACAATCAGAACGCTCAATCGTGTGGTCGTTGTTTTGATGGCTACAACAGTGAAAAGAAGAGGCGCTCAGTAGTTTCCACGCGTGGCCGTAAGTCCCAGTGAAGCCGAGGCGATGCAGTTGTTATATAAATGGTGGTGGCGCTATTCACGACGATAAATATGGCGTCATTTGCAGTGCAGTTATCACGGAGCACCTAGCTTGCCACAATCAAAACCGTCCATCGTGTTGTCGTTGTCTTGATGGCTATAACAGTGAAAAGAAGAGGCGCTCAGTAGTTGCCACGCGTGGTCGCAAGTCCCAAGGAAGCAGAGGCGATGCTGTCGTTACATAAATGTTGGTGGCGCTATTCACGACGATAAAGATGACGTCATTTCCAGTACAGTTATCACGGAGCAGCCAGGTTGCCACAATCAGAACTGTCAATCGTGTGGTCGTTGTCTTGATAGCTATAACAGTGAAAAGAAGAGGCGCTCAGTATTTGCCAAGCGTGGTCGCAAATCCCAGTGAAGCCGAGACGATGCAGTCGTTATATAGCTGGTGGTGGCTCTATTCACGGCGATAAAGATGCGTCATTTTCCTGAGAAGTTATCACGGAGCAGCCAGCATGCCACAATCAGAACTTTCAATCGTGTGATCGTTGTCTTGATGGCTATAACAGTGAAAAGAAGAGGCGCGCTCAGTATTTGCCGAGCGTGGTCGCAAATCCCATTGAAGCCGAGACGATGCAGTCGTTATATATCTGCTGGTGGCGCTATTCATGACGATAAAGATGACGTCATTTTCCAGCGCAGTTATCACGGAGCAGCCAGGTTGCCACAATCAGAACTGTCAATCGTGTGGTCGTTGTCTTGATGGCTATAACAGTGAAAAGAAGAGGCGCTCAGTAGTTGCAACTCGTGGTCGCAAATCCCAGGAAAGCCGAGGCGATGCAGTCGTTATATAGCTGGTGGTGGCGCATTTCACGACGATAAAGATGACGTGATTTTCCAGTGCAGTTATCACAGAGCAGCCAGCTTGCCACAACAAGTACTGTTAATGGTGTGGTCGTTGTCTTGATGGCTATAATAGTGAAAAGAAGAGGCGCTCAGTAGTTGCCACGCGTGGTCGCAAGTCCCAAGGAAGCCGAGGCGATGCAGTCGTTATATAAATGGTGGTGGCGCTATTCACGACGATAAAGATGGCGTCATTTGCAGTGCAGTTATCACGGAGCACCTAGCTTGCCAGAATCAGAGCCGTCCATCGTGTTGTCGTTGTCTTGATGGCTATAACAGTGAAAAGAAGAGGCGCTCAGTAGTTGCCACGCGTGGTCGCAAGCCCCAGGGAAGCAGAGGCGATGCAGTCGTTATATATGTGTTGGTGGCGCTATTCACGACGATAAAGATGACGTCATTTCCTGTACAGTTATCACGGAGCAGCCAGCTTGTCACAATTAGAACGGTCAATCGTGTGGTTGTTGTCTTGATGGCTATAACAGTGAAAAGAAGAGGCGCTCAGTAGTTGCAACGCGTGGTCGCAAATCCCAGGAAAGCCGAGGCGATGCAGTCGTTATATAGCTGGTGGTGGCGCATTTCACGACGATAAAGATGACGTGATTTTCCAGTGCAGTTATCACAGAGCAGCCAGCTTGCCACAACAAGTACTGTTAATGGTGTGGTCGTTGTCTTGATGGCTATAATAGTGAAAAGAAGAGGCGCTCAGTAGTTGCCACGCGTGGTCGCAAGTCCCAAGGAAGCCGAGGCGATGCAGTCGTTATATAAATGGTGGTGGCGCTATTCACGACGATAAAGATGGCGTCATTTGCAGTGCAGTTATCACGGAGCACCTAGCTTGCCACAATCAGAACTGTCAATCGTGTGGTAGTTGTCTTGATAGCTATAACAGTGAAAAGAAGAGGCGCTCAGTACTTGCCACGCGTGGTCGCAAATCGCAGGGAAGCCGAGACGATGCAGTCGTTATATAGCTGGTGGTGGCGCTATTCACGGCGATAAAGATGCGTCATTTTCCTGAGAAGTTATCACGGAGCAGCCAGCATGCCACAATCAGAACGCTCAATCGTGTGGTCGTTGTTTTGAAGGCTACAACAGTGAAAAGAAGAGGCGCTCAGTAGTTTCCACGCGTGGCCGTAAGTCCCAGTGAAGCCCAGGCGATGCAGTCGTTATATAAAAGATGGTGGCGCTATTCACGACGATAAATATGGCGTCATTTGCAGTGCAGTTATCACGGAGCACCTAGCTTGCCACAATCAGAACCGTCCATCATGTTGTCGTTGTCTTGATGGCTATAACAGTGAAAAGAAGAGGCGCTCAGTAGTTGCCACGCGTGGTCGCAAGTCCCAAGGAAGCAGAGGCGATGCAGTCGTTATATAAATGTTGGTGGCGCTATTCACGACGATAAAGATGACGTCATTTTAAGTGCAGTTGTCACGGAGCAGCCAACTTGTCACAATTAGAACGGTCAATTGTGTGGTTGTTGTCTTGATGGCTATAACTGTGAAAAGAAGAGGCGCTCAGTAGCTGCCACGCGTGGTCGCAAATCCCAGGAAAGCCGAGACGATGCAGTCGTTATGTAGCTGGTGGTGGCGCTATTCACGACGATAAAGATGACTTCATTTTCCAGTGCAGTTATCATGGAGCAGCCAGCTTCCGACAATCAGAACTGTCAATCATGTGGTCGTTGTGATGATTTCTATAACTGTGAAAAGAAGAGGCGCTCAGTAGTTGCCACGCGTGGTCGCAAATCCGAGGGAAGCCGAGGCGGTGCAGTCGTTATATATCTAATGGTGGCGCTATTCTCGACAATAAAGATGACGTAATTTCCAGCGAAGTTATCACGGAGCAGCCAGCTTGCCACAATCAGAACTCTCATTCGTGTTGTCGCTGTCTTGACGGCTATAACAGTGAAAAGAAGAGGCGCTCAGTAGTTGCCACGCGTGGTCGCAAATCTCAGGGATTCCGAGGCGATGCAGTCGTTATATTGCTGATGGTGGCGCTATTCACGACGATAAAGATGACATCATTTCCTGTGCAGTTATCATGTAGCAGCCAGCTTGCCACAATCTTAACGGTCAATCATGTGGTCGTTGTCTTGATGGCTACAACAGTGAAAGAAAAGGCGTTCAGTAGTTGCCACGCGTGGCCGCAAATCGCAGGGAAGCCGAGGCGATGCAGTCGTTATATAGCTGGTGGTGGCGCTATTCACGACGATAAAGATGACGTCATTTTACGGTGCAGTTACCACGGAGCAGCCCGCTTGCCACAATCAGAACTGTCAATCGTGTGGTCGTTGTCTTGATAGCTATAACAGTGAAAAGAAGAGGCGCTCAGTATTTGCCAAGCGTGGTCGCAAATCCCAGTGAAGCCGAGACGATGCAGTCGTTATATAGCTGGTGGTGGCTCTATTCACGGCGATAAAGATGCGTCATTTTCCTGAGAAGTTATCACGGAGCAGCCAGCATGCCACAATCAGAACTTTCAATCGTGTGATCGTTGTCTTGATGGCTATAACAGTGAAAAGAAGAGGCGCGCTCAGTATTTGCCGAGCGTGGTCGCAAATCCCATTGAAGCCGAGACGATGCAGTCGTTATATATCTGCTGGTGGCGCTATTCATGACGATAAAGATGACGTCATTTTCCAGCGCAGTTATCACGGAGCAGCCAGGTTGCCACAATCAGAACTGTCAATCGTGTGGTCGTTGTCTTGATGGCTATAACAGTGAAAAGAAGAGGCGCTCAGTAGTTGCAACTCGTGGTCGCAAATCCCAGGAAAGCCGAGGCGATGCAGTCGTTATAAGCTGGTGGTGGCGCATTTCACGACGATAAAGATGACGTGATTTTCCAGTGCAGTTATCACAGAGCAGCCAGCTTGCCACAACAAGTACTGTTAATGGTGTGGTCGTTGTCTTGATGGCTATAATAGTGAAAAGAAGAGGCGCTCAGTAGTTGCCACGCGTGGTCGCAAGTCCCAAGGAAGCCGAGGCGATGCAGTCGTTATATAAATGGTGGTGGCGCTATTCACGACGATAAAGATGGCGTCATTTGCAGTGCAGTTATCACGGAGCACCTAGCTTGCCAGAATCAGAGCCGTCCATCGTGTTGTCGTTGTCTTGATGGCTATAACAGTGAAAAGAAGAGGCGCTCAGTAGTTGCCACGCGTGGTCGCAAGCCCCAGGGAAGCAGAGGCGATGCAGTCGTTATATAAATGTTGGTGGCGCTATTCACGACGATAAAGATGACGTCATTTCCTGTACAGTTATCACGGAGCAGCCAGCTTGTCACAATTAGAACGGTCAATCGTGTGGTTGTTGTCTTGATGGCTATAACAGTGAAAAGAAGAGGCGCTCAGTAGTTGCAACGCGTGGTCGCAAATCCCAGGAAAGCCGAGGCGATGCAGTCGTTATATAGCTAGTGGTGGCGCATTTCACGACGATAAAGATGACGTGATTTTCCAGTGCAGTTATCACAGAGCAGCCAGCTTGCCACAACAAGTACTGTTAATGGTGTGGTCGTTGTCTTGATGGCTATAATAGTGAAAAGAAGAGGCGCTCAGTAGTTGCCACGCGTGGTCGCAAGTCCCAAGGAAGCCGAGGCGATGCAGTCGTTATATAAATGGTGGTGGCGCTATTCACGACGATAAAGATGGCGTCATTTGCAGTGCAGTTATCACGGAGCACCTAGCTTGCCACAATCAGAACTGTCAATCGTGTGGTAGTTGTCTTGATAGCTATAACAGTGAAAAGAAGAGGCGCTCAGTACTTGCCACGCGTGGTCGCAAATCGCAGGGAAGCCGAGACGATGCAGTCGTTATATAGCTGGTGGTGGCGCTATTCACGGCGATAAAGATGCGTCATTTTCCTGAGAAGTTATCACGGAGCAGCCAGCATGCCACAATCAGAACGCTCAATCGTGTGGTCGTTGTTTTGAAGGCTACAACAGTGAAAAGAAGAGGCGCTCAGTAGTTTCCACGCGTGGCCGTAAGTCCCAGTGAAGCCCAGGCGATGCAGTCGTTATATAAAAGGTGGTGGCGCTATTCACGACGATAAATATGGCGTCATTTGCAGTGCAGTTATCACGGAGCACCTAGCTTGCCACAATCAGAACCGTCCATCATGTTGTCGTTGTCTTGATGGCTATAACAGTGAAAAGAAGAGGCGCTCAGTAGTTGCCACGCGTGGTCGCAAGTCCCAAGGAAGCAGAGGCGATGCAGTCGTTATATAAATGTTGGTGGCGCTATTCACGACGATAAAGATGACGTCATTTTAAGTGCAGTTGTCACGGAGCAGCCAACTTGTCACAATTAGAACGGTCAATTGTGTGGTTGTTGTCTTGATGGCTATAACTGTGAAAAGAAGAGGCGCTCAGTAGCTGCCACGCGTGGTCGCAAATCCCAGGAAAGCCGAGACGATGCAGTCGTTATGTAGCTGGTGGTGGCGCTATTCACGACGATAAAGATGACTTCATTTTCCAGTGCAGTTATCATGGAGCAGCCAGCTTCCGACAATCAGAACTGTCAATCATGTGGTCGTTGTGATGATTTCTATAACTGTGAAAAGAAGAGGCGCTCAGTAGTTGCCACGCGTGGTCGCAAATCCGAGGGAAGCCGAGGCGGTGCAGTCGTTATATATCTAATGGTGGCGCTATTCTCGACAATAAAGATGACGTAATTTCCAGCGAAGTTATCACGGAGCAGCCAGCTTGCCACAATCAGAACTCTCATTCGTGTTGTCGCTGTCTTGACGGCTATAACAGTGAAAAGAAGAGGCGCTCAGTAGTTGCCACGCGTGGTCGCAAATCTCAGGGATTCCGAGGCGATGCAGTCGTTATATTGCTGATGGTGGCGCTATTCACGACGATAAAGATGACATCATTTCCTGTGCAGTTATCATGTAGCAGCCAGCTTGCCACAATCTTAACGGTCAATCATGTGGTCGTTGTCTTGATGGCTACAACAGTGAAAGAAAAGGCGTTCAGTAGTTGCCACGCGTGGCCGCAAATCGCAGGGAAGCCGAGGCGATGCAGTCGTTATATAGCTGGTGGTGGCGCTATTCACGACGATAAAGATGACGTCATTTTACGGTGCAGTTACCACGGAGCAGCCCGCTTGCCACAATCAGAACTGTCAATCGTGTGGTCGTTGTCTTGATAGCTATAACAGTGAAAAGAAGAGGCGCTCAGTATTTGCCAAGCGTGGTCGCAAATCCCAGTGAAGCCGAGACGATGCAGTCGTTATATAGCTGGTGGTGGCTCTATTCACGGCGATAAAGATGCGTCATTTTCCTGAGAAGTTATCACGGAGCAGCCAGCATGCCACAATCAGAACTTTCAATCGTGTGATCGTTGTCTTGATGGCTATAACAGTGAAAAGAAGAGGCGCGCTCAGTATTTGCCGAGCGTGGTCGCAAATCCCATTGAAGCCGAGACGATGCAGTCGTTATATATCTGCTGGTGGCGCTATTCATGACGATAAAGATGACGTCATTTTCCAGCGCAGTTATCACGGAGCAGCCAGGTTGCCACAATCAGAACTGTCAATCGTGTGGTCGTTGTCTTGATGGCTATAACAGTGAAAAGAAGAGGCGCTCAGTAGTTGCAACTCGTGGTCGCAAATCCCAGGAAAGCCGAGGCGATGCAGTCGTTATAAGCTGGTGGTGGCGCATTTCACGACGATAAAGATGACGTGATTTTCCAGTGCAGTTATCACAGAGCAGCCAGCTTGCCACAACAAGTACTGTTAATGGTGTGGTCGTTGTCTTGATGGCTATAATAGTGAAAAGAAGAGGCGCTCAGTAGTTGCCACGCGTGGTCGCAAGTCCCAAGGAAGCCGAGGCGATGCAGTCGTTATATAAATGGTGGTGGCGCTATTCACGACGATAAAGATGGCGTCATTTGCAGTGCAGTTATCACGGAGCACCTAGCTTGCCAGAATCAGAGCCGTCCATCGTGTTGTCGTTGTCTTGATGGCTATAACAGTGAAAAGAAGAGGCGCTCAGTAGTTGCCACGCGTGGTCGCAAGCCCCAGGGAAGCAGATTCGATGCAGTCGTTATATAAATGTTGGTGGCGCTATTCACGACGATAAAGATGACGTCATTTCCTGTACAGTTATCACGGAGCAGCCAGCTTGTCACAATTAGAACGGTCAATCGTGTGGTTGTTGTCTTGATGGCTATAACAGTGAAAAGAAGAGGCGCTCAGTAGTTGCAACGCGTGGTCGCAAATCCCAGGAAAGCCGAGGCGATGCAGTCGTTATATAGCTAGTGGTGGCGCATTTCACGACGATAAAGATGACGTGATTTTCCAGTGCAGTTATCACAGAGCAGCCAGCTTGCCACAACAAGTACTGTTAATGGTGTGGTCGTTGTCTTGATGGCTATAATAGTGAAAAGAAGAGGCGCTCAGTAGTTGCCACGCGTGGTCGCAAGTCCCAAGGAAGCCGAGGCGATGCAGTCGTTATATAAATGGTGGTGGCGCTATTCACGACGATAAAGATGGCGTCATTTGCAGTGCAGTTATCACGGAGCACCTAGCTTGCCACAATCAGAACTGTCAATCGTGTGGTAGTTGTCTTGATAGCTATAACAGTGAAAAGAAGAGGCGCTCAGTACTTGCCACGCGTGGTCGCAAATCGCAGGGAAGCCGAGACGATGCAGTCGTTATATAGCTGGTGGTGGCGCTATTCACGGCGATAAAGATGCGTCATTTTCCTGAGAAGTTATCACGGAGCAGCCAGCATGCCACAATCAGAACGCTCAATCGTGTGGTCGTTGTTTTGAAGGCTACAACAGTGAAAAGAAGAGGCGCTCAGTAGTTTCCACGCGTGGCCGTAAGTCCCAGTGAAGCCCAGGCGATGCAGTCGTTATATAAAAGGTGGTGGCGCTATTCACGACGATAAATATGGCGTCATTTGCAGTGCAGTTATCACGGAGCACCTAGCTTGCCACAATCAGAACCGTCCATCATGTTGTCGTTGTCTTGATGGCTATAACAGTGAAAAGAAGAGGCGCTCAGTAGTTGCCACGCGTGGTCGCAAGTCCCAAGGAAGCAGAGGCGATGCAGTCGTTATATAAATGTTGGTGGCGCTATTCACGACGATAAAGATGACGTCATTTTAAGTGCAGTTGTCACGGAGCAGCCAACTTGTCACAATTAGAACGGTCAATTGTGTGGTTGTTGTCTTGATGGCTATAACTGTGAAAAGAAGAGGCGCTCAGTAGCTGCCACGCGTGGTCGCAAATCCCAGGAAAGCCGAGACGATGCAGTCGTTATGTAGCTGGTGGTGGCGCTATTCACGACGATAAAGATGACTTCATTTTCCAGTGCAGTTATCATGGAGCAGCCAGCTTCCGACAATCAGAACTGTCAATCATGTGGTCGTTGTGATGATTTCTATAACTGTGAAAAGAAGAGGCGCTCAGTAGTTGCCACGCGTGGTCGCAAATCCGAGGGAAGCCGAGGCGGTGCAGTCGTTATATATCTAATGGTGGCGCTATTCTCGACAATAAAGATGACGTAATTTCCAGCGAAGTTATCACGGAGCAGCCAGCTTGCCACAATCAGAACTCTCATTCGTGTTGTCGCTGTCTTGACGGCTATAACAGTGAAAAGAAGAGGCGCTCAGTAGTTGCCACGCGTGGTCGCAAATCTCAGGGATTCCGAGGCGATGCAGTCGTTATATTGCTGATGGTGGCGCTATTCACGACGATAAAGATGACATCATTTCCTGTGCAGTTATCATGTAGCAGCCAGCTTGCCACAATCTTAACGGTCAATCATGTGGTCGTTGTCTTGATGGCTACAACAGTGAAAGAAGAGGCGTTCAGTAGTTGCCACGCGTGGCCGCAAATCGCAGGGAAGCCGAGGCGATGCAGTCGTTATATAGCTGGTGGTGGCGCTATTCACGACGATAAAGATGACGTCATTTTACTGTGCAGTTACCACGGAGCAGCCCGCTTGCCACAATCAGAACTGTCAATCGTGTGATCGTTGTCTTGATGCATATAACAGTGAAAAGAAGAGGCGTTCAGTAGTTGCCACGCGTGGTCGCAAATCCCAGTGAAGCCGAGACGAAGCATTCGTTATATAGCTGGTGGTGGCGCTATTCACGGCGATATAGATGACGTCGTTTTCCAGTGAAGTTATCACGGAGCAGCCAGGTTGCCACAATCATTACTGCCAATCGTGTGGTCGTTGTCGTGATAGCTGTAACTGTGAAAAGAAGAGGCGCTCATTAGCTGCCACGCGTGGTCGCAAATCCCTGGGAATCCGAGACGATGCAGTCGTTATATAGCTGGTGGTGGCGCTATTCACAACGATAAAGATGACGTCATTTTCCAGCGCAGTTATCACGGAGCAGCCTGATTGCCACAATCAGAACTCTCATTCGTGTTCGCTGTCTTGACGGCTATAGCAGTGAAAAGAAGAGGCGCTCAGTAGTTGCCACGCGTGGTCGAAAATCCCAGGGAAGCCGAGGCGATGCAGTCGTTATATAGCTGATGGTGGCGCTATTCACGACGATAATGATGACATCATTTCCAGTGCAGTTATCACGTAGCAGCCAGCTTGCCACAATCTTAACGGTCAATCATGTGGTCATTGTCTTGATGGCTACAACCGTGAAAAAAGAGGCACTCAGTAGTTGCCACGCGTGGTCGCAAATCCCAGGGAAGCCGAGACGATGCAGTCGTTATATAGCTGCTGGTGGCGCTATTCACGGCGATAAAGATGACGTCGTTTTCCAGTGCAGTTAGCACGGAGCAGCCAGGTTGCCACAATCAGAACTGTCAATCGTGTGGTCGTTGTCTTGATAGCTATAACAGTGAAAAGAAGAGGCGCTCAGTACTTGCCACGCGTGGTCGCAAATCGCAGGGAAGCCGAGACGATGTATTCGTTATATAAATGGTGGTGGCGCTATTCACGACAATGAATATGACGTCATTTCCAGTGCAGTTATCACGGAGCAGCCACCTTGCCACAATCAGAACGCTCAATCGTGTGGTCGTTGTTTTGATGGCTACAACAGTGAAAAGAAGAGGCGCTCAGTAGTTTCCACGCGTGGCCGTAAGTCCCAGTGAAGCCGAGGCGATGCAGTCGTTATATAAATGGTGGTGGCGCTATTCACGACGATAAATATGGCGTCATTTGCAGTGCAGTTATCACGGAGCACCCAGCTTGCCACAATCAAAACCGTCCATCATGTTGTCGTTGTCTTGATGGCTATAACCGTGAAAAGAAGAGGCGCTCAGTAGTTGCCACGCGTGGTCGCAAGTCCCAAGGAAGCAGAGGCGATGCTGTCGTTACATAAATGTTGGTGGCGCTATTCACGACGATAAAGATGACGTCATTTCCAGTACAGTTATCACGGAGCAGCCAGGTTGCCACAATCAGAACTGTCAATCGTGTGGTCGTTGTATTGATAGCTATAACAGTGAAAAGAAGAGGCGCTCAGTACTTGCCACGTGTGGTCGCAAATCGCAGGGAAGCCGAGACGATGCAGTCGTTATATAGCTGGTGGTGGCGCTATTCACGGCGATAAAGATGCGTCATTTTCCTGAGAAGTTATCACGGAGCAGCCAGCATGCCACAATCAGAACGCTCAATCGTGTGGTCGTTGTTTTGAAGGCTACAACAGTGAAAAGAAGAGGCGCTCAGTAGTTTCCACGCGTGGCCGTAAGTCCCAGTGAAGCCCAGGCGATGCAGTCGTTATATAAAAGGTGGTGGCGCTATTCACGACGATAAATATGGCGTCATTTGCAGTGCAGTTATCACGGAGCACCTAGCTTGCCACAATCAGAACCGTCCATCATGTTGTCGTTGTCTTGATGGCTATAACAGTGAAAAGAAGAGGCGCTCAGTAGTTGCCACGCGTGGTCGCAAGTCCCAAGGAAGCAGAGGCGATGCAGTCGTTATATAAATGTTGGTGGCGCTATTCACGACGATAAAGATCACGTCATTTTAAGTACAGTTGTCACGGAGCAGCCAACTTGTCACAATTAAAACGGTCAATTGTGTGGTTGTTGTCTTGATGGCTATAACTGTGAAAAGAAGAGGCGCTCAGTAGCTGCCACGCGTGGTCGCAAATCCCAGGAAAGCCGAGACGATGCAGTCGTTATGTAGCTGGTGGTGGCGCTATTCACGACGATAAAGATGACGTCATTTTCCAGTGCAGTTATCATGGAGCAGCCAGCTTCCGACAATCAGAACTGTCAATCATGTGGTCGTTGTGATGATTTCTATAACTGTGAAAAGAAGAGGCGCTCAGTAGTTGCCACGCGTGGTCGCAAATCCGAGGGAAGCCGAGGCGGTGCAGTCGTTATATATCTAATTGTGGCGCTATTCTCGACAATAAAGATGACGTAATTTCCAGCGAACTTATCACGGAGCAGCCAGCTTGCCACAATCAGAACTCTCATTCGTGTTGTCGCTGTCTTGACGGCTATAACAGTGAAAAGAAGAGGCGCTCAGTAGTTGCCACGCGTGGTCGCAAATCTCAGGGATTCCGAGGCGATGCAGTCGTTATATTGCTGATGGTGGCGCTATTCACGACGATAAAGATGACATCATTTCCTGTGCAGTTATCATGTAGCAGCCAGCTTGCCACAATCTTAACGGTCAATCATGTGGTCGTTGTCTTGATGGCTACAACAGTGAAAGAAGAGGCGTTCAGTAGTTGCCACGCGTGGCCGCAAATCGCAGGGAAGCCGAGGCGATGCAGTCGTTATATAGCTGGTGGTGGCGCTATTCACGACGATAAAGATGACGTCATTTTACTGTGCAGTTACCACGGAGCAGCCCGCTTGCCACAATCAGAACTGTCAATCGTGTGATCGTTGTCTTGATGCATATAACAGTGAAAAGAAGAGGCGTTCAGTAGTTGCCACGCGTGGTCGCAAATCCCAGTGAAGCCGAGACGAAGCATTCGTTATATAGCTGGCGGTGGCGCTATTCACGGCGATATAGATGACGTCGTTTTCCAGTGAAGTTATCACGGAGCAGCCAGGTTGCCACAATCATAACTGTCAATCGTGTGGTCGTTGTCGTGATAGCTGTAACTGTGAAAAGAAGAGGCGCTCATTAGCTGCCACGCGTGGTAGCAAATCCCTGGGAATCCGAGACGATGCAGTCGATATAGCTGGTGGTGGCGCTATTCACAACGATAAAGATGACGTCATTTTCCAGCGCAGTTATCACGGAGCAGCCAGATTGCCATAATCAGAACTCTCATTCGTGTTCGCTGTCTTGACGGCTATAGCAGTGAAAAGAAGAGGCGCTCAGTAGTTGCCACGCGTGGTCGCAAATCCCAGGGAAGCCGAGGCGATGCAGTCGTTATATAGCTGATGGTGGCGCTATTCACGACGATAATGATGACGTCATTTCCAATGCAGTTATCACGTAGCAGCCAGCTTGCCACAATCTTAACGGTCAATCATGTGGTCATTGTCTTGATGACTACAACCGTGAAAAAAGAGGCGCTCAGTAGTTGCCACGCGTGGTCGCCAATCCTAGGGAAGCCGAGACGATGCAGTCGTTATATAGCTGCTGGTGGCGCTATTCACGGCGATAAAGATGACGTCGTTTTCCAGTGCAGTTAGCACGGAGCAGCCAGGTTGCCACAATCAGAACTGTCAATCGTGTGGTCGTTGTCTTGATAGCTATAACTGTGAAAAGAAGAGGCGATCAGTACTTGCCACGCGTGGTCGCAAATCGCAGGGAAGCCGAGACGATGCATTCGTTATATAAATGGTGGTGGCGCTATTCACGACAATAAATATGACGTCATTTCCAGTGCAGTTATCACGGAGCCGCCACCTTGCCACAATCAGAACGCTCAATCGTGTGGTCGTTGTTTTGATGGCTACAACAGTGAAAAGAAGAGGCGCTCAGTAGTTTCCACGCGTGGCCGTAAGTCCCAGTGAAGCCGAGGCGATGCAGTTGTTATATAAATGGTGGTGGCGCTATTCACGACGATAAATATGGCGTCATTTGCAGTGCAGTTATCACGGAGCACCTAGCTTGCCACAATCAAAACCGTCCATCGTGTTGTCGTTGTCTTGATGGCTATAACAGTGAAAAGAAGAGGCGCTCAGTAGTTGCCACGCGTGGTCGCAAGTCCCAAGGAAGCAGAGGCGATGCTGTCGTTACATAAATGTTGGTGGCGCTATTCACGACGATAAAGATGACGTCATTTCCAGTACAGTTATCACGGAGCAGCCAGGTTGCCACAATCAGAACTGTCAATCGTGTGGTCGTTGTCTTGATAGCTATAACAGTGAAAAGAAGAGGCGCTCAGTATTTGCCAAGCGTGGTCGCAAATCCCAGTGAAGCCGAGACGATGCAGTCGTTATATAGCTGGTGGTGGCTCTATTCACGGCGATAAAGATGCGTCATTTTCCTGAGAAGTTATCACGGAGCAGCCAGCATGCCACAATCAGAACTTTCAATCGTGTGATCGTTGTCTTGATGGCTATAACAGTGAAAAGAAGAGGCGCGCTCAGTATTTGCCGAGCGTGGTCGCAAATCCCATTGAAGCCGAGACGATGCAGTCGTTATATATCTGCTGGTGGCGCTATTCATGACGATAAAGATGACGTCATTTTCCAGCGCAGTTATCACGGAGCAGCCAGGTTGCCACAATCAGAACTGTCAATCGTGTGGTCGTTGTCTTGATGGCTATAACAGTGAAAAGAAGAGGCGCTCAGTAGTTGCCACGCGTGGTCGCAAGTCCGAGAGAAGCTGAGGTGATGCAGTCGTTATATAAATGGTGGTGACGTTATTCACGACGATAAATATGACGTCATTTGCAGTGCAGTTATCATGGAGCACCTAGCTTGCCAGAATCAGAGCCGTCCATCGTGTTGTCGTTGTCTTGATGGCTATAACAGTGAAAAGAAGAGGCGCTCAGTAGTTGCCACGCGTGGTCGCAAGCCCCAGGGAAGCAGAGGCGATGCAGTCGTTATATAAATGTTGGTGGCGCTATTCACGACGATAAAGATGACGTCATTTCCTGTACAGTTATCACGGAGCAGCCAGCTTGTCACAATTAGAACGGTCAATCGTGTGGTTGTTGTCTTGATGGCTATAACAGTGAAAAGAAGAGGCGCTCAGTAGTTGCAACGCGTGGTCGCAAATCCCAGGAAAGCCGAGGCGATGCAGTCGTTATATAGCTGGTGGTGGCGCATTTCACGACGATAAAGATGACGTGATTTTCCAGTGCAGTTATCACAGAGCAGCCAGCTTGCCACAACAAGTACTGTTAATGGTGTGGTCGTTGTCTTGATGGCTATAATAGTGAAAAGAAGAGGCGCTCAGTAGTTGCCACGCGTGGTCGCAAGTCCCAGGGAAGCCGAGGCGATGCAGTCGTTATATAAATGGTGGTGGCGCTATTCACGACGATAAAGATGGCGTCATTTGCAGTGCAGTTATCACGGAGCACCTAGCTTGCCACAATCAGAACTTTCAATCGTGTTGTCGTTGTCTTGATGGCTATAACAGTGAAAAGAATAGGCGCTCAGTATTTGCCACGCGTGGTCACAAGTCCCAGGGAAGCAGAGGCGATGCAGTCGTTATATAAATGTTGGTGGCGCTATTCACGACGAGATAGATGACGTCATTTCCAGTGCAGTTATCACGGAGCAGCCAGGTTGCCACAATCAGAACTGTCAATCGTGTGGTAGTTGTCTTGATAACTATAACAGTGAAAAGAAGCGGCGCTCAGTAGTTGCCACGCGTGGTCGCAAATCCCAGGGAAGCCGAGACGATGCAGTCGTTATATAGCTGGTGGTGGCGCTATTCACAACGATAAAGATGACGTCATTTTCCCGCGCAGTTATCACGGAGCAGCCAGCTTGCCACAATCAGACTCTCATTCGTGTTGTCGCTGTCTTGACGGCTATAACAGTGAAAAGAAGAGGCGCTCAGTAGTTGCCACGCGTGGTCGCAAATCCCAGGGAAGCCGAGGCGATGCAGTCGTTATATAGCTGATGGTAGCGCTATTCACGACGATAAAGATGACATCATTTCCAGTGCAGTTATCACGTAGCAGCCAGCTTGCCACAATCTTAACGGTCAATCATGTGGTCGTTGTCTTGATGGCTACAACAGTGAAAAGAAGGGGCGTTCAGTAGTTGCCACGCGCGTTCGGAAATCCCAGGGAAGCCGAGACGAAGCAGTCGCTATATAGCTGTTGGTGGCACTTTTCACGGCGATAAAGATGACGTTGTTTTCCAGTGCAGTTATCACGGAGCAGCCAGGTTGCCACAATCAGGATTGTCAATCGTGTGGTCGTGGTCGTGATAGCTATAACTGTGAAAAGAATAGGCGCTCAGTAGTTGCCACGCGTGGTGGCAAATCCCTGGGAATCCGAAACGATGCAGTCGTTACATAGGTGGTGGTGGCGCTATTCACGATAATAAATATGACGTCATTTCTAGTGCAGTTATCACGGAGCAGCCAGCTTGCCACAATCAGAACGCTCAATCGTGTGGTCGTTGTCTTGATGGCTACAACAGTGAAAAGAAGAGGCGCTCAGTAGTTGCCACGCGTGGTCGCAAATCTCAGGGAATTCGAGGCGATGCAGTCGTTATATAGCTGGTGGTGGCGCTATTCACGACCATAAAGATGACGCCATTTTCCAGTGCAGTTATCACGGAGCAGCCAGCTTGCCACAATAAGAACTGTCAATCGTGTTGTCGTTGTCCTGATGGTTATAACAGTGAAAAGTAGAGGCGCTCACCTGTTGCCACGCGGGGTCGCAAATCCCAGGGAATCCGAGGCGATGCAGTCGTTATATAGCTGGTGGTGGCGCTATTCACGACGCGAAAGATGACGTCATTTTCCAGTGCAGTTATCACGGAGCAGCCAGCTTCCCACAATCAGAACTGTCAATCATGTGGTCGTTGTCTTGATGGCTACAACAGTGAAAAAAGAGGCGTTCAGTAGTTGCCACGCGTGGTCGCAAATCCCAGGGAAGCCGAGGCGATGCAGTCGTTATATAAATGGTGGTGGCGCTATTCACGACGATAAAGATGGCTTCATTTGCAGTGCAGTTATCACGGAGCACCTAGCTTGCCACAATCAGAACTTTCAATCGTGTTGTCGTTGTCTTGATGGCTATAACAGTGAAAAGAATAGGCGCTCAGTATTTGCCACGCGTGGTCACAAGTCCCAGGGAAGCAGAGGCGATGCAGTCGTTATATAAATGTTGGTGGCGCTATTCACGACGAGATAGATGACGTCATTTCCAGTGCAGTTATCACGGAGCAGCCAGGTTGCCACAATCAGAACTGTCAATCGTGTGGTCGTTGTCTTGATAACTATAACAGTGAAAAGAAGCGGCGCTCAGTAGTTGCCACGCGTGGTCGCAAATCCCAGGGAAGCCGAGACGATGCAGTCGTTATATAGCTGGTGGTGGCGCTATTCACAACGATAAAGATGACGTCATTTTCCCGCGCAGTTATCACGGAGCAGCCAGCTTGCCACAATCAGACTCTCGTTCGTGTTGTCGCTGTCTTGACGGCTATAACAGTGAAAAGAAGAGGCGCTCAGTAGTTGCCACGCGTGGTCGCAAATCCCAGGGAAGCCGAGGCGATGCAGTCGTTATATAGCTGATGGTAGCGCTATTCACGACGATAAAGATGACATCATTTCCAGTGCAGTTATCACGTAGCAGCCAGCTTGCCACAATCTTAACGGTCAATCATGTGGTCGTTGTCTTGATGGCTACAACAGTGACAAGAAGAGGCGTTCAGTAGTTGCCACGCGTGGTCGGAAATCCCAGCGAAGCTGAGACGAAGCAGTCGTTATATAGCTGTTGGTGGCACTTTTCACGGCGATAAAGATGACGTTGTTTTCCAGTGCAGTTATCACGGAGCAGCCAGGTTGCCACAATCAGGATTGTCAATCGTGTGGTCGTTGTCGTGATAGCTATAACTGTGAAAAGAATAGGCGCTCAGTAGTTGCCACGCGTGGTGGCAAATCCCTGGGAATCCGAAACGATGCAGTCGTTACATAGGTGGTGGTG
The DNA here is from genome assembly GCF_052857255.1 of Amblyomma americanum. Taxonomy (NCBI): domain Eukaryota; kingdom Metazoa; phylum Arthropoda; class Arachnida; order Ixodida; family Ixodidae; genus Amblyomma; species Amblyomma americanum. The sequence continues at coordinate 164,370,224 of NC_135502.1, forward strand.
GCGCTATTCACGATAATAAATATGACGTCATTTCTAGTGCAGTTATCACGGAGCAGCCAGCTTGCCACAATCAGAACGCTCAATCGTGTGGTCGTTGTCTTGATGGCTGCAACAGTGAAAAGAAGAGGCGCTCAGTAGTTGCCACGCGTGGTCGCAAATCTCAGGGAATTCGAGGCGATGCAGTCGTTATATAGCTGGTGGTGGCGCTATTCACGACCATAAAGATGACGCCATTTTCCAGTGCAGTTATCACGGAGCAGCCAGCTTGCCACAATAAGAACTGTCAATCGTGTTGTCGTTGTCCTGATGGTTATAACAGTGAAAAGTAGAGGCGCTCACCTGTTGCCACGCGGGGTCGCAAATCCCAGGGAATCCGAGGCGATGCAGTCGTTATATAGCTGGTGGTGGCGCTATTCACGACGCGAAAGATGACGTCATTTTCCAGTGCAGTTATCACGGAGCAGCCAGCTTCCCACAATCAGAACTGTCAATCATGTGGTCGTTGTCTTGATGGCTACAACAGCGAAAAAAGAGGCGCTCAGTAGTTGCCAGGCGTGGTCGCAAATCCCAGGGAAGCCGAGACGATGCAGTCGTTATATAGCTGGTGGTGGCGCTATTCACAACGATAAAGATGACGTCATTTTCCAGCGCAGTTATCACGGAGCAGCCAGATTGCCACAATCAGAACTCTCATTCGTGTTCGCTGTCTTGACGGCTATAGCAGTGAAAAGAAGAGGCGCTCAGTAGTTGCCACGCGTGGTCGCAAATCCCAGGGAAGCCGAGGCGATGCAGTCGTTATATAGCTGATGGTGGCGCTATTCACGTCGATAATGATGACATCATTTCCAGTGTAGTTATCACGTAGCAGCCAGCTTGCCACAATCTTAACGGTCAATCATGTGGTCGTTGTCGTGATGGCTATAACAGTGAAAAGAAGAGGCGCTCAGTAGTTGCCACGCGTGGTCGCAAATCCCAGGGAAGCCGAGACGATGCAGTCGTTATATAGCTGGTGGTGGCGCTATTCACTGCGATAAAGATGACTTCGTTTTCCAGAGCAGTTACCACGGAGCAGCCAGGTTGCCACAATCAGAACTGTCAATCGTGTGGTCGTTGTCTTGATAGCTATAACAGTGAAAAGAAGAGGCGCTCAGTATTTGCCAAGCGTGGTCGCAAATCGCAGGGAAGCCGAGACAATGCATTCGTTATATAAAAGGTGGTGGCGCTATTCACGACAATAAATATGACGCCATTTCCAGTGCAGTTATCACGGAGCAGCCATCTTGCCACAATCAGAACGCTCAATCGTGTGGTCGTTGTCTTGATACCTATATAACAGTGAAAAAAAGAGGCGCTCAGTAGTTGCCATGCGTGGTCGCAAATCCTAGGGAAGCCGACACGATGCAGTCGTTATATAGCTGGTGGTGGCGCTATTCACGACGATAAAGATGACGCCATTTTCCAGTGCAGTTATCACGGAGCAGCAAGCTTGCCACAATCTTAACGGTCAATCATGTGGTCGTTGTCTTGATGGCTACAACAGTGAAAGAAGAGGCGTTCAGTAGTTGCCACGCGTGGCCGCAAATCGCAGGGAAGCCGAGGCGATGCAGTCGTTATATAGCTGGTGGTGGCGCTTTTCACGATGATAAAGATGACGTCATTTTACTGTGCAGTTACCACGAAGCAGCCCGCTTGCCACAATCAGAACTGTCAATCGTGTGATCGTTGTCTTGATGCCTATAACAGTGAAAAGAAGAGGCGTTCAGTAGTTGCCACGCGTGGTCGCAAATCCCAGGGAAGCCGAGGCGATGCAGTCGTTATATAGCTGATGGTGGCACTATTCACGACGATAATGATGACATCATTTCCCGTGCAGTTATCACGTAGCAGCCAGCTTGCCGCAATCTTAACGGTCAATCATGTGGTCGTTGTCTTGATGGCTACAACAGTGAAAAAAGAGGCGCTCAGTAGTTGCCACGCGTGGTCGCAAATCCCAGGGAAGCCGAGAATATGCAGTAGTTATATAGCTGGTGCTGGCGCTATTCACGGCGATAAAGATGACGTCGTTTTCCAGTGCAGTTACCGCGGAGCAGCCAGGTTGCCACAATCAGAATTGTCAATCGTGTGGTCGTTGTCTTGATAGCTATAACAGTGAAAAGAAGAGGTGCTCTGTATTTGCCACTCGTGGTCGCAAATCGCAGGGAAGCAGAGGCGATGCAGTCGTTATAAAAATGTTGGTGGCGCTATTCACGACGATAAAGATGACGTCATTTCCAGTACAGTTATCACGGAGCAGCCAGCTTGTCACAATAAGTACTGTTAATGGTGTGGTCGTTGTCTTGATAACTATAACAGTGAAAAGAAGCGGCGCTCAGTAGTATCCACGCGTGGTCGCAAATCCCAGGGAAGCCGAGGCGATGCAGTCGTTATATAGGTGATGGTGGCGCTATTCACGACGATAAAGATGACGTCATGTTCCAGCGCAGTTATCACGGAGCAGCCAGCTTGCCACAATCAGACTCTCATTCGTGTTGTCGCTGTCTTGACGGCTATAACAGTGAAAAGAAGAGGCGCTCAGTAGTTGCCACGCGTGGTCGCAAATCCCAGGGAAGCCGAGGCGATGCAGTCGTTATATAGGTGATAGTGGCGCTATTCACGACGATAAAGATGACATCATTTCCAGTGCAGTTATCACGTAGCAGCCAGCTTGCCACAATCTTAACGGTCAATCATGTGGTCGTTGTCTTGATGGCTACAACAGTGAAAAGAAGAGGCGTTCAGTAGTTGCCACGCGTCGTCGGAAATCCCAGGGAAGCCGAGGCGATGCAGTCGTTATATAGCTGGTGGTGGCGCATTTCACGACGATAAAGATGACGTGATTTTCCAGTGCAGTTATCACAGAGCAGCCAGCTTGCCACAACAAGTACTGTTAATGGTGTGGTCGTTGTCTTGATGGCTATAATAGTGAAAAGAAGAGGCGCTCAGTAGTTGCCACGCGTGGTCGCAAGTCCCAGGGAAGCCGAGGCGATGCAGTCGTTATATAAATGGTGGTGGCGCTATTCACGACGATAAAGATGGCGTCATTTGCAGTGCAGTTATCACGGAGCACCTAGCTTGCCACAATCAGAACTTTCAATCGTGTTGTCGTTGTCTTGATGGCTATAACAGTGAAAAGAATAGGCGCTCAGTATTTGCCACGCGTGGTCACAAGTCCCAGGGAAGCAGAGGCGATGCAGTCGTTATATAAATGTTGGTGGCGCTATTCACGACGAGATAGATGACGTCATTTCCAGTGCAGTTATCACGGAGCAGCCAGGTTGCCACAATCAGAACTGTCAATCGTGTGGTAGTTGTCTTGATAACTATAACAGTGAAAAGAAGCGGCGCTCAGTAGTTGCCACGCGTGGTCGCAAATCCCAGGGAAGCCGAGACGATGCAGTCGTTATATAGCTGGTGGTGGCGCTATTCACAACGATAAAGATGACGTCATTTTCCCGCGCAGTTATCACGGAGCAGCCAGCTTGCCACAATCAGACTCTCATTCGTGTTGTCGCTGTCTTGACGGCTATAACAGTGAAAAGAAGAGGCGCTCAGTAGTTGCCACGCGTGGTCGCAAATCCCAGGGAAGCCGAGGCGATGCAGTCGTTATATAGCTGATGGTAGCGCTATTCACGACGATAAAGATGACATCATTTCCAGTGCAGTTATCACGTAGCAGCCAGCTTGCCACAATCTTAACGGTCAATCATGTGGTCGTTGTCTTGATGGCTACAACAGTGAAAAGAAGGGGCGTTCAGTAGTTGCCACGCGCGTTCGGAAATCCCAGGGAAGCCGAGACGAAGCAGTCGCTATATAGCTGTTGGTGGCACTTTTCACGGCGATAAAGATGACGTTGTTTTCCAGTGCAGTTATCACGGAGCAGCCAGGTTGCCGCAATCAGGATTGTCAATCGTGTGGTCGTGGTCGTGATAGCTATAACTGTGAAAAGAATAGGCGCTCAGTAGTTGCCACGCGTGGTGGCAAATCCCTGGGAATCCGAAACGATGCAGTCGTTACATAGGTGGTGGTGGCGCTATTCACGATAATAAATATGACGTCATTTCTAGTGCAGTTATCACGGAGCAGCCAGCTTGCCACAATCAGAACGCTCAATCGTGTGGTCGTTGTCTTGATGGCTGCAACAGTGAAAAGAAGAGGCGCTCAGTAGTTGCCACGCGTGGTCGCAAATCTCAGGGAATTCGAGGCGATGCAGTCGTTATATAGCTGGTGGTGGCGCTATTCACGACCATAAAGATGACGCCATTTTCCAGTTCAGTTATCACGGAGCAGCCAGCTTGCCACAATAAGAACTGTCAATCGTGTTGTCGTTGTCCTGATGGTTATAACAGTGAAAAGTAGAGGCGCTCACCTGTTGCCACGCGGGGTCGCAAATCCCAGGGAATCCGAGGCGATGCAGTCGTTATATAGCTGGTGGTGGCGCTATTCACGACGCGAAAGATGACGTCATTTTCCAGTGCAGTTATCACGGAGCAGCCAGCTTCCCACAATCAGAACTGTCAATCATGTGGTCGTTGTCTTGATGGCTACAACAGTGAAAAAAGAGGCGCTCAGTAGTTGCCACGCGTGGTCGCAAATCCCAGGGAAGCCGAGACGATGCAGTCGTTATATAGCTGGTGGTGGCGCTATTCACAACGATAAAGATGACGTCATTTTCCAGCGCAGTTATCACGGAGCAGCCAGATTGCCACAATCAGAACTCTCATTCGTGTTCGCTGTCTTGACGGCTATAGCAGTGAAAAGAAGAGGCGCTCAGTAGTTGCCACGCGTGGTCGCAAATCCCAGGGAAGCCGAGGCGATGCAGTCGTTATATAGCTGATGGTGGCGCTATTCACGTCGATAATGATGACATCATTTCCAGTGTAGTTATCACGTAGCAGCCAGCTTGCCACAATCTTAACGGTCAATCATGTGGTCGTTGTCGTGATGGCTATAACAGTGAAAAGAAGAGGCGCTCAGTAGTTGCCACGCGTGGTCGCAAATCCCAGGGAAGCCGAGACGATGCAGTCGTTATATAGCTGGTGGTGGCGCTATTCACTGCGATAAAGATGACTTCGTTTTCCAGAGCAGTTACCACGGAGCAGCCAGGTTGCCACAATCAGAACTGTCAATCGTGTGGTCGTTGTCTTGATAGCTATAACAGTGAAAAGATGAGGCGCTCAGTATTTGCCAAGCGTGGTCGCAAATCGCAGGGAAGCCGAGACAATGCATTCGTTATATAAAAGGTGGTGGCGCTATTCACGACAATAAATATGACGCCATTTCCAGTGCAGTTATCACGGAGCAGCCATCTTGCCACAATCAGAACGCTCAATCGTGTGGTCGTTGTCTTGATACCTATATAACAGTGAAAAAAAGAGGCGCTCAGTAGTTGCCATGCGTGGTCGCAAATACTAGGGAAGCCGACACGATGCAGTCGTTATATAGCTGGTGGTGGCGCTATTCACGACGATAAAGATGACGCCATTTTCCAGTGCAGTTATCACGGAGCAGCAAGCTTGCCACAATCTTAACGGTCAATCATGTGGTCGTTGTCTTGATGGCTACAACAGTGAAAGAAGAGGCGTTCAGTAGTTGCCACGCGAGGCCGCAAATCGCAGGGAAGCCGAGGCGATGCAGTCGTTATATAGCTGGTGGTGGCGCTTTTCACGATGATAAAGATGACGTCATTTTACTGTGCAGTTACCACGAAGCAGCCCGCTTGCCACAATCAGAACTGTCAATCGTGTGATCGTTGTCTTGATGCCTATAACAGTGAAAAGAAGAGGCGTTCAGTAGTTGCCACGCGTGGTCGCAAATCCCAGGGAAGCCGAGGCGATGCAGTCGTTATATAGCTGATGGTGGCACTATTCACGACGATAATGATGACATCATTTCCCGTGCAGTTATCACGTAGCAGCCAGCTTGCCGCAATCTTAACGGTCAATCATGTGGTCGTTGTCTTGATGGCTACAACAGTGAAAAAAGAGGCGCTCAGTAGTTGCCACGCGTGGTCGCAAATCCCAGGGAAGCCGAGAATATGCAGTAGTTATATAGCTGGTGCTGGCGCTATTCACGGCGATAAAGATGACGTCGTTTTCCAGTGCAGTTACCGCGGAGCAGCCAGGTTGCCACAATCAGAATTGTCAATCGTGTGGTCGTTGTCTTGATAGCTATAACAGTGAAAAGAAGAGGTGCTCTGTATTTGCCACGCGTGGTCGCAAATCGCAGGGAAGCAGAGGCGATGCAGTCGTTATAAAAATGTTGGTGGCGCTATTCACGACGATAAAGATGACGTCATTTCCAGTACAGTTATCACGGAGCAGCCAGCTTGTCACAATAAGTACTGTTAATGGTGTGGTCGTTGTCTTGATAACTATAACAGTGAAAAGAAGCGGCGCTCAGTAGTATCCACGCGTGGTCGCAAATCCCAGGGAAGCCGAGGCGATGCAGTCGTTATATAGGTGATGGTGGCGCTATTCACGACGTAAAGATGACGTCATGTTCCAGCGCAGTTATCACGGAGCAGCCAGCTTGCCACAATCAGACTCTCATTCGTGTTGTCGCTGTCTTGACGGCTATAACAGTGAAAAGAAGAGGCGCTCAGTAGTTGCCACGCGTGGTCGCAAATCCCAGGGAAGCCGAGGCGATGCAGTCGTTATATAGGTGATAGTGGCGCTATTCACGACGATAAAGATGACATCATTTCCAGTGCAGTTATCACGTAGCAGCCAGCTTGCCACAATCTTAACGGTCAATCATGTGGTCGTTGTCTTGATGGCTACAACAGTGAAAAGAAGAGGCGTTCAGTAGTTGCCACGCGTCGTCGGAAATCCCAGGGAAGCCGAGGCGATGCAGTCGTTATATAGCTGGTGGTGGCGCATTTCACGACGATAAAGATGACGTGATTTTCCAGTGCAGTTATCACAGAGCAGCCAGCTTGCCACAACAAGTACTGTTAATGGTGTGGTCGTTGTCTTGATGGCTATAATAGTGAAAAGAAGAGGCGCTCAGTAGTTGCCACGCGTGGTCGCAAGTCCCAGGGAAGCCGAGGCGATGCAGTCGTTATATAAATGGTGGTGGCGCTATTCACGACGATAAAGATGGCGTCATTTGCAGTGCAGTTATCACGGAGCACCTAGCTTGCCACAATCAGAACTTTCAATCGTGTTGTCGTTGTCTTGATGGCTATAACAGTGAAAAGAATAGGCGCTCAGTATTTGCCACGCGTGGTCACAAGTCCCAGGGAAGCAGAGGCGATGCAGTCGTTATATAAATGTTGGTGGCGCTATTCACGACGAGATAGATGACGTCATTTCCAGTGCAGTTATCACGGAGCAGCCAGGTTGCCACAATCAGAACTGTCAATCGTGTGGTAGTTGTCTTGATAACTATAACAGTGAAAAGAAGCGGCGCTCAGTAGTTGCCACGCGTGGTCGCAAATCCCAGGGAAGCCGAGACGATGCAGTCGTTATATAGCTGGTGGTGGCGCTATTCACAACGATAAAGATGACGTCATTTTCCCGCGCAGTTATCACGGAGCAGCCAGCTTGCCACAATCAGACTCTCATTCGTGTTGTCGCTGTCTTGACGGCTATAACAGTGAAAAGAAGAGGCGCTCAGTAGTTGCCACGCGTGGTCGCAAATCCCAGGGAAGCCGAGGCGATGCAGTCGTTATATAGCTGATGGTAGCGCTATTCACGACGATAAAGATGACATCATTTCCAGTGCAGTTATCACGTAGCAGCCAGCTTGCCACAATCTTAACGGTCAATCATGTGGTCGTTGTCTTGATGGCTACAACAGTGAAAAGAAGGGGCGTTCAGTAGTTGCCACGCGCGTTCGGAAATCCCAGGGAAGCCGAGACGAAGCAGTCGCTATATAGCTGTTGGTGGCACTTTTCACGGCGATAAAGATGACGTCATTTTCCAGTGCAGTTATCACGGAGCAGCCAGCTTCCCACAATCAGAACTGTCAATCATGTGGTCGTTGTCTTGATGGCTACAACAGTGAAAAAAGAGGCGCTCAGTAGTTGCCACGCGTGGTCGCAAATCCCAGGGAAGCCGAGACGATGCAGTCGTTATATAGCTGGTGGTGGCGCTATTCACAACGATAAAGATGACGTCATTTTCCAGCGCAGTTATCACGGAGCAGCCAGATTGCCACAATCAGAACTCTCATTCGTGTTCGCTGTCTTGACGGCTATAGCAGTGAAAAGAAGAGGCGCTCAGTAGTTGCCACGCGTGGTCGCAAATCCCAGGGAAGCCGAGGCGATGCAGTCGTTATATAGCTGATGGTGGCGCTATTCACGTCGATAATGATGACATCATTTCCAGTGTAGTTATCACGTAGCAGCCAGCTTGCCACAATCTTAACGGTCAATCATGTGGTCGTTGTCGTGATGGCTATAACAGTGAAAAGAAGAGGCGCTCAGTAGTTGCCACGCGTGGTCGCAAATCCCAGGGAAGCCGAGACGATGCAGTCGTTATATAGCTGGTGGTGGCGCTATTCACTGCGATAAAGATGACTTCGTTTTCCAGAGCAGTTACCACGGAGCAGCCAGGTTGCCACAATCAGAACTGTCAATCGTGTGGTCGTTGTCTTGATAGCTATAACAGTGAAAAGAAGAGGCGCTCAGTATTTGCCAAGCGTGGTCGCAAATCGCAGGGAAGCCGAGACAATGCATTCGTTATATAAAAGGTGGTGGCGCTATTCACGACAATAAATATGACGCCATTTCCAGTGCAGTTATCACGGAGCAGCCATCTTGCCACAATCAGAACGCTCAATCGTGTGGTCGTTGTCTTGATACCTATATAACAGTGAAAAAAAGAGGCGCTCAGTAGTTGCCATGCGTGGTCGCAAATCCTAGGGAAGCCGACACGATGCAGTCGTTATATAGCTGGTGGTGGCGCTATTCACGACGATAAAGATGACGCCATTTTCCAGTGCAGTTATCACGGAGCAGCAAGCTTGCCACAATCTTAACGGTCAATCATGTGGTCGTTGTCTTGATGGCTACAACAGTGAAAGAAGAGGCGTTCAGTAGTTGCCACGCGAGGCCGCAAATCGCAGGGAAGCCGAGGCGATGCAGTCGTTATATAGCTGGTGGTGGCGCTTTTCACGATGATAAAGATGACGTCATTTTACTGTGCAGTTACCACGAAGCAGCCCGCTTGCCACAATCAGAACTGTCAATCGTGTGATCGTTGTCTTGATGCCTATAACAGTGAAAAGAAGAGGCGTTCAGTAGTTGCCACGCGTGGTCGCAAATCCCAGGGAAGCCGAGGCGATGCAGTCGTTATATAGCTGATGGTGGCACTATTCACGACGATAATGATGACATCATTTCCCGTGCAGTTATCACGTAGCAGCCAGCTTGCCGCAATCTTAACGGTCAATCATGTGGTCGTTGTCTTGATGGCTACAACAGTGAAAAAAGAGGCGCTCAGTAGTTGCCACGCGTGGTCGCAAATCCCAGGGAAGCCGAGAATATGCAGTAGTTATATAGCTGGTGCTGGCGCTATTCACGGCGATAAAGATGACGTCGTTTTCCAGTGCAGTTACCGCGGAGCAGCCAGGTTGCCACAATCAGAATTGTCAATCGTGTGGTCGTTGTCTTGATAGCTATAACAGTGAAAAGAAGAGGTGCTCTGTATTTGCCACGCGTGGTCGCAAATCGCAGGGAAGCAGAGGCGATGCAGTCGTTATAAAAATGTTGGTGGCGCTATTCACGACGATAAAGATGACGTCATTTCCAGTACAGTTATCACGGAGCAGCCAGCTTGTCACAATAAGTACTGTTAATGGTGTGGTCGTTGTCTTGATAACTATAACAGTGAAAAGAAGCGGCGCTCAGTAGTATCCACGCGTGGTCGCAAATCCCAGGGAAGCCGAGGCGATGCAGTCGTTATATAGGTGATGGTGGCGCTATTCACGACGTAAAGATGACGTCATGTTCCAGCGCAGTTATCACGGAGCAGCCAGCTTGCCACAATCAGACTCTCATTCGTGTTGTCGCTGTCTTGACGGCTATAACAGTGAAAAGAAGAGGCGCTCAGTAGTTGCCACGCGTGGTCGCAAATCCCAGGGAAGCCGAGGCGATGCAGTCGTTATATAGGTGATAGTGGCGCTATTCACGACGATAAAGATGACATCATTTCCAGTGCAGTTATCACGTAGCAGCCAGCTTGCCACAATCTTAACGGTCAATCATGTGGTCGTTGTCTTGATGGCTACAACAGTGAAAAGAAGAGGCGTTCAGTAGTTGCCACGCGTCGTCGGAAATCCCAGGGAAGCCGAGGCGATGCAGTCGTTATATAGCTGGTGGTGGCGCATTTCACGACGATAAAGATGACGTGATTTTCCAGTGCAGTTATCACAGAGCAGCCAGCTTGCCACAACAAGTACTGTTAATGGTGTGGTCGTTGTCTTGATGGCTATAATAGTGAAAAGAAGAGGCGCTCAGTAGTTGCCACGCGTGGTCGCAAGTCCCAGGGAAGCCGAGGCGATGCAGTCGTTATATAAATGGTGGTGGCGCTATTCACGACGATAAAGATGGCGTCATTTGCAGTGCAGTTATCACGGAGCACCTAGCTTGCCACAATCAGAACTTTCAATCGTGTTGTCGTTGTCTTGATGGCTATAACAGTGAAAAGAATAGGCGCTCAGTATTTGCCACGCGTGGTCACAAGTCCCAGGGAAGCAGAGGCGATGCAGTCGTTATATAAATGTTGGTGGCGCTATTCACGACGAGATAGATGACGTCATTTCCAGTGCAGTTATCACGGAGCAGCCAGGTTGCCACAATCAGAACTGTCAATCGTGTGGTAGTTGTCTTGATAACTATAACAGTGAAAAGAAGCGGCGCTCAGTAGTTGCCACGCGTGGTCGCAAATCCCAGGGAAGCCGAGACGATGCAGTCGTTATATAGCTGGTGGTGGCGCTATTCACAACGATAAAGATGACGTCATTTTCCCGCGCAGTTATCACGGAGCAGCCAGCTTGCCACAATCAGACTCTCATTCGTGTTGTCGCTGTCTTGACGGCTATAACAGTGAAAAGAAGAGGCGCTCAGTAGTTGCCACGCGTGGTCGCAAATCCCAGGGAAGCCGAGGCGATGCAGTCGTTATATAGCTGATGGTAGCGCTATTCACGACGATAAAGATGACATCATTTCCAGTGCAGTTATCACGTAGCAGCCAGCTTGCCACAATCTTAACGGTCAATCATGTGGTCGTTGTCTTGATGGCTACAACAGTGAAAAGAAGGGGCGTTCAGTAGTTGCCACGCGCGTTCGGAAATCCCAGGGAAGCCGAGACGAAGCAGTCGCTATATAGCTGTTGGTGGCACTTTTCACGGCGATAAAGATGACGTCATTTTCCAGTGCAGTTATCACGGAGCAGCCAGCTTCCCACAATCAGAACTGTCAATCATGTGGTCGTTGTCTTGATGGCTACAACAGTGAAAAAAGAGGCGCTCAGTAGTTGCCACGCGTGGTCGCAAATCCCAGGGAAGCCGAGACGATGCAGTCGTTATATAGCTGGTGGTGGCGCTATTCACAACGATAAAGATGACGTCATTTTCCAGCGCAGTTATCACGGAGCAGCCAGATTGCCACAATCAGAACTCTCATTCGTGTTCGCTGTCTTGACGGCTATAGCAGTGAAAAGAAGAGGCGCTCAGTAGTTGCCACGCGTGGTCGCAAATCCCAGGGAAGCCGAGGCGATGCAGTCGTTATATAGCTGATGGTGGCGCTATTCACGTCGATAATGATGACATCATTTCCAGTGTAGTTATCACGTAGCAGCCAGCTTGCCACAATCTTAACGGTCAATCATGTGGTCGTTGTCGTGATGGCTATAACAGTGAAAAGAAGAGGCGCTCAGTAGTTGCCACGCGTGGTCGCAAATCCCAGGGAAGCCGAGACGATGCAGTCGTTATATAGCTGGTGGTGGCGCTATTCACTGCGATAAAGATGACTTCGTTTTCCAGAGCAGTTACCACGGAGCAGCCAGGTTGCCACAATCAGAACTGTCAATCGTGTGGTCGTTGTCTTGATAGCTATAACAGTGAAAAGAAGAGGCGCTCAGTATTTGCCAAGCGTGGTCGCAAATCGCAGGGAAGCCGAGACAATGCATTCGTTATATAAAAGGTGGTGGCGCTATTCACGACAATAAATATGACGCCATTTCCAGTGCAGTTATCACGGAGCAGCCATCTTGCCACAATCAGAACGCTCAATCGTGTGGTCGTTGTCTTGATACCTATATAACAGTGAAAAAAAGAGGCGCTCAGTAGTTGCCATGCGTGGTCGCAAATCCTAGGGAAGCCGACACGATGCAGTCGTTATATAGCTGGTGGTGGCGCTATTCACGACGATAAAGATGACGCCATTTTCCAGTGCAGTTATCACGGAGCAGCAAGCTTGCCACAATCTTAACGGTCAATCATGTGGTCGTTGTCTTGATGGCTACAACAGTGAATGAAGAGGCGTTCAGTAGTTGCCACGCGAGGCCGCAAATCGCAGGGAAGCCGAGGCGATGCAGTCGTTATATAGCTGGTGGTGGCGCTTTTCACGATGATAAAGATGACGTCATTTTACTGTGCAGTTACCACGAAGCAGCCCGCTTGCCACAATCAGAACTGTCAATCGTGTGATCGTTGTCTTGATGCCTATAACAGTGAAAAGAAGAGGCGTTCAGTAGTTGCCACGCGTGGTCGCAAATCCCAGGGAAGCCGAGGCGATGCAGTCGTTATATAGCTGATGGTGGCACTATTCACGACGATAATGATGACATCATTTCCCGTGCAGTTATCACGTAGCAGCCAGCTTGCCGCAATCTTAACGGTCAATCATGTGGTCGTTGTCTTGATGGCTACAACAGTGAAAAAAGAGGCGCTCAGTAGTTGCCACGCGTGGTCGCAAATCCCAGGGAAGCCGAGAATATGCAGTAGTTATATAGCTGGTGCTGGCGCTATTCACGGCGATAAAGATGACGTCGTTTTCCAGTGCAGTTACCGCGGAGCAGCCAGGTTGCCACAATCAGAATTGTCAATCGTGTGGTCGTTGTCTTGATAGCTATAACAGTGAAAAGAAGAGGTGCTCTGTATTTGCCACGCGTGGTCGCAAATCGCAGGGAAGCAGAGGCGATGCAGTCGTTATAAAAATGTTGGTGGCGCTATTCACGACGATAAAGATGACGTCATTTCCAGTACAGTTATCACGGAGCAGCCAGCTTGTCACAATAAGTACTGTTAATGGTGTGGTCGTTGTCTTGATAACTATAACAGTGAAAAGAAGCGGCGCTCAGTAGTATCCACGCGTGGTCGCAAATCCCAGGGAAGCCGAGGCGATGCAGTCGTTATATAGGTGATGGTGGCGCTATTCACGACGTAAAGATGACGTCATGTTCCAGCGCAGTTATCACGGAGCAGCCAGCTTGCCACAATCAGACTCTCATTCGTGTTGTCGCTGTCTTGACGGCTATAACAGTGAAAAGAAGAGGCGCTCAGTAGTTGCCACGCGTGGTCGCAAATCCCAGGGAAGCCGAGGCGATGCAGTCGTTATATAGGTGATAGTGGCGCTATTCACGACGATAAAGATGACATCATTTCCAGTGCAGTTATCACGTAGCAGCCAGCTTGCCACAATCTTAACGGTCAATCATGTGGTCGTTGTCTTGATGGCTACAACAGTGAAAAGAAGAGGCGTTCAGTAGTTGCCACGCGTCGTCGGAAATCCCAGGGAAGCCGAGGCGATGCAGTCGTTATATAGCTGGTGGTGGCGCATTTCACGACGATAAAGATGACGTGATTTTCCAGTGCAGTTATCACAGAGCAGCCAGCTTGCCACAACAAGTACTGTTAATGGTGTGGTCGTTGTCTTGATGGCTATAATAGTGAAAAGAAGAGGCGCTCAGTAGTTGCCACGCGTGGTCGCAAGTCCCAGGGAAGCCGAGGCGATGCAGTCGTTATATAAATGGTGGTGGCGCTATTCACGACGATAAAGATGGCGTCATTTGCAGTGCAGTTATCACGGAGCACCTAGCTTGCCACAATCAGAACTTTCAATCGTGTTGTCGTTGTCTTGATGGCTATAACAGTGAAAAGAATAGGCGCTCAGTATTTGCCACGCGTGGTCACAAGTCCCAGGGAAGCAGAGGCGATGCAGTCGTTATATAAATGTTGGTGGCGCTATTCACGACGAGATAGATGACGTCATTTCCAGTGCAGTTATCACGGAGCAGCCAGGTTGCCACAATCAGAACTGTCAATCGTGTGGTAGTTGTCTTGATAACTATAACAGTGAAAAGAAGCGGCGCTCAGTAGTTGCCACGCGTGGTCGCAAATCCCAGGGAAGCCGAGACGATGCAGTCGTTATATAGCTGGTGGTGGCGCTATTCACAACGATAAAGATGACGTCATTTTCCCGCGCAGTTATCACGGAGCAGCCAGCTTGCCACAATCAGACTCTCATTCGTGTTGTCGCTGTCTTGACGGCTATAACAGTGAAAAGAAGAGGCGCTCAGTAGTTGCCACGCGTGGTCGCAAATCCCAGGGAAGCCGAGGCGATGCAGTCGTTATATAGCTGATGGTAGCGCTATTCACGACGATAAAGATGACATCATTTCCAGTGCAGTTATCACGTAGCAGCCAGCTTGCCACAATCTTAACGGTCAATCATGTGGTCGTTGTCTTGATGGCTACAACAGTGAAAAGAAGGGGCGTTCAGTAGTTGCCACGCGCGTTCGGAAATCCCAGGGAAGCCGAGACGAAGCAGTCGCTATATAGCTGTTGGTGGCACTTTTCACGGCGATAAAGATGACGTTGTTTTCCAGTGCAGTTATCACGGAGCAGCCAGGTTGCCACAATCAGGATTGTCAATCGTGTGGTCGTGGTCGTGATAGCTATAACTGTGAAAAGAATAGGCGCTCAGTAGTTGCCACGCGTGGTGGCAAATCCCTGGGAATCCGAAACGATGCAGTCGTTACATAGGTGGTGGGGGCGCTATTCACGATAATAAATATGACGTCATTTCTAGTGCAGTTATCACGGAGCAGCCAGCTTGCCACAATCAGAACGCTCAATCGTGTGGTCGTTGTCTTGATGGCTACAACAGTGAAAAGAAGAGGCGCTCAGTAGTTGCCACGCGTGGTCGCAAATCTCAGGGAATTCGAGGCGATGCAGTCGTTATATAGCTGGTGGTGGCGCTATTCACGACCATAAAGATGACGCCATTTTCCAGTGCAGTTATCACGGAGCAGCCAGCTTGCCACAATAAGAACTGTCAATCGTGTTGTCGTTGTCCTGATGGTTATAACAGTGAAAAGTAGAGGCGCTCACCTGTTGCCACGCGGGGTCGCAAATCCCAGGGAATCCGAGGCGATGCAGTCGTTATATAGCTGGTGGTGGCGCTATTCACGACGCGAAAGATGACGTCATTTTCCAGTGCAGTTATCACGGAGCAGCCAGCTTCCCACAATCAGAACTGTCAATCATGTGGTCGTTGTCTTGATGGCTACAACAGTGAAAAAAGAGGCGTTCAGTAGTTGCCACGCGTGGTCGCAAATCCCAGGGAAGCCGAGGCGATGCAGTCGTTATATAAATGGTGGTGGCGCTATTCACGACGATAAAGATGGCTTCATTTGCAGTGCAGTTATCACGGAGCACCTAGCTTGCCACAATCAGAACTTTCAATCGTGTTGTCGTTGTCTTGATGGCTATAACAGTGAAAAGAATAGGCGCTCAGTATTTGCCACGCGTGGTCACAAGTCCCAGGGAAGCAGAGGCGATGCAGTCGTTATATAAATGTTGGTGGCGCTATTCACGACGAGATAGATGACGTCATTTCCAGTGCAGTTATCACGGAGCAGCCAGGTTGCCACAATCAGAACTGTCAATCGTGTGGTCGTTGTCTTGATAACTATAACAGTGAAAAGAAGCGGCGCTCAGTAGTTGCCACGCGTGGTCGCAAATCCCAGGGAAGCCGAGACGATGCAGTCGTTATATAGCTGGTGGTGGCGCTATTCACAACGATAAAGATGACGTCATTTTCCCGCGCAGTTATCACGGAGCAGCCAGCTTGCCACAATCAGACTCTCATTCGTGTTGTCGCTGTCTTGACGGCTATAACAGTGAAAAGAAGAGGCGCTCAGTAGTTGCCACGCGTGGTCGCAAATCCCAGGGAAGCCGAGGCGATGCAGTCGTTATATAGCTGATGGTAGCGCTATTCACGACGATAAAGATGACATCATTTCCAGTGCAGTTATCACGTAGCAGCCAGCTTGCCACAATCTTAACGGTCAATCATGTGGTCGTTGTCTTGATGGCTACAACAGTGACAAGAAGAGGCGTTCAGTAGTTGCCACGCGTGGTCGGAAATCCCAGCGAAGCTGAGACGAAGCAGTCGTTATATAGCTGTTGGTGGCACTTTTCACGGCGATAAAGATGACGTTGTTTTCCAGTGCAGTTATCACGGAGCAGCCAGGTTGCCACAATCAGGATTGTCAATCGTGTGGTCGTTGTCGTGATAGCTATAACTGTGAAAAGAATAGGCGCTCAGTAGTTGCCACGCGTGGTGGCAAATCCCTGGGAATCCGAAACGATGCAGTCGTTACATAGGTGGTGGTGGCGCTATTCACGATAATAAATATGACGTCATTTCTAGTGCAGTTATCACGGAGCAGCCAGCTTGCCACAATCAGAACGCTCAATCGTGTGGTCGTTGTCTTGATGGCTGCAACAGTGAAAAGAAGAGGCGCTCAGTAGTTGCCACGCGTGGTCGCAAATCTCAGGGAATTCGAGGCGATGCAGTCGTTATATAGCTGGTGGTGGCGCTATTCACGACCATAAAGATGACGCCATTTTCCAGTGCAGTTATCACGGAGCAGCCAGCTTGCCACAATAAGAACTGTCAATCGTGTTGTCGTTGTCCTGATGGTTATAACAGTGAAAAGTAGAGGCGCTCACCTGTTGCCACGCGGGGTCGCAAATCCCAGGGAATCCGAGGCGATGCAGTCGTTATATAGCTGGTGGTGGCGCTATTCACGACGCGAAAGATGACGTCATTTTCCAGTGCAGTTACCGCGGAGCAGCCAGGTTGCCACAATCAGAATTGTCAATCGTGTGGTCGTTGTCTTGATAGCTATAACAGTGAAAAGAAGAGGTGCTCTGTATTTGCCACGCGTGGTCGCAAATCGCAGGGAAGCAGAGGCGATGCAGTCGTTATAAAAATGTTGGTGGCGCTATTCACGACGATAAAGATGACGTCATTTCCAGTACAGTTATCACGGAGCAGCCAGCTTGTCACAATAAGTACTGTTAATGGTGTGGTCGTTGTCTTGATAACTATAACAGTGAAAAGAAGCGGCGCTCAGTAGTATCCACGCGTGGTCGCAAATCCCAGGGAAGCCGAGGCGATGCAGTCGTTATATAGGTGATGGTGGCGCTATTCACGACGATAAAGATGACGTCATGTTCCAGCGCAGTTATCACGGAGCAGCCAGCTTGCCACAATCAGACTCTCATTCGTGTTGTCGCTGTCTTGACGGCTATAACAGTGAAAAGAAGAGGCGCTCAGTAGTTGCCACGCGTGGTCGCAAATCCCAGGGAAGCCGAGGCGATGCAGTCGTTATATAGGTGATAGTGGCGCTATTCACGACGATAAAGATGACATCATTTCCAGTGCAGTTATCACGTAGCAGCCAGCTTGCCACAATCTTAACGGTCAATCATGTGGTCGTTGTCTTGATGGCTACAACAGTGAAAAGAAGAGGCGTTCAGTTGTTGCCACGCGTCGTCGGAAATCCCAGGGAAGCCGAGACGAAGCAGTCGTTATATAGCTGGTGGTGGCGCTTTTCACGGCGATAAAGATGACGTTGTTTTCCAGTGCAGTTATCACGGAGCAGCCAGGTTGCCACAATCAGGACTGTAAATCGTGTGGTCGTTGTCGTGATAGCTATAACCGTGAAAAGAAGAGGCGCTCAGTAGTTGCCACGCGTGGTCGCAAATCCCTGGGAATCCGAGGCGATGCAGTCGTTACATAGCTGGTGGTGGCGCTATTCACGATAATAAATATGACGTCATTTCTAGTGCAGTTATCACGGAGCAGCCAGCTTGCAACAATCAGAACGCTCAATCGTGTGGTCGTTGTCTTGATGGCTACAACAGTTAAAAGAAGAGGCGTTCTGTAGTTGCCACGCGTGGTCGGAAATCCCAGGGAAGCCGAGGCGAAGCAGTCGTTATATAGCTGGTGGTGGCGCTTTTCACGGCGATAAAGATGACGTCATTTCCAGTACAGTTATCACGGAGCAGCCAGCTTGTCACAATTAGAACGGTCAATCGTGTGGTTGTTGTTTTTATGGCTATAACTGTGAAAAGAAGAGGCGCTCAGTAGCTGCCACGCGTGGTCGCAAATCCCAGGAAAGCCGAGACGATGCAGTCGTTATGTAGCTGGTGGTGGCGCAATTCACGACGATAAAGATGACGTCATTTTCCAGCGCAGTTACCACGGAGCAGCCCGCTTGCCACAATCAGAACTGTCAATCGTGTGATCGTTGTCTTGATGGCTATAACAGTGAAAAGAAGAGGCGTTCTGTAGTTGCCACGCGTGGTCGTAAATCCCAGGGAAGCCGAGACGAAAAAGTCGTTATATAGCTGGTGGTGGCGCTATTCACGGCGATAAAGATGACGTCGTTTTCCAGTGCAGTTATCACGGAGCGCCAGGTTGCCACAATCAGAACTGTCAATCGTGTGGTCGTTGTCTTGATGGCTATAACAGTGAAAGAAGAGGCGTTCAGTAGTTGCCACGCGTGGCCGCAAATCGCAGGGAAGCCGAGGCGATGCAGTCGTTATATTGCTGATGGTGGCGCTATTCACGACGATAAAGATGACATCATTTCCTGTGCAGTTATCACGTAGCAGCCAGCTTGCCACAATCTAACGGTCAATCATGTGGTCGTTGCCTTGATGGCTACAACAGTGAAAGAAGAGGCGTTCAGTAGGTGCCACGCGTGGCCGCAAATCGCAGGGAAGCCGAGGCGATGCAGTCGTTATATAGCTGGTGGTGGCGCTTTTCACGACGATAAAGATGACGTCATTTTACTGTGCAGTTACCACGGAGCAGCCCGCTTGCCACAATCAGAACTGTCAATCGTGTGATCGTTGTCTTGATGCCTATAACAGTGAAAAGAAGAGGCGTTCAGTAGTTGCCACGCGTGGTCGCAAATCCCAGGGAAGCCGAGGCGATGCAGTCGTTATATAGCTGATGGTGGCACTATTCACGACGATAATGATGACATCATTTCCAGTGCAGTTATCACGTAGCAGCCAGCTTGCCACAATCTTAACGGTCAATCATGTGGTCGTTGTCTTGATGGCAACAAAAGTGAAAAAAGAGGCGCTCTGTAGTTGCCACGCGTGGTCGCAAATCCCAGGGAAGCCGAGAATATGCAGTCGTTATATAGCTGGTAGTGGCACTATTCACGGCGATAAAGATGACGTCGTTTTCCAGTGCAGTTACCGCGGAGCAGCCAGGTTGCCACAATCAGAACTGTCAATCGTGTGGTCGTTGTCTTGATAGCTATAACAGTGAAAAGAAGAGGTGCTCAGTATTTGCCACGCGTGGTCGCAAATCGCAGGGAAGCCGAGACGATGCATTCGTTATATAAATGGTGGTGGCGCTATTCACGACAATAAATATGACGTCATTTCCAGTGCAGTTATCACGGAGCAGCCACCTTGCCACAATCAGAACGCTAAATCGTGTGGTCGTTGTCTTGATGGCTATAACAGTGAAAAGAAGAGGCGTTCTGTAGTTGCCGCGCGTGGTCGGAAATCCCAGGGAAGCCGAGGCGAAGCAGTCGTTATATAGCTGGTGGTGGCGCTTTTCACGGCGATAAAGATGACGTTGTTTTCCAGTGCAGTTATCACGGAGGAGCCAGGTGTCCACAATCAGGACTGTCAATCGTGTGGTCGTTGTCGTGATAGCTATAACAGTGAAAAGAAGAGGCGCTCAGTAGTTGCCACGCGTGGTCGCAAGCCCCAGGGAAGCAGAGGCGATGCAGTCGTTATAAAAATGTTGGTGGCGCTATTCACGACGATAAAGATGACGTCATTTCCAGTACAGTTATCACGGAGCAGCCAGCTTGTCACAATAAGTACTGTTAATGGTGTGGTCGTTGTCTTGATAACTATAACAGTGAAAAGAAGCGGCGCTCAGTAGTTCCCACGCGTGGTCGCAAATCCCAGGGAAGCCGAGACGATGCAGTCGTTATATAGCTGGTGGTGGCGCTATTCACGGCGATAAAGATGACGTCGTTTTCCAGTGCAGTTATCACGGAGCGCCAGGTTGCCACAATCAGAACTGTCAATCGTGTGGTCGTTGTCTTGATGGCTATAACAGTGAAAGAAGAGGCGTTCAGTAGTTGCCACGCGTGGCCGCAAATCGCAGGGAAGCCGAGGCGATGCAGTCGTTATATTGCTGATGGTGGCGCTATTCACGACGATAAAGATGACATCATTTCCTGTGCAGTTATCACGTAGCAGCCAGCTTGCCACAATCTTAACGGTCAATCATGTGGTCGTTGCCTTGATGGCTACAACAGTGAAAGAAGAGGCGTTCAGTAGGTGCCACGCGTGGCCGCAAATCGCAGGGAAGCCGAGGCGATGCAGTCGTTATATAGCTGGTGGTGGCGCTTTTCACGACGATAAAGATGACGTCATTTTACTGTGCAGTTACCACGGAGCAGCCCGCTTGCCACAATCAGAACTGTCAATCGTGTGATCGTTGTCTTGATGCCTATAACAGTGAAAAGAAGAGGCGTTCAGTAGTTGCCACGCGTGGTCGCAAATCCCAGGGAAGCCGAGGCGATGCAGTCGTTATATAGCTGATGGTGGCACTATTCACGACGATAATGATGACATCATTTCCAGTGCAGTTATCACGTAGCAGCCAGCTTGCCACAATCTTAACGGTCAATCATGTGGTCGTTGTCTTGATGGCAAGAAAAGTGAAAAAAGAGGCGCTCTGTAGTTGCCACGCGTGGTCGCAAATCCCAGGGAAGCCGAGAATATGCAGTCGTTATATAGCTGGTAGTGGCACTATTCACGGCGATAAAGATGACGTCGTTTTCCAGTGCAGTTACCGCGGAGCAGCCAGGTTGCCACAATCAGAACTGTCAATCGTGTGGTCGTTGTCTTGATAGCTATAACAGTGAAAAGAAGAGGTGCTCAGTATTTGCCACGCGTGGTCGCAAATCGCAGGGAAGCCGAGACGATGCATTCGTTATATAAATGGTGGTGGCGCTATTCACGACAATAAATATGACGTCATTTCCAGTGCAGTTATCACGGAGCAGCCACCTTGCCACAATCAGAACGCTAAATCGTGTGGTCGTTGTCTTGATGGCTATAACAGTGAAAAGAAGAGGCGTTCTGTAGTTGCCGCGCGTGGTCGGAAATCCCAGGGAAGCCGAGGCGAAGCAGTCGTTATATAGCTGGTGGTGGCGCTTTTCACGGCGATAAAGATGACGTTGTTTTCCAGTGCAGTTATCACGGAGGAGCCAGGTGTCCACAATCAGGACTGTCAATCGTGTGGTCGTTGTCGTGATAGCTATAACAGTGAAAAGAAGAGGCGCTCAGTAGTTGCCACGCGTGGTCGCAAGCCCCAGGGAAGCAGAGGCGATGCAGTCGTTATAAAAATGTTGGTGGCGCTATTCACGACGATAAAGATGACGTCATTTCCAGTACAGTTATCACGGAGCAGCCAGCTTGTCACAATAAGTACTGTTAATGGTGTGGTCGTTGTCTTGATAACTTTAACAGTGAAAAGAAGCGGCGCTCAGTAGTTCCCACGCGTGGTCGCAAATCCCAGGGAAGCCGAGACGATGCAGTCGTTATATAGCTGGTGGTGGCGCTATTCACAACGATAAAGATGACGTCATTTTCCAGCGCAGTTATCACGGAGCAGCCAGCTTGCCACAATCAGACTCTCATTCGTGTTGTCGCTGTCTTGACGGCTATAACAGTGAAAAGAAGAGGCGCTCAGTAGTTGCCACGCGTGGTCGCAAATCCCAGGGAAGCCGAGGCGATGCAGTCGTTATATAGGTGATGGTGGCGCTATTCACGACGATAAAGATGACATCATTTCCAGTGCAGTTATCACGTAGCAGCCAGCTTGCCACAATCTTAACGGTCAATCATGTGGTCGTTGTCTTGATGGCTACAACAGTGAAAAGAAGAGGCGTTCAGTAGTTGCCACGCGTGGTCGGAAATCCCAGGGAAGCCGAGACGAAGCAGTCGTTATATAGCTGGTGGTGGCGCTTTTCACGGCGATAAAAATGACGTTGTTTTCCAGTGCAGTTATCACGGAGCAGCCAGGTTGCCACAATCAGGACTGTCAATCGTGTGGTCGTTGTCGTGATAGCTATAACTGTGAAAAGAAGAGGCGCTCAGTAGTAGCCACGCGTGGTCGCAAATCCCTGGGAATCAGAGGCGATGCAGTCGTTACATAGCTGGTGGTGGCGCTATTCACGATAATAAATATGACGTCATTTCTAGTGCAGTTATCACGGAGCAGCCAGCTTGCCACAATCAGAACGCTCAATCGTGTGGTCGTTGTCTTGATGGTTATAACAGTGAAAAGTAGAGGCGCTCACCTGTTGCCACGCGATGTCGCAATTGCCAGAGAATCCGAGGCGATGCAGTCGTTATATAGCTGGTGGTGGCGCTATTCACGACGCTAAAGATGACGTCATTTTCCAGTGCAGTTATCACGGAGCAGCCAGCTTCCCACAATCAGAACTGTCAATCTTGTGGTCGTTGTCTTGATGGCTACAACAGTGAAAAAAGAGGCGTTCAGTAGTTGCCACGCGTGGCCGCAAATCGCAGGGAAGCCGAGGCGATGCAGTCGTTATATAGCTGGTGGTAGCGCTATTCACGACGATAAAGATGACGTCATTTTACTGTGCAGTTACCACAGAGCAGCCCGCTTGCCACAATCAGAACTGTCAAACGTGTGATCGTTGTCTTGATGCCTATAACAGTGAAAAGAAGAGGCGTTCAGTAGTTGCCACGTGTGGTCGCAAATCCCAGGGAAGCCGAGACGAAGCAGTCGTTATATAGCTGGTGGTGGCGCTATTCACGGCGATAAAGATGACGTCGTTTTCCAGTGCAGTTATCACGGAGCAGCCAGATTGCCACAATCAGTACTCTCATTCGTGTTCGCTGTCTTGACGGCTATAGCAGTGAAAAGAAGAGGCGCTCAGTAGTTGCCACGCGTGGTCGCAAATCCCAGGGAAGCAGAGGCGATGCAGTCGTTATATAGCTGATGGTGGCGCTATTCACGACGATAATGATGACATCATTTCCAGTGCAGTTATCACGTAGCAGCCAGCTTTCCACAATCTTAACGGTCAATCACGTGGTCGTTGTCTTGATGGCTACAATAGTGAAAAAAGAGGCGCTCAGTAGTTGCCACGCGTGGTCGCAAATCCCAGGGAAGCCGAGACGATGCAGTCGTTATATAGCTGGTGGTGGCGCTATTCACGGCAATAAAGATGACGTCGTTTTCCAGTGCAGTTACCACGGAGCAGCCAGGTTGCCACAATCAGAACTGTCAATCGTGTGGTCGTTGTCTTGACAGCTATAATAGTGAAAAGAAGAGGCGCTCAGTATTTGCCACGCGTGGTCGCAATTCGCAGGGAAGCCGAGACGATGCAGTCGTTATATAAATGGTGGTGTCGCTATTCACGACAATAAATATGACGTCATTTCCAGTGCAGTTATCACGGAGCAGCCACCTTGCCACAATCAGAACGCTCAATCGTGTGGTTGTTGTCTTGATGGCTACAACAGTGAAAAGAAGAGGCGCTCAGTAGTTTCCACGCTTGGCCGTAAGTCCCAGGGAAGCCGAGGCGATGCAGTCGTTATATAAATGGTGGTGGCGCTATTCACGACGATAAAGATGACGCCATTTTCCAGTGCAGTTATCACGGAGCAGCCAGCTTGCCACAATAAGAACTGTCAATCGTGTTGGCGTTGTCCTGATGGTTATAACAGTGAAAAGTAGAGGCGCTTACCTGTTGCCACGCGGGGTCGCAATTGCCAGAGAATCCGAGGCGATGCAGTCGTTATATAGCTGGTGGTGGCGCTATTCACGACGCTAAAGATGACGTCATTTTCCAGTGCAGTTATCACAGAGCAGCCAGCTTCCCACAATCAGAACTGTCAATCTTGAGGTCGTTGTCTGGATGGCTACAACAGTGAAAAAAGAGGCGTTCAGTAGTTGTCACGCGTGGCCGCAAATCGCAGGGAAGCCGAGGCGATGCAGTCGTTATATAGCTGGTGGTGGCGCTATTCACGACGATAAAGATGACGTCATTTTACTGTGCAGTTACCACAGAGCAGCCCGCTTGCCACAATCAGAACTGTCAAACGTGTGATCGTTGTCTTGATGCCTATAACAGTGTAAAGAATAGGCGTTCAGTAGTTGCCACGCGTGGTCGCAAATCCCAGGGAAGCCGAGACGAAGCAGTAGTTATATAGCTGGTGGTGGCGCTATTCACGGCGATAAAGATGACGTCGTTTTCCAGTGCAGTTATCACGGAGCAGCCAGGTTGCCACAATCAGAACTGTCAATCGTGTGGTCGTTGTCTTGATAGCTATAACAGTGAAAAGAAGAGGCGCTCAGTATTTGCCAAGCGTGGTTGCAAATCCCAGGAAAGCCGAGGCGATGCAGTCGTTATATAGCTGGTAGTGGCGCATTTCACGACGATAAAGATGACGTGATTTTCCAGTGCAGTTATCACGGAGCAGCCAGCTTGCCACAATCAGAACTCTCATTCGTGTTGTCGATGTCTTGACGGCTATAACAGTGAAAAGAAGAGGCGCTCAGTAGTTGCCACGCGTGGACGCAAATCTCAGGGAAGCCGAGGCGATGCAGTCGTTATATAGCTGATGGTGGCACTATTCACGACGATAAAGATGACATCATTTCCAGTGCAGTTATCACGTAGCAGACAGCTTGCCACAATCTTAACGGTCAATCATGTGGTCGTTGTCTTGATGGCTAACACAGTGAAAGAATAGGCGCTCAATAGTTGCCACGCGTGGCCGCAAATCGCAGGGAAACAGAGGTGATGCAGTCGTTATATAGCTGGTGGTGGCGCTATTCGCGACGATAAAGATGACGTCATTTTCCACTGCAGTTAGCACGGAGCAGCCAGGTCGCCACAATCAGGACTGTCAATCGTGTGGTCGTTGTCGTGATAGCTATAACTGTGAAAAGAAGAGGCGCTCAGTTGTTGCCAAGCGTGGT
This sequence comes from Amblyomma americanum, assembly GCF_052857255.1. NCBI lineage: Eukaryota > Metazoa > Arthropoda > Arachnida > Ixodida > Ixodidae > Amblyomma > Amblyomma americanum. The sequence goes on from NC_135502.1 coordinate 164,395,575, forward strand.
CGCAAATCCCTGGGAATCCGAGGCGATGCAGTCGTTTTATAGCTTGTGGTGGTGATATTCACGACGAAAAAGATGACGCCATTTTCCAGTACATTTATCACGGAGCAGCCAGGTTGCCACAATCAGAACTGTCAATCGTGTTGTCGTTGTCCTGATGGCTATAACAGTGAAAAGTAGAGGCGCTCACTTGTTGCCACGCGCGGTCGCAAATCGCAAGGAATCCGGGCGATGCAGTCGTTATATAGCTGGTGGTGGCGCTATTCACGACGCTAAAGATGACATCATTTTCCAGTGCAGTTATCACGGAGCAGCCAGCTTCCCACAATCAGAACTGTCAATCGTGTGGTCGTCGTGTTGATGGCTATAACTGTGAAATGAAGAGGCGCTCAGTAGTTGCCACGCGTTGTCGCAAATCCCAGGGAAGCCGAGGCGGTGCAGTCGTTATATAGGTGATGGTGGCGCTATTGACGACAATAATGATGACGTAATTTCCAGCGAAGTTATCACGGAGCAGCCAGCTTGCCACAGTCAGAACTGTCAATCGTGTGATCGTTGTCTTGATGGCTATAACAGTGAAAAGAAGAGGCGCTCAATAGTTGCCATGCGTGGTCGCAAATCCCAGGGAAGCCGACACGATGCAATCGTTATATAGCTGGTGGTGGAGCTATTCACGACGATAAAGATGACGCCATTTTCTGTGCAGTTATCACGGAGCAGCAAGCTTGCCACAATAAGAACTGTCAATCGTGTTGTCGTTGTCCTGATGGCTATAACAGCGAAAAGAAGAGGCGCTCACTAGTTGCCACGCGTGGTCGCAAATCCCAGGGAATCCGAGGCGATGCAGTCGTTATATAGCTGGTGGTGGCGCTATTCACGACGATAAAGATGCGTCATTTTCCTGTGAAGTTATCACGGAGCAGCCAGCTTGCCACAATAAGAACTGTCAATCGTGTTGTCGTTCTCCTGATGGCTATAACAGTGAAAAGAAAAGGCGCTCACTAGATGCCACGCGTGGTCGCAAATCTCAGGGAATCCGAGGCGATGCAGTCGTTATATAGCTGGTGGTGGCGCTATTCCCGGCGATAAAGATGACGTCGTTTTCCAGTGCAGTTATCACGGAGCAGCCAGGTTGCCACAATCAGAACTGTCAATCGTGAGGTCGTTGTCTTGATAGCTATAACAGGGGAAAGAAGATGCCCCGCCGCGGTGGCTCAGTGGTTAGGGCGCTCGACTACTGATCCGGAGTTCCCGGGTTCAAACCCGGCCGCGGCAGCTGCGTTTTTATGGAGGAAAAACGCTAAAGTGCCCGTGTGCTGTGCAATGTCAGTACACGTTAAAGATCCCCAGGTGGTCGAAATTATTCCGGATCCCTCCACTACGGCACCTATTCTTCGTTTCTTCTTTTACTCCCTCCATTATCCCTTCCCTTACGGCGTGGTTCAGGTGTCCAACGATATATGAGACAGATACTGCGCTATTTCCTTTCCCCAAAAACCAATCATTACTAATATTATTAATATTAAAGAAGAGGCGCTCAGTAGTTGCCACGCGTGGTCGCAAATACCAGGGAAGCCGAGACGATGCAGTCGTTATATATTGGGTGGTGGCGCTATTCATGACGATAAAGATGACGTCATTTCCAGTGCAGTTATTACTGAGCAGCCAGTTTGCCACAATTAGAAGGGTCAATCGTGTGGTCGTTGTCTTGATGGCTACAACAGTGAAACGAAGAGCCGCTCAATAGTTGCTACGCGTAGCCGCAAATCGCAGAGAAGCCGAGGCGATGCTGTCGTTATATAAATGGTGGTGGCGCTAATCACGTTGAGAAAGATGACGTCATTTCCAGTCCAGTTATCACGGAGCAGCCAGCTTGCCGCAATCAGAACTCTCATTCGTGTTGTCGTTGTCTTGACGGCTATAACAGTGAAAAGAAGAGGCGCTCAGTAGTTGCCACGCGTGGTCGCAAATCCCAGGGAAGCCGAGACGATGCAGTCGTTATATAGCTGGTGGTGGCGCTATTCACGGCTATAAAGATGACGCCGTTTTCCAGTGCAGTTACCACGGAGCAGCCAGGTTGCCACAATCAGAACAGTCAATCGTATGGTCGTTGTCTTGATGGCTATAACAGTGAAAAGAAGAGGCGCTCAGTAGTTGCCACGCGTGGTCGCAAGGCCCAGGGAAGCCGAGGCGATGCAGTCGTTATATAAATGGTGGTGGCGCTATTCACGACAATAAATATGACGTCATTTCCAGTGCAGTTATCACGGAGCAGCCACCTTGCCACAATCAGAACGCTCAATCGTGTGGTCGTTGTCTTGATGGCTACAACAGTGAAAAGAAGAGGCGCTCAGTAGCTTCCACGCGTGGCCGTAAGTCCCAGGGAAGCCGAGGCGATGCAGTCGTTATATAAATGGTGGTGGCGCTATTCATGACGATAAATATGGCGTCATTTGCAGTGCAGTTATCACGGAGCACCTAGCTTGCCACAATTAGAACGGTCAATCGTGTGGTTGTTGTCTTGATGGCTATAACTGTGAAAAGAAGAGGCGCTCAGTAGCTGCCACGCGTGGTCGCGAATCCCAGGAAAGCCGAGGCGATGCAGTCGTTATGTAGCTGGTGGTGGCGCTATTCACGACGATAAAGATTACGTCATTTTCCAGTGCAGTTACCACGGAGCAGCCCGCTTGCCACAATCATAACTGTCAATCGTGTGATCGTTGTCTTGATAGCTATAACAGTGAAAAGAAGAGGCGCTCAGTATTTGCCAAGCGTGGTCGCAAATCCCAGGGAAGCCGAGACGATGCAGTCGTTATATATCTGCTGGTGGCGCCATTCATGACGATAAAGATGACGTCATTTTCCAGCGCAGTTATCATGGAGCAGCCAGGTTGCCACAATCAGAACTGTCAATCGTATGGTCGTTGTCTTGATGGCTATAACAGTGAAAAGAAGAGGCGCTCAGTAGTTGCCAAGCGTGGTCGCAAGGCCCAGGGAAGCCGGGGCGATGCAGTCGTTATATAAATGGTGGTGGCGCTATTCACGACAATAAATATGACGTCATTTGCAGTGCAGTTATCACGGAGCAGCCACCTTGCCACAATCAGAACGCTCAATTGTGTGGTCGTTGTCTTGATGGCTACAACAGTGAAAAGAAGAGGCGCTCAGTAGCTTCCACGCGTGGCCGTAAGTCCCAGGGAAGCCGAGGCGATGCAGTCGTTATATAAATGGTGGTGGCGCTATTCATGACGATAAATATGGCGTCATTTGCAGTGCAGTTATCACGGAGCACCTAGCTTGCCACAATCAGAACCGTCCATCGTGTTGTCGTTGTCTTGATGGCTATAACAGTGAAAAGAAGAGGCGCTCAGTAGTTGCCACGCGTGGTCGCAAGTCCCAAGGAAGCAGAGTCGATGCAGTCGTTATATAAATGTTGGTGGCGCTATTCACGACGATAAAGATGACGTCATTTCCAGTCCAGTTATCACGGAGCAGCCAGCTTGTCACAATTAGAACGGTCAATCGTGTGGTTGTTGTTTCGATGGCTATAACTGTGAAAAGAAGAGGCGCTCAGTAGTTGGCACGCGTGGTCGCAAGTACCAGGGAAGCCGAGGCGATGCAGTCGTTTTATAGCTGATGGTGGCACTATTCACGACGATAAAGATGACATCATTTCCAGTGCAGTTATCACGTAGCAGCCAGCTTGCCACAATCTTAACGGTCAATCATGTGGTCGTTGTCTTGATGGCTACAACAGTGAAAGAAGAGGCGCTCAATAGTTGCCACGCGTGGCCGCAAATCGCAGGGAAGCCGAGCCGATGTAGTCGTTATATAGCTGGTGGTGGCGCTATTCACGACGATAAAGATGACGTCATTTTCCAGTGCAGTTACCACGGAGCAGCCCGCTTGCCACAATCAGAACTGTCAATCGCGTGATCGTTGTCTTGATGGCTATAACAGTGAAAAGAAGAGGCGTTCAGTAGTTGCCACGCGTGGTCGGAAATCCCAGGGAAGCCGAGACGAAGCAGTGGTTATATAGCTGGTGGTGGCGATATTCACGGCGATAAAGATGACGTCGTTTTCCAGTGCAGTTATCACGGAGCAGCCAGGTCGCCACAATCAGGGCTGTCAATCGTGTGGTCGTTGTCGTGATAGCTATAACTGTGAAAAGAAGAGGCGCTCAGTTGTTGCCGCGCGTGGTCGCAAATCGCTGGTAATCCGAGACGATGCCGTCGTTTTATAGCTTGTGGTGGCGATATTCACGACGAAAAAAATGACGCCATTTTCCAGTACAGTTATCACGGAGCAGCCAGCTTGCCACAATCAGAACTGTCAATCGTGTTGTCGTTGTCTTGATGGCTATAACAGTGAAAAGAAGAGGTGCTCAATAGTTGAGACGCGTGGTCGCAAATCCCAGTGAAGCCGAGACGCTGCAGTCGTTACATAGCTGGTGGTGGCGCTATTCACGATGATAAATATGACGTCATTTCTACTGCAGTTATCACGGAGCAGCCAGCTTGTCTCAATCAGAACGCTCAATCGTGTGGTCGTTGTCTTGATGACTACAACAGTGAAAAGAAGAGGCGCTCAGTAGTTGCCACGAGTGGTCGCAAATCGCAGGGAATTCGAGGCGATGCAGTCGTTATATAGCTGGTGGTAGCGCTATTCACGACAATAAAGATGACGCCATTTTCCAGTGCAGTTATCACGGAGCAGCCAGCTTGCCACAGTCAGAACTGTCAATCGTGTGATCGTTGTCTTGATGGCTATAACAGTGAAAAGAAGAGGCGCTCAATAGTTGAGACGCGTGGTCGCAAATCCCAGTGAAGCCGAGGCGATGCAGTCGTTATATAAATGGTGGTGGCGCTATTCACGACAATAAATATGACGTCATTTCCAGTGCATTTATCACGGAGCAGCCAGGTTGCCTCAATCAGAACTGTCAATCGTGTGGTCCTTGTCTTGATGGCTATAACAGTGAAAAGAAGAGGCGCTCAGTAGTTTCCACGCTTGGTCGCAAGTCCCAGCGATGCCGAGGCGATGCTGTCGTTATATAAATGGTGGTGGCGCTATTCACGACAATAAATATGACGTCAATTCCAGTGCAGTTATCACGAAGCAGCCACCTTGCCACAATCAGAACGCTCAATCGTGTGGTCGTTGTCTTGATGGCTACAACAGTGAAAAGAAGAGGCGCTCAGTAGCTTCCACGCGTGGCCGTAAGTCCCAGGGAAGCCGAGGCGATGCAGTCGTTATATAAATGGTGGTGGCGCTATTCATGACGATAATTATGGCGTCATTTGCAGTGCAGTTATCACGGAGCACCTAGCCTGCCACAATCAGAACCGTCCATCGTGTTGTCGTTGTCTTGATGGCTATAACAGTGAAAAGAAGAGGCGCTCAGTAGTTGCCACGCGTGGTCGCAAGTCCCAAGGAAGCAGAGTCGATGCAGTCGTTATATAAATGTTGGTGGCGCTATTCACGACGATAAAGATGACGTCATTTCCAGTACAGTTATCACGGAGCAGCCAGCTTGTCACAATTAGAACGGTCAATCGTGTGGTTGTTGTCTTGATGGCTATAACTGTGAAAAGAAGAGGCGCTCAGTAGCTGCCACGCGTGGTCGCAAATCCCAGGAAAGCCGAGGCGATGCAGTCGTTATGTAGCTGGTGGTGGCGCTATTCACGACGATAAAGATTACGTCATTTTCCAGTGCAGTTACCACGGAGCAGCCCGCTTGCCACAATCAGAACTGTCAATCGTGTGATCGTTGTCTTGATAGCTATAACAGTGAAAAAAAGAGGCGTTCAGTAGTTGCCACGCGTGGTCGCAAATCCCAGGGAAGCCGAGACGAAAAAGTTATATAGCTGGTGGTGGCGCTATTCACGGCGATAAAGATGACGTCGTTTTCCAGTGCAGTTATCACGGAGCAGCCAGGTTGCCACAATCAGAACTGTCAATCATGTGGTCGTTGTCTTGATAGCTATAACAGTGAAAAGAAGAGGCGCTCAGTATTTGCCAAGCGTGGTCGCAAATCCCAGGGAAGCCGAGACGATGCAGTCGTTATATATCTGCTGGTGGCGCCATTCATGACGATAAAGATGACGTCATTTTCCAGCGCAGTTATCACGGAGCAGCCAGGTTGCCACAATAAGAACTGTCAATCGTATGGTCGTTGTCTTGATGGCTATAACAGTGAAAAGAAGAGGCGCTCAGTAGTTGCCAAGCGTGGTCGCAAGGCCCAGGGAAGCCGAGGCGATGCAGTCGTTATATAAATGGTGGTGGCGCTATTCATGACGATAATTATGGCGTCATTTGCAGTGCAGTTATCACGGAGCACCTAGCTTGCCACAATCAGAACCGTCCATCGTGTTGTCGTTGTCTTGATGGCTATAACAGTGAAAAGAAGAGGCGCTCAGTAGTTGCCACGCGTGGTCGCAAGTCCCAAGGAAGCAGAGTCGATGCAGTCGTTATATAAATGTTGGTGGCGCTATTCACGACGATAAAGATGACGTCATTTCCAGTACAGTTATCACGGAGCAGCCAGCTTGTCACAATTAGAACGGTCAATCGTGTGGTTGTTGTCTTGATGGCTATAACTGTGAAAAGAAGAGGCGCTCAGTAGCTGCCACGCGTGGTCGCAAATCCCAGGAAAGCCGAGGCGATGCAGTCGTTATGTAGCTGGTGGTGGCGCTATTCACGACGATAAAGATTACGTCATTTTCCAGTGCAGTTACCACGGAGCAGCCCGCTTGCCACAATCAGAACTGTCAATCGTGTGATCGTTGTCTTGATGGCTATAACATGGAAAAGAAGAGGCGTTCAGTAGTTGCCACGCGTGGTCGCAAATCCCAGGGAAGCCGAGACGAAAAAGTTATATAGCTGGTGGTGGCGCTATTCACGGCGATAAAGATGACGTCGTTTTCCAGTGCAGTTATCACGGAGCAGCCAGGTTGCCACAATCAGAACTGTCAATCATGTGGTCGTTGTCTTGATAGCTATAACAGTGAAAAGAAGAGGCGCTCAGTATTTGCCAAGCGTGGTCGCAAATCCCAGGGAAGCAGAGACGATGCAGTCGTTATATATCTGCTGGTGGCGCCATTCATGACGATAAAGATGACGTCATTTTCCAGCGCAGTTATCATGGAGCAGCCAGGTTGCCACAATCAGAACTGTCAGTCGTATGGTCGTTGTCTTGATGGCTATAACAGTGAAAAGAAGAGGCGCTCAGTAGTTGCCAAGCGTGGTCGCAAGGCCCAGGGAAGCCGGGGCGATGCAGTCGTTATATAAATGGTGGTGGCGCTATTCACGACAATAAATATGACGTCATTTGCAGTGCAGTTATCACGGAGCAGCCACCTTGCCACAATCAGAACGCTCAATTGTGTGGTCGTTGTCTTGATGGCTACAACAGTGAAAAGAAGAGGCGCTCAGTAGCTTCCACGCGTGGCCGTAAGTCCCAGGGAAGCCGAGGCGATGCAGTCGTTATATAAATGGTGGTGGCGCTATTCATGACGATAAATATGGCGTCATTTGCAGTGCAGTTATCACGGAGCACCTAGCTTGCCACAATCAGAACCGTCCATCGTGTTGTCGTTGTCTTGATGGCTATAACAGTGAAAAGAAGAGGCGCTCAGTAGTTGCCACGCGTGGTCGCAAGTCCCAAGGAAGCAGAGTCGATGCAGTCGTTATATAAATGTTGGTGGCGCTATTCACGACGATAAAGATGACGTCATTTCCAGTCCAGTTATCACGGAGCAGCCAGCTTGTCACAATTAGAACGGTCAATCGTGTGGTTGTTGTTTTGATGGCTATAACTGTGAAAAGAAGAGGCGCTCAGTAGTTGCCACGCGTGGTCGCAAGTACCAGGGAAGCCGAGGCGATGCAGTCGTTTTATAGCAGATGGTGGCACTATTCACGACGATAAAGATGACATCATTTCCAGTGCAGTTATCACGTAGCAGCCAGCTTGCCACAATCTTAACGGTCAATCATGTGGTCGTTGTCTTGATGGCTACAACAGTGAAAGAAGAGGCGCTCAATAGTTGCCACGCGTGGCCGCAAATCGCAGGGAAGCCGAGCCGATGTAGTCGTTATATAGCTGGTGGTGGCGCTATTCACGACGATAAAGATGACGTCATTTTCCAGTGCAGTTACCACGGAGCAGCCCGCTTGCCACAATCAGAACTGTCAATCGCGTGATCGTTGTCTTGATGGCTATAACAGTGAAAAGAAGAGGCGTTCAGTAGTTGCCACGCGTGGTCGGAAATCCCAGGGAAGCCGAGACGAAGCAGTGGTTATATAGCTGGTGGTGGCGATATTCACGGCGATAAAGATGACGTCGTTTTCCAGTGCAGTTATCACGGAGCAGCCAGGTCGCCACAATCAGGGCTGTCAATCGTGTGGTCGTTGTCGTGATAGCTATAACTGTGAAAAGAAGAGGCGCTCAGTTGTTGCCGCGCGTGGTCGCAAATCCCTGGTAATCCGAGACGATGCAGTCGTTTTATAGCTTGTGGTGGCGATATTCACGACGAAAAAAATGACGCCATTTTCCAGTACAGTTATCACGGAGCAGCCAGCTTGCCACAATCAGAACTGTCAATCGTGTTGTCGTTGTCTTGATGGCTATAACAGTGAAAAGAAGAGGTGCTCAATAGTTGAGACGCGTGGACGCAAATCCCAGTGAAGCCGAGACGCTGCAGTCGTTACATAGCTGGTGGTGGCGCTTTTCACGATGATAAATATGACGTCATTTCTACTGCAGTTATCACGGAGCAGCCAGCTTGTCTCAATCAGAACGCTCAATCGTGTGGTCGTTGTCTTGATGACTACAACAGTGAAAAGAAGAGGCGCTCAGTAGTTGCCACGAGTGGTCGCAAATCGCAGGGAATTCGAGGCGATGCAGTCGTTATATAGCTGGTGGTAGCGCTATTCACGACAATAAATATGACGTCATTTCCAGTGCATTTATCACGGAGCAGCCAGGTTGCCTCAATCAGAACTGTCAATCGTGTGGTCCTTGTCTTGATGGCTATAACAGTGAAAAGAAGAGGCGCTCAGTAGTTTCCACGCTAGGTCGCAAGTCCCAGCGATGCCGAGGCGATGCAGTCGTTATATAAATGGTGGTGGCGCTATTCACGACAATAAATATGACGTCATTTGCAGTGCAGTTATCACGGAGCAGCCACCTTGCCACAATCAGAACGCTCAATTGTGTGGTCGTTGTCTTGATGGCTACAACAGTGAAAAGAAGAGGCGCTCAGTAGCTTCCACGCGTGGCCGTAAGTCCCAGGGAAGCCGAGGCGATGCAGTCGTTATATAAATGGTGGTGGCGCTATTCATGACGATAAATATGGCGTCATTTGCAGTGCAGTTATCACGGAGCACCTAGCTTGCCACAATCAGAACCGTCCATCGTGTTGTCGTTGTCTTGATGGCTATAACAGTGAAAAGAAGAGGCGCTCAGTGGTTGCCACGCGTGGTCGCAAGTCCCAAGGAAGCAGAGTCGATGCAGTCGTTATATAAATGTTGGTGGCGCTATTCACGACGATAAAGATGACGTCATTTCCAGTCCAGTTATCACGGAGCAGCCAGCTTGTCACAATTAGAACGGTCAATCGTGTGGTTGTTGTTTTGATGGCTATAACTGTGAAAAGAAGAGGCGCTCAGTAGTTGCCACGCGTGGTCGCAAGTACCAGGGAAGCCGAGGCGATGCAGTCGTTTTATAGCTGATGGTGGCACTATTCACGACGATAAAGATGACATCATTTCCAGTGCAGTTATCACGTAGCAGCCAGCTTGCCACAATCTTAACGGTCAATCATGTGGTCGTTGTCTTGATGGCTACAACAGTGAAAAGAAGAGGCGTTCAGTAGTTGCCACGCGTGGTCGCAAATCCCAGGGAAGCCGAGACGAAAAAGTTATATAGCTGGTGGTGGCGCTATTCACGGCGATAAAGATGACGTCGTTTTCCAGTGCAGTTATCACGGAGCAGCCAGGTTGCCACAATCAGAACTGTCAATCATGTGGTCGTTGTCTTGATAGCTATAACAGTGAAAAGAAGAGGAGCTCAGTATTTGCCAAGCGTGGTCGCAAATCCCAGGGAAGCCGAGACGATGCAGTCGTTATATATCTGCTGGTGGCGCCATTCATGACGATAAAGATGACGTCATTTTCCAGCGCAGTTATCACGGAGCAGCCAGGTTGCCACAATAAGAACTGTCAATCGTATGGTCGTTGTCTTGATGGCTATAACAGTGAAAAGAAGAGGCGCTCAGTAGTTGCCAAGCGTGGTCGCAAGGCCCAGGGAAGCAGAGGCGATGCAGTCGTTATATAAATGTTGGTGGCGCTATTCACGACGATAAATATGGCGTCATTTGCAGTGCAGTTATCACGGAGCACCTAGCTTGCCACAATCAGAACCGTCCATCGTGTTGTCGTTGTCTTGATGGCTATAACAGTGAAAAGAAGAGGCGCTCAGTAGTTGCCACGCGTGGTCGCAAGCGCCAGGGAAGCAGAGGCGATGCAGTCGTTATATAAATGTTGGTGGCGCTATTCACGACGATAAAGATGACGTCATTTCCCGTACAGTTACTACGGAGCAGCCCGCTTTCCACAATCAGAACTGTCAATCGTGTGATCGTTGTCTTGATGGCTATAACAGTGAAAAGAAGAGGCGTTCAGTAGTTGCCACGCGTGGTCGCAAATCCCAGGGAAGCCGAGACGAAAAAGTTATATAGCTGGTGGTGGCGCTATTCACGGCGATAAAGATGACGTCATTTTCCAGTGCAGTTATCACGGAGCAGCCAGGTTGCCACAATCAGAACTGTCAATCATGTGGTCGTTGTCTTGATAGCTATAACAGTGAAAAGAAGAGGCGCTCAGTATTTGCCAAGCGTGGTCGCAAATCCCAGGGAAGCCGAGACGATGCAGTCGTTATATATCTGCTGGTGGCGCCATTCATGACGATAAAGATGACGTCATTTTCCAGCGCAGTTATCACGGAGCAGCCAGGTTGCCACAATCAGAACTGTCAATCGTATGGTCGTTGTCTTGATGGTTATAACAGTGAAAAGAAGAGGCGCTCAGTAGTTGCCACGCGTGGTCGCAAGCCCCAGGGAAGCAGAGGCGATGCAGTCGTTATATAAATGTTGGTGGCGCTATTCACGACGATAAAGATGACGTCATTTCCCGTACAGTTATCACGGAGCAGCCAGCTTGTCACAATTAGAACGGTCAATCGTGTGGTTGTTGGCTTGATGGCTATAACAGTGAAAAGCAGAGGCGCTCAGTAGTTGCCACGCGTGGTCGCAAATCCCAGGAAAGCCGAGGCGATGCAGTCGTTATATAGCTGGTGGTAGCGCTATTCACGACAATAAAGATGACGCCATTTTCCAGTGCAGTTATCACGGAGCAGCCAGCTTGCCACAGTCAGAACTGTCAATCGTGTGATCGTTGTCTTGATGGCTATAACAGTGAAAAGAAGAGGCGCTCAATAGTTGAGACGCGTGGTCGCAAATCCCAGTGAAGCCGAGGCGATGCAGTCGTTATATAAATGATGGTGGCGCTATTCACGACAATAAATATGACGTCATTTCCAGTGCATTTATCACGGAGCAGCCAGGTTGCCTCAATCAGAACTGTCAATCGTGTGGTCCTTGTCTTGATGGCTTTAACAGTGAAAAGAAGAGGCGCTCAGTAGTTGCCACGCGTGGTCGCAAGTCCCAAGGAAGCAGAGTCGATGCAGTCGTTATATAAATGTTGGTGGCGCTATTCACGACGATAAAGATGACGTCATTTCCAGTCCAGTTATCACGGAGCAGCCAGCTTGTCACAATTAGAACGGTCAATCGTGTGGTTGTTGTTTTGATGGCTATAACTGTGAAAAGAAGAGGCGCTCAGTAGTTGCCACGCGTGGTCGCAAGTACCAGGGAAGCCGAGGCGATGCAGTCGTTTTATAGCTGATGGTGGCACTATTCACGACGATAAAGATGACATCATTTCCAGTGCAGTTATCACGTAGCAGCCAGCTTGCCACAATCTTAACGGTCAATCATGTGGTCGTTGTCTTGATGGCTACAACAGTGAAAAGAAGAGGCGTTCAGTAGTTGCCACGCGTGGTCGCAAATCCCAGGGAAGCCGAGACGAAAAAGTTATATAGCTGGTGGTGGCGCTATTCACGGCGATAAAGATGACGTCGTTTTCCAGTGCAGTTATCACGGAGCAGCCAGGTTGCCACAATCAGAACTGTCAATCATGTGGTCGTTGTCTTGATAGCTATAACAGTGAAAAGAAGAGGCGCTCAGTATTTGCCAAGCGTGGTCGCAAATCCCAGGGAAGCCGAGACGATGCAGTCGTTATATATCTGCTGGTGGCGCCATTCATGACAATAAAGATGACGTCATTTTCCAGCGCAGTTATCACGGAGCAGCCAGGTTGCCACAATAAGAACTGTCAATCGTATGGTCGTTGTCTTGATGGCTATAACAGTGAAAAGAAGAGGCGCTCAGTAGTTGCCAAGCGTGGTCGCAAGGCCCAGGGAAGCAGAGGCGATGCAGTCGTTATATAAATGTTGGTGGCGCTATTCACGACGATAAATATGGCGTCATTTGCAGTGCAGTTATCACGGAGCACCTAGCTTGCCACAATCAGAACCGTCCATCGTGTTGTCGTTGTCTTGATGGCTATAACAGTGAAAAGAAGAGGCGCTCAGTAGTTGCCACGCGTGGTCGCAAGCGCCAGGGAAGCAGAGGCGATGCAGTCGTTATATAAATGTTGGTGGCGCTATTCACGACGATAAAGATGACGTCATTTCCCGTACAGTTACTACGGAGCAGCCCGCTTGCCACAATCAGAACTGTCAATCGTGTGATCGTTGTCTTGATGGCTATAACAGTGAAAAGAAGAGGCGTTCAGTAGTTGCCACGCGTGGTCGCAAATCCCAGGGAAGCCGAGACGAAAAAGTTATATAGCTGGTGGTGGCGCTATTCACGGCGATAAAGATGACGTCGTTTTCCAGTGCAGTTATCACGGAGCAGCCAGGTTGCCACAATCAGAACTGTCAATCATGTGGTCGTTGTCTTGATAGCTATAACAGTGAAAAGAAGAGGCGCTCAGTATTTGCCAAGCGTGGTCGCAAATCCCAGGGAAGCCGAGACGATGCAGTCGTTATATATCTGCTGGTGGCGCCATTCATGACGATAAAGATGACGTCATTTTCCAGCGCAGTTATCACGGAGCAGCCAGGTTGCCACAATCAGAACTGTCAATCGTATGGTCGTTGTCTTGATGGTTATAACAGTGAAAAGAAGAGGCGCTCAGTAGTTGCCACGCGTGGTCGCAAGCCCCAGGGAAGCAGAGGCGATGCAGTCGTTATATAAATGTTGGTGGCGCTATTCACGACGATAAAGATGACGTCATTTCCCGTACAGTTATCACGGAGCAGCCAGCTTGTCACAATTAGAACGGTCAATCGTGTGGTTGTTGGCTTGATGGCTATAACAGTGAAAAGCAGAGGCGCTCAGTAGTTGCCACGCGTGGTCGCAAATCCCAGGAAAGCCGAGGCGATGCAGTCGTTATATAGCTGGTGGTAGCGCTATTCACGACAATAAAGATGACGCCATTTTCCAGTGCAGTTATCACGGAGCAGCCAGCTTGCCACAGTCAGAACTGTCAATCGTGTGATCGTTGTCTTGATGGCTATAACAGTGAAAAGAAGAGGCGCTCAATAGTTGAGACGCGTGGTCGCAAATCCCAGTGAATCCGAGGCGATGCAGTCGTTATATAAATGATGGTGGCGCTATTCACGACAATAAATATGACGTCATTTCCAGTGCATTTATCACGGAGCAGCCAGGTTGCCTCAATCAGAACTGTCAATCGTGTGGTCCTTGTCTTGATGGCTATAACAGTGAAAAGAAGAGGCGCTCAGTAGTTTCCACGCTTGGTCGCAAGTCCCAGCGATGCCGAGGCGATGCTGTCGTTATATAAATGGTGGTGGCGCTATTCACGACAATAAATATGACGTCAATTCCAGTGCAGTTATCACGAAGCAGCCACCTTGCCACAATCAGAACGCTCAATCGTGTGGTCGTTGTCTTGATGGCTACAACAGTGAAAAGAAGAGGCGCTCAGTAGCTTCCACGTGTGGCCGTAAGTCCCAAGGAAGCAGAGTCGATGCAGTCGTTATATAAATGTTGGTGGAGCTATTCACGACGATAAAGATGACGTCATTTCCAGTACAGTTATCACGGAGCAGCCAGCTTGTCACAATTAGAACGGTCAATCGTGTGGTTGTTGTCTTGATGGCTATAACTGTGAAAAGAAGAGGCGCTCAGTAGCTGCCACGCGTGGTCGCAAATCCCAGGAAAGCCGAGGCGATGCAGTCGTTATGTAGCTGGTGGTGGCGCTATTCACGACGATAAAGATTACGTCATTTTCCAGTGCAGTTACCACGGAGCAGCCCGCTTGCCACAATCAGAACTGTCAATCGTGTGATCGTTGTCTTGATGGCTATAACAGTGAAAAGAAGAGGCGTTCAGTAGTTGCCACGCGTGGTCGCAAATCCCAGGGAAGCCGAGACGAAAAAGTTATATAGCTGGTGGTGGCGCTATTCACGGCGATAAAGATGACGTCGTTTTCCAGTGCAGTTATCACGGAGCAGCCAGGTTGCCACAATCAGAACTGTCAATCATGTGGTCGTTGTCTTGATAGCTATAACAGTGAAAAGAAGAGGCGCTCAGTATTTGCCAAGCGTGGTCGCAAATCCCAGGGAAGCCGAGACGATGCAGTCGTTATATATCTGCTGGTGGCGCCATTCATGACGATAAAGATGACGTCATTTTCCAGCGCAGTTATCACGGAGCAGCCAGGTTGCCACAATCAGAACTTTCAATCGTATGGTCGTTGTCTTGATGGCTATAACACTGAAAAGAAGAGGCGCTCAGTAGTTGCCAAGCGTGGTCGCAAGGCCCAGGGAAGCCGGGGCGATGCAGTCGTTATATAATTGGTGGTGGCGCTATTCACGACAATAAATATGACGTCATTTGCAGTGCAGTTATCACGGAGCACCTAGCTTGCCACAATCAGAACCGTCCATCGTGTTGTCGTTGTCTTGATGGCTATAACAGTGAAAAGAAGAGGCGCTCAGTAGTTGCCACGCGTGGTCGCAAGCCCCAGGGAAGCAGAGGCGATGCAGTCGTTATATAAATGTTGGTGGCGCTATTCACGACGATAAATATGGCGTCATTTGCAGTGCAGTTATCACGGAGCACCTAGCTTGCCACAATCAGAACCGTCCATCGTGTTGTCGTTGTCTTGATGGCTATAACAGTGAAAAGAAGAGGCGCTCAGTAGTTGCCACGCGTGGTCGCAAGCGCCAGGGAAGCAGAGGCGATGCAGTCGTTATCTAAATGTTGGTGGCGCTATTCACGACGATAAAGATGACGTCATTTCCCGTACAGTTACTACGGAGCAGCCTGCTTGCCACAATCAGAACTGTCAATCGTGTGATCGTTGTCTTGATGGCTATAACAGTGAAAAGAAGAGGCGTTCAGTAGTTGCCACGCGTGGTCGCAAATCCCAGGGAAGCCGAGACGAAAAAGTTATATAGCTGGTGGTGGCGCTATTCACGGCGATAAAGATGACGTCGTTTTCCAGTGCAGTTATCACGGAGCAGCCAGGTTGCCACAATCAGAACTGTCAATCATGTGGTCGTTGTCTTGATAGCTATAACAGTGAAAAGAAGAGGCGCTCAGTATTTGCCAAGCGTGGTCGCAAATCCCAGGGAAGCCGAGACGATGCAGTCGTTATATATCTGCTGGTGGCGCCATTCATGACGATAAAGATGACGTCATTTTCCAGCGCAGTTATCACGGAGCAGCCAGGTTGCCACAATCAGAACTGTCAATCGTATGGTCGTTGTCTTGATGGCTATAACAGTGAAAAGAAGAGGCGCTCAGTAGTTGCCACGCGTGGTCGCAAGCCCCAGGGAAGCAGAGGCGATGCAGTCGTTATATAAATGTTGGTGGCGCTATTCACGACGATAAAGATGACGTCATTTCCCGTACAGTTATCACGGAGCAGCCAGCTTGTCACAATTAGAACGGTCAATCGTGTGGTTGTTGGCTTGATGGCTATAACAGTGAAAAGCAGAGGCGCTCAGTAGTTGCCACGCGTGGTCGCAAATCCCAGGAAAGCCGAGGCGATGCAGTCGTTATATAGCTGGTGGTAGCGCTATTCACGACAATAAAGATGACGCCATTTTCCAGTGCAGTTATCACGGAGCAGCCAGCTTGCCACAGTCAAAACTGTCAATCGTGTGATCGTTGTCTTGATGGCTATAACAGTGAAAAGAAGAGGCGCTCAATAGTTGAGACGCGTGGTCGCAAATCCCAGTGAAGCCGAGGCGATGCAGTCGTTATATAAATGGTGGTGGCGCTATTCACGACAATAAATATGACGTCATTTCCAGTGCATTTATCACGGAGCAGCCAGGTTGCCTCAATCAGAACTGTCAATCGTGTGGTCCTTGTCTTGATGGCTATAACAGTGAAAAGAAGAGGCGCTCAGTAGTTTCCACGCTTGGTCGCAAGTCCCAGCGATGCCGAGGCGATGCTGTCGTTATATTAATGGTGGTGGCGCTATTCACGACAATAAATATGACGTCAATTCCAGTGCAGTTATCACGAAGCAGCCACCTTGCCACAATCAGAACGCTCAATCGTGTGGTCGTTGTCTTGATGGCTACAACAGTGAAAAGAAGAGGCGCTCAGTAGCTTCCACGTGTGGCCGTAAGTCCCAGGGAAGCCGAGGCGATGCAGTCGTTATATAAATGTTGGTGGCGCTATTCACGACGATAAAGATTACGTCATTTTCCAGTGCAGTTACCACGGAGCAGCCCGCTTGCCACAATCAGAACTGTCAATCGTGTGATCGTTGTCTTGATGGCTATAACAGTGAAAAGAAGAGGCGTTCAGTAGTTGCCACGCGTGGTCGCAAATCCCAGGGAAGCCGAGACGAAAAAGTTATATAGCTGGTGGTGGCGCTATTCACGGCGATAAAGATGACGTCGTTTTCCAGTGCAGTTATCACGGAGCAGCCAGGTTGCCACAATCAGAACTGTCAATCATGTGGTCGTTGTCTTGATAGCTATAACAGTGAAAAGAGGCGCTCAGTATTTGCCAAGCGTGGTCGCAAATCCCAGGGAAGCCGAGACGATGCAGTCGTTATATATCTGCTGGTGGCGCCATTCATGACGATAAAGATGACGTCATTTTCCAGCGCAGTTATCACGGAGCAGCCAGGTTGCCACAATCAGAACTTTCAATCGTATGGTCGTTGTCTTGATGGCTATAACAGTGAAAAGAAGAGGCGCTCAGTAGTTGCCAAGCGTGGTCGCAAGGCCCAGGGAAGCCGGGGCGATGCAGTCGTTATATAAATGGTGGTGGCGCTATTCACGACAATAAATATGACGTCATTTGCAGTGCAGTTATCACGGAGCACCTAGCTTGCCACAATCAGAACCGTCCATCGTGTTGTCGTTGTCTTGATGGCTATAACAGTGAAAAGAAGAGGCGCTCAGTAGTTGCCACGCGTGGTCGCAAGCCCCAGGGAAGCAGAGGCGATGCAGTCGTTATATAAATGTTGGTGGCGCTATTCACGACGATAAATATGGCGTCATTTGCAGTGCAGTTATCACGGAGCACCTAGCTTGCCACAATCAGAACCGTCCATCGTGTTGTCGTTGTCTTGATGGCTATAACAGTGAAAAGAAGAGGCGCTCAGTAGTTGCCACGCGTGGTCGCAAGCGCCAGGGAAGCAGAGGCGATGCAGTCGTTATCTAAATGTTGGTGGCGCTATTCACGACGATAAAGATGACGTCATTTCCCGTACAGTTACTACGGAGCAGCCTGCTTGCCACAATCAGAACTGTCAATCGTGTGATCGTTGTCTTGATGGCTATAACAGTGAAAAGAAGAGGCGTTCAGTAGTTGCCACGCGTGGTCGCA
Organism: Amblyomma americanum; assembly: GCF_052857255.1. Classification (NCBI taxonomy): domain Eukaryota; kingdom Metazoa; phylum Arthropoda; class Arachnida; order Ixodida; family Ixodidae; genus Amblyomma; species Amblyomma americanum. The sequence goes on from NC_135502.1 coordinate 164,413,580, forward strand.
AATCCCAGGGAAGCCGAGACGAAAAAGTTATATAGCTGGTGGTGGCGCTATTCACGGCGATAAAGATGACGTCGTTTTCCAGTGCAGTTATCACGGAGCAGCCAGGTTGCCACAATCAGAACTGTCAATCATGTGGTCGTTGTCTTGATAGCTATAACAGTGAAAAGAAGAGGCGCTCAGTATTTGCCAAGCGTGGTCGCAAATCCCAGGGAAGCCGAGACGATGCAGTCGTTATATATCTGCTGGTGGCGCCATTCATGACGATAAAGATGACGTCATTTTCCAGCGCAGTTATCACGGAGCAGCCAGGTTGCCACAATCAGAACTGTCAATCGTATGGTCGTTGTCTTGATGGCTATAACAGTGAAAAGAAGAGGCGCTCAGTAGTTGCCACGCGTGGTCGCAAATCCCAGGGAAGCAGAGGCGATGCAGTCGTTATATAAATGTTGGTGGCGCTATTCACGACGATAAAGATGACGTCATTTCCCGTACAGTTATCACGGAGCAGCCAGCTTGTCACAATTAGAACGGTCAATCGTGTGGTCGTTGGCTTGATGGCTATAACAGTGAAAAGAAGAGGCGCTCAATAGTTGAGACGCGTGGTCGCAAATCCCAGTGAAGCCGAGGCGATGCAGTCGTTATATAAATGGTGGTGGCGCTATTCACGACAATAAATATGACGTCATTTCCAGTGCATTTATCACGGAGCAGCCAGGTTGCCTCAATCAGAACTGTCAATTGTGTGGTCCTTGTCTTGATGGCTATAACAGTGAAAAGAAGAGGCGCTCAGTAGTTTCCACGCTTGGTCGCAAGTCCCAGCGATGCCGAGGCGATGCTGTCGTTATATAAATGGTGGTGGCGCTATTCACGACAATAAATATGACGTCAATTCCAGTGCAGTTATCACGAAGCAGCCACCTTGCCACAATCAGAACGCTCAATCGTGTGGTCGTTGTCTTGATGGCTACAACAGTGAAAAGAAGAGGCGCTCAGTAGCTTCCACGTGTGGCCGTAAGTCCCAGGGAAGCCGAGGCGATGCAGTCGTTATATAAATGTTGGTGGCGCTATTCACGACGATAAAGATGACGTCATTTCCAGTACAGTTATCACGGAGCAGCCAGCTTGTCACAATTAGAACGGTCAATCGTGTGGTTGTTGTCTTGATGGCTATAACTGTGAAAAGAAGAGGCGCTCAGTAGCTGCCACGCGTGGTCGCAAATCCCAGGAAAGCCGAGGCGATGCAGTCGTTATGTAGCTGGTGGTGGCGCTATTCACGACGATAAAGATTACGTCATTTTCCAGTGCAGTTACCACGGAGCAGCCCGCTTGCCACAATCAGAACTGTCAATCGTGTGATCGTTGTCTTGATGGCTATAACAGTGAAAAGAAGAGGCGTTCAGTAGTTGCCACGCGTGGTCGCAAATCCCAGGGAAGCCGAGACGAAAAAGTTATATAGCTGGTGGTGGCGCTATTCACGGCGATAAAGATGACGTCGTTTTCCAGTGCAGTTATCACGGAGCAGCCAGGTTGCCACAATCAGAACTGTCAATCATGTGGTCGTTGTCTTGATAGCTATAACAGTGAAAAGAAGAGGCGCTCAGTATTTTCCAAGCGTGGTCCAAATCCCAGGGAAGCCGAGACGATGCAGTCGTTATATATCTGCTGGTGGCGCCATTCATGACGATAAAGATGACGTCATTTTCCAGCGCAGTTATCACGGAGCAGCCAGGTTGCCACAATCAGAACTGTCAATCGTATGGTCGTTGTCTTGATGGCTATAACAGTGAAAAGAAGAGGCGCTCAGTAGTTGCCAAGCGTGGTCGCAAGGCCCAGGGAAGCCGGGGCGATGCAGTCGTTATATAAATGGTGGTGGCGCTATTCACGACAATAAATATGACGTCATTTGCAGTGCAGTTATCACGGAGCACCTAGCTTGCCACAATCAGAACCGTCCATCGTGTTGTCGTTGTCTTGATGGCTATAACAGTGAAAAGAAGAGGCGCTCAGTAGTTGCCACGCGTGGTCGCAAGCCCCAGGGAAGCAGAGGCGATGCAGTCGTTATATAAATGTTGGTGGCGCTATTCACGACGATAAATATGGCGTCATTTGCAGTGCAGTTATCACGGAGCACCTAGCTTGCCACAATCAGAACCGTCCATCGTGTTGTCGTTGTCTTGATGGCTATAACAGTGAAAAGAAGAGGCGCTCAGTAGTTGCCACGCGTGGTCGCAAGCGCCAGGGAAGCAGAGGCGATGCAGTCGTTATATAAATGTTGGTGGCGCTATTCACGACGATAAAGATGACGTCATTTCCCGTACAGTTACTACGGAGCAGCCTGCTTGCCACAATCAGAACTGTCAATCGTGTGATCGTTGTCTTGATGGCTATAACAGTGAAAAGAAGAGGCGTTCAGTAGTTGCCACGCGTGGTCGCAAATCCCAGGGAAGCCGAGACGAAAAAGTTATATAGCTGGTGGTGGCGCTATTCACGGCGATAAAGATGACGTCGTTTTCCAGTGCAGTTATCACGGAGCAGCCAGGTTGCCACAATCAGAACTGTCAATCATGTGGTCGTTGTCTTGATAGCTATAACAGTGAAAAGAAGAGGCGCTCAGTATTTGCCAAGCGTGGTCGCAAATCCCAGGGAAGCCGAGACGATGCAGTCGTTATATATCTGCTGGTGGCGCCATTCATGACGATAAAGATGACGTCATTTTCCAGCGCAGTTATCACGGAGCAGCCAGGTTGCCACAATCAGAACTGTCAATCGTATGGTCGTTGTCTTGATGGCTATAACAGTGAAAAGAAGAGGCGCTCAGTAGTTGCCACGCGTGGTCGCAAGCCCCAGGGAAGCAGAGGCGATGCAGTCGTTATATAAATGTTGGTGGCGCTATTCACGACGATAAAGATGACGTCATTTCCCGTACAGTTATCACGGAGCAGCCAGCTTGTCACAATTAGAACGGTCAATCGTGTGGTTGTTGGCTTGATGGCTATAACAGTGAAAAGCAGAGGCGCTCAGTAGTTGCCACGCGTGGTCGCAAATCCCAGGAAAGCCGAGGCGATGCAGTCGTTATATAGCTGGTGGTAGCGCTATTCACGACAATAAAGATGACGCCATTTTCCAGTGCAGTTATCACGGAGCAGCCAGCTTGCCACAGTCAGAACTGTCAATCGTGTGATCGTTGTCTTGATGGCTATAACAGTGAAAAGAAGAGGCGCTCAATAGTTGAGACGCGTGGTCGCAAATCCCAGTGAAGCCGAGGCGATGCAGTCGTTATATAAATGGTGGTGGCGCTATTCACGACAATAAATATGACGTCATTTCCAGTGCATTTATCACGGAGCAGCCAGGTTGCCTCAATCAGAACTGTCAATCGTGTGGTCCTTGTCTTGATGGCTATAACAGTGAAAAGAAGAGGCGCTCAGTAGTTTCCACGCTTGGTCGCAAGTCCCAGCGATGCCGAGGCGATGCTGTCGTTATATAAATGGTGGTGGCGCTATTCACGACAATAAATATGACGTCAATTCCAGTGCAGTTATCACGAAGCAGCCACCTTGCCACAATCAGAACGCTCAATCGTGTGGTCGTTGTCTTGACGGCTACAACAGTGAAAAGAAGAGGCGCTCAGTAGCTTCCACGTGTGGCCGTAAGTCCCAGGGAAGCCGAGGCGATGCAGTCGTTATATAAATGTTGGTGGCGCTATTCACGACGATAAAGATGACGTCATTTCCAGTACAGTTATCACGGAGCAGCCAGCTTGTCACAATTAGAACGGTCAATCGTGTGGTTGTTGTCTTGATGGCTATAACTGTGAAAAGAAGAGGCGCTCAGTAGCTGCCACGCGTGGTCGCAAATCCCAGGAAAGCCGAGGCGATGCAGTCGTTATGTAGCTGGTGGTGGCGCTATTCACGACGATAAAGATTACGTCATTTTCCAGTGCAGTTACCACGGAGCAGCCCGCTTGCCACAATCAGAACTGTCAATCGTGTGATCGTTGTCTTGATGGCTATAACAGTGAAAAGAAGAGGCGTTCAGTAGTTGCCACGCGTGGTCGCAAATCCCAGGGAAGCCGAGACGAAAAAGTTATATAGCTGGTGGTGGCGCTATTCACGGCGATAAAGATGACGTCGTTTTCCAGTGCAGTTATCACGTAGCAGCCAGGTTGCCACAATCAGAACTGTCAATCATGTGGTCGTTGTCTTGATAGCTATAACAGTGAAAAGAAGAGGCGCTCAGTATTTGCCAAGCGTGGTCGCAAATCCCAGGGAAGCCGAGACGATGCAGTCGTTATATATCTGCTGGTGGCGCCATTCATGACGATAAAGATGACGTCATTTTCCAGCGCAGTTATCACGGAGCAGCCAGGTTGCCACAATCAGAACTGTCAATCGTATGGTCGTTGTCTTGATGGCTATAACAGTGAAAAGAAGAGGCGCTCAGTAGTTGCCAAGCGTGGTCGCAAGGCCCAGGGAAGCCGGGGCGATGCAGTCGTTATATAAATGGTGGTGGCGCTATTCACGACAATAAATATGACGTCATTTGCAGTGCAGTTATCACGGAGCACCTAGCTTGCCACAATCAGAACCGTCCATCGTGTTGTCGTTGTCTTGATGGCTATAACAGTGAAAAGAAGAGGCGCTCAGTAGTTGCCACGCGTGGTCGCAAGCCCCAGGGAAGCAGAGGCGATGCAGTCGTTATATAGCTGGTGGTGGCGCATTTCACGACGATAAAGATGACGTGATTTTCCAGTGCAGTTATCGTAGAGCAGCCAGCTTGCCACAATAGGTACTGTTAATGGTGTGGTCGTTGTCTTGAAGGCTATAACAGTGAAAAGAAGAGGCGCTCAGTAGTTGCCACGCGTGGTCGCAAATCTCAGGGAAGCCGAGGCGATGCAGTCGTTATATAGCCGATGGTGGCACTATTCACGACGATAAAGATGACATCATTTCCAGTGCAGTTATCACGTAGCAGCCAGCTTGCCACAATCTTAACGGTCAATCATGTGGTCGTTGTCTTGATGGCTACAACAGTGAAAGAAGAGGCGCTCAATAGTTGCCACGCGTGGCCGCAAATCGCAGGGAAACAGCGGTGATGCAGTCGTTATATAGCTGGCGGTGGCGCTATTCGCGACGATAAAGATGACGTCATTTTCCACTGCAGTTAGCACGGAGCAGCCAGGTCGCCACAATCAGGACTGTCAATCGTGTGGTCGTTGTCGTGATAGCTATAACTGTGAAAAGAAGAGGCGCTCAGTTGTTGCCAAGCGTGGTCGCAAATCCCTGGGAATCCGAGGCGATGCAGTCGTTTTATAGCTTGTGGTGGCGATATTCACAACGAAAAAGATGACGCCTTTTTCCAGGACATTTATCACGGAGCAGCCAGGTTGCCACAATCAGAACTGTCAATCGTGTTGTCGTTGTCTTGATGGCTATAACAGTGAAAAGAAGAGGCGCTCAATAGTTGAGACGCGTGGTCGCAAATCCCAGTGAAGCCGAGGCAATGCAGTCGTTACATAGCTGGTGGTGGCGCTATTCACGACAATAAATATGACGTCATTTCTAGTGCAGTTATCACGGAGCAGCCAGCTTGCCACAATCAGAACGCTCAATCGTGTGGTCGTTGTCTTGATGACTACAAAAGTGAAAAGAAGAGGCGCTCAGTAGTTGCCACGCGTGGTCGCAAATCCCAGGGAATTTGAGGCGATGCAGTCGTTATATAGCTGGTGGTGGCGCAATTCACGACGATAGAGATGACGCCATTTTCTAGTGCAGTTATCACGGAGCAGCCAGCTTGCCACAATAAGAACTGTCAATCGTGTTGTCGTTGTCCTGATGGCTATAACAGTGAAAAGTAGAGGCTCTCACTTGTTGCCACGCGCGGTCGCAAATCGCAAGGAATCCGGGCGATGCAGTCGTTATATAGCTGGTGGTGGCGCTATTCACGACGCTAAAGATGACGTCATTTTCCAGTGCAGTTATCACGGAGCAGCCAGCTTGCCACAGTCAGAACTGTCAATCGTGTGATCGTTGTCTTGATGGCTATAACAGTGAAAAGAAGAGGCGCTCAATAGTTGCGATGCGTGGTCGCAAATCCCAGGGAATCCGAGGCGATGCAGTCGTTATATAGCTGGTGTTGGCGCTATTCCCGGCGATAAAGATGACGTCGTTTTCCAGTGCAGTTATCACGGAGCAGCCAGGTTGGAACAATCAGAACTGTCAATCGTGTGGTCGTTGTCTTGATAGCTATACAGGGGAAAGAAGATGCCCCGCCGCGGTGGCTCAGTGGTTAGGACGCTCGACTACTGATCCGGAGTTCCCGGGTTCGAACCCGGCCGCGGCGGCTGCGTTTTTATGGAGGAAAAACGCTAAAGTGCCCGTGTGCTGTGCAATGTCAGTACACGTTAAAGATCCACAGGTGGTCGAAATTATTCCGGATCCCTCCACTACGGCACCTATTCTTCGTTTCTTCTTTCACTCCCTCCATTATCCCTTCCCTTACGGCGTGGTTCAGGTGTCCAACGATATATTGGACAGATACTGCGCTATTTCCTTTCCCCAAACACCAATCATTACTAATATTATTATTATTAAAGAAGAGGCGCTCAGTAGTTGCCACGCGTGGTCGCAAATACCAGGGAAGCCGAGACGATGCAGTCGTTATATATTGGGTGGTGGCGCTATTCATGACGATAAAGATGACGTCATTTCCAGTGCAGTTATTACTGAGCAGCCAGTTTGCCACAATTAGAAGGGTCAATCGTGTGGTCGTTGTCTTGATGGCTACAACAGTGAAACGAAGAGGCGCTCAATAGTTGCTACGCGTAGCCGCAAATCGCAGACAAGCCGAGGCGATGCGGTCGTTATATAGCTGGTGGTGGCGCTATTCACGGCTATAAAGATGACGTCGTTTTCCAGTGAGTTACCACGGAGCAGCCAGGTTGCCACAATCAGAACAGTCAATCGTGTGGTCGTTGTCTTGATAGCTATAACAGTGAAAAGAAGAGGCACTCAGTATTTGCCACGCGTGGTCGCAAATCCCAGGGAAGCCGAGACGATGCAGTCGTTATATATTAGCTGGTGGCGCTATTCATGACGATAAAGATGACGTCATTTTCCAGTGCAGTTATCACGGAGCAGCAAGCTTGCCACAATAAGAACTGTCAATCGTGTTGTCGTTGTTCTGATGGCTATAACAGCGAAAAGAAGAGGCGCTCACTAGTTGCCACGAGTGGTCGCAAATCCCAGGGAATCCGAGGCGATGCAGTCGTTATATAAATGGTGCTGACGTTATTCACGACGATAAATATGACGTCATTTGCAATGCAGTTATCACGGAGCACCTAGCTTGCCACAATCAGAACCGTCAATCGAGTTGTCGTTGTCTTGATGGCTATAACAGTGAAAAGAAGAGGCGCTCAATAGTTGAGACGCGTGGTCGCAAATCCCAGTGAAGCCGAGACGCTGCAGTCGTTACATAGCTGGTGGTGGCGCCATTCACGACGATAAATATGACGTCATTTCCAGTACAGTTATCACGGAGCAGCCAGCTTGTCACAATTAGAACGGTCAAACGTGTGGTTGTTGTCTTGATGGCTATAACAGTGAGAAGAAGAGGTGCTCAGTATTTGCCACGCGTTGTCGCAAATTCCAGGAAAGCCGAGGCGATGCAGTCGTTATATAGGTGGTGGTGGCGCATCTCACGACGATAAGGATGACGTGATTTTCCAGTGCAGTTATCACGGAGCAGCCAGCTTGCCACAATCAGAACTGTCAATCGTGTTGTCGTTGTCCTGATGGCTATAAGAGTGAAAAGAAGGGGCGCTCAGTAGTTGCCACGAGTGGTCGCAAATCCCAGAGAATTCGAGGCGATGCAGTCGTTATATAGCTGGTGGTGGCGCTATTCACGACGATAAAGATGACGCCATTTTCTAGTGCAGTTATCACGGAGCAGCCAGCTTGCCACAGTCAGAACTGTCAATCGTGTGATCGTTGTCATGATGGCTATAACTGTGAAAAGAAGAGGCGCTCAGTATTTGCCACGCGTTGTCGCAAATTCCAGGAAAGCCGAGGCGATGCAGTCGTTATATAGCTGGTGGTGGCGCATCTCACGACGATAAGGATGACGTGATTTTCCAGTGCAGTTATCACGGAGCAGCCAGCTTGCCACAATCAGAACTGTCAATCGTGTTGTCGTTGTCCTGATGGCTATAAGAGTGAAAAGAAGGGGCGCTCAATAGTTACCACGCGTGGTCGCAAATCCCAGTGAAGCCGAGGCGATGCAGCCGTTACATAGCTGGTGGTGGCGCTATTGATGACGATAAAGATAACGTCATTTTCCTGTGTAGTTATCACGGAGCAGCCAGTTTGCCACAATCAGAACTTTAAATCGTGTTGTTGTCTTGATGGCTATAACAGTGAAAAAAAGAGGCGCTCACTAGTTGCCACGCGTAGTCGCAAATCCCAGGGAAGCCGAGACGATGCAGTTGTTATATAGCTGGTGGTGGCGCTATTCACGACGATAAAGATGACGTCAATTTCCAGTGCAGTTACCACGGAGCAGCCAGCTTGCCACAATCAGAACTGTCAATCGTGTGATTGTTGTCTTGATGGCTATAACAGTGAAAAGAAGAGGCGCTCGGTAGTTGCCACGCGTGGTCGCAAATCCAAGGGAAGCCGAGAAGAAGTAGTCGTTATATAGTTGGTGGTGGCACTATTCACGGCGATAAGGATGACGTCGTTTTCCAGTGCAGTTATCACGGAGCAGCCAGGTTGCCACAATCAGAACTGTCAATCGTGTGGTAGTTGTTTTGATAGCTCTCACAGTGATAAGATGAGCCGCTCAGTAGTTGCCACGCGTGGTCGCAAATCTCAGGAAAGCCGAGGCGATGCAGTCGTTATATAGCTGGTGGTGGCGCATTTCACGACGATAAAGATGACGTGATTTTCCAGCGCAGTTATCACGGAGCAGCCAGGTTGCAACAATCAGAACTGTCAATCGTATGGTCGTCTTGATGGCTATAACAGTGAAAAGAAGAGGGGCTCAGTAGTTGCCACGCGTGGTCGCAAGGCTCAGGGAAGCCGAGGCGATGCAGTCGTTATATAGCTGGTGGTGGCGCTATTCACGGCGATAAATATGCGTCATTTTCCTGTGAAGTTATCACGGAGCAGCCAGCTTGCCAAATTCAGAACTGTCAATCGTGTTGTCGTTGTCTTGATGGCTATAACAGTGAAAAGAAGAGGCGCTCAATAGTTGAGACGCGTGGTCGCAAATCCCAGTGAAGCCGAGACGCTGCAGTCGTTACATAGCTGGTGGTGGCGCTATTCACGACGATAAATATGACGTCATTTCTACTGCAGTTATCACGGAGCAGCCAGCTTGTCTCAATCAGAACGCTCAATCGTGTGGTCGTTGTCTTGATGTCTACAACAGTGAAAAGAAGAGGCGCTCAGTAGTTGCCACGAGTGGTCGCAAATCCCAGGGAATTCGAGGCGATGCAGTCGTTATATAGCTGGTGGTGGCGCTATTCACGACGATAAAGATGACGCCATTTTCCAGTGCAGTTATCACGGAGCAGCCAGCTTGCCACAGTCAGAACTGTCAATCGTGTGATCGTTGTCTTGATGGCTATAACTGTGAAAAGAAGAGGCGCTCAGTAGTTGCCATGCGTGGTCGCAAATCCTAGGGAAGCCGACACGATGCAGTCGTTATATAGCTGGTGGTGGCGCTATTCACGACGATAAAGATGACGCCTTTTTCCAGTGCAGTTATCACGGAGCAGCAAGCTTGCCACAATAAGAACTGTCAATCGTGTTGTCGTTGTTCTGATGGCTATAACAGCGAAAAGAAGAGGCGCTCACTAGTTGCCACGCGTGTTCGCAAATCCCAGGGAATCCGAGGCGATGCAGTCGTTATATAAATGGTGGTGACGTTATTCACGACGATAAATATGACGTCATTTGCAATGCAGTTATCACGGAGCACCTAGCTTGCCACAATCAGAACCGTCAATCGTGTTGTCGTTGTCTTGATGGCTATAACAGTGAAAAGAGGCGCTCAGTAGTTGCCACGCGTGGTCGCAAGTCCCAGGGAAGCAGAGGCGATGCAGTCGTTATATAAATGTTGGTGGCGCTATTCACGACGATAAAGATGACGTCATTTCCAGTACAGTTGTCACGGAGCATGCCAGCTTGTCACAATTAGAACGGTCAAACGTGTGGTTGTTGTCTTGATGGCTATAACAGTGAGAAGAAGAGGCGCTCAGTATTTGCCACGCGTTGTCGCAAATTCCAGGAAAGCCGAGGCGATGCAGTCGTTATATAGGTGGTGGTGGCGCATCTCACGACGATAAGGATGACGTGATTTTCCAGTGCAGTTATCACGGAGCAGCCAGCTTGCCACAATCAGAACTGTCAATCGTGTTGTCGTTGTCCTGATGGCTATAAGAGTGAAAAGAAGGGGCGCTCAATAGTTACCACGCGTGGTCGCAAATCCCAGTGAAGCCGAGGCGATGCAGCCGTTACATAGCTGGTGGTGGCGCTATTGATGACGATAAAGATAACGTCATTTTCCTGTGAAGTTATCACGGAGCAGCCAGTTTGCCACAATCAGAACTTTCAATCGTGTTGTTGTCTTGATGGCTATAACAGTGAAAAAAAGAGGCGCTCACTAGTTGCCACGCGTAGTCGCAAATCCCAGGGAAGCCGAGACGATGCAGTTGTTATATAGCTGGTGGTGGCGCTATTCACGACGATAAAGATGACGTCAATTTCCAGTGCAGTTACCACGGAGCAGCCAGCTTGCCACAATCAGAACTGTCAACCGTGTGATTGTTGTCTTGATGGCTATAACAGTGAAAAGAAGAGGCGCTCGGTAGTTGCCACGCGTGGTCGCAAATCCAAGGGAAGCCGAGAAGAAGCAGTCGTTATATAGTTGGTGGTGGCACTATTCACGGCGATAAGGATAACGCCGTTTTCCAGTGCAGTTAACACATAGCAGCCAGGTTGCCACAATCAGAACTGTCAATCGTGTGGTAGTTGTTTTGATAGCTCTCACAGTGATAAGAAGAGCCGCTCAGTAGTTGCCACGCGTGGTCGCAAATCTCAGGAAAGCCGAGGCGATGCAGTCGTTATATAGCTGGTGGTGGCGCATTTCACGACGATAAAGATGACGTGATTTTCCAGCGCAGTTATCACGGAGCAGCCAGGTTGCCACAATCAGAACTGTCAATCGTATGGTCGTCTTGATGGCTATAACAGTGAAAAGAAGAGGGGCTCAGTAGATGCCACGAGTGGTCGCAAGGCCCACGGAAGCCGAGGCGATGCAGTCGTTATATAAATGGTGGTGGCGCTATTCACGACAATAATTATGACGTCATTTCCAGTGCATTTATCACGGAGCAGCCACATTGCCACATTCAGAACGCTCAATCGTGTGGCCGTTGTCTTGATGGCTACAACAGTTAAAAGAAGAGGCGCTCAGTAGTTGATACGCGTGGTCGTAAGTCCCAGGGAAGCCGAGGCGATGCAGTCGTTATATAAATGGTGGAGGCGTTATTCACGACGATAAATATGGCGTCATTTGCAGTGCAGTTATCACGGAGCACCTAGCTTGCCACAATCAGATCCGTGCATCGTGTTGTCGTTGTCTTGATGGCTATAACAGTGAAAAGAAGAGGCGCTCAGTAGTTGCCACGCGTGGTCGCAAGCCCCAGGGAAGCAGAGGCGATGCAGTCGTTATATAGCTGGTGGTGGCGCTATTCACGACGATAAAGATGACGTCATTTTCCAGTGCAGTTACCACGGAGCAGCCCGCTTGCCACAATCAGAACTGTCAATCGTGTGATCGTTGTCTTGATGGCTATAACAGTGATAAGAAGAGCCGCTCAGTAGTTGCCACGCGTGGTCGCAAATCTAAGGAAAGCCGAGGCGATGCAGTCGTTATATAGCTGGTGGTGGCGCATTTCACGACGATAAATATGACGTCATTTGCAATGCAGTTATCACGGAGCACCTAGCTTGCCACAATCAGAACCGTCAATCGTGTTGTCGTTGTCTTGATGGCTATAACAGTGAAAAAAGGCGCTCAGTATTTGCCACGCGTTGTCGCAAATTCCAGGAAAGCCGAGGCGATGCAGTTGTTATATAGCTGGTGGTGGCGCATCTCACGACGATAAGGATGACGTGATTTTCCAGTGCAGTTATCACGGAGCAGCCAGCTTGCCACAATCAGAACTGTCAATCGTGTTGTCGTTGTCCTGATGGCTATAAGAGTGAAAAGAAGGGGGCGCTCATTAGTTACCACGCGTGGTCGCAAATCCCAGTGAAGCTGAGGCGATGCAGCCGTTACATAGCTGGTGGTGGCGCTATTGATGACGATAAAGATAACGTCATTTTCCTGTGATGTTATCACGGAGCAGCCAGTTTGCCACAATCAGAACTTTCAATCGTGTTGTTGTCTTGATGGCTATAACAGTGAAAAGAGGCGCTCAGTAGTTGCCACGCGTGGTCGCAAGTCCCAGGGAAGCAGAGGCGATGCAGTCGTTATATAAATGTTGGTGGCGCTATTCACGACGATAAAGATGACGTCATTTCCAGTACAGTTATCACGGAGCATGCCAGCTTGTCACAATTAGAACGGTCAAACGTGTGGTTGTTGTCTTGATGGCTATAACAGTGAGAAGAAGAGGCGCTCAGTATTTGCCACGCGTTGTCGCAAATTCCAGGAAAGCCGAGGCGATGCAGTCGTTATATAGGTGGTGGTGGCGCATCTCACGACGATAAGGATGACGTGATTTTCCAGTGCAGTTATCACGGAGCAGCCAGCTTGCCACAATCAGAACTGTCAATCGTGTTGTCGTTGTCCTGATGGCTATAAGAGTGAAAAGAAGGGGCGCTCAATAGTTACCACGCGTGGTCGCAAATCCCAGTGAAGCCGAGGCGATGCAGCCGTTACATAGCTGGTGGTGGCGCTATTGATGACGATAAAGATAACGTCATTTTCCTGTGAAGTTATCACGGAGCAGCCAGTTTGCCACAATCAGAACTTTCAATCGTGTTGTTGTCTTGATGGCTATAACAGTGAAAAAAAGAGGCGCTCACTAGTTGCCACGCGTAGTCGCAATTCCCAGGGAAGCCGAGACGATGCAGTTGTTATATAGCTGGTGGTGGCGCTATTCACGACGATAAAGATGACGTCAATTTCCAGTGCAGTTACCACGGAGCAGCCAGCTTGCCACAATCAGAACTGTCAATCGTGTGATTGTTGTCTTGATGGCTATAACAGTGAAAAGAAGAGGCGCTCGGTAGTTGCCACGCGTGGTCGCAAATCCAAGGGAAGCCGAGAAGAAGCAGTCGTTATATAGTTGGTGGTGGCACTATTCACGACGATAAAGATGACGTGATTTTCCAGCGCAGTTATCACGGAGCAGCCAGGTTGCCACAATCAGAACTGTCAATCGTATGGTCGTCTTGATGGCTATAACAGTGAAAAGAAGAGGGGCTCAGTAGTTGCCACGAGTGGTCACAAGGCCCAGGGAAGCCGAGGTGATGCAGTCGTTATATAAATGGTGGTGGCGCTATTCACGACAATAATTATGACGTCATTTCCAGTGCATTTATCACGGAGCAGCCACATTGCCACATTCAGAACGCTCAATCGTGTGGCCGTTGTCTTGATGGCTACAACAGTTAAAAGAAGAGGCGCTCAGTAGTTGATACGCGTGGTCGTAAGTCCCAGGGAAGCCGAGGCGATGCAGTCGTTATATAAATGGTGGTGGCGTTATTCACGACGATAAATATGGCGTCATTTGCAGTGCAGTTATCACGGAGCACCTAGCTTGCCACAATCAGATCCGTGCATCGTGTTGTCGTTGTCTTGATGGCTATAATAGTGAAAAGAAGAGGCGCTCAGTAGTTGCCACGCGTGGTCGCAAGCCCCAGGGAAGCAGAGGCGATGCAGTCGTTATATAGCTGGTGGTGGCGCTATTCACGACGATAAAGATGACGTCATTTTCCAGTGCAGTTACCACGGAGCAGCCCGCTTGCCACAATCAGAACTGTCAATCGTGTGATCGTTGTCTTGATGGCTATAACAGTGATAAGAAGAGCCGCTCAGTAGTTGCCACGCGTGGTCGCAAATCTCAGGAAAGCCGAGGCGATGCAGTCATTATATAGCTGGTGGTGGCGCATTTCACGACGATAAAGATGACGTGATTTTCCAGCGCAGTTATCACGGAGCAGCCAGGTTGCCCCAATCCGAACTGTCAATCGTATGGTCGTCTTGATGGCTATAACAGTGAAAAGAAGAGGGGCTCAGTAGTTGCCACGCGTGGTCGCAAGGCCCAGGGAAGCCGAGACGCTGCATTCGTTACATAGCTGGTGGTGGCGCTATTCACGACGATAAATATGACGTCATTTCTACTGCAGTTATCACGGAGCAGCCAGCTTGTCTCAATCAGAACGCTCAATCGTGTGGTCGTTGTCTTGATGTCTACAACAGTGAAAAGAAGAGGCGCTCAGTAGTTGCCACGAGTGGTCGCAAATCCCAGGGAATTCGAAGCGATGCAGTCGTTATTTAGCTGGTGGTGGCGCTATTCACGACGATAAAGATGACGCCATTTTCCAGTGCAGTTATCACGGAGCAGCCAGCTTGCCACAGTCAGAACTGTCAATCGTGTGATCGTTGTCTTGATGGCTATAACTGTGAAAAGAAGAGGCGCTCAGTAGTTGCCATGCGTGGTCGCAAATCCTAGGGAAGCCGACACGATGCAGTCGTTATATAGCTGGTGGTGGCGCTATTCACGACGATAAAGATGACGCCATTTTCCAGTGCAGTTATCACGGAGCAGCAAGCTTGCCACAATAAGAGCTGTCAATCGTGTTGTCGTTGTCCTGATGGCTATAACAGCGAAAAGAAGAGGCGCTCACTAGTTGCCACGCGTGGTCGCAAATCCCAGGGAATCCGAGGCGATGCAGTCGTTATATAAATGGTGGTGACGTTATTCACGACGATAAATATGACGTCATTTGCAATGCAGTTATCACGGAGCACCTAGCTTGCCACAATCAGAACCGTCAATCGTGTTGTCGTTGTCTTGATGGCTATAACAGTGAAAAAAGGCGCTCAGTATTTGCCATGCGTTGTCGCAAATTCCAGGAAAGACGAGGCGATGCAGTCGTTATATAGCTGGTGGTGGCGCATCTCACGACGATAAAAATGACGTGATTTTCCAGTGCAGTTATCACGGAGCAGCCAGCTTGCCACAATCAGAACTGTCAATCGTGTTGTCGTTGTCCTGATGGCTATAAGAGTGAAAAGAAGGGGCGCTCAATAGTTACCACGCGTGGTCGCAAATCCCAGTGAAGCCGAGGCGATGCAGCCGTTACATAGCTGGTGGTGGCGCTATTGATGACGATAAAGATAACGTCATTTTCCTGTTATGTTATCACGGAGCAGCCAGTTTGCCACAATCAGAACTTTCAATCGTGTTGTTGTCTTGATGGCTATAACAGTGAAAAGAGGCGCTCAGTAGTTGCCACGCGTGGTCGCAAGTCCCAGGGAAGCAGAGGCGATGCAGTCGTTATATAAATGTTGGTGGCGCTATTCACGACGATAAAGATGACGTCATTTCCAGTACAGTTATCACGGAGCATGCCAGCTTGTCACAATTAGAACGGTCAAACGTGTGGTTGTTGTCTTGATGGCTATAACAGTGAGAAGAAGAGGCGCTCAGTATTTGCCACGCGTTGTCGCAAATTCCAGGAAAGCCGAGGCGATGCAGTCGTTATATAGGTGGTGGTGGCGCATCTCACGACGATAAGCATGACGTGATTTTCCAGTGCAGTTATCACGGAGCAGCCAGCTTGCCACAATCAGAACTGTCAATCGTGTTGTCGTTGTCCTGATGGCTATAAGAGTGAAAAGAAGGGGCGCTCAATAGTTACCACGCGTGGTCGCAAATCCCAGTGAAGCCGAGGCGATGCAGCCGTTACATAGCTGGTGGTGGCGCTATTGATGACGATAAAGATAACGTCATTTTCCTGTGAAGTTATCACGGAGCAGCCAGTTTGCCACAATCAGAACTTTCAATCGTGTTGTTGTCTTGATGGCTATAACAGTGAAAAAAAGAGGCGCTCACTAGTTGCCACGCGTAGTCGCAAATCCCAGGGAAGCCGAGACGATGCAGTTGTTATATAGCTGGTGGTGGCGCTATTCACGACGATAAAGATGACGTCAATTTCCAGTGCAGTTACCACGGAGCAGCCAGCTTGCCACAATCAGAACTGTCAATCGTGTGATTGTTGTCTTGATGGCTATAACAGTGAAAAGAAGAGGCGCTCGGTAGTTGCCACGCGTGGTCGCAAATCCAAGGGAAGCCGAGAAGAAGCAGTCGTTATATAGTTGGTGGTGGCACTATTCACGGCGATAAGGATGACGTCGTTTTCCAGTGCAGTTAACACGGAGCAGCCAGGTTGCCACAATCAGAACTGTCAATCGTGTGGTAGTTGTTTTGATAGCTCTCACAGTGATAAGAAGAGCCGCTCAGTAGTTGCCACGCGTGGTCGCAAATCTCAGGAAAGCCGAGGCGATGCAGTCGTTATATAGCTGGTGGTGGCGCATTTCACGACGATAAAGATGACGTGATTTTCCAGCGCAGTTATCACGGAGCAGCCAGGTTGCCACAATCAGAACTGTCAATCGTATGGTCGTCTTGATGGCTATAACAGTGAAAAGAAGAGGGGCTCAGTAGTTGCCACGAGTGGTCACAAGGCCCAGGGAAGCCGAGGTGATGCAGTCGTTATATAAATGGTGGTGGCGCTATTCACGACAATAATTATGACGTCATTTCCAGTGCATTTATCACGAAGCAGCCACATTGCCACATTCAGAACGCTCAATCGTGTGGCCGTTGTCATGATGGCTACAACAGTTAAAAGAAGAGGCGCTCAGTAGTTGATACGCGTGGTCGTAAGTCCCAGGGAAGCCGAGGCGATGCAGTCGTTATATAAATGGTGGTGGCGTTATTCACGACAATAAATATGGCGTCATTTGCAGTGCAGTTATCACGGAGCACCTAGCTTGCCACAATCAGATCCGTGCATCGTGTTGTCGTTGTCTTGATGGCTATAATAGTGAAAAGAAGAGGCGCTCAGTAGTTGCCACGCGTGGTCGCAAGCCCCAGGGAAGCAGAGGCGATGCAGTCGTTATATAGCTGGTGGTGGCGCTATTCACGACGATAAAGATGACGTCATTTTCCAGTGCAGTTACCACGGAGCAGCCCGCTTGCCACAATCAGAACTGTCAATCGTGTGATCGTTGTCTTGATGGCTATAACAGTGATAAGAAGAGCCGCTCAGTAGTTGCCACGCGTGGTCGCAAATCTCAGGAAAGCCGAGGCGATGCAGTCGTTATATAGCTGGTGGTGGCGCATTTCACGACGATAAAGATGACGTGATTTTCCAGCGCAGTTATCACGGAGCAGCCAGGTTGCCGCAATCCGAACTGTCAATCGTATGGTCGTCTTGATGGCTATAACAGTGAAAAGAAGAGGGGCTCAGTAGTTGCCACGCGTGGTCGCAAGGCCCAGGGAAGCCGAGACGCTGCATTCGTTACATAGCTGGTGGTGGCGCTATTCACGACGATAAATATGACGTCATTTCTACTGCAGTTATCACGGAGCAGCCAGCTTGTCTCAATCAGAACGCTCAATCGTGTGGTCGTTGTCTTGATGTCTACAACAGTGAAAAGAAGAGGCGCTCAGTAGTTGCCACGAGTGGTCGCAAATCCCAGGGAATTCGAAGCGATGCAGTCGTTATATAGCTGGTGGTGGCGCTATTCACGACGATAAAGATGACGCCATTTTCCAGTGCAGTTATCACGGAGCAGCCAGCTTGCCACAGTCAGAACTGTCAATCGTGTGATCGTTGTGTTGATGGCTATAACTGTGAAAAGAAGAGGCGCTCAGTAGTTGCCATGCGTGGTCGCAAATCCTAGGGAAGCCGACACGATGCAGTCGTTATATAGCTGGTGGTGGCGCTATTCACGACGATAAAGATGACGCCATTTTCCAGTGCAGTTATCACGGAGCAGCAAGCTTGCCACAATAAGAGCTGTCAATCGTGTTGTCGTTGTCCTGATGGCTATAACAGCGAAAAGAAGAGGCGCTCACTAGTTGCCACGCGTGGTCGCAAATCCCAGGGAATCCGAGGCGATGCAGTCGTTATATAAATGGTGGTGACGTTATTCACGACGATAAATATGACGTCATTTGCAATGCAGTTATCACGGAGCACCTAGCTTGCCACAATCAGAACCGTCAATCGTGTTGTCGTTGTCTTGATGGCTATAACAGTGAAAAAAGGCGCTCAGTATTTGCCACGCGTTGTCGCAAATTCCAGGAAAGACGAGGCGATGCAGTCGTTATATAGCTGGTGGTGGCGCATCTCACGACGATAAAAATGACGTGATTTTCCAGTGCAGTTATCACGGAGCAGCCAGCTTGCCACAATCAGAACTGTCAATCGTGTTGTCGTTGTCCTGATGGCTATAAGAGTGAAAAGAAGGGGCGCTCAGTAGTTACCACGCGTGGTCGCAAATCCCAGTGAAGCCGAGGCGATGCAGCCGTTACATAGCTGGTGGTGGCGCTATAGATGACGATAAAGATAACGTCATTTTCCTGTGATGTTATCACGGAGCAGCCAGTTTGCCACAATCAGAACTTTCAATCGTGTTGTTGTCTTGATGGCTATAACAGTGAAAAGAGGCGCTCAGTAGTTGCCACGCGTGGTCGCAAGTCCCAGGGAAGCAGAGGCGATGCAGTCGTTATATAAATGTTGGTGGCGCTATTCACGACGATAAAGATGACGTCATTTCCAGTACAGTTATCACGGAGCATGCCAGCTTGTCACAATTAGAACGGTCAAACGTGTGGTTGTTGTCTTGATGGCTATAACAGTGAGAAGAAGAGGCGCTCAGTATTTGCCACGCGTTGTCGCAAATTCCAGGAAAGCCGAGGCGATGCAGTAATTATATAGGTGGTGGTGGCGCATCTCACGACGATAAGGATGACGTGATTTTCTAGTGCAGTTATCACGGAGCAGCCAGCTTGCCACAATCAGAACTGTCAATCGTGTTGTCGTTGTCCTGATGGCTATAAGAGTGAAAAGAAGGGGCGCTCAATAGTTACCACGCGTGGTCGCAAATCCCAGTGAAGCCGAGGCGATGCAGCCGTTACATAGCTGGTGGTGGCGCTATTGATGACGATAAATATAACGTCATTTTCCTGTGAAGTTATCACGGAGCAGCCAGTTTGCCACAATCAGAACTTTCAATCGTGTTGTTGTCTTGATGGCTATAACAGTGAAAAAAAGAGGCGCTCACTAGTTGCCACGCGTAGTCGCAAATCCCAGGGAAGCCGAGACGATGCAGTTGTTATATATCTGGTGGCGGCGCTATTCACGACGATAAAGATGACGTCAATTTCCAGTGCAGTTACCACGGAGCAGCCAGCTTGCCACAATCAGAACTGTCAACCGTGTGATTGTTGTCTTGATGGCTATAACAGTGAAAAGAAGAGGCGCTCGGTAGTTGCCACGCGTGGTCGCAAATCTAAGGGAAGCCGAGAAGAAGCAGTCGTTATATAGTTGGTGGTGGCACTATTCACGGCGATAAGGATAACGTCGTTTTCCAGTGCAGTTAACACATAGCAGCCAGGTTGCCACAATCAGAACTGTCAATCGTGTGGTAGTTGTTTTGATAGCTCTCACAGTGATAAGAAGAGCCGCTCAGTAGTTGCCACGCGTGAACGCAAATCTCAGGAAAGCCGAGGCGATGCAGTCGTTATATAGCTGGTGGTGGCGCATTTCACGACGATAAAGATGACGTCATTTTCCAGCGCAGTTATGGAGCAGCCAGGTTGCCACAATCAGAACTGTCAATCGTATGGTCGTCTTGATGGCTATAACAGTGAAAAGAAGAGGGGCTCAGTAGTTGCCACGAGTGGTCGCAAGGCCCAGGGAAGCCGAGGCGATGCAGTCGTTATATAAATGGTGGTGGCGCTATTCACGACAATAAATATGACGTCATTTCCAGTGCATTTATCACGGAGCAGCCACATTGCCACATTCAGAACGCTCAATCGTGTGGCCGTTGTCTTGATGGCTACAACAGTTAAAAGAAGAGGCGCTCAGTAGTTGATACGCGTGGTCGTAAGTCCCAGGGAAGCCGAAGCGATGCAGTCGTTATATAAATGGTGGTGGCGTTATTCACGACGATAAATATGGCGTCATTTGCAGTGCAGTTATCACGGAGCACCTAGCTTGCCACAATCAGATCCGTGCATCGTGTTGTCGTTGTCTTGATGGCTATAACAGTGAAAAGAAGAGGCGCTCAGTAGTTGCCACGCGTGGTCGCAAGCCCCAGGGAAGCAGAGGCGATGCAGTCGTTATATAAATGGTGGTGGCGCTATTCACGACGATAAAGATGGCGTCATTTCCAGTGCAGTTATCACGTAGCAGCCAGCTTGCCACAATCTTAACGGCCAATCATGTGGTAGTTGTCTTGATGGCTACAACAGTGAAAGAAGAGGCGCTCAATAGTTGCCACGCGTGGCCGCAAATCGCAGGGAAGCCGAGCCGATGTAGTCGTTATATGGCTGGTGGTGGCGCTATTCACGACGATAAAGATGACGTCATTTTCCAGTGCAGTTACCACGGAGCAGCCCGCTTGCCACAATCAGAACTGTCAATCGTGTGATCGTTGTCTTGATGGCTATAACAGTGAAAAGAAGAGGCGTTCAGTAGTTGCCACGCGTGGTCGGAAATCCCAGGGAAGCCGAGACGAAGCAGTCGTTAT
Organism: Amblyomma americanum; assembly: GCF_052857255.1. Taxonomy (NCBI): domain Eukaryota; kingdom Metazoa; phylum Arthropoda; class Arachnida; order Ixodida; family Ixodidae; genus Amblyomma; species Amblyomma americanum. The sequence continues at coordinate 164,434,433 of NC_135502.1, forward strand.
ATAGCTGGTGGTGGCGCTATTCACGGCGATAAAGATGACGTCGTTTTCCAGTGCAGTTATCACGGAGCAGCCAGGTTGCCACAATCAGAACTGTCAATCATGTGGTCGTTGTCTTGATAGCTATAACAGTGAAAAGAAGAGGCGCTCAGTATTTGCCAAGCGTGGTCGCAAATCTCAGGAAAGCCGAGGCGATGCAGTCGTTATATAGCTGGTGGTGGCGCTATTCACGACGATAAAGATGACGTCAATTTCCAGTGCAGTTACCACGGAGCAGCCAGCTTGCCACAATCAGAACTGTCAATCGTGTGATTGTTGTCTTGATGGCTATAACAGTGAAAAGAAGAGGCGCTCGGTAGTTGCCACGCGTGGTCGCAAATCCAAGGGAAGCCGAGAAGAAGCAGTCGTTATATAGTTGGTGGTGGCACTATTCACGGCGATAAGGATGACGTCGTTTTCCAGTGCAGTTAACACGGAGCAGCCAGGTTGCCACAATCAGAACTGTCAATCGTGTGGTAGTTGTTTTGATAGCTCTCACAGTGATAAGAAGAGCCGCTCAGTAGTTGCCACGCGTGGTCGCAAATCTCAGGAAAGCCGAGGCGATGCAGTCGTTATATAGCTGGTGGTGGCGCATTTCACGACGATAAAGATGACGTGATTTTCCAGCGCAGTTATCACGGAGCAGCCAGGTTGCCACAATCAGAACTGTCAATCGTATGGTCGTCTTGATGGCTATAACAGTGAAAAGAAGAGGGGCTCAGTAGTTGCCACGAGTGGTCACAAGGCCCAGGGAAGCCGAGGTGATGCAGTCGTTATATAAATGGTGGTGGCGCTATTCACGACAATAATTATGACGTCATTTCCAGTGCATTTATCACGGAGCAGCCACATTGCCACATTCAGAACGCTCAATCGTGTGGCCGTTGTCTTGATGGCTACAACAGTTAAAAGAAGAGGCGCTCAGTAGTTGATACGCGTGGTCGTAAGTCCCAGGGAAGCCGAGGCGATGCAGTCGTTATATAAATGGTGGTGGCGTTATTCACGACGATAAATATGGCGTCATTTGCAGTGCAGTTATCACGGAGCACCTAGCTTGCCACAATCAGATCCGTGCATCGTGTTGTCGTTGTCTTGATGGCTATAATAGTGAAAAGAAGAGGCGCTCAGTAGTTGCCACGCGTGGTCGCAAGTACCAGGGAAGCCGAGGCGATGCAGTCGTTATATAGCTGGTGGTGGCGCTATTCACAACGATAAAGATGACGTCATTTTCTAGCGCAGTTATCACGGAGCAGCAAGCTTGCCACAATCAGAACTCTCATTCGTGTTGTCGCTGCCTTGACGGCTATAACAGTGAAAAGAAGAGGCGCTCAGTAGTTGCCACGCGTGGTCGCAAATCTCAGGGAATCCGAGGCGATGCAGTCGTTATATAGCTGGTGGTGGCGCTATTCACGGAGATAAATATGCGTCATTTTCCTGTGAAGTTATCACGGAGCAGCCAGCTTGCCACAATCAGAACTGTCAATCGTGTTGTCGTTGTCTTGATGGCTATAACAGTGAAAAGAAGAGGCGCTCAATAGTTGAGACGCGTGGTCGCAAATCACAGTGAAGCCGAGACGCTGCAGTCGTTACATAGCTGGTGGTGGCGCTATTCACGACGATAAATATGACGTCATTTTTACTGCAGTTATCACGGAGCAGCCAGCTTGTCTCAATCAGAACGCTCAATCGTGTGTTCGTTGTCTTGATGTCTACAACAGTGAAAAGAAGAGGCGCTCAGTAGTTGCCACGAGTGGTCGCAAATCCCAGGGAATTCGAGGCGATGCAGTCGTTATATAGCTGGTGGTGGCGCTATTCACGACGATAAAGATGACGCCATTTTCCAGTGCAGTTATCACGGAGCAGCCAGCTTGCCACAATCAGAACTGTCAATCGTGTGATCGTTGTCTTGATGGCTATAACTGTGAAAAGAAGAGGCGCTCAGTAGTTGCCATGCGTGGTCGCAAATCCTAGGGAAGCCGACACGATGCAGTCGTTATATAGCTGGTGGTGGCGCTAATCACGACGATAAAGATGACGCCATTTTCCAGTGCAGTTATCACGGAGCAGCAAGCTTGTCACAATAAGAACTGTCAATCGTGTTGTCGTTGTCCTGATGGCTATAACAGCGAAAAGAAGAGGCGCTCACTAGTTGCCACGCGTGGTCGCAAATCCCAGGGAATCCGAGGCGGTGCAGTCGTTATATAAATGGTGGTGACGTTATTCACGACGATAAATATGACGTCATTTGCAATGCAGTTATCACGGAGCACCTAGCTTGCCACAATCAGAACCGTCAATCGTGTTGTCGTTGTCTTGATGGCTATAACAGTGAAAAGAGGCGCTCAGTAGTTGCCACGCGTGGTCGCAAGTCCCAGGGAAGCAGAGGCGATGCAGTCGTTATATAAATGTTGGTGGCGCTATTCACGACGATAAAGATGACGTCATTTCCAGTACAGTTATCACGGAGCAGCCAGCTTGTCACAATTAGAACGGTCAAACGTGTGGTAGTTGTCTTGATGGCTATAACAGTGAGAAGAAGAGGCGCTCAGTATTTGCCACGCGTTGTCGCAAATTCCAGGAAAGCCGAGGCGATGCAGTCGTTATATAGCTGGTGGTGGCGCATCTCACGACGATAAGGATGACGTGATTTTCCAGTGCAGTTATCACGGAGCAGCCAGCTTGCCACAATCAGAACTGTCAATCGTGTTGTCGTTGTCCTGATGGCTATAAGAGTAAAAAGAAGGGGCGCTCAATAGTTACCACGCGTGGTCGCAAATCCCAGTGAAGCCGAGGCGATGCAGCCGTTACATAGCTGGTGGTGGCGCTATTGATGACGATAAAGATAACGTCATTTTCCTGTGTAGTTATCACGGAGCAGCCAGTTTGCCACAATCAGAACTTTCAATCGTGTTGTTGTCTTAATGGCTATAACAGTGAAAAAAAGAGGCGCTCACTAGTTGCCACGCGTAGTCGCAAATCCCAGGGAAGCCGAGACGATGCAGTTGTTATATAGCTGGTGGTGGCGCTATTCACGACGATAAAGATGACGTCAATTTCCAGTGCAGTTACCACGGAGCAGCCAGCTTGCCACAATCAGAACTGTCAATCGTGTGATTGTTGTCTTGATGGCTATAACAGTGAAAAGAAGAGGCGCTCGGTAGTTGCCACACGTGGTCGCAAATCCAAGGGAAGCCGAGAAGAAGCAGTCGTTATATAGTTGGTGGTGGCACTATTCACGGCGATAAGGATGACGTCGTTTTCCAGTGCAGTTATCACGGAGCAGCCAGGTTGCCACAATCAGAACTGTCAATCGTGTGGTAGTTGTTTTGATAGCTCTCACAGTGATAAGAAGAGCCGCTCAGTAGTTGCCACGCGTGGTCGCAAATCTCAGGAAAGCCGAGGCGATGCAGTCGTTATATAGCTGGTGGTGGCGCATTTCACGACGATAAAGATGACGTCAATTTCCAGTGCAGTTACCACGGAGCAGCCAGCTTGCCACAATGAGAACTGTCAATCGTGTTGTCGTTGTCTTGATGGCTATAACAGTGAAAAGAAGAGGCGCTCAATAGTTGAGACGCGTGGTCGCAAATCCCAGTGAAGCCGAGACGCTGCAGTCGTTACATAGCTGGTGGTGGCGCTATTCACGACGATAAATATGACGTCATTTCTACTGCAGTTATCACGGAGCAGCCAGCTTGTCTCAATCAGAACGCTCAATCGTGTAGTCGTTGTCTTGATGACTACAACAGTGAAAAGAAGAGGCGCTCAGTAGTTGCCACGAGTGGTCGCAAATCCCAGGGAATTCGAGGCGATGCAGTCGTTATATAGCTGGTGGTGGCGCTATTCAAGACGATAAAGATGACGCCATTTTCCAGTGCAGTTATCACGGAGCAGCCTGCTTGCCACAGTCAGAACTGTCAATCGTGTGATCGTTGTCTTGATGGCTATAACTGTGAAAAGAAGAGGCGCTCAGTAGTTGCCATGCGTGGTCGCAAATCCTAGGGAAGCCGACACGATGCAGTCGTTATATAGCTGGTGGTGGCGCTATTCACGAAGATAAAGATGACGCCATTTTCCAGTGCAGTTATCACGGAGCAGCAAGCTTGCCACAATAAGAACTGTCAATCGTGTTGTCGTTGTCCTGATGGCTATAACAGCGAAAAGAAGAGGCGCTCACTAGTTGCCACGCGTGGTCGCAAATCCCAGGGAATCCGAGGCGATGCATCGTTATATAAATGGTGGTGACGTTATTCACGACGATAAATATGACGTCATTTGCAATGCAGTTATCACGGAGCACCTAGTTTGCCACAATCAGAACCGTCAATCGTGTTGTCGTTGTCTTGATGGCTATAACAGTGAAAAGAGGCGCTCAGTAGTTGCCACGCGTGGTCGCAAGTCCCAGGGAAGCAGAGGCGATGCAGTCGTTATATAAATGTTGGTGGCGCTATTCACGACGATAAAGATGACGTCATTTCCAGTACAGTTATCACGGAGCAGCCAGCTTGTCACAATTAGAACGGTCAAACGTGTGGTTGTTGTCTTGATGGCTATAACAGTGAGAAGAAGAGGCGCTCAGTATTTGCCACGCGTTGTCGCAAATTCCAGGAAAGCCGAGGCGATGCAGTCGTTATATAGCTGGTGGTGGCGCATCTCACGACGATAAGGATGACGTGATTTTCCAGTGCAGTTATCACGGAGCAGCCAGCTTGCCACAATCAGAACTGTCAATCATGTTGTCGTTGTCTTGATGGCTATAAGAGTGAAAAGAAGGGGCGCTCAATAGTTACCACGCGTGGTCGCAAATCCCAGTGAAGCCGAGGCGATGCAGCCGTTATATAAATGTTTGTGGCGCTATTCACGACAAAAAAGATGACGTCATTTCCCGTACAGTTATCACGGAGCAGCCAGCTTGTCACAATTAGAACGGTCAATCGTGTGGTTGTTGTCTTGATGGCTATAACAGTGAAAAGCAGAGGCGCTCAGTAGTTGCCACGCGTGGTCGCAAATCCCTGGAAAGCCGAGGCGATGCAGTCGTTATATAGCTGGTGGTGGCGCATTTCACGACGATAAAGATGACGTGATTTTCCAGTGCAGTTATCACAGAGCAGCCAGCTTGCACAATAAGTACTGTTAATGGTGTGGTCGTTGTCTTGATGGCTATAACAGTGAAAAGAAGAGGCGCTCAGTAGTTGCCACGCGTGGTCGCAAGTACCAGGGAAACCGAGGCGATGCAGTCGTTATATAGCTGGTGGTGGCGCTATTCACAACGATAAAGATGACGTCATTTTCCAGCGCAGTTATCACGGAGCAGCAAGCTTGCCACAATCAGAACTCTAATTCGTGTTGTCGCTGCCTTGACGGCTATAACAGTGAAAAGAAGAGGCGCTCAATAGTTGCCACGCGTGGTCGCAAATCTCAGGGAATCCGAGGCGATGCAGTCGTTATATAGCTGGTGGTGGCGCTATTCACGGCGATAAAGATGCGTCATTTTCCTGTGAAGTTATCACGGAGCAGCCAGCTTGCCACAATCAGAACTGTCAATCGTGTTGTCGTTGTCTTGATGGCTATAACAGTGAAAAGAAGAGGCGCTCAATAATTGAGACGCGTGGTCGCAAATCCCAGTGAAGCCGAGACGCTGCAGTCGTTACATAGCTGGTGGTGGCGCTATTCACGACGATAAATATGACCTCATTTCTACTGCAGTTATCACGGAGCAGCCAGCTTGTCTCAATCAGAACGCTCAATCGTGTGGTCGTTGTCTTGATGACTACAACAGTGAAAAGAAGAGGCGCTCAGTAGTTGCCACGAGTGGTCGCAAATCCCAGGGAATTCGAGGCGATGCAGTCGTTATATAGCTGGTGGTGGCGCTATTCACGACGATAAAGATGACGCCATTTTCCAGTGCAGTTATCACGGAGCAGCCAGCTTGCCACAGTCAGAACTGTCAATCGTGTGATCGTTGTCTTGATGGCTATAACTGTGAAAAGAAGAGGCGCTCAGTAGTTGCCATGCGTGGTCGCAAATCCTAGGGAAGCCGACACGATGCAGTCGTTATATAGCTGGTGGTGGCGCTATTCACGACGATAAAGATGACGCCATTTTCCAGTGCAGTTATCACGGAGCAGCAAGCTTGCCACAATAAGAACTGTCAATCGTGTTGTCGTTGTCCTGATGGCTATAACAGCGAAAAGAAGAGGCGCTCACTAGTTGCCTCGCGTGGTCGCATATCCCAGGGAATCCGAGGCGATGCAGTCGTTATATAAATGGTGGTGACGTTATTCACGACGATAAATATGACGTCATTTGCAATGCAGTTATCACGGAGCACCTAGCTTGCCACAATCAGAACCGTCAATCGTGTTGTCGTTGTCTTGATGCTATAACAGTGAAAAGAGGCGCTCAGTAGTTGCCACGCGTGGTCGCAAGTCCCAGGGAAGCAGAGGCGATGCAGTCGTTATATAAATGTACGTGGCGCTATTCACGACGATAAAGATGACGTCATTTCCAGTACAGTTATCACGGAGCAGCCAGCTTGTCACAATTAGAACGGTCAAACGTGTGGTTGTTGTCTTGATGGCTATAACAGTGAGAAGAGGCGCTCAGTATTTGCCACGCGTTGTCGCAAATTCCAGGAAAGCCGAGGCGATGCAGTCGTTATATAGCTGGTGGTGGCGCATCTCACGACGATAAGGATGACGTGATTTTCCAGTGCAGTTATCACGGAGCAGCCAGCTTGCCACAATCAGAACTGTCAATCGTGTTGTCGTTGTCTTGATGGCTATAAGAGTGAAAAGAAGGGGCGCTCAATAGTTACCACGCGTGGTCGCAAATCTCAGTGAAGCCGAGGCGATGCAGCCGTTACATAGCTGGTGGTGGCGCTATTGATGACGATAAAGATAACGTCATTTTCCTGTGAAGTTATCACGGAGCAGCCAGTTTGCCACAATCAGAACTGTCAATCGTGTTGTTGTCTTGATGGCTATAACAGTGAAAAAAAAAGAGGCGCTCACTAGTTGCCACGCGTAGTCGCAAATCCCAGGGAAGCCGAGACGATGCAGTTGTTATATAGCTGGTGGTGGCGGTATTCACGACGATAAAGATGACGTCAATTTCCAGTGCAGTTACCACGGAGCAGCCAGCTTGCCACAATCAGAACTGTCAATCGTGTGATTGTTGTCTTGATGGCTATAACAGTGAAAAGAAGAGGCGCTCGGTAGTTGCCACGCGTGGTCGCAAATCCAAGGGAAGCCGAGAAGAAGCAGTCGTTATATAGTTGGTGGTGGCACTATTCACGGCGATAAGGATGACGTCGTTTTCCAGTGTAGTTATCACGGAGCAGCCAGGTTGCCACAATCAGAACTGTCAATCGTGTGGTAGTTGTTTTGATAGCTCTCACAGTGATAAGAAGAGGCGCTCTGTAGTTGCCACGCGTGGTCGCAAATCCCAGGGAGCCGAGACGATGCAGTCGTTATATATCTGGTGGTGGCGCTATTCATGACCATAAAGATGACGTCATTTTCCAGCGCAGTTATCACGGAGCAGCCAGCTTGTCACAATTAGAATGGTCAAACGTGTGGTTGTTGTCTTGATGGCTATAACAGTGGGAAGAAGAGGCGCTCAGTATTTGCCACGCGTTGTCGCAAATTCCAGGAAAGCCGAGGCGATGCAGTCGTTATATAGCTGGTGGAGGCGCATCTCACGACGATAAGGATGACGTGATTTTCCAGTGCAGTTATCACGGAGCAGCCAGCTTGCCACAATCAGAACTGTCAATCGTGTTGTCGTTGTCTTGACGGCTATAACAGTGAAAAGAAGAGGCGCTCAATAGTTACCACGCGTGGTCGCAAATCCCAGTGAAGCCGAGGCGATGCAGCCGTTACATAGCTGCTGGTGGCGCTATTCATGACGATAAAGATAACGTCATTTTCTTGTGAAGTTATCACGGAGCAGCCAGTTTGCCACAATCAGAACTGTCAATCGTGTTGTTGTCTTGAAGGCTAAAACAGTGAAAAGAAGAGGCGCTCACTAGTTGCCACGCGTAGTCGCAAATCCCAGGGAAGCCGAGACGATGCAGTCGTTATATAGCTGGTGGTGGCGCTATTCACGACGATAAAGATGACGTCAATTTCCAGTGCAGTTACCACGGAGCAGCCAGCTTGCCACAATCAGAACTGTCAATCGTGTGATTGTTGTCTTGATGGCTATAACAGTGAAAAGAAGAGGCGCTCGGTAGTTGCCACGCGTGGTCGCAAATCCAAGGGAAGCCGAGAAGAAGCAGTCGTTATATAGCTGGTGGTGGCGCTATTCACGGCGATAAAGATGACGTCGTTTTCCAGTGCAGTTATCACGGAGCAGCCAGGTTGCCACAATCAGAACTGTCAATCGTGTGGTAGTTGTTTTGATAGCTCTCACAGTGATAAGAAGAGGCGCTCAGTAGTTGCCACGCGTGGTCGCAAATCCCAGGGAGCCGAGACGATGCAGTCGTTATATATCTGGTGGTGGCGCTATTCATGACGATAAAGATGACGTCATTTTCCAGCGCAGTTATCACGGAGCAGCAAGCTTGCCACAATCAGAACTCTCATTCGTGTTGTCGCTGCCTTGACGGCTATAACAGTGAAAAGAAGAGGCGCTCAGTAGTTGCCACGCGTGGTCGCAAATCTCAGGGAATCCAAGGCGATGCAGTCGTTATATAGCTGGTGGTGGCGCTATTCACGGCGATAAAGATGCGTCATTTTCCTGTGAAGTTATCACGGAGCAGCCTGCTTGCCACAATCAGAACTGTCAATCGTGTTGTCGTTGTCTTGATGGCTATAACAGTGAAAAGAAGAGGCGCTCAATAGTTGAGACGCGTGGTCGCAAATCCCAGTGAAGCCGAGACGCTGCAGTCGTTACATAGCTGGTGGTGGCGCTATTCACGACGATAAATATGACGTCATTTCTACTGCAGTTATCACGGAGCAGCCAGCTTGTCTCAATCAGAACGCTCAATCGTGTGGTCGTTGTCTTGATGACTACAACAGTGAAAAGAAGAGGCGCTCAGTAGTTGCCACGAGTGGTCGCAAATCCCAGGGAATTCGAAGCGATGCAGTCGTTATATAGCTGGTGGTGGCGCTATTCACGACGTTAAAGATGACGCCATTTTCCAGTGCAGTTATCACGGAGCAGCCAGCTTGCCACAGTCAGAACTGTCAATCGTGTGATCGTTGTCTTGATGGCTATAACTGTGAAAAGAAGAGGCGCTCAGTAGTTGCCATGCGTGGTCGCAAATCCTAGGGAAGCCGACACGATGCAGTCGTTATATAGCTGGTGGTGGCGCTATTCACGACGATAAAGATGACGTCATTTGCAATGCAGTTGTCACGGAGCACCTTGCTTGCCACAATCAGAACCGTCAATCGTGTTGTCGTTGTCTTGATGGCTATAACAGTGAAAAGAGGCGCTCAGTAGTTGCCACGCGTGGTCGCAAGTCCCAGGGAAGCAGAGGCGATGCAGTCGTTATATAAATGGTGGTGACGTTATTCACGACAATAAATATGACGTCATTTGCAATGCAGTTGTCACGGAGCACCTTGCTTGCCACAATCAGAACCGTCAATCGTGTTGTCGTTGTCTTGATGGCTATAACAGTGAAAAGAGGCGCTCAGTAGTTGCCACGCGTGGTCGCAAGTCCCAGGGAAGCAGAGGCGATGCAGTCGTTATATAAATGTTGGTGGCGCTATTCACGACGATAAAGATGACGTCATTTCCAGTACAGTTTTCACGGAGCAGCCAGCTTGTCACAATTAGAACGGTCAAACGTGTGGTTGTTGTCTTGATGGCTATAACAGTGAGAAGAAGAGGCGCTCAGTATTTGCCACGCGTTGTCGCAAATTCCAGGAAAGCCGAGGCGATGCAGTCGTTATATAGCTGGTGGTGGCGCATCTCACGACGATAAGGATGACGTGATTTTCCAGTGCAGTTATCACGGAGCAGCCAGCTTGCCACAATCAGAACTGTCAATCGTGTTGTCGTTGTCTTGATGGCTATAAGAGTGAAAAGAAGGGGCGCTCAATAGTTACCACGCGTGGTCGCAAATCCCAGTGAAGCCGAGGCGATGCAGCCGTTACATAGCTGATGGTGGCGCTATTGATGACGATAAAGATAACGTCATTTTCGTGTGAAGTTATCACGGAGCAGCCAGTTTGCCACAATCAGAACTGTCAATCGTGTTGTTGTCTTGATGGCTATAACAGTGAAGAAAAGAGGCGCTCACTAGTTGCCACGCGTAGTCGCAAATCCCAGGGAAGCCGAGACGATGCAGTTGTTATATAGCTGGTGGTGGCGCTATTCACGACGATAAAGATGACGTCAATTTCCAGTGCAGTTACCACGGAGCAGCCAGCTTGCCACAATCAGAACTGTCAATCGTGTGAGTGTTGTCTTGATGGCTATAACAGTGAAAAGAAGAGGCGCTCGGTAGTTGCCACGCGTGGTCGCAAATCCAAGGGAAGCCGAGAAGACGCAGTCGTTATATAGTTGGTGGTGGCACTATTCACGGCGATAAGGATGACGTCGTTTTCCAGTGCAGTTATCACGGAGCAGCCAGGTTGCCACAATCAGAACTGTCAATCGTGTGGTAGTTGTTTTGATAGCTCTCACAGTGATAAGAAGAGGCGCTCAGTAGTTGCCACGCGTGGTCGCAAATCCCAGGGAGCCGAGACGATGCAGTCATTATATATCTGGTGGTGGCGCTATTCACGACGATAAAGATGACGTCATTTCCAGTGCAGTTACCACGGAACAGCCAGCTTGCCACAATCAGAACTCTCATTCGTGTTGTCGCTGCCTTGACGGCTATAACAGTGAAAAGAAGAGGCGCTCAGTAGTTGCCACGCGTGGTCGCAAATCTCAGGGAATCCGAGGCGATGCAGTCGTTATATAGCTGGTGGTGGCGCTATTCACGGCGATAAAGATGCGTCATTTTTCTGTGAAGTTATCACGGAGCAGCCTGCTTGCCACAATCAGAACCGTCAACCGTGTTGTCGTTGTCTTGATGGCTATAACAGTGAAAAAAGGCGCTCAGTAGTTGCCACGCGTGGTCGCAAATCCCAGGGACCCGAGACGATGCAGTCATTATATATCTGGTGGTGGCGCTATTCACGACGATAAAGATGACGTCATTTCCAGTGCAGTTACCACGGAACAGCCAGCTTGCCACAATCAGAACTCTCATTCGTGTTGTCGCTGCCTTGACGGCTATAACAGTGAAAAGAAGAGGCGCTCAGTAGTTGCCACGCGTGGTCGCAAATCTCAGGGAATCCGAGGCGATGCAGTCGTTATATAGCTGGTGGTGGCGCTATTCACGGCGATAAAGATGCGTCATTTTTCTGTGAAGTTATCACGGAGCAGCCTGCTTGCCACAATCAGAACCGTCAACCGTGTTGTCGTTGTCTTGATGGCTATAACAGTGAAAAAAGGCGCTCAGTAGTTGCCACGCGTGGTCGCAAGTCCCAGGGAAGCAGAGGCGATGCAGTCGTTATATAAATGTTGGTGGCGCTATTCACGACGATAAAGATGACGTCATTTCCAGTACAGTTATCACGGAGCAGCCAGCTTGTCACAATTAGAACGGTCAAACGTGTGGTTGTTGTCTTGATGGCTATAACAGTGAGAAGAAGAGGCGCTCAGTACTTGCCACGCGTTGTCGCAAATTCCAGGAAAGCCGAGGCGATGCAGTCGTTATATAGCTGGTGGTGGCGCATCTCACGACGATAAGGATGACGTGATTTTCCAGTGCAGTTATCACGGAGCAGCCAGCTTGCCACAATCAGAACTGTCAATCGTGTTGTCGTTGTCTTGATGGCTATAAGAGTGAAAAGAAGGGGCGCTCAATAGTTACCACGCGTGGTCGCAAATCTCAGTGAAGCCGAGGCGATGCAGCCGTTACATAGCTGGTGGTGGCGCTATTGATGACGATAAAGATAACGTCATTTTCCTGTGAAGTTATCACGGAGCAGCCAGTTTGCCAAAATCAGCACTGTCAATCGTGTTGTTGTCTTGATGGTTATAACAGTGAAAAAAAGAGGCGCTCACTAGTTGCCACGCGTAGTCGCAAATCCCAGGGAAGCCGAGACGATGCAGTTGTTATATAGCTGGTGGTGGCGCTATTCACGACGATAAAGATGACGTCAATTTCCAGTGCAGTTACCACGGAGCAGCCAGCTTGCCACAATCAGAACTGTCAATCGGGTGATTGTTGTCTTGATGGCTATAACAGTGAAAAGAAGAGGCGCTCGGTAGTTCCCACGCGTGGTCGCAAATCCAAGGGAAGCCGAGAAGAAGCAGTCGTTATATTTGGTGGTGGCACTATTCACGGCGATAAGGATGACGTCGTTTTCCAGTGCAGTTATCACGGAGCAGCCAGGTTGCCACAATCAGAACTGTCAATCGTGTGGTAGTTGTTTTGATAGCTCTCACAGTGATAAGAAGAGGCGCTCAGTAGTTGCCACGCGTGGTCGCAAATCCCAGGAGCCGAGACGATGCAGTCGTTATATATCTGGTGGTGGCGCTATTCATGACGATAAAGATGACGTCATTTTCCAGCGCAGTTATCACGGATCAGCCAGCTTGTCACAATTAGAATGGTCAAACGTGTGGTTGTTGTCTTGATGGCTATAACAGTGAGAAGAAGAGGCGCTCAGTATTTGCCACGCGTTGTCGCAAATTCCAGGAAAGCCGAGGCGATGCAGTCGTTATATAGCTGGTGGTGGCGCATCTCACGACGATAAGGATGACGTGATTTTCTAGTGCAGTTATCACGGAGCAGCCAGCTTGCCACAATCAGAACTGTCAATCGTGTTGTCGTTGTCTTGATGGCTATAACAGTGAAAAGAAGAGGCGCTCAATAGTTACCACGCGTGGTCGCAAATCCCAGTGAAGCCGAGGCGATGCAGCCGTTACATAGCTGGTGGTGGCGCTATTCATGACGATAAAGATAACGTCATTTTCCTGTGAAGTTATCACGGAGCACCCAGTTTGCCACAATCAGAACTGTCAATCGTGTTGTTGTCTTGAAGGCTATAACAGTGAAAAGAAGAGGCGCTCACTAGTTGCCACGCGTAGTCGCAAATCCCAGGGAAGCCGAGACGATGCAGTCGTTATATAGCTGGTGGTGGCGCTATTCACGACGATAAAGATGACGTCAATTTCCAGTGCAGTTACCACGGAGCAGCCAGCTTGCCACAATCAGAACTGTCAATGGTGTGATTGTTGTCTTGATGGCTATAACAGTGAAAAGAAGAGGCGCTCGGAAGTTGCCACGCGTGGTCGCAAATCCAAGGGAAGCCGAGAAGAAGCAGTCGTTATATATCTGGTGGTGGCGCTATTCATGACGATAAAGATGACGTCATTTTCCAGCGCAGTTATCACGGAGCAGCAAGCTTGCCACAATCAGAACTCTCATTCGTGTTGTCGCTGCCTTGACGGCTATAACAGTGAAAAGAAGAGGCGCTCAGTAGTTGCCACGCGTGGTCGCAAATCTCAGGGAATCCAAGGCGATGCAGTCGTTATATAGCTGGTGGTGGCGCTATTCACGGCGATAAAGATGCGTCATTTTCCTGTGAAGTTATCACGGAGCAGCCTGCTTGCCACAATCAGAACTGTCAATCGTGTTGTCGTTGTCTTGATGGCTATAACAGTGAAAAGAAGAGGCGCTCAATAGTTGAGACGCGTGGTCGCAAATCCCAGTGAAGCCGAGACGCTGCAGTCGTTACATAGCTGGTGGTGGCGCTATTCACGACGATAAATATGACGTCATTTCTACTGCAGTTATCACGGAGCAGCCAGCTTGTCTCAATCAGAACGCTCAATCGTGTGGTCGTTGTCTTGATGACTACAACAGTGAAAAGAAGAGGCGCTCAGTAGTTGCCACGAGTGGTCGCAAATCCCAGGGAATTCGAAGCGATGCAGTCGTTATATAGCTGGTGGTGGCGCTATTCACGACGTTAAAGATGACGCCATTTTCCAGTGCAGTTATCACGGAGCAGCCAGCTTGCCACAGTCAGAACTGTCAATCGTGTGATCGTTGTCTTGATGGCTATAACTGTGAAAAGAAGAGGCGCTCAGTAGTTGCCATGCGTGGTCGCAAATCCTAGGGAAGCCGACACGATGCAGTCGTTATATAGCTGGTGGTGGCGCTATTCACGACGATAAAGATGACGTCATTTGCAATGCAGTTGTCACGGAGCACCTTGCTTGCCACAATCAGAACCGTCAATCGTGTTGTCGTTGTCTTGATGGCTATAACAGTGAAAAGAGGCGCTCAGTAGTTGCCACGCGTGGTCGCAAGTCCCAGGGAAGCAGAGGCGATGCAGTCGTTATATAAATGGTGGTGACGTTATTCACGACAATAAATATGACGTCATTTGCAATGCAGTTGTCACGGAGCACCTTGCTTGCCACAATCAGAACCGTCAATCGTGTTGTCGTTGTCTTGATGGCTATAACAGTGAAAAGAGGCGCTCAGTAGTTGCCACGCGTGGTCGCAAGTCCCAGGGAAGCAGAGGCGATGCAGTCGTTATATAAATGTTGGTGGCGCTATTCACGACGATAAAGATGACGTCATTTCCAGTACAGTTTTCACGGAGCAGCCAGCTTGTCACAATTAGAACGGTCAAACGTGTGGTTGTTGTCTTGATGGCTATAACAGTGAGAAGAAGAGGCGCTCAGTATTTGCCACGCGTTGTCGCAAATTCCAGGAAAGCCGAGGCGATGCAGTCGTTATATAGCTGGTGGTGGCGCATCTCACGACGATAAGGATGACGTGATTTTCCAGTGCAGTTATCACGGAGCAGCCAGCTTGCCACAATCAGAACTGTCAATCGTGTTGTCGTTGTCTTGATGGCTATAAGAGTGAAAAGAAGGGGCGCTCAATAGTTACCACGCGTGGTCGCAAATCCCAGTGAAGCCGAGGCGATGCAGCCGTTACATAGCTGATGGTGGCGCTATTGATGACGATAAAGATAACGTCATTTTCGTGTGAAGTTATCACGGAGCAGCCAGTTTGCCACAATCAGAACTGTCAATCGTGTTGTTGTCTTGATGGCTATAACAGTGAAGAAAAGAGGCGCTCACTAGTTGCCACGCGTAGTCGCAAATCCCAGGGAAGCCGAGACGATGCAGTTGTTATATAGCTGGTGGTGGCGCTATTCACGACGATAAAGATGACGTCAATTTCCAGTGCAGTTACCACGGAGCAGCCAGCTTGCCACAATCAGAACTGTCAATCGTGTGAGTGTTGTCTTGATGGCTATAACAGTGAAAAGAAGAGGCGCTCGGTAGTTGCCACGCGTGGTCGCAAATCCAAGGGAAGCCGAGAAGACGCAGTCGTTATATAGTTGGTGGTGGCACTATTCACGGCGATAAGGATGACGTCGTTTTCCAGTGCAGTTATCACGGAGCAGCCAGGTTGCCACAATCAGAACTGTCAATCGTGTGGTAGTTGTTTTGATAGCTCTCACAGTGATAAGAAGAGGCGCTCAGTAGTTGCCACGCGTGGTCGCAAATCCCAGGGAGCCGAGACGATGCAGTCATTATATATCTGGTGGTGGCGCTATTCACGACGATAAAGATGACGTCATTTCCAGTGCAGTTACCACGGAACAGCCAGCTTGCCACAATCAGAACTCTCATTCGTGTTGTCGCTGCCTTGACGGCTATAACAGTGAAAAGAAGAGGCGCTCAGTAGTTGCCACGCGTGGTCGCAAATCTCAGGGAATCCGAGGCGATGCAGTCGTTATATAGCTGGTGGTGGCGCTATTCACGGCGATAAAGATGCGTCATTTTTCTGTGAAGTTATCACGGAGCAGCCTGCTTGCCACAATCAGAACCGTCAACCGTGTTGTCGTTGTCTTGATGGCTATAACAGTGAAAAAAGGCGCTCAGTAGTTGCCACGCGTGGTCGCAAATCCCAGGGACCCGAGACGATGCAGTCATTATATATCTGGTGGTGGCGCTATTCACGACGATAAAGATGACGTCATTTCCAGTGCAGTTACCACGGAACAGCCAGCTTGCCACAATCAGAACTCTCATTCGTGTTGTCGCTGCCTTGACGGCTATAACAGTGAAAAGAAGAGGCGCTCAGTAGTTGCCACGCGTGGTCGCAAATCTCAGGGAATCCGAGGCGATGCAGTCGTTATATAGCTGGTGGTGGCGCTATTCACGGCGATAAAGATGCGTCATTTTTCTGTGAAGTTATCACGGAGCAGCCTGCTTGCCACAATCAGAACCGTCAACCGTGTTGTCGTTGTCTTGATGGCTATAACAGTGAAAAAAGGCGCTCAGTAGTTGCCACGCGTGGTCGCAAGTCCCAGGGAAGCAGAGGCGATGCAGTCGTTATATAAATGTTGGTGGCGCTATTCACGACGATAAAGATGACGTCATTTCCAGTACAGTTATCACGGAGCAGCCAGCTTGTCACAATTAGAACGGTCAAACGTGTGGTTGTTGTCTTGATGGCTATAACAGTGAGAAGAAGAGGCGCTCAGTACTTGCCACGCGTTGTCGCAAATTCCAGGAAAGCCGAGGCGATGCAGTCGTTATATAGCTGGTGGTGGCGCATCTCACGACGATAAGGATGACGTGATTTTCCAGTGCAGTTATCACGGAGCAGCCAGCTTGCCACAATCAGAACTGTCAATCGTGTTGTCGTTGTCTTGATGGCTATAAGAGTGAAAAGAAGGGGCGCTCAATAGTTACCACGCGTGGTCGCAAATCTCAGTGAAGCCGAGGCGATGCAGCCGTTACATAGCTGGTGGTGGCGCTATTGATGACGATAAAGATAACGTCATTTTCCTGTGAAGTTATCACGGAGCAGCCAGTTTGCCAAAATCAGCACTGTCAATCGTGTTGTTGTCTTGATGGTTATAACAGTGAAAAAAAGAGGCGCTCACTAGTTGCCACGCGTAGTCGCAAATCCCAGGGAAGCCGAGACGATGCAGTTGTTATATAGCTGGTGGTGGCGCTATTCACGACGATAAAGATGACGTCAATTTCCAGTGCAGTTACCACGGAGCAGCCAGCTTGCCACAATCAGAACTGTCAATCGGGTGATTGTTGTCTTGATGGCTATAACAGTGAAAAGAAGAGGCGCTCGGTAGTTCCCACGCGTGGTCGCAAATCCAAGGGAAGCCGAGAAGAAGCAGTCGTTATATTTGGTGGTGGCACTATTCACGGCGATAAGGATGACGTCGTTTTCCAGTGCAGTTATCACGGAGCAGCCAGGTTGCCACAATCAGAACTGTCAATCGTGTGGTAGTTGTTTTGATAGCTCTCACAGTGATAAGAAGAGGCGCTCAGTAGTTGCCACGCGTGGTCGCAAATCCCAGGAGCCGAGACGATGCAGTCGTTATATATCTGGTGGTGGCGCTATTCATGACGATAAAGATGACGTCATTTTCCAGCGCAGTTATCACGGATCAGCCAGCTTGTCACAATTAGAATGGTCAAACGTGTGGTTGTTGTCTTGATGGCTATAACAGTGAGAAGAAGAGGCGCTCAGTATTTGCCACGCGTTGTCGCAAATTCCAGGAAAGCCGAGGCGATGCAGTCGTTATATAGCTGGTGGTGGCGCATCTCACGACGATAAGGATGACGTGATTTTCTAGTGCAGTTATCACGGAGCAGCCAGCTTGCCACAATCAGAACTGTCAATCGTGTTGTCGTTGTCTTGATGGCTATAACAGTGAAAAGAAGAGGCGCTCAATAGTTACCACGCGTGGTCGCAAATCCCAGTGAAGCCGAGGCGATGCAGCCGTTACATAGCTGGTGGTGGCGCTATTCATGACGATAAAGATAACGTCATTTTCCTGTGAAGTTATCACGGAGCACCCAGTTTGCCACAATCAGAACTGTCAATCGTGTTGTTGTCTTGAAGGCTATAACAGTGAAAAGAAGAGGCGCTCACTAGTTGCCACGCGTAGTCGCAAATCCCAGGGAAGCCGAGACGATGCAGTCGTTATATAGCTGGTGGTGGCGCTATTCACGACGATAAAGATGACGTCAATTTCCAGTGCAGTTACCACGGAGCAGCCAGCTTGCCACAATCAGAACTGTCAATGGTGTGATTGTTGTCTTGATGGCTATAACAGTGAAAAGAAGAGGCGCTCGGAAGTTGCCACGCGTGGTCGCAAATCCAAGGGAAGCCGAGAAGAAGCAGTCGTTATATAGCTGGAGGTGGCGCTATTCACGGCGATAAAGATGACGTCGTTTTCCAGTGCAGTTATCACGGAGCAGCCAGCTTGCCACAATCAGAACTGTCAATCGTGTTGTCGTTGTCTTGATGGCTATAACAGTGAAAAGAAGAGGCGCTCAATAGTTGAGACGCGTGGTCGCAAATCCCAGTGAAGCCGAGACGCTGCAGTCGTTACATAGCTGGTGGTGGCGCTATTCACGACGATAAATATGACGTCATTTCTACTGCAGTTATCACGGAGCAGCCAGCTTGTCTCAATCAGAACGCTCAATCGTGTGGTTGTTGTCTTGATGACTACAACAGTGAAAAGAAGAGGCGCTCAGTAGTTGCCACGAGTGGTCGCAAATCCCAGGGAATTCGAAGCGATGCAGTCGTTATATAGCTGGTGGTGGCGCTATTCACGACGATAAAGATGACGCCATTTTCCAGTGCAGTTATCACGGAGCAGCCAGCTTGCCACAGTCAGAACTGTCAATCGTGTGATCGTTGTCTTGATGGCTATAACAGTGAAAAGAAGAGGCGCTCAGTAGTTGCCACGCGTGGTCGGAAGTCCAAGGGAAGCAGAGGCGATGCAGTCGTTATATAAATGTTGGTGGCGCTATTCACGACGAGAAAGATGACGTCGTTACCAGTGCAGATATCACGGAGCAGCCACGCTGCCACAATCAGAACTGTCAATCGTGTTGTCGTTGTCTTGATGGCTATAACAGTGAAAAGGAGAGGCGCTCAATAGTTGCCACGCGTGGTCGCAAATCCCAGGGAAGCCGAGACGATGCAGTCGTTATACAGCTGGTGGTGGCGCTATTCACGACGATAAAGATGACGTCATTTTCCAGTGCAGTTACCACAGAGCAGCCAGCTTGCCACAATCAGAACTGTCAAACGTGTGATCGTTGTCTTGATTACTATAACAGTGAAATGAAGAGGCGCTCGGTAGTTGCCACGCGTGGTCGCAAATCCCAGGGAAGCCGAGACGAAGCAGTCATTATATAGCTGGTGGTGGCGCTATTCACGGCGATAAAGTTGATGTCGTTTTTCAGTGCAGTTATCACGGAGCAGCCAGGTTTCCACAATCAGAACCGTCAATCGTGTTGTCGTTGTCTTGATGGCTATAACAGTGAAAAGAGGCGCTCAGTAGTTGCCACGCGTGGTCTCAAGTCCCAGGGAAGCAGAGGCGATGCAGTCGTTATATAAATGTTGGTGGCGCTATTCACGACGATAAAGATGACGTCATTTCCAGTTTAGTTATCACGGAGCAGCCAGCTTGTCACAATTAGAACGGTCAAACGTGTGGTTGTTGTCTTGATGGCTATAACAGTGAGAAGAAGAGGCGCTCAGTATTTGCCACGGGTTGTCGCAAATTCCAGGAAAGCCGAGGCGATGCAGTCGTTATATAGCTGGTGGTGGCGCATCTCACGACGATAAGTATGACGTGATTTTCCAGTGCAGTTATCACGGAGCAGCCAGCTTGCCACAATCAGAACTGTCAATCGTGTTGTCGTTGTCTTGATGGCTATAAGAGTGAAAAGAAGGGGCGCTCAATAGTTACCACGCGTGGTCGCAAATCCCAGTGAAGCCGAGGCGATGCAGCCGTTACATAGCTGGTGGTGGCGCTATTGATGACGATAAACATGACGCCATTTTCCAGTGCAGTTATCACGGAGCAGCCAGGTTGCCACAATCAGAACTGTCAATCGTGTTGTCGTTGTTTTGATGGTTATAACAGTGAAAACAAGAGGCGCTCAGTAGTTGCCACACGTGGTGGCAAGTCCGAGGAAAGCCGAGACGATGCAATCGTTATATAGCTGGTGGTGGTGCTATTCACGACGATAAAGATAATGCCACTTTCCAGAGCAGTTATCATGGAGCAGCCAGCTTGCCACAATAAGAACTGTCAATCGTGTTGTCCTTGTCCTTATGGCTATAACAGTAAAAAGAAGAGGCGCTCAGTAATTGCCATGCGTGGTCGCAAATCCCAGGGAAGCAGAGGCGATGCAGTCGGTATATAGCTGGTGGTGGCGCTATTCACGACTATAAAGATGACGTCATTTCCAGTACAGTTATCACAGAGCAGCCAGCTTGCCACAATCAGAACTGTGAATCGTGTGGTCGTTGTCTTGATCGCTATAACAGTGAAAAGATGAGGCGCTCAGTAGTTGCCACGCGTGGTCGCAAATCCCAGGAAAGCCGAGGCGATGCAGTCGTTATATAGCTGGTGGTGGCGCTATTCACGACGATAAAGATGACGTCGTTTTCCAGTGCACTTATCACGGAACAGCCAGGTTGCCACAATCTGAAATGTGAATCGTGTGGTCGTTGTCTTGATGGCTATAACAGTGAAAAGAACAGGCGCTCAGTAGATGCCACGCGTGGTCGCAAATCCCAGGGAATCCGAGGCGATTCAGTCGTTATATAGCTGGTGGTGGCGCTATTCACGACGATAAAGATGACTTCAATTTCCAGTGCAGTTACCACGGAGCAGCCAGCTTGCCACAATCAGAACTGTCAATCGTGTTGTCGTTGTCTTGATGGCTATAACAGAGAAAAGAAGAGGCGCTCAGTAGTTGCCACGCGTGGTCACAAATCCCAGGGAAGCAGAGACGATGCAGTCGTTATATATGTGCTGGTGGCGCTATTCATGAAGATAAAGATGACGTCATTTTCCAGCGCAGTTATCACGGAGCAGCCAGCTTGCCACAATCAGAACTCTCATTCGTGTTGTCGTTGTGTTGACGGCTATAACACTGAAAAGAAGAGGCGCTCAGTAGTTGCCACGCGTGGTCGGAAGTCCCAGGGAAGCAGAGGCGATGCAGTAGTTATATAGCTGTTGGTTGCGCTATTAACGGCGATAAAGATGACGTCGTTTTCCAGTGCAGTTATCGCGGAGCAGCCAGCTTGCCACAATCAGAACTGTCAATCGTGTGGTCGTTGTCTTGATGGCTATAACAGTGAAAAGAAGAGTCGCTCAGTAGTTGCCACGCGTGGTCGCAAATCCCAGGGAATCCGAGGCGATGCAGTCGTTATATAGCTGGTGGTGGCGCTATTCACGACGATAAAGATGACGTCATTTCCAGTGCAGTTACCACGGAGCAGCCAGCTTGCCACAATCAGAACTGTCAATCGTGTGATCGTTGTCTTGGTGGCTATAACAGTGAAAAGAAGAGGCGCTCAGTAGTTGCCACGCGTGGTCGCAAATACCAGGGAAGCCGAGACGATGCAGTCGTTATATAGCTGGTGGTGGCGCTATTCTGGGAGGTAAAGATGACGTTGTTTTAAAGTGCAGTTATCACGGAGCAGCCAGGTTGCCACAATCAGAACTGTCAATCGTGTGGTCGTTGCCTTGATAGCTCTAACAGTGAGAAGAGGCGCTCAGTAGTTGATACGCGTTTTCGCAAGTCCAAGGGAAGCCGAGGCGATGCAGTCGTTATATAAATGGTGGTGGCGCTATACACGACGATAAAGATGACGTCATTTCCAGTGCATTTATTACGGAGCAGCCAGGTTGCCAACAATCAGAACTGTCTATCATGTTGTCGTTGTTTTGATGGCTATAACAGTGAAAAGAACAGGCGCTCACTAGTTGCCACGCGTGGTCGCAAATCCCACGGAATCCGAGGCGATGCAGTCGTTATATAGCTGGTTGTGGCGCTCTTCACGGCGATAAAGATGACGTCGTTTTGCAGTGCAGTTATCACGGAGCAGCCCGGATTCCACAATCAGAACTGTCAATAATGTGGTCGTTGTCTTGATGGCTATAACAGTGAAAAGAAGAGGCGCTCAGTAGTTGCCACGCGTGGTCGCATATCCCAGGGAATCCGAAGCGATGCAGTCGTTATATATCTTGTGGTGGCGCTATTCACGACGATAAACATGACGCCATTTTCCAGTGCAGTTATCACGGAGCAGCCAGCTTGCCACAATAAGAACTGTCAATCGTGTTGTCCTTGTCCTTATGGCTATAACAGTAAAAAGAAGAGGCGCTCAGTAATTGCCATGCGTGGTCGCAAATTCCAGGGAAGCTGAGGCGATGCAGTCGGTATGTAGCTGGTGGTGGCGCAATTCACGACTATAAAGATGACGTCATTTTCAGTACAGTTATCACGGAGCAGCCAGCTTGCCACAATCAGAACGGTCAATCGTGTGGTCGTTGTCTTGATGGCTATAACAGTGAAAAGAAGACGCGCTCAGTAGTTGCCACGCGTGGTCGCAAATCCCACTAAAGCCGAGGCGATGCAGTCGTTATATAGCTGGTGGTGGCGCTATTCACGACGATAAAGATGACGTCGTTTTTGAGTGCACTTATCACGGAGCAGCCAGGTTGCCACAATCAGAACTGTGAATCGTGTGGTCGTTGTCTTGATGGCTATAACAGTGAAAAGAACAGGCGCTCAGTAGTCGCCACGCGTGGTCGCAAATCCCACGGAATTCGAGGCGATGCAGTCGTTATATAGCTGGTTGTGGCGCTCTTCACGGCGATAAAGATGACTTCGTTTTGCAGTGCAGTTATCACAGAGCAGCCCGGATTCCACAATCAGAACTGTCAATAATGTGGTCGTTGTCTTGATGGCTATAAGAGTGAAAAGAAGAGGCGCTCAGTAGTTGCCACGCGTGGTCGCATATCCCAGGGAATCCGAAGCGATGCAGTCGTTATATATCTTGTGGTGGCGTTATTTACGACGATAAACATGACGCCATTTGCTAGTTCAGTTATCACGGAGCAGCCAGGTTGCCACAATCAGAACTGTCAATTATGTTGTCGTTGTCTTGATGGCTATAACAGTGAAAAGAACAGGCGCTCTCTAGTTGTCACGCGTGGTCGCAAATCCCACGGAATCCGAGGCGATGCAGTCGTTATATAGCCTGTTGTGGCGCTATTCACAGCGATAAAGATGACGTCATTTTCCAGCGCAGTTATCACGGAGCAGCCAGCTTGCCACAATCAGAACTCTCATTCGTGTTGTCGTTGTGTTGACGGCTATAACAGTGAAAAGAAGAGGCGCTCAGTAGTTGCCACGCGTGGTCGGAAGTCCCAGGGAAGCAGAGGCGATGCAGTAGTTATATAGCTGTTGGTTGCGCTATTAACGGCGATAAAGATGACGTCGTTTTCCAGTGCAGTTATCACAGAGCAGCCAGCTTGCCACAATCAGAACTGTCAATCGTGTGGTCGTTGTCTTGATGGCTATAACAGTGAAAAGAAGAGTCGCTCAGTAGTTGCCACGCGTGGTCGCAAATCCCAGGGAAGCCGAGGCGATGCAGTCGTTATATAGCTGGTGGTGGCGCTATTCACAACGATAAAAATGACGTCATTTTCCGGCGCAGTTATCACGGAGCAGCCAGCTTGCCACAATCAGAACTGTCAATCGTGTTGTCGTTGTCTTGATGGCTATACCAGTGAAAAGAAGAGGCGCTCAGTAGTTCCCACGCGTGGTCGCAAGTCCCAGGGAAGCCGAGCCGATGCAGTCGTTATATAAATGGTGGTGGCGCTGTTCACGACGAGAAAGATGACGTCATTTCCAGTGCAGTTATCACGGAGCAGCCAGGTTGCCACAATCAGAACTGTCAATCGTGTTGTCATTGTCTTGATGGCTATTACAGTGAAAAGAACAGGCGCTCACTAGTTGCCACGCGTGGTCGCAAATCCCAGGGAATCCGAGGCGATGCAGTCGTTATATAGCTGGTGGTGGCGCTATTCACGACGATAAAGATGACGTCATTTCCAGTGCAGTTACCACGGAGCAGCCAGCTTGCCACAATCAGAACTGTCAATCGTGTGATCGTTGTCTTGGTGGCTATAACAGTGAAAAGAAGAGGCGCTCAGTAGTTGCCACGCGTGGTCGCAAATACCAGGGAAGCCGAGACGATGCAGTCGTTATATAGCTGGTGGTGGCGCTATTCTGGGAGGTAAAGATGACCTTGGTTTAGAGTGCAGTTATCACGGAGCAGCCAGGTTGCCACAATCAGAACTGTCAATCGTGTGGTCGTTGCCTTGATAGCTCTAACAGTGAGAAGAGGCGCTCAGTAGTTGATACGCGTTTTCGCAAGTCCAAGGGAAGCCGAGGCGATGCAGTCGTTATATAAATGGTGGTGGCGCTATACACGACGATAAAGATGACGTCATTTCCAGTGCAGTTATTACGGAGCAGCCAGGTTGCCACAATCAGAACTGTCAATCATGTTGTCGTTGTCTTGATGGCTATAACAGTGAAAAGAACAGGCGCTCACTAGTTGCCACGCGTGGTCGCAAATCCCACGGAATCCGAGGCGATGCAGTCGTTATATAGCTGGTTGTGGCGCTCTTCACGGCGATAAAGATGACGTCGTTTTGCAGTGCAGTTATCACGGAGCAGCCCGGATTCCACAATCAGAACTGTCAATAATGTGGTCGTTGTCTTGATGGCTATAACAGTGAAAAGAAGAGGCGCTCAGTAGTTGCCACGCGTGGTCGCATATCCCAGGGAATCCGAAGCGATGCAGTCGTTATATATCTTGTGGTGGCGCTATTCACGACGATAAACATGACGCCATTTTCCAGTGCAGTTATCACGGAGCAGCCAACTTGCCACAATAAGAACTGTCAATCGTGTTGTCCTTGTCCTTATGGCTATAACAGTAAAAAGAAGAGGCGCTCATTAATTGCCATGCGTGGTCGCAAATTCCAGGGAAGCTGAGGCGATGCAGTCGGTATGTAGCTGGTGGTGGCGCAATTCACGACTATAAAGATGACGTCATTTTCAGTACAGTTATCACGGAGCAGCCAGCTTGCCACAATCAGAACGGTCAATCGTGTGGTCGTTGTCTTGATGGCTATAACAGTGAAAAGAAGACGCGCTCAGTAGTTGCCACGCGTGGTCGCAAATCCCACTAAAGCCGAGGCGATGCAGTCGTTATATAGCTGGTGGTGGCGCTATTCACGACGATAAAGATGACGTCGTTTTTGAGTGCACTTATCACGGAGCAGCCAGGTTGCCACAATCAGAACTGTGAATCGTGTGGTCGTTGTCTTGATGGCTATAAGAGTGAAAAGAAGAGGCGCTCAGTAGTTGCCACGCGTGATCGCATATCCCAGGGAATCCGAAGCGATGCAGTCGTTATATATCTTGTGGTGGCGTTATTTACGACGATAAACATGACGCCATTTGCTAGTTCAGTTATCACGGAGCAGCCAGGTTGCCACAATCAGAACTGTCAATCATTTTGTCGTTGTCTTGATGGCTATAACAGTGAAAAGAACAGGCGCTCTCTAGTTGTCACGCGTGGTCGCAAATCCCACGGAATCCGAGGCGATGCTGTCGTTATATAGCCTGTTGTGGCGCTATTCACAGCGATAAAGATGACGTCGTTTTGCAGTGCAGTTATCACGGAGCAGCCAGCTTGCCACAATCAGAACTGTCAATCGTGTTGTCGTTGTCTTGATGGCTATAACAGAGAAAAGAAGAGGCGCTCAGTAGTTGCCACGCGTGGTCACAAATCCCAGGGAAGCAGAGACGATGCAGTCGTTATATATGTGCTGGTGGCGCTATTCATGAAGATAAAGATGACGTCATTTTCCAGCGCAGTTATCACGGAGCAGCCAGCTTGCCACAATCAGAACTCTCATTCGTGTTGTCGTTGTGTTGACGGCTATAACACTGAAAAGAAGAGGCGCTCAGTAGTTGCCACGCGTGGTCGGAAGTCCCAGGGAAGCAGAGGCGATGCAGTAGTTATATAGCTGTTGGTTGCGCTATTAACGGCGATAAAGATGACGTCGTTTTCCAGTGCAGTTATCGCGGAGCAGCCAGCTTGCCACAATCAGAACTGTCAATCGTGTGGTCGTTGTCTTGATGGCTATAACAGTGAAAAGAAGAGTCGCTCAGTAGTTGCCACGCGTGGTCGCAAATCCCAGGGAAGCCGAGGCGATGCAGTCGTTATATTGCTGGTGGTGGCGCTATTCACAACGATAAAAATGACGTCATTTTCCGGCGCAGTTATCACGGAGCAGCCAGCTTGCCACAATCAGAACTGTCAATCGTGTTGTCGTTGTCTTGATGGCTATACCAGTGAAAAGAAGAGGCGCTCAGTAGTTCCCACGCGTGGTCGCAAGTCGCAGGGAAGCCGAGCCGATGCAGTCGTTATATAAATGGTGGTGGCGCTGTTCACGACGAGAAAGATGACGTCATTTCCAGTGCAGTTATCACGGAGCAGCCAGGTTGCCACAATCAGAACTGTCAATCGTGTTGTCATTGTCTTGATGGCTTTTACAGTGAAAAGAACAGGCGCTCACTAGTTGCCACGCGTGGTCGCAAATCCCAGGGAATCCGAGGCGATGCAGTCGATATATAGCTGTTTGTGGCGCTATTCACGGCGATAAAGATGACGTCGTTTTCCAGTGCAGTTATCACGGAGCAGCCAGGTTTCCACAATCAGAACTGTCAAAAGTGTGGTCGTTGTCTTGATGGCTATAACAGTGAAAAGAAGAGGCGCTCAGTAGTTGCCACGCGTGGTCGCAAATCCCAGGGAATCCGAGGCGATGCAGTCGTTATATAGCTTGTGGTGGCGCTATTCACGACGATAAAGATGAAGCCATTTTCCAGTGCAGTTAACACGGAGCAGCCAGCTTGCCACAATCAGAACGGTCAATCGTGTGGTCGTCGTCTTGATGGCTATAACAGTGAAAAGAACAGGCGCTCAGTACTTGCCAAGCGTGGTCGCAAATCCCAGGAAAGCCAAGGCGATGCAGTCGTTATATACCTGCTGGTGGCGCTATTCACGACAATAAAGATGACGTGATTTTCTAGTGCAGTTATCGCGGAGCAGCCAGCTTGCCACAATCAGAACGGTCAATCGTGTGGTCGTTGTCTTGATGGCTATACCAGTGAACAGAAGAGGCGCTCAGTAGTTCCCACGCGTGGTCGCAAGTCCCAGGGAAGCCGAGCCGATGCAGTCGTTATATAAATGGTGGTGGCGCTGTTCACGACGAGAAAGATGACGTCATTTGCAGTGCAGTTATCACGGAGCAGCCAGGTTGCCACAATCAGAACTGTCAATCGTGTTGTCATTGTCTTGATGGCTATTACAGTGAAAAGAACAGGCGCTCACTAGTTGCCAAGCGTGGTGGCAAATCCCAGGGAATCCGAGGCGATGCAGTCGTTATATAGCTTGTGGTGGCGCTATTCACGGCGATAAAGATGACGTCGTTTTCCAGTGCATTTATCACGGAGCAGCCAGGTTTCCACAATCAGAACTGTCAAAAGTGTGGTCGTTGTCTTGATGGCTATAACAGTGAAAAGAAGAGGCGCTCAGTAGTTGCCACGCGTGGTCGCATATCCCAGGGAATCCGAAGCGATGCAGTCGTTATATATCTTGTGGTGGCGCTATTCACGACGATAAACATGACGCCATTTTCCAGTGCAGTTATCACGGAGCAGCCAGCTTGCCACAATAAGAACTGTCAATCGTGTTGTCCTTGTCCTTATGGCTATAACAGTAAAAAGAAGAGGCGCTCAGTAATTGCCATGCGTGGTCGCAAATTCCAGGGAAGCTGAGGCGATGCAGTCGGTATGTAGCTGGTGGTGGCGCAATTCACGACTATAAAGATGACGTCATTTTCAGTACAGTTATCACGGAGCAGCCAGCTTGCCACAATCAGAACGGTCAATCGTGTGGTCGTTGTCTTGATGGCTATAACAGTGAAAAGAAGACGCGCTCAGTAGTTGCCACGCGTGGTCGCAAATCCCACTAAAGCCGAGGCGATGCAGTCGTTATATAGCTGGTGGTGGCGCTATTCACGACGATAAAGATGACGTCGTTTTTGAGTGCACTTATCACGGAGCAGCCAGGTTGCCACAATCAGAACTGTGAATCGTGTGGTCGTTGTCTTGATGGCTATAACAGTGAAAAGAACAGGCGCTCAGTAGTCGCCACGCGTGGTCGCAAATCCCACGGAATTCGAGGCGATGCAGTCGTTATATAGCTGGTTGTGGCGCTCTTCACGGCGATAAAGATGACTTCGTTTTGCAGTGCAGTTATCACAGAGCAGCCCGGATTCCACAATCAGAACTGTCAATAATGTGGTCGTTGTCTTGATGGCTATAAGAGTGAAAAGAAGAGGCGCTCAGAAGTTGCCACGCGTGGTCGCATATCCCAGGGAATCCGAAGCGATGCAGTCGTTATATATCTTGTGGTGGCGATATTCACGACGATAAAGATGAAGCCATTTTCCAGTGCAGTTATCACGGAGCAGCCAGCTTGCCACAATCAGAACGGTCAATCGTGTGGTCGTCGTCTTGATGGCTATAACAGTGAAAAGAAGAGGCGCTCAGTAGTTGCCAAGCGTGGTCGCAAATCCCAGGAAAGCCAAGGCGATGCAGTCGTTATATACCTGCTGGTGGCGCTATTCACGACAATAAAGATGACGTGATTTTCCAGTGCAGTTATCGCGGAGCAGCCAGCTTGCCACAATCAGAACGGTCAATCGTGTGGTCGTTGTCTTGATGCCTATACCAGTGAACAGAAGAGGCGCTCAGTAGTTCCCACGCGTGGTCGCAAGTCCCAGGGAAGCCGAGCCGATGCAGTCGTTATATAAATGGTGGTGGCGCTGTTCACGACGAGAAAGATGACGTCATTTGCAGTGCAGTTATCACGGAGCAGCCAGGTTGCCACAATCAGAACTGTCAATCGTGTTGTCATTGTCTTGATGGCTATTACAGTGAAAAGAACAGGCGCTCACTAGTTGCCAAGCGTGGTGGCAAATCCCAGGGAATCCGAGGCGATGCAGTCGTTATATAGCTTGTGGTGGCGCTATTCACGGCGATAAAGATGACGTCGTTTTCCAGTGCAGTTATCACGGAGCAGCCAGGTTTCCACAATCAGAACTGTCAAAAGTGTGGTCGTTGTCTTGATGGCTATAACAGTGAAAAGAAGAGGCGCTCAGTAGTTGCCAAGCGTGCTCGCAAATCCCAGGAAAGCCAAGGCGATGCAGTCGTTATATACCTGCTGGTGGCGCTATTCACGACAATAAGGATGACGTCATTTTCCGGCGCAGTTATCACAGAGCAGCCAGCTTGCCACAATCAGAACTGTCAATCGTGTTGTCGTTGTCTTGATGGCTATACCAGTGAAAAGAAGAGGCGCTCAGTAGTTCCCACGCGTGGTCGCAAGTCGCAGGGAAGCCGAGCCGATGCAGTCGTTATATAAATGGTGGTGGCGCTGTTCACGACGAGAAAGATGACGTCATTTCCAGTGCAGTTATCACGGAGCAGCCAGGTTGCCACAATCAGAACTGTCAATCGTGTTGTCATTGTCTTGATGGCTATTACAGTGAAAAGAACAGGCGCTCACTAGTTGCCACGCGTGGTCGCAAATCCCAGGGAATCCGAGGCGATGCAGTCGATATATAGCTGTTTGTGGCGCTATTCACGGCGATAAAGATGACGTCGTTTTCCAGTGCAGTTATCACGGAGCAGCCAGGTTTCCACAATCAGAACTGTCAAAAGTGTGGTCGTTGTCTTGATGGCTATAACAGTGAAAAGAAGAGGCGCTCAGTAGTTGCCACGCGTGGTCGCAAATCCCAGGGAATCCGAGGCGATGCAGTCGTTATATAGCTTGTGGTGGCGCTATTCACGACGATAAAGATGAAGCCATTTTCCAGTGCAGTTATCACGGAGCAGCCAGCTTGCCACAATCAGAACGGTCAATCGTGTGGTCGTCGTCTTGATGGCTATAACAGTGAAAAGAAGAGGCGCTCAGTAGTTGCCAAGCGTGGTCGCAAATCCCAGGAAAGCCAAGGCGATGCAGTCGTTATATACCTGCTGGTGGCGCTATTCACGACAATAAAGATGACGTGATTTTCCAGTGCAGTTATCGCGGAGCAGCCAGCTTGCCACAATCAGAACGGTCAATCGTGTGGTCGTTGTCTTGATGGCTATACCAGTGAACAGAAGAGGCGCTCAGTAGTTCCCACGCGTGGTCGCAAGTCCCAGGGAAGCCGAGCCGATGCAGTCGTTATATAAATGGTGGTGGCGCTGTTCACGACGAGAAAGATGACGTCATTTGCAGTGCAGTTATCACGGAGCAGCCAGGTTGCCACAATCAGAACTGTCAATCGTGTTGTCATTGTCTTGATGGCTATTACAGTGAAAAGAACAGGCGCTCACTAGTTGCCAAGCGTGGTGGCAAATCCCAGGGAATCCGAGGCGATGCAGTCGTTATATAGCTTGTGGTGGCGCTATTCACGGCGATAAAGATGACGTCGTTTTCCAGTGCAGTTATCACGGAGCAGCCAGGTTTCCACAATCAGAACTGTCAAAAGTGTGGTCGTTGTCTTGATGGCTATAACAGTGAAAAGAAGAGGCGCTCAGTAGTTGCCAAGCGTGCTCGCAAATCCCAGGAAAGCCAAGGCGATGCAGTCGTTATATACCTGCTGGTGGCGCTATTCACGACAATAAGGATGACGTGATTTTCCAGTGCAGTTATCACGGAGCAGCCAGCTTGCCACAATCAGAACGGTCAATCGTGTGGTCGTTGTCTTGATGGCTATACCAGTGAAAGGAAGAGGCGCTCAGTAGTTCCCACGCGTGGTCGCAAGTCCCAGGGAAGCCGAGCCGATGCAGTCGTTATATAAATGGTGATGGCGCTGTTCACGACGAGAAAGATGACGTCATTTCCAGTGCAGTTATCACGGAGCAGCCAGGTTGCCACAATCAGAACTGTCAATCGTGTTGTCATTGTCTTGATGGCTATTACAGTGAAAAGAACAGGCGCTCACTAGTTGCCACGCGTGGTCGCAAATCCCAGGGAATCCGAGGCGATGCCGTCGATATATAGCTGTTTGTGGCGCTATTCACGGCGATAAAGATGACGTCGTTTTCCAGTGCAGTTATCACGCAGCAGCCAGGTTTCCACAATCAGAACTGTCAAAAGTGTGGTCGTTGTCTGGATGGCTATAACAGTGAAAAGAAGAGGCGCTCAGTAGTTGCCACGCGTGGTCGCAAATCCCAGGGAATCCGAGGCGATGCAGTCGTTATATAGCTTGTGGTGGCGCTATTCACGACGATAAAGATGAAGCCATTTTCCAGTGCAGTTATCACGGAGCAGCCAGCTTGCCACAATCAGAACGGTCAATCGTGTGGTCGTCGTCTTGATGGCTATAACAGTGAAAAGAAGAGGCGCTCAGTAGTTGCCAAGCGTGGTCGCAAATCCCAGGAAAGCCAAGGCGATGCAGTCGTTATATACCTGCTGGTGGCGCTATTCACGACAATAAAGATGACGTGATTTTCCAGTGCAGTTATCGCGGAGCAGCCAGCTTGCCACAATCAGAACGGTCAATCGTGTGGTCGTTGTCTTGATGGCTATACCAGTGAACAGAAGAGGCGCTCAGTAGTTCCCACGCGTGGTCGCAAGTCCCAGGGAAGCCGAGCCGATGCAGTCGTTATATAAATGGTGGTGGCGCTGTTCACGACGAGAAAGATGACGTCATTTGCAGTGCAGTTATCACGGAGCAGCCAGGTTGCCACAATCAGAACTGTCAATCGTGTTGTCATTGTCTTGATGGCTATTACAGTGAAAAGAACAGGCGCTCACTAGTTGCCAAGCGTGGTGGCAAATCCCAGGGAATCCGAGGCGATGCAGTCGTTATATAGCTTGTGGTGGCGCTATTCACGGCGATAAAGATGACGTCGTTTTCCAGTGCAGTTATCACGGAGCAGCCAGGTTTCCACAATCAGAACTGTCAAAAGTGTGGTCGTTGTCTTGATGGCTATAACAGTGAAAAGAAGAGGCGCTCAGTAGTTGCCAAGCGTGCTCGCAAATCCCAGGAAAGCCAAGGCGATGCAGTCGTTATATACCTGCTGGTGGCGCTATTCACGGCAAAAAGGATGACGTGATTTTCCAGTGCAGTTATCACGGAGCAGCCAGCTTGCCACAATCAGAACGGTCAATCGTGTGGTCGTTGTCTTGATGGCTATACCAGTGAAAGGAAGAGGCGCTCAGTAGTTCCCACGCGTGGTCGCAAGTCCCAGGGAAGCCGAGCCGATGCAGTCGTTATATAAATGGTGATGGCGCTGTTCACGACGAGAAAGATGACGTCATTTCCAGTGCAGTTATCACGGAGCAGCCAGGTTGCCACAATCAGAACTGTCAATCGTGTTGTCATTGTCTTGATGGCTATTACAGTGAAAAGAACAGGCGCTCACTAGTTGCCACGCGTGGTCGCAAATCCCAGGGAATCCGAGGCGATGCCGTCGATATATAGCTGTTTGTGGCGCTATTCACGGCGATAAAGATGACGTCGTTTTCCAGTGCAGTTATCACGCAGCAGCCAGGTTTCCACAATCAGAACTGTCAAAAGTGTGGTCGTTGTCTGGATGGCTATAACAGTGAAAAGAAGAGGCGCTCAGTAGTTGCCACGCGTGGTCGCAAATCCCAGGGAATCCGAGGCGATGCAGTCGTTATATAGCTTGTGGTGGCGATATTCACGACGATAAAGATGAAGCCATTTTCCAGTGCAGTTATCACGGAGCAGCCAGCTTGCCACAATCAGAACGGTCAATCGTGTGGTCGTCGTCTTGATGGCTATAACAGTGAAAAGAAGAGGCGCTCAGTAGTTGCCAAGCGTGGTCGCAAATCCCAGGAAAGCCAAGGCGATGCAGTCGTTATATACCTGCTGGTGGCGCTATTCACGACAATAAAGATGACGTGATTTTCCAGTGCAGTTATCACGGAGCAGCCAGCTTGCCACAATAAGAACTGTTAATCGTGTGGTCGTTGTCTTGATGGCTATACCAGTGAAAAGAAGAGGCGCTCAGTAGTTGCCACGCGTGGTCGCAAGTCCCAGGGAAGCCGAGACGATGCAGTCGTTATATAAATGGTGGTGGCGCTATTCACGACGATAAAGAAGGCGTCATTTGCAGTGCAGTTACCACGGAGCACCTAGCTTGAAAAATCAGAACTGTCAATCATGTTGTCGTTGTATTGATGGCTATAACAGTGAAAAGAAGAGGCGCTCAGTAGTTGCCACACGTGGTCGCAAGTCCTATGGAAGCAGAGGCGATGCAGTCGTTATATAAATCGTGGTGGCGCTATTCACGACGAGAAAGATGACGCCATTTCAAGTGCTGTTATCACGGAGCAGCCAGGTTGCCAGAATCAGAACTGTCAATCGTGTTGTCGTTGCCATGATGGCTATTACAGTGAAAAGAAGAGGCGCTCAGTAGTTGCCACGCGTGGTCGCAAAACCCAGGGAATCCGAGGCGATGCGGTCGTTATATAACTGGTGGTGGCGCTATTCACGACGATAAAGATGACGCCATTTGCTAGTTCAGTTATCACGGAGCAGCCAGGTTGCCACAATCAGAACTGTCAATCATGTTGTCGTTGTCTTGATGGCTATAACAGTGAAAAGAACAGGCGCTCTCTAGTTGCCACGCGTGGTCGCAAATCCCACGGAATCCGAGGCGATGCAGTCGTTATATAGCTGGTTGTGGCGCTATTCACAGCGATAAAGATGACGTCGTTTTGCAGTGCGGTTATCACGGAGCAGCCAGGATTCCACAATCAGAACTGTCAATAGTGTGGTCGTTGTCTTGATGGCTATAACAGCGAAAAGAAGAGGCGCTCAGTAGTTGCCACGCGTGGTCGCATATCCAAGGCAATCCGAAGCGATGCAGTCGTTATATATCTTGTGGTGGCGCTATTCACGACGATAAACATGCCGCCATTTTCCAGTGCAGTTATCACGGAGCAGCCAGGTTGCCACAATCAGAACTTTCAATCGTGTTGTCGTTGTTTTGATGGCTATAACAGTGAAAAGAATAGGCGCTCAGTAGTTGCCACGCGTGGTCGCGAAACCAAGGGAAGCCGAGACGATGCGATCGTTATAAAAATGGTGGTGGCGATATTCGCGACGATAAAGATGGCGTCATTTTCCAGCGCAGTTATCACGGAGCAACCAGCTTGCCACAATAAGAACTGTCAATAGTGTTGTCGTTGTCCTGATGGCTATAACATTGAAAAGAAGAGGCGCTCAGTAGTTGCCACGCGTGGTCGCTAGTCCCAGGGAAGCTGAAGCGATGCAGTCGTTATATAAATGGTGGTGGCGCTATTCACGACAATAAAGATGACGTCATTTCCAGTGCAGTTATCGCGGAGCAGCCAGCTTGCCACAATCAGAACGGTCAATCGTGTGGTCGTTGTCTTGATGGCTACAACAGTGAAACGAAGAGGCGCTCAATAGTTGCCACGCGTGGAGGAAAATCGCAGGGAAGCCGAGGCGATGCAGTCGTTATATAGCTGGTGGTGGCGCTAGTCACGACGATAAAGATGACGTTATTTCTCAGTGCAGTTACCACGGAGCAGCCAGCTTGCCACAATCAGAACTGTCAATCGTGTGGTCGTTATCTTGATGGCTATAACAGTGAAAAGAAGAGGCGCTCAGTTGTTGCCACGCGTGGTCGCAAATCCCAGGGAAGCCGAGGCGATGCAGTCGTTATAGAGCTCGTGTTGGCGCTATTCACATACGATAAAGATGACGTCGTTTTCCAGTGCAGTTATCCCGGAGCAGCCAAGTTGCCACAATCAGAACGGACAATGGTGTGGTCATTGTCTTGACCGCTATAACAGTGAAAAGAAGAGGCACTCAGTAGTTGCAACGCGTGGTCGCAAATCCCAGGGAATCCCAGGTGATGCAGTTGTTGTATAGCTGGTGGTGGCGCTATTCACAACGATAAAAATGACGTCATTTTCCGGCGCAGTTATCACGGAGCAGCCAGCTTGCCACAATCAAAACTGTCAATCGTGTTGTCATTGTCTTGATGGCAATAACATTGAAAAGAAGAGGCGCTCAGTAGTTCCCACGCGTGGTCGCAAATCCAAGGGAAGCCAAGGCGATGCAGTCGTTATATAAATGGTGGTGGCGCTGTTCACGACGAGAAAGATGACGTCATTTCCAGTGCAGTTATCACGGAGCAGCCAGCTTGCCACAATCAGAACGGTCAATCGTGTGGTCGTTGTCTTGATGGCTATACCAGTGAAAGGAAGAGGCGCTCAGTAGTTCCCACGCGTGGTCGCAAGTCCCAGGGAAGCCGAGCCGATGCAGTCGTTATATAAATGGTGATGGCGCTGTTCACGACGAGAAAGATGACGTCATTTCCAGTGCAGTTATCACGGAGCAGCCAGGTTGCCACAATCAGAACTGTCAATCGTGTTGTCATTGTCTTGATGGCTATTACAGTGAAAAGAACAGGCGCTCACTAGTTGCCACGCGTGGTCGCAAATCCCAGGGAATCCGAGGCGATGCCGTCGATATATAGCTGTTTGTGGCGCTATTCACAGCGATAAAGATGACGTCGTTTTCCAGTGCAGTTATCACGCAGCAGCCAGGTTTCCACAATCAGAACTGTCAAAAGTGTGGTCGTTGTCTGGATGGCTATAACAGTGAAAAGAAGAGGCGCTCAGTAGTTGCCACGCGTGGTCGCAAATCCCAGGGAATCCGAGGCGATGCAGTCGTTATATAGCTTGTGGTGGCGATATTCACGACGATAAAGATGAAGCCATTTTCCAGTGCAGTTATCACGGAGCAGCCAGCTTGCCACAATCAGAACGGTCAATCGTGTGGTCGTCGTCTTGATGGCTATAACAGTGAAAAGAAGAGGCGCTCAGTAGTTGCCAAGCGTGGTCGCAAATCCCAGGAAAGCCAAGGCGATGCAGTCGTTATATACCTGCTGGTGGCGCTATTCACGACAATAAAGATGACGTGATTTTCCAGTGCAGTTATCACGGAGCAGCCAGCTTGCCACAATAAGAACTGTTAATCGTGTGGTCGTTGTCTTGATGGCTATACCAGTGAAAAGAAGAGGCGCTCAGTAGTTGCCACGCGTGGTCGCAAGTCCCAGGGAAGCCGAGACGATGCAGTCGTTATATAAATGGTGGTGGCGCTATTCACGACGATAAAGAAGGCGTCATTTGCAGTGCAGTTACCACGGAGCACCTAGCTTGAAAAATCAGAACTGTCAATCATGTTGTCGTTGTATTGATGGCTATAACAGTGAAAAGAAGAGGCGCTCAGTAGTTGCCACACGTGGTCGCAAGTCCCATGGAAGCAGAGGCGATGCAGTCGTTATATAAATCGTGGTGGCGCTATTCACGACGAGAAAGATGACGCCATTTCAAGTGCTGTTATCACGGAGCAGCCAGGTTGCCACAATCAGAACTGTCAATCGTGTTGTCGTTGCCATGATGGCTATTACAGTGAAAAAAAGAGGCGCTCAGTAGTTGCCACGCGTGGTCGCAAAACCCAGGGAATCCGAGGCGATGCGGTCGTTATATAACTGGTGGTGGCGCTATTCACGACGATAAAGATGACGCCATTTGCTAGTTCAGTTATCACGGAGCAGCCAGGTTGCCACAATCAGAACTGTCAATCATGTTGTCGTTGTCTTGATGGCTATAACAGTGAAAAGAACAGGCGCTCTCTAGTTGCCACGCGTGGTCGCAAATCCCACGGAATCCGAGGCGATGCAGTCGTTATATAGCTGGTTGTGGCGCTATTCACAGCGATAAAGATGACGTCGTTTTGCAGTGCAGTTATCACGGAGCAGCCAGGATTCCACAATCAGAACTGTCAATAGTGTGGTCGTTGTCTTGATGGCTATAACAGCGAAAAGAAGAGGCGCTCAGTAGTTGCCACGCGTGGTCGCATATCCCAGGCAATCCGAAGCGATGCAGTCGTTATATATCTTGTGGTGGCGCTATTCACGACGATAAACATGACGCCATTTTCCAGTGCAGTTATCACGGAGCAGCCAGGTTGCCACAATCAGAACTTTCAATCGTGTTGTCGTTGTTTTGATGGCTATAACAGTGAAAAGAATAGGCGCTCAGTAGTTGCCACGCGTGGTCGCGAAACCAAGGGAAGCCGAGACGATGCGATCGTTATAAAAATGGTGGTGGCGATATTCACGACGATAAAGATGGCGTCATTTTCCAGCGCAGTTATCACGGAGCAACCAGCTTGCCACAATAAGAACTGTCAATAGTGTTGTCGTTGTCCTGATGGCTATAACATTGAAAAGAAGAGGCGCTCAGTAGTTGCCACGCGTGGTCGCTAGTCCCAGGGAAGCTGAAGCGATGCAGTCGTTATATAAATGGTGGTGGCGCTATTCACGACAATAAAGATGACGTCATTTCCAGTGCAGTTATCGCGGAGCAGGCAGCTTGCCACAATCAGAACGGTCAATCGTGTGGTCGTTGTCTTGATGGCTACAACAGTGAAACGAAGAGGCGCTCAATAGTTGCCACGCGTGGAGGAAAATCGCAGGGAAGCCGAGGCGATGCAGTCGTTATATAGCTGGTGGTGGCGCTAGTCACGACGATAAAGATGACGTCATTTCTCAGTGCAGTTACCACGGAGCAGCCAGCTTGCCACAATCAGAACTGTCAATCGTGTGGTCGTTATCTTGATGGCTATAACAGTGAAAAGAAGAGGCGCTCAGTTGTTGCCACGCGTGGTCGCAAATCCCAGGGAAGCCGAGGCGATGCAGTCGTTATAGAGCTCGTGTTGGCGCTATTCACATACGATAAAGATGACGTCGTTTTCCAGTGCAGTTATCCCGGAGCAGCCAAGTTGCCACAATCAGAACGGACAATGGTGTGGTCATTGTCTTGACCGCTATAACAGTGAAAAGAAGAGGCACTCAGTAGTTGCAACGCGTGGTCGCAAATCCCAGGGAATCCCAGGTGATGCAGTTGTTGTATAGCTGGTGGTGGCGCTATTCACAACGATAAAAATGACGTCATTTCCAGTGCAGTTATCACTGAGCAGCCCGGTTGCCACAATCAGAACTGTCAATCGTGTTGTCGTTGTCTTGGTGTCTATGACAGTGAAAAGAAGAGGCGCTCAATAGTTGCCACGCGAGGTCGCAAATCCCAGGGAAGCCGAGACGATGCAGTCGTTATATAGCTGGTGGTGGCGCTATTCACGACGATAAAGATGACGTCATTTCCAGTACAGTTATCACGGAGCAGCCAGCTTGCCACAATCAGAACAGTCAATCGTGTGGTCGTTGTCTTGATGGCTATAACAGTGAAAAGAAGAGGCGCTGAGTAGTTGCCACGCGTGGTCGCAAATCCCAGGAAAGCCGAGGCGATGCAGTCGTTATATACCTGCTGGTGGCGCTATTCACGACGATAAAGATTACGTGATTTTCCAGTGCAGTTATCACGGAGCAGCCAGCTTGCCACAATAAGAACTGTTAATCGTGTGGTCGTTGTCTTGATGGCTATACCAGTGAAAAGAAGAGGCGCTCAGTAGTTGCCACGCGTGGTCGCAAGTCCCAGGGAAGCCGAGACGATGCAGTCGTTATATAAATGGTGGTGGCGCTATTCACGACAATTAAGAAGGCGTCATTTGCAATGCAGTTACCACGGAGCACCTAGCTTGCCACAATCAGAACTGTCAATAATGTTGTCGTTGTCTTGATGGCTATTACAGTGAAAAGAACAGGCGCTCACTAGTTGCCACGCGTGGTCGCAAATCCCAGGGAATCCGAGGCGATGCATTCGTTATATATCTTGTGGTGGCGCTATTCACGACGATAAAGATGACGTAGTTTTCCAGTGCACTTATCACGGAGCAGCCAGGTTGCCACAATCAGAACTCTGAATGGTGTGGTCGTTGTCTTGATGGCTATAACAGTGAAAAGAACAGGCGCAAATCCCAGGGAATCCGAGGCGATGCAGTCGTTATATAGCTGGTGGTGGCGCTATTCACGACAATAAAGATGACGTCATTTCCAGTGCAGTTACCACGGAGCAGCCAGCTTGCCACAATCAGAACTGTCAATCGTGTGATCGTTGTCTTGATGGCTATAACAGTGAAAAGAAGAGGCGCTCAGTAGTTGCCACGCGTGGTCGCAAATACCAGGGAAGCCGAGACGATGCAGTCGTTATATAGCTGGTGGTGGCGCTATTCTGGGAGATAAAGATGACGTTGTTTTAAAGTGCAGTTATCACGGAGCAGCCAGGTTGCCACAATCAGAACTGTCAATCGTGTGGTCGTTGTCTTAATGGCTATAACAGTGAAAAGAACAGGCGCTCAGTAGATGCCACGCGTGGTCGGAAATCCCAGGGAATCCGAGGCGATGCAGTCGTTATATAGCTGGTGGTGGCGCTATTCACGACGATAAAGATGACGTCATTTCCAGTGCAGTTATCGCGGAGCAGCCAGCTTGCCACAATCAGAACGGTCAATCGTGTGGTCGTTGTCTTGATGGCTACAACAGTGAAACGAAGAGGCGCTCAATAGTTGCCACGCGTGGAGGAAAATCGCAGGGAAGCCGAGGCGATGCAGTCGTTATATAGCTGGTGGTGGCGCTAGTCACGACGATAAAGATGACGTGATTTCTCAGTGCAGTTACCACGGAGCAGCCAGCTTGCCACAATCAGAACTGTCAATCGTGTGGTCGTTATCTTGATGGCTATAACAGTGAAAAGAAGAGGCGCTCAGTTGTTGCCACGCGTGGTCGCAAATCCCAGGGAAGCCGAGGCGATGCAGTCGTTATAGAGCTCGTGTTGGCGCTATTCACATACGATAAAGATGACGTCGTTTTCCAGTGCAGTTATCCCGGAGCAGCCAAGTTGCCACAATCAGAACGGACAATGGTGTGGTCATTGTCTTGACCGCTATAACAGTGAAAAGAAGAGGCACTCAGTAGTTGCAACGCGTGGTCGCAAATCCCAGGGAATCCCAGGTGATGCAGTTGTTGTATAGCTGGTGGTGGCGCTATTCACAACGATAAAAATGACGTCATTTTCCGGCGCAGTTATCACGGAGCAGCCAGCTTGCCACAATCAAAACTGTCAATCGTGTTGTCATTGTCTTGATGGCAATAACATTGAAAAGAAGAGGCGCTCAGTAGTTCCCACGCGTGGTCGCAAATCCAAGGGAAGCCAAGGCGATGCAGTCGTTATATAAATGGTGGTGGCGCTGTTCACGACGAGAAAGATGACGTCATTTCCAGTGCAGTTATCACGGAGCAGCCAGCTTGCCACAATCAGAACGGTCAATCGTGTGGTCGTTGTCTTGATGGCTATACCAGTGAAAGGAAGAGGCGCTCAGTAGTTCCCACGCGTGGTCGCAAGTCCCAGGGAAGCCGAGCCGATGCAGTCGTTATATAAATGGTGATGGCGCTGTTCACGACGAGAAAGATGACGTCATTTCCAGTGCAGTTATCACGGAGCAGCCAGGTTGCCACAATCAGAACTGTCAATCGTGTTGTCATTGTCTTGATGGCTATTACAGTGAAAAGAACAGGCGCTCACTAGTTGCCACGCGTGGTCGCAAATCCCAGGGAATCCGAGGCGATGCCGTCGATATATAGCTGTTTGTGGCGCTATTCACAGCGATAAAGATGACGTCGTTTTCCAGTGCAGTTATCACGCAGCAGCCAGGTTTCCACAATCAGAACTGTCAAAAGTGTGGTCGTTGTCTGGATGGCTATAACAGTGAAAAGAAGAGGCGCTCAGTAGTTGCCACGCGTGGTCGCAAATCCCAGGGAATCCGAGGCGATGCAGTCGTTATATAGCTTGTGGTGGCGATATTCACGACGATAAAGATGAAGCCATTTTCCAGTGCAGTTATCACGGAGCAGCCAGCTTGCCACAATCAGAACGGTCAATCGTGTGGTCGTCGTCTTGATGGCTATAACAGTGAAAAGAAGAGGCGCTCAGTAGTTGCCAAGCGTGGTCGCAAATCCCAGGAAAGCCAAGGCGATGCAGTCGTTATATACCTGCTGGTGGCGCTATTCACGACAATAAAGATGACGTGATTTTCCAGTGCAGTTATCACGGAGCAGCCAGCTTGCCACAATAAGAACTGTTAATCGTGTGGTCGTTGTCTTGATGGCTATACCAGTGAAAAGAAGAGGCGCTCAGTAGTTGCCACGCGTGGTCGCAAGTCCCAGGGAAGCCGAGACGATGCAGTCGTTATATAAATGGTGGTGGCGCTATTCACGACGATAAAGAAGGCGTCATTTCAAGTGCTGTTATCACGGAGCAGCCAGGTTGCCACAATCAGAACTGTCAATCGTGTTGTCGTTGCCATGATGGCTATTACAGTGAAAAAAAGAGGCGCTCAGTAGTTGCCACGCGTGGTCGCAAAACCCAGGGAATCCGAGGCGATGCGGTCGTTATATAACTGGTGGTGGCGCTATTCACGACGATAAAGATGACGCCATTTGCTAGTTCAGTTATCACGGAGCAGCCAGGTTGCCACAATCAGAACTGTCAATCATGTTGTCGTTGTCTTGATGGCTATAACAGTGAAAAGAACAGGCGCTCTCTAGTTGCCACGCGTGGTCGCAAATCCCACGGAATCCGAGGCGATGCAGTCGTTATATAGCTGGTTGTGGCACTATTCACAGCGATAAAGATGACGTCGTTTTGCAGTGCAGTTATCACGGAGCAGCCAGGATTCCACAATCAGAACTGTCAATAGTGTGGTCGTTGTCTTGATGGCTATAACAGCGAAAAGAAGAGGCGCTCAGTAGTTGCCACGCGTGGTCGCATATCCCAGGCAATCCGAAGCGATGCAGTCGTTATATATCTTGTGGTGGCGCTATTCACGACGATAAACATGACGCCATTTTCCAGTGCAGTTATCACGGAGCAGCCAGGTTGCCACAATCAGAACTTTCAATCGTGTTGTCGTTGTTTTGATGGCTATAACAGTGAAAAGAATAGGCGCTCAGTAGTTGCCACGCGTGGTCGCGAAACCAAGGGAAGCCGAGACGATGCGATCGTTATAAAAATGGTGGTGGCGATATTCACGACGATAAAGATGGCGTCATTTTCCAGCGCAGTTATCACGGAGCAACCAGCTTGCCACAATAAGAACTGTCAATAGTGTTGTCGTTGTCCTGATGGCTATAACATTGAAAAGAAGAGGCGCTCAGTAGTTGCCACGCGTGGTCGCTAGTCCCAGGGAAGCTGAAGCGATGCAGTCGTTATATAAATGGTGGTGGCGCTATTCACGACAATAAAGATGACGTCATTTCCAGTGCAGTTATCGCGGAGCAGCCAGCTTGCCACAATCAGAACGGTCAATCGTGTGGTCGTTGTCTTGATGGCTACAACAGTGAAACGAAGAGGCGCTCAATAGTTGCCACGCGTGGAGGAAAATCGCAGGGAAGCCGAGGCGATGCAGTCGTTATATAGCTGGTGGTGGCGCTAGTCACGACGATAAAGATGACGTCATTTCTCAGTGCAGTTACCACGGAGCAGCCAGCTTGCCACAATCAGAACTGTCAATCGTGTGGTCGTTATCTTGATGGCTATAACAGTGAAAAGAAGAGGCGCTCAGTTGTTGCCACGCGTGGTCGCAAATCCCAGGGAAGCCGAGGCGATGCAGTCGTTATAGAGCTCGTGTTGGCGCTATTCACATACGATAAAGATGACGTCGTTTTCCAGTGCAGTTATCCCGGAGCAGCCAAGTTGCCACAATCAGAACGGACAATGGTGTGGTCATTGTCTTGACCGCTATAACAGTGAAAAGAAGAGGCACTCAGTAGTTGCAACGCGTGGTCGCAAATCCCAGGGAATCCCAGGTGATGCAGTTGTTGTATAGCTGGTGGTGGCGCTATTCACAACGATAAAAATGACGTCATTTTCCGGCGCAGTTATCACGGAGCAGCCAGCTTGCCACAATCAAAACTGTCAATCGTGTTGTCATTGTCTTGATGGCAATAACATTGAAAAGAAGAGGCGCTCAGTAGTTCCCACGCGTGGTCGCAAATCCAAGGGAAGCCAAGGCGATGCAGTCGTTATATAAATGGTGGTGGCGCTGTTCACGACGAGAAAGATGACGTCATTTCCAGTGCAGTTATCACGGAGCAGCCCGGTTGCCACAATCAGAACTGTCAATCGTGTTGTCGTTGTCTTGGTGTCTATGACAGTGAAAAGAAGAGGCGCTCAGTAGTTGCCACGCGTGGTCGCAAATCCCAGGAAAGCCGAGGCGATGCAGTCGTTATATACCTGCTGGTGGCGCTATTCACGACGATAAAGATTACGTGATTTTCCAGTGCAGTTATCACGGAGCAGCCAGCTTGCCACAATAAGAACTGTTAATCGTGTGGTCGTTGTCTTGATGGCTATACCAGTGAAAAGAAGAGGCGCTCAGTAGTTGCCACGCGTGGTCGCAAGTCCCAGGGAAGCCGAGACGATGCAGTCGTTATATAAATGGTGGTGGCGCTATTCACGACAATAAAGATGGCGTCATTTGCAATGCAGTTACCACGGAGCACCTAGCTTGCCACAATCAGAACTGTCAATAATGTTGTCGTTGTCTTGATGGCTATTACAGTGAAAAGAACAGGCGCTCACTAGTTGCCACGCGTGGTCGCAAATCCCAGGGAATCCGAGGCGATGCATTCGTTATATATCTTGTGGTGGCGCTATTCACGACGATAAAGATGACGTAGTTTTCCAGTGCACTTATCACGGAGCAGCCAGGTTGCCACAATCAGAACTCTGAATGGTGTGGTCGTTGTCTTGATGGCTATAACAGTGAAAAGAACAGGCGCAAATCCCAG
This sequence comes from Amblyomma americanum, assembly GCF_052857255.1. Classification (NCBI taxonomy): domain Eukaryota; kingdom Metazoa; phylum Arthropoda; class Arachnida; order Ixodida; family Ixodidae; genus Amblyomma; species Amblyomma americanum. The sequence goes on from NC_135502.1 coordinate 164,478,263, forward strand.
GGAATCCGAGGCGATGCAGTCGTTATATAGCTGGTGGTGGCGCTATTCACGACAATAAAGATGACGTCATTTCCAGTGCAGTTACCACGGGGCAGCCAGTTGCCACAATCAGAACTGTCAATCGTGTGATAGTTGTCTTGATGGCTATAACAGTGAAAAGAAGAGGCGCTCAGTAGTTGCCACGCGTGGTCGCAAATACCAGGGAAGCCGAGACGATGCAGTCGTTATATAGCTGGTGGTGGCGCTATTCTGGGAGATAAAGATGACGTTGTTTTAAAGTGCAGTTATCACGGAGCAGCCAGGTTGCCACAATCAGAACTGTCAATCGTGTGGTCGTTGTCTTAATGGCTATAAGATTGAAAAGAACAGGCGCTCAGTAGATGCCACGCGTGGTCGGAAATCCCAGGGAATCCGAGGCGATGCAGTCGTTATATAGCTGGTGGTGGCGCTATTCACGACGATAAAGATGACGTCATTTCCAGTGCAGTTACCACGGAGTAGCCAGCTTGCCACAATCAGAACTGTCAATCGTGTTGTCGTTGTCTTGGTGTCTATGACAGTGAAAAGAAGAGGCGCTCAATAGTTGCCACGCGAGGTCGCAAATCCCAGGGAAGCCGAGACGATGCAGTCGTTATATAGCTGGTGGTGGCGCTATTCACGACGATAAAGATGACGTCATTTCCAGTACAGTTATCACGGAGCAGCCAGCTTGCCACAATCAGAACAGTCAATCGTGTGGTCGTTGTCTTGATGGCTATAACAGTGAAAAGAAGAGGCGCTCAGTAGTTGCCACGCGTGGTCGCAAATCCCAGGAAAGCCGAGGCGATGCAGTCGTTATATACCTGCTGGTGGCGCTATTCACGACGATAAAGATTACGTGATTTTCCAGTGCAGTAATCACGGAGCAGCCAGCTTGCCACAATAAGAACTGTTAATCGTGTGGTCGTTGTCTTGATGGCTATACCAGTGAAAAGAAGAGGCGCTCAGTTGTTGCCACGCGTGGTCGCAAATACCAGGGAAGCCGAGACGATGCAGTCGTTATATAGCTGGTGGTGGCGCTATTCTGGGAGATAAAGATGACGTTGTTTTAAAGTGCAGTTATCACGGAGCAGCCAGGTTGCCACAATCAGAACTGTCAATCGTGTGGTCGTTGTCTTGATAGCTCTAACAGTGAGAAGAAGAGGCGCTCAGTAGTCGATACGCGTTTTCGCAAGTCCAAGGGAAGCCGAGGCGATGCAGTCGTTATATAAATGGTGGAGGCGCTATACACGACGATAAAGATGACGTCATTTCCAGTGCAGTTATTACGGAGCAGCCAGGTTGCCACAATCAGAACTGTCAATCATGTTGTCGTTGTCTTGATGGCTATAACAGTGAAAAGAACAGGCGCTCACTAGTTGCCACGCGTGGACGCAAATCCCAGGGAATCCGAGGCGATGCAGTCGATATATAGCTGTTTGTGGCGCTATTCACGGCGATAAAGATGACGTCGTTTTCCAGTGCAGTTATCACGTAGCAGCCAGGTTTCCACAATCAGAACTGTCAAAAGTGTGGTCGTTGTCTTGATGGCTATAACAGTGAAAAGAAGAGGCGCTCAGTAGTTGCCAAGCGTGGTCGCAAATCCCAGGAAAGCCAAGGCGATGCAGTCGTTATATACCTGCTGGTGGCGCTATTCACGACAATAAAGATGACGTGATTTTCCAGTGCAGTTATCGCGGAGCAGCCAGCTTGCCACAATCAAAACGGTCAATCGTGTGGTCGTTGTCTTGATGGCTATACCAGTGAAAAGAAGAGGCGCTCAGTAGTTCCCACGCGTGGTCGCAAGTCCCAGGGAAGCCGAGCCGATGCAGTCGTTATATAAATGGTGGTGGCGCTGTTCACGACGAGAAAGATGACGTCATTTCCAGTGCAGTTATCACGGAGCAGCCAGGTTGCCACAATCAGAACTGTCAATCGTGTTGTCATTGTTTTGATGGCTATTACAGTGAAAAGAACAGGCGCTCACTAGTTGCCACGCGTGGTCGCAAATCCCAGGGAATCCGAGGCGATGCCGTCGATATATAGCTGTTTGTGGCGCTATTCACGGCGATAAAGATGACGTCATTTCCTGTGCAGTTATCACGGAGCAGCCCGGTTGCCACAATCAGAACTGTCAATCGTGTTTTCGTTGTCTTGATGTCTATAACAGTGAAAAGAACAGGCGCTCACTAGTTGCCACACGTGGTCGCAAATCCCACGGAATCCGAGGCGATGCAGTCGTTATATAGCTGGTTGTGGCGCTCTTCACGGCGATAAAGATGACGTCGTTTTGCAGTGCAGTTATCACGGAGCAGCCAGGATTCCACAATCAGAACTGTCAATAATGTGGTCGTTGTCTTGATGGCTATAACAGTGAAAAGAAGAGGCGCTCATTAGTTGCCACGCGTGGTCGCATATCCCAGGGAATCCGAAGCGATGCAGTCGTTATATATCTTGTGGTGGCGCTATTCACGACGATAAACATGACGCCATTTTCCAGTGCAGTTATCACGGAGTAGCCAGGTTGCCACAATCAGAACTGTCAATCGTGTTTTAGTTGTCTTGATGGCTATAACAGAGAAAAGAAGAGGCGCTCAGTAGTTGCCACGCGTGGTCACAAATCCCAGGGAAGCAGAGACGATGCAGTCGTTATATATGTGCTGGTGGCGCTATTCATGAAGATAAAGATGACGTCATTTTCCAGCGCAGTTATCACGGAGCAGCCAGCTTGCCACAATCACAACTCTCATTCGTGTTGTCGTTGTGTTGACGGCTATAACACTGAAAAGAAGAGGCGCTCAGTAGTTGCCACGCGTGGTCGGAAGTCCCAGGGAAGCAGAGGCGATGCAGTAGTTATATAGCTGTTGGTTGCGCTATTAACGGCGATAAAGATGACGTCGTTTTCCAGTGCAGTTATCGCGGAGCAGCCAGCTTGCCACAATCAGAACTGTCAATCGTGTGGTCGTTGTCTTGATGGCTATAACAGTGAAAAGAAGAGTCGCTCAGTAGTTGCCACGCGTGGTCGCAAATCCCAGGGAAGCCGAGGCGATGCAGTCGTTATATTGCTGGTGGTGGCGCTATTCACAACGATAAAAATGACGTCATTTTCCGGCGCAGTTATCACGGAGCAGCCAGCTTGCCACAATCAGAACTGTCAATCGTGTTGTCGTTGTCTTGATGGCTATACCAGTGAAAAGAAGAGGCGCTCAGTAGTTCCCACGCGTGGTCGCAAGTCGCAGGGAAGCCGAGCCGATGCAGTCGTTATATAAATGGAGGTGGCGCTGTTCACGACGAGAAAGATGACGTCATTTCCAGTGCAGTTATCACGGAGCAGCCAGGTTGCCACAATCAGAACTGTCAATCGTGTTGTCATTGTCTTGATGGCTTTTACAGTGAAAAGAACAGGCGCTCACTAGTTGCCACGCGTGGTCGCAAATCCCAGGGAATCCGAGGCGATGCAGTCGATATATAGCTGTTTGTGGCGCTATTCACGGCGATAAAGATGACGTCGTTTTCCAGTGCAGTTATCACGGAGCAGCCAGGTTTCCACAATCAGAACTGTCAAAAGTGTGGTCGTTGTCTTGATGGCTATAACAGTGAAAAGAAGAGGCTCTCAGTAGTTGCCACGCGTGGTCGCAAATCCCAGGGAATCCGAGGCGATGCAGTCGTTATATAGCTTGTGGTGGCGCTATTCACGACGATAAAGATGAAGCCATTTTCCAGTGCAGTTAACACGGAGCAGCCAGCTTGCCACAATCAGAACGGTCAATCGTGTGGTCGTCGTCTTGATGGCTATAACAGTGAAAAGAACAGGCGCTCAGTACTTGCCAAGCGTGGTCGCAAATCCCAGGAAAGCCAAGGCGATGCAGTCGTTATATACCTGCTGGTGGCGCTATTCACGACAATAAAGATGACGTGATTTTCTAGTGCAGTTATCGCGGAGCAGCCAGCTTGCCACAATCAGAACGGTCAATCGTGTGGTCGTTGTCTTGATGGCTATACCAGTGAACAGAAGAGGCGCTCAGTAGTTCCCACGCGTGGTCGCAAGTCCCAGGGAAGCCGAGCCGATGCAGTCGTTATATAAATGGTGGTGGCGCTGTTCACGACGAGAAAGATGACGTCATTTGCAGTGCAGTTATCACGGAGCAGCCAGGTTGCCACAATCAGAACTGTCAATCGTGTTGTCATTGTCTTGATGGCTATTACAGTGAAAAGAACAGGCGCTCACTAGTTGCCAAGCGTGGTGGCAAATCCCAGGGAATCCGAGGCGATGCAGTCGTTATATAGCTTGTGGTGGCGCTATTCACGGCGATAAAGATGACGTCGTTTTCCAGTGCATTTATCACGGAGCAGCCAGGTTTCCACAATCAGAACTGTCAAAAGTGTGGTCGTTGTCTTGATGGCTATAACAGTGAAAAGAAGAGGCGCTCAGTAGTTGCCACGCGTGGTCGCATATCCCAGGGAATCCGAAGCGATGCAGTCGTTATATATCTTGTGGTGGCGCTATTCACGACGATAAACATGACGCCATTTTCCAGTGCAGTTATCACGGAGCAGCCAGCTTGCCACAATAAGAACTGTCAATCGTGTTGTCCTTGTCCTTATGGCTATAACAGTAAAAAGAAGAGGCGCTCAGTAATTGCCATGCGTGGTCGCAAATTCCAGGGAAGCTGAGGCGATGCAGTCGTTATATAGCTGGTGGTGGCGCTATTCACGACGATAAAGATGACGTCGTTTTTGAGTGCACTTATCACGGAGCAGCCAGGTTGCCACAATCAGAACTGTGAATCGTGTGGTCGTTGTCTTGATGGCTATAACAGTGAAAAGAACAGGCGCTCAGTAGTCGCCACGCGTGGTCGCAAATCCCACGGAATTCGAGGCGATGCAGTCGTTATATAGCTGGTTGTGGCGCTCTTCACGGCGATAAAGATGACTTCGTTTTGCAGTGCAGTTATCACAGAGCAGCCCGGATTCCACAATCAGAACTGTCAATAATGTGGTCGTTGTCTTGATGGCTATAAGAGTGAAAAGAAGAGGCGCTCAGAAGTTGCCACGCGTGGTCGCATATCCCAGGGAATCCGAAGCGATGCAGTCGTTATATATCTTGTGGTGGCGATATTCACGACGATAAAGATGAAGCCATTTTCCAGTGCAGTTATCACGGAGCAGCCAGCTTGCCACAATCAGAACGGTCAATCGTGTGGTCGTCGTCTTGATGGCTATAACAGTGAAAAGAAGAGGCGCTCAGTAGTTGCCAAGCGTGGTCGCAAATCCCAGGAAAGCCAAGGCGATGCAGTCGTTATATACCTGCTGGTGGCGCTATTCACGACAATAAAGATGACGTGATTTTCCAGTGCAGTTATCGCGGAGCAGCCAGCTTGCCACAATCAGAACGGTCAATCGTGTGGTCGTTGTCTTGATGGCTATACCAGTGAACAGAAGAGGCGCTCAGTAGTTCCCACGCGTGGTCGCAAGTCCCAGGGAAGCCCAGCCGATGCAGTCGTTATATAAATGGTGGTGGCGCTGTTCACGACGAGAAAGATGACGTCATTTGCAGTGCAGTTATCACGGAGCAGCCAGGTTGCCACAATCAGAACTGTCAATCGTGTTGTCATTGTCTTGATGGCTATTACAGTGAAAAGAACAGGCGCTCACTAGTTGCCAAGCGTGGTGGCAAATCCCAGGGAATCCGAGGCGATGCAGTCGTTATATAGCTTGTGGTGGCGCTATTCACGGCGATAAAGATGACGTCGTTTTCCAGTGCAGTTATCACGGAGCAGCCAGGTTTCCACAATCAGAACTGTCAAAAGTGTGGTCGTTGTCTTGATGGCTATAACAGTGAAAAGAAGAGGCGCTCAGTAGTTGCCAAGCGTGCTCGCAAATCCCAGGAAAGCCAAGGCGATGCAGTCGTTATATACCTGCTGGTGGCGCTATTCACGACAATAAGGATGACGTCATTTTCCGGCGCAGTTATCACAGAGCAGCCAGCTTGCCACAATCAGAACTGTCAATCGTGTTGTCGTTGTCTTGATGGCTATACCAGTGAAAAGAAGAGGCGCTCAGTAGTTCCCACGCGTGGTCGCAAGTCGCAGGGAAGCCGAGCCGATGCAGTCGTTATATAAATGGTGGTGGCGCTGTTCACGACGAGAAAGATGACGTCATTTCCAGTGCAGTTATCACGGAGCAGCCAGGTTGCCACAATCAGAACTGTCAATCGTGTTGTCATTGTCTTGATGGCTATTACAGTGAAAAGAACAGGCGCTCACTAGTTGCCACGCGTGGTCGCAAATCCCAGGGAATCCGAGGCGATGCAGTCGATATATAGCTGTTTGTGGCGCTATTCACGGCGATAAAGATGACGTCGTTTTCCAGTGCAGTTATCACGGAGCAGCCAGGTTTCCACAATCAGAACTGTCAAAAGTGTGGTCGTTGTCTTGATGGCTATAACAGTGAAAAGAAGAGGCGCTCAGTAGTTGCCACGCGTGGTCGCAAATCCCAGGGAATCCGAGGCGATGCAGTCGTTATATAGCTTGTGGTGGCGCTATTCACGACGATAAAGATGAAGCCATTTTCCAGTGCAGTTATCACGGAGCAGCCAGCTTGCCACAATCAGAACGGTCAATCGTGTGGTCGTCGTCTTGATGGCTATAACAGTGAAAAGAAGAGGCGCTCAGTAGTTGCCAAGCGTGGTCGCAAATCCCAGGAAAGCCAAGGCGATGCAGTCGTTATATACCTGCTGGTGGCGCTATTCACGACAATAAAGATGACGTGATTTTCCAGTGCAGTTATCGCGGAGCAGCCAGCTTGCCACAATCAGAACGGTCAATCGTGTGGTCGTTGTCTTGATGGCTATACCAGTGAACAGAAGAGGCGCTCAGTAGTTCCCACGCGTGGTCGCAAGTCCCAGGGAAGCCGAGCCGATGCAGTCGTTATATAAATGGTGGTGGCGCTGTTCACGACGAGAAAGATGACGTCATTTGCAGTGCAGTTATCACGGAGCAGCCAGGTTGCCACAATCAGAACTGTCAATCGTGTTGTCATTGTCTTGATGGCTATTACAGTGAAAAGAACAGGCGCTCACTAGTTGCCAAGCGTGGTGGCAAATCCCAGGGAATCCGAGGCGATGCAGTCGTTATATAGCTTGTGGTGGCGCTATTCACGGCGATAAAGATGACGTCGTTTTCCAGTGCAGTTATCACGGAGCAGCCAGGTTTCCACAATCAGAACTGTCAAAAGTGTGGTCGTTGTCTTGATGGCTATAACAGTGAAAAGAAGAGGCGCTCAGTAGTTGCCAAGCGTGCTCGCAAATCCCAATAAAGCCAAGGCGATGCAGTCGTTATATACCTGCTGGTGGCGCTATTCACGACAATAAGGATGACGTGATTTTCCAGTGCAGTTATCACGGAGCAGCCAGCTTGCCACAATCAGAACGGTCAATCGTGTGGTCGTTGTCTTGATGGCTATACCAGTGAAAGGAAGAGGCGCTCAGTAGTTCCCACGCGTGGTCGCAAGTCCCAGGGAAGCCGAGCCGATGCAGTCGTTATATAAATGGTGATGGCGCTGTTCACGACGAGAAAGATGACGTCATTTCCAGTGCAGTTATCACGGAGCAGCCAGGTTGCCACAATCAGAACTGTCAATCGTGTTGTCATTGTCTTGATGGCTATTACAGTGAAAAGAACAGGCGCTCACTAGTTGCCACGCGTGGTCGCAAATCCCAGGGAATCCGAGGCGATGCCGTCGATATATAGCTGTTTGTGGCGCTATTCACGGCGATAAAGATGACGTCGTTTTCCAGTGCAGTTATCACGCAGCAGCCAGGTTTCCACAATCAGAACTGTCAAAAGTGTGGTCGTTGTCTGGATGGCTATAACAGTGAAAAGAAGAGGCGCTCAGTAGTTGCCACGCGTGGTCGCAAATCCCAGGGAATCCGAGGCGATGCAGTCGTTATATAGCTTGTGGTGGCGCTATTCACGACGATAAAGATGAAGCCATTTTCCAGTGCAGTTATCACGGAGCAGCCAGCTTGCCACAATCAGAACGGTCAATCGTGTGGTCGTCGTCTTGATGGCTATAACAGTGAAAAGAAGAGGCGCTCAGTAGTTGCCAAGCGTGGTCGCAAATCCCAGGAAAGCCAAGGCGATGCAGTCGTTATATACCTGCTGGTGGCGCTATTCACGACAATAAAGATGACGTGATTTTCCAGTGCAGTTATCGCGGAGCAGCCAGCTTGCCACAATCAGAACGGTCAATCGTGTGGTCGTTGTCTTGATGGCTATACCAGTGAACAGAAGAGGCGCTCAGTAGTTCCCACGCGTGGTCGCAAGTCCCAGGGAAGCCGAGCCGATGCAGTCGTTATATAAATGGTGGTGGCGCTGTTCACGACGAGAAAGATGACGTCATTTGCAGTGCAGTTATCACGGAGCAGCCAGGTTGCCACAATCAGAACTGTCAATCGTGTTGTCATTGTCTTGATGGCTATTACAGTGAAAAGAACAGGCGCTCACTAGTTGCCAAGCGTGGTGGCAAATCCCAGGGAATCCGAGGCGATGCAGTCGTTATATAGCTTGTGGTGGCGCTATTCACGGCGATAAAGATGACGTCGTTTTCCAGTGCAGTTATCACGGAGCAGCCAGGTTTCCACAATCAGAACTGTCAAAAGTGTGGTCGTTGTCTTGATGGCTATAACAGTGAAAAGAAGAGGCGCTCAGTAGTTGCCAAGCGTGCTCGCAAATCCCAGGAAAGCCAAGGCGATGCAGTCGTTATATACCTGCTGGTGGCGCTATTCACGACAAAAAGGATGACGTGATTTTCCAGTGCAGTTATCACGGAGCAGCCAGCTTGCCACAATCAGAACGGTCAATCGTGTGGTCGTTGTCTTGATGGCTATACCAGTGAAAGGAAGAGGCGCTCAGTAGTTCCCACGCGTGGTCGCAAGTCCCAGGGAAGCCGAGCCGATGCAGTCGTTATATAAATGGTGATGGCGCTGTTCACGACGACAAAGATGACGTCATTTCCAGTGCAGTTATCACGGAGCAGCCAGGTTGCCACAATCAGAACTGTCAATCGTGTTGTCATTGTCTTGATGGCTATTACAGTGAAAAGACCAGGCGCTCACTAGTTGCCACGCGTGGTCGCAAATCCCAGGGAATCCGAGGCGATGCCGTCAATATATAGCTGTTTGTGGCGCTATTCACGGCGATAAAGATGACGTCGTTTTCCAGTGCAGTTATCACGCAGCAGCCAGGTTTCCACAATCAGAACTGTCAAAAGTGTGGTCGTTGTCTGGATGGCTATAACAGTGAAAAGAAGAGGCGCTCAGTAGTTGCCACGCGTGGTCGCAAATCCCAGGGAATCCGAGGCGATGCAGTCGTTATATAGCTTGTGGTGGCGATATTCACGACGATAAAGATGAAGCCATTTTCCAGTGCAGTTATCACGGAGCAGCCAGCTTGCCACAATCAGAACGGTCAATCGTGTGGTCGTCGTCTTGATGGCTATAACAGTGAAAAGAAGAGGCGCTCAGTAGTTGCCAAGCGTGGTCGCAAATCCCAGGAAAGCCAAGGCGATGCAGTCGTTATATACCTGCTGGTGGCGCTATTCACGACAATAAAGATGACGTGATTTTCCAGTGCAGTTATCACGGAGCAGCCAGCTTGCCACAATAAGAACTGTTAATCGTGTGGTCGTTGTCTTGATGGCTATACCAGTGAAAAGAAGAGGCGCTCAGTAGTTGCCACGCGTGGTCGCAAGTCCCAGGGAAGCCGAGACGATGCAGTCGTTATATAAATGGTGGTGGCGCTATTCACGACGATAAAGAAGGCGTCATTTGCAGTGCAGTTACCACGGAGCACCTAGCTTGAAAAATCAGAACTGTCAATCATGTTGTCGTTGTATTGATGGCTATAACAGTGAAAAGAAGAGGCGCTCAGTAGTTGCCACACGTGGTCGCAAGTCCCATGGAAGCAGAGGCGATGCAGTCGTTATATAAATCGTGGTGGCGCTATTCACGACGAGAAAGATGACGCCATTTCAAGTGCTGTTATCACGGAGCAGCCAGGTTGCCAGAATCAGAACTGTCAATCGTGTTGTCGTTGCCATGATGGCTATTACAGTGAAAAGAAGAGGCGCTCAGTAGTTGCCACGCGTGGTCGCAAAACCCAGGGAATCCGAGGCGATGCGGTCGTTATATAACTGGTGGTGGCGCTATTCACGACGATAAAGATGACGCCATTTGCTAGTTCAGTTATCACGGAGCAGCCAGGTTGCCACAATCAGAACTGTCAATCATGTTGTCGTTGTCTTGATGGCTATAACAGTGAAAAGAACAGGCGCTCTCTAGTTGCCACGCGTGGTCGCAAATCCCACGGAATCCGAGGCGATGCAGTCGTTATATAGCTGGTTGTGGCGCTATTCACAGCGATAAAGATGACGTCGTTTTGCAGTGCGGTTATCACGGAGCAGCCAGGATTCCACAATCAGAACTGTCAATAGTGTGGTCGTTGTCTTGATGGCTATAACAGCGAAAAGAAGAGGCGCTCAGTAGTTGCCACGCGTGGTCGCATATCCCAGGCAATCCGAAGCGATGCAGTCGTTATATATCTTGTGGTGGCGCTATTCACGACGATAAACATGCCGCCATTTTCCAGTGCAGTTATCACGGAGCAGCCAGGTTGCCACAATCAGAACTTTCAATCGTGTTGTCGTTGTTTTGATGGCTATAACAGTGAAAAGAATAGGCGCTCAGTAGTTGCCACGCGTGGTCGCGAAACCAAGGGAAGCCGAGACGATGCGATCGTTATAAAAATGGTGGTGGCGATATTCGCGACGATAAAGATGGCGTCATTTTCCAGCGCAGTTATCACGGAGCAACCAGCTTGCCACAATAAGAACTGTCAATAGTGTTGTCGTTGTCCTGATGGCTATAACATTGAAAAGAAGAGGCGCTCAGTAGTTGCCACGCGTGGTCGCTAGTCCCAGGGAAGCTGAAGCGATGCAGTCGTTATATAAATGGTGGTGGCGCTATTCACGACAATAAAGATGACGTCATTTCCAGTGCAGTTATCGCGGAGCAGCCAGCTTGCCACAATCAGAACGGTCAATCGTGTGGTCGTTGTCTTGATGGCTACAACAGTGAAACGAAGAGGCGCTCAATAGTTGCCACGCGTGGAGGAAAATCGCAGGGAAGCCGAGGCGATGCAGTCGTTATATAGCTGGTGGTGGCGCTAGTCACGACGATAAAGATGACGTCATTTCTCAGTGCAGTTACCACGGAGCAGCCAGCTTGCCACAATCAGAACTGTCAATCGTGTGGTCGTTATCTTGATGGCTATAACAGTGAAAAGAAGAGGCGCTCAGTTGTTGCCACGCGTGGTCGCAAATCCCAGGGAAGCCGAGGCGATGCAGTCGTTATATAAATGGTGATGGCGCTGTTCACGACGAGAAAGATGACGTCATTTCCAGTGCAGTTATCACGGAGCAGCCAGGTTGCCACAATCAGAACTGTCAATCGTGTTGTCATTGTCTTGATGGCTATTACAGTGAAAAGACCAGGCGCTCACTAGTTGCCACGCGTGGTCGCAAATCCCAGGGAATCCGAGGCGATGCCGTCAATATATAGCTGTTTGTGGCGCTATTCACGGCGATAAAGATGACGTCGTTTTCCAGTGCAGTTATCACGCAGCAGCCAGGTTTCCACAATCAGAACTGTCAAAAGTGTGGTCGTTGTCTGGATGGCTATAACAGTGAAAAGAAGAGGCGCTCAGTAGTTGCCACGCGTGGTCGCAAATCCCAGGGAATCCGAGGCGATGCAGTCGTTATATAGCTTGTGGTGGCGATATTCACGACGATAAAGATGAAGCCATTTTCCAGTGCAGTTATCACGGAGCAGCCAGCTTGCCACAATCAGAACGGTCAATCGTGTGGTCGTCGTCTTGATGGCTATAACAGTGAAAAGAAGAGGCGCTCAGTAGTTGCCAAGCGTGGTCGCAAATCCCAGGAAAGCCAAGGCGATGCAGTCGTTATATACCTGCTGGTGGCGCTATTCACGACAATAAAGATGACGTGATTTTCCAGTGCAGTTATCACGGAGCAGCCAGCTTGCCACAATAAGAACTGTTAATCGTGTGGTCGTTGTCTTGATGGCTATACCAGTGAAAAGAAGAGGCGCTCAGTAGTTGCCACGCGTGGTCGCAAGTCCCAGGGAAGCCGAGACGATGCAGTCGTTATATAAATGGTGGTGGCGCTATTCACGACGATAAAGAAGGCGTCATTTGCAGTGCAGTTACCACGGAGCACCTAGCTTGAAAAATCAGAACTGTCAATCATGTTGTCGTTGTATTGATGGCTATAACAGTGAAAAGAAGAGGCGCTCAGTAGTTGCCACACGTGGTCGCAAGTCCCATGGAAGCAGAGGCGATGCAGTCGTTATATAAATCGTGGTGGCGCTATTCACGACGAGAAAGATGACGCCATTTGAAGTGCTGTTATCACGGAGCAGCCAGGTTGCCAGAATCAGAACTGTCAATCGTGTTGTCGTTGCCATGATGGCTATTACAGTGAAAAGAAGAGGCGCTCAGTAGTTGCCACGCGTGGTCGCAAAACCCAGGGAATCCGAGGCGATGCGGTCGTTATATAACTGGTGGTGGCGCTATTCACGACGATAAAGATGACGCCATTTGCTAGTTCAGTTATCACGGAGCAGCCAGGTTGCCACAATCAGAACTGTCAATCATGTTGTCGTTGTCTTGATGGCTATAACAGTGAAAAGAACAGGCGCTCTCTAGTTGCCACGCGTGGTCGCAAATCCCACGGAATCCGAGGCGATGCAGTCGTTATATAGCTGGTTGTGGCGCTATTCACAGCGATAAAGATGACGTCGTTTTGCAGTGCGGTTATCACGGAGCAGCCAGGATTCCACAATCAGAACTGTCAATAGTGTGGTCGTTGTCTTGATGGCTATAACAGCGAAAAGAAGAGGCGCTCAGTAGTTGCCACGCGTGGTCGCATATCCCAGGCAATCCGAAGCGATGCAGTCGTTATATATCTTGTGGTGGCGCTATTCACGACGATAAACATGCCGCCATTTTCCAGTGCAGTTATCACGGAGCAGCCAGGTTGCCACAATCAGAACTTTCAATCGTGTTGTCGTTGTTTTGATGGCTATAACAGTGAAAAGAATAGGCGCTCAGTAGTTGCCACGCGTGGTCGCGAAACCAAGGGAAGCCGAGACGATGCGATCGTTATAAAAATGGTGGTGGCGATATTCGCGACGATAAAGATGGCGTCATTTTCCAGCGCAGTTATCACGGAGCAACCAGCTTGCCACAATAAGAACTGTCAATAGTGTTGTCGTTGTCCTGATGGCTATAACATTGAAAAGAAGAGGCGCTCAGTAGTTGCCACGCGTGGTCGCTAGTCCCAGGGAAGCTGAAGCGATGCAGTCGTTATATAAATGGTGGTGGCGCTATTCACGACAATAAAGATGACGTCATTTCCAGTGCAGTTATCGCGGAGCAGCCAGCTTGCCACAATCAGAACGGTCAATCGTGTGGTCGTTGTCTTGATGGCTACAACAGTGAAACGAAGAGGCGCTCAATAGTTGCCACGCGTGGAGGAAAATCGCAGGGAAGCCGAGGCGATGCAGTCGTTATATAGCTGGTGGTGGCGCTAGTCACGACGATAAAGATGACGTCATTTCTCAGTGCAGTTACCACGGAGCAGCCAGCTTGCCACAATCAGAACTGTCAATCGTGTGGTCGTTATCTTGATGGCTATAACAGTGAAAAGAAGAGGCGCTCAGTTGTTGCCACGCGTGGTCGCAAATCCCAGGGAAGCCGAGGCGATGCAGTCGTTATAGAGCTCGTGTTGGCGCTATTCACATACGATAAAGATGACGTCGTTTTCCAGTGCAGTTATCCCGGAGCAGCCAAGTTGCCACAATCAGAACGGACAATGGTGTGGTCATTGTCTTGACCGCTATAACAGTGAAAAGAAGAGGCACTCAGTAGTTGCAACGCGTGGTCGCAAATCCCAGGGAATCCCAGGTGATGCAGTTGTTGTATAGCTGGTGGTGGCGCTATTCACAACGATAAAAATGACGTCATTTTCCGGCGCAGTTATCACGGAGCAGCCAGCTTGCCACAATCAAAACTGTCAATCGTGTTGTCATTGTCTTGATGGCAATAACATTGAAAAGAAGAGGCGCTCAGTAGTTCCCACGCGTGGTCGCAAATCCAAGGGAAGCCAAGGCGATGCAGTCGTTATATAAATGGTGGTGGCGCTGTTCACGACGAGAAAGATGACGTCATTTCCAGTGCAGTTATCACGGAGCAGCCAGCTTGCCACAATCAGAACGGTCAATCGTGTGGTCGTTGTCTTGATGGCTATACCAGTGAAAGGAAGAGGCGCTCAGTAGTTCCCACGCGTGGTCGCAAGTCCCAGGGAAGCCGAGCCGATGCAGTCGTTATATAAATGGTGATGGCGCTGTTCACGACGAGAAAGATGACGTCATTTCCAGTGCAGTTATCACGGAGCAGCCAGGTTGCCACAATCAGAACTGTCAATCGTGTTGTCATTGTCTTGATGGCTATTACAGTGAAAAGAACAGGCGCTCACTAGTTGCCACGCGTGGTCGCAAATCCCAGGGAATCCGAGGCGATGCCGTCGATATATAGCTGTTTGTGGCGCTATTCACAGCGATAAAGATGACGTCGTTTTCCAGTGCAGTTATCACGCAGCAGCCAGGTTTCCACAATCAGAACTGTCAAAAGTGTGGTCGTTGTCTGGATGGCTATAACAGTGAAAAGAAGAGGCGCTCAGTAGTTGCCACGCGTGGTCGCAAATCCCAGGGAATCCGAGGCGATGCAGTCGTTATATAGCTTGTGGTGGCGATATTCACGACGATAAAGATGAAGCCATTTTCCAGTGCAGTTATCACGGAGCAGCCAGCTTGCCACAATCAGAACGGTCAATCGTGTGGTCGTCGTCTTGATGGCTATAACAGTGAAAAGAAGAGGCGCTCAGTAGTTGCCAAGCGTGGTCGCAAATCCCAGGAAAGCCAAGGCGATGCAGTCGTTATATACCTGCTGGTGGCGCTATTCACGACAATAAAGATGACGTGATTTTCCAGTGCAGTTATCACGGAGCAGCCAGCTTGCCACAATAAGAACTGTTAATCGTGTGGTCGTTGTCTTGATGGCTATACCAGTGAAAAGAAGAGGCGCTCAGTAGTTGCCACGCGTGGTCGCAAGTCCCAGGGAAGCCGAGACGATGCAGTCGTTATATAAATGGTGGTGGCGCTATTCACGACGATAAAGAAGGCGTCATTTGCAGTGCAGTTACCACGGAGCACCTAGCTTGAAAAATCAGAACTGTCAATCATGTTGTCGTTGTATTGATGGCTATAACAGTGAAAAGAAGAGGCGCTCAGTAGTTGCCACACGTGGTCGCAAGTCCCATGGAAGCAGAGGCGATGCAGTCGTTATATAAATCGTGGTGGCGCTATTCACGACGAGAAAGATGACGCCATTTCAAGTGCTGTTATCACGGAGCAGCCAGGTTGCCACAATCAGAACTGTCAATCGTGTTGTCGTTGCCATGATGGCTATTACAGTGAAAAAAAGAGGCGCTCAGTAGTTGCCACGCGTGGTCGCAAAACCCAGGGAATCCGAGGCGATGCGGTCGTTATATAACTGGTGGTGGCGCTATTCACGACGATAAAGATGACGCCATTTGCTAGTTCAGTTATCACGGAGCAGCCAGGTTGCCACAATCAGAACTGTCAATCATGTTGTCGTTGTCTTGATGGCTATAACAGTGAAAAGAACAGGCGCTCTCTAGTTGCCACGCGTGGTCGCAAATCCCACGGAATCCGAGGCGATGCAGTCGTTATATAGCTGGTTGTGGCGCTATTCACAGCGATAAAGATGACGTCGTTTTGCAGTGCAGTTATCACGGAGCAGCCAGGATTCCACAATCAGAACTGTCAATAGTGTGGTCGTTGTCTTGATGGCTATAACAGCGAAAAGAAGAGGCGCTCAGTAGTTGCCACGCGTGGTCGCATATCCCAGGCAATCCGAAGCGATGCAGTCGTTATATATCTTGTGGTGGCGCTATTCACGACGATAAACATGACGCCATTTTCCAGTGCAGTTATCACGGAGCAGCCAGGTTGCCACAATCAGAACTTTCAATCGTGTTGTCGTTGTTTTGATGGCTATAACAGTGAAAAGAATAGGCGCTCAGTAGTTGCCACGCGTGGTCGCGAAACCAAGGGAAGCCGAGACGATGCGATCGTTATAAAAATGGTGGTGGCGATATTCACGACGATAAAGATGGCGTCATTTTCCAGCGCAGTTATCACGGAGCAACCAGCTTGCCACAATAAGAACTGTCAATAGTGTTGTCGTTGTCCTGATGGCTATAACATTGAAAAGAAGAGGCGCTCAGTAGTTGCCACGCGTGGTCGCTAGTCCCAGGGAAGCCTAGCCGATGCAGTCGTTATATAAATGGTGGTGGCGCTATTCACGACAATAAAGATGACGTCATTTCCAGTGCAGTTATCGCGGAGCAGGCAGCTTGCCACAATCAGAACGGTCAATCGTGTGGTCGTTGTCTTGATGGCTACAACAGTGAAACGAAGAGGCGCTCAATAGTTGCCACGCGTGGAGGAAAATCGCAGGGAAGCCGAGGCGATGCAGTCGTTATATAGCTGGTGGTGGCGCTAGTCACGACGATAAAGATGACGTCATTTCTCAGTGCAGTTACCACGGAGCAGCCAGCTTGCCACAATCAGAACTGTCAATCGTGTGGTCGTTATCTTGATGGCTATAACAGTGAAAAGAAGAGGCGCTCAGTTGTTGCCACGCGTGGTCGCAAATCCCAGGGAAGCCGAGGCGATGCAGTCGTTATAGAGCTCGTGTTGGCGCTATTCACATACGATAAAGATGACGTCGTTTTCCAGTGCAGTTATCCCGGAGCAGCCAAGTTGCCACAATCAGAACGGACAATGGTGTGGTCATTGTCTTGACCGCTATAACAGTGAAAAGAAGAGGCACTCAGTAGTTGCAACGCGTGGTCGCAAATCCCAGGGAATCCCAGGTGATGCAGTTGTTGTATAGCTGGTGGTGGCGCTATTCACAACGATAAAAATGACGTCATTTTCCGGCGCAGTTATCACGGAGCAGCCAGCTTGCCACAATCAAAACTGTCAATCGTGTTGTCATTGTCTTGATGGCAATAACATTGAAAAGAAGAGGCGCTCAGTAGTTCCCACGCGTGGTCGCAAATCCAAGGGAAGCCAAGGCGATGCAGTCGTTATATAAATGGTGGTGGCGCTGTTCACGACGAGAAAGATGACGTCATTTCCAGTGCAGTTATCACGGAGCAGCCCGGTTGCCACAATCAGAACTGTCAATCGTGTTGTCGTTGTCTTGGTGTCTATGACAGTGAAAAGAATAGGCGCTCAATAGTTGCCACGCGAGGTCGCAAATCCCAGGGAAGCCGAGACGATGCAGTCGTTATATAGCTGGTGGTGGCGCTATTCACGACGATAAAGATGACGTCATTTCCAGTACAGTTATCACGGAGCAGCCAGCTTGCCACAATCAGAACAGTCAATCGTGTGGTCGTTGTCTTGATGGCTATAACAGTGAAAAGAAGAGGCGCTGAGTAGTTGCCACGCGTGGTCGCAAATCCCAGGAAAGCCGAGGCGATGCAGTCGTTATATACCTGCTGGTGGCGCTATTCACGACGATAAAGATTACGTGATTTTCCAGTGCAGTTATCACGGAGCAGCCAGCTTGCCACAATAAGAACTGTTAATCGTGTGGTCGTTGTCTTGATGGCTATACCAGTGAAAAGAAGAGGCGCTCAGTAGTTGCCACGCGTGGTCGCAAGTCCCAGGGAAGCCGAGACGATGCAGTCGTTATATAAATGGTGGTGGCGCTATTCACGACAATTAAGAAGGCGTCATTTGCAATGCAGTTACCACGGAGCACCTAGCTTGCCACAATCAGAACTGTCAATAATGTTGTCGTTGTCTTGATGGCTATTACAGTGAAAAGAACAGGCGCTCACTAGTTGCCACGCGTGGTCGCAAATCCCAGGGAATCCGAGGCGATGCATTCGTTATATATCTTGTGGTGGCGCTATTCACGACGATAAAGATGACGTAGTTTTCCAGTGCACTTATCACGGAGCAGCCAGGTTGCCACAATCAGAACTCTGAATGGTGTGGTCGTTGTCTTGATGGCTATAACAGTGAAAAGAACAGGCGCAAATCCCAGGGAATCCGAGGCGATGCAGTCGTTATATAGCTGGTGGTGGCGCTATTCACGACAATAAAGATGACGTCATTTCCAGTGCAGTTACCACGGAGCAGCCAGCTTGCCACAATCAGAACTGTCAATCGTGTGATCGTTGTCTTGATGGCTATAACAGTGAAAAGAAGAGGCGCTCAGTAGTTGCCACGCGTGGTCGCAAATACCAGGGAAGCCGAGACGATGCAGTCGTTATATAGCTGGTGGTGGCGCTATTCTGGGAGATAAAGATGACGTTGTTTTAAAGTGCAGTTATCACGGAGCAGCCAGGTTGCCACAATCAGAACTGTCAATCGTGTGGTCGTTGTCTTAATGGCTATAACAGTGAAAAGAACAGGCGCTCAGTAGATGCCACGCGTGGTCGGAAATCCCAGGGAATCCGAGGCGATGCAGTCGTTATATAGCTGGTGGTGGCGCTATTCACGACGATAAAGATGACGTCATTTCCAGTGCAGTTATCGCGGAGCAGCCAGCTTGCCACAATCAGAACGGTCAATCGTGTGGTCGTTGTCTTGATGGCTACAACAGTGAAACGAAGAGGCGCTCAATAGTTGCCACGCGTGGAGGAAAATCGCAGGGAAGCCGAGGCGATGCAGTCGTTATATAGCTGGTGGTGGCGCTAGTCACGACGATAAAGATGACGTGATTTCTCAGTGCAGTTACCACGGAGCAGCCAGCTTGCCACAATCAGAACTGTCAATCGTGTGGTCGTTATCTTGATGGCTATAACAGTGAAAAGAAGAGGCGCTCAGTTGTTGCCACGCGTGGTCGCAAATCCCAGGGAAGCCGAGGCGATGCAGTCGTTATAGAGCTCGTGTTGGCGCTATTCACATACGATAAAGATGACGTCGTTTTCCAGTGCAGTTATCCCGGAGCAGCCAAGTTGCCACAATCAGAACGGACAATGGTGTGGTCATTGTCTTGACCGCTATAACAGTGAAAAGAAGAGGCACTCAGTAGTTGCAACGCGTGGTCGCAAATCCCAGGGAATCCCAGGTGATGCAGTTGTTGTATAGCTGGTGGTGGCGCTATTCACAACGATAAAAATGACGTCATTTTCCGGCGCAGTTATCACGGAGCAGCCAGCTTGCCACAATCAAAACTGTCAATCGTGTTGTCATTGTCTTGATGGCAATAACATTGAAAAGAAGAGGCGCTCAGTAGTTCCCACGCGTGGTCGCAAATCCAAGGGAAGCCAAGGCGATGCAGTCGTTATATAAATGGTGGTGGCGCTGTTCACGACGAGAAAGATGACGTCATTTCCAGTGCAGTTATCACGAAGCAGCCAGCTTGCCACAATCAGAACGGTCAATCGTGTGGTCGTTGTCTTGATGGCTATACCAGTGAAAGGAAGAGGCGCTCAGTAGTTCCCACGCGTGGTCGCAAGTCCCAGGGAAGCCGAGCCGATGCAGTCGTTATATAAATGGTGATGGCGCTGTTCACGACGAGAAAGATGACGTCATTTCCAGTGCAGTTATCACGGAGCAGCCAGGTTGCCACAATCAGAACTGTCAATCGTGTTGTCATTGTCTTGATGGCTATTACAGTGAAAAGAACAGGCGCTCACTAGTTGCCACGCGTGGTCGCAAATCCCAGGGAATCCGAGGCGATGCCGTCGATATATAGCTGTTTGTGGCGCTATTCACAGCGATAAAGATGACGTCGTTTTCCAGTGCAGTTATCACGCAGCAGCCAGGTTTCCACAATCAGAACTGTCAAAAGTGTGGTCGTTGTCTGGATGGCTATAACAGTGAAAAGAAGAGGCGCTCAGTAGTTGCCACGCGTGGTCGCAAATCCCAGGGAATCCGAGGCGATGCAGTCGTTATATAGCTTGTGGTGGCGATATTCACGACGATAAAGATGAAGCCATTTTCCAGTGCAGTTATCACGGAGCAGCCAGCTTGCCACAATCAGAACGGTCAATCGTGTGGTCGTCGTCTTGATGGCTATAACAGTGAAAAGAAGAGGCGCTCAGTAGTTGCCAAGCGTGGTCGCAAATCCCAGGAAAGCCAAGGCGATGCAGTCGTTATATACCTGCTGGTGGCGCTATTCACGACAATAAAGATGACGTGATTTTCCAGTGCAGTTATCACGGAGCAGCCAGCTTGCCACAATAAGAACTGTTAATCGTGTGGTCGTTGTCTTGATGGCTATACCAGTGAAAAGAAGAGGCGCTCAGTAGTTGCCACGCGTGGTCGCAAGTCCCAGGGAAGCCGAGACGATGCAGTCGTTATATAAATGGTGGTGGCGCTATTCACGACGATAAAGAAGGCGTCATTTCAAGTGCTGTTATCACGGAGCAGCCAGGTTGCCACAATCAGAACTGTCAATCGTGTTGTCGTTGCCATGATGGCTATTACAGTGAAAAAAAGAGGCGCTCAGTAGTTGCCACGCGTGGTCGCAAAACCCAGGGAATCCGAGGCGATGCGGTCGTTATATAACTGGTGGTGGCGCTATTCACGACGATAAAGATGACGCCATTTGCTAGTTCAGTTATCACGGAGCAGCCAGGTTGCCACAATCAGAACTGTCAATCATGTTGTCGTTGTCTTGATGGCTATAACAGTGAAAAGAACAGGCGCTCTCTAGTTGCCACGCGTGGTCGCAAATCCCACGGAATCCGAGGCGATGCAGTCGTTATATAGCTGGTTGTGGCACTATTCACAGCGATAAAGATGACGTCGTTTTGCAGTGCAGTTATCACGGAGCAGCCAGGATTCCACAATCAGAACTGTCAATAGTGTGGTCGTTGTCTTGATGGCTATAACAGCGAAAAGAAGAGGCGCTCAGTAGTTGCCACGCGTGGTCGCATATCCCAGGCAATCCGAAGCGATGCAGTCGTTATATATCTTGTGGTGGCGCTATTCACGACGATAAACATGACGCCATTTTCCAGTGCAGTTATCACGGAGCAGCCAGGTTGCCACAATCAGAACTTTCAATCGTGTTGTCGTTGTTTTGATGGCTATAACAGTGAAAAGAATAGGCGCTCAGTAGTTGCCACGCGTGGTCGCGAAACCAAGGGAAGCCGAGACGATGCGATCGTTATAAAAATGGTGGTGGCGATATTCACGACGATAAAGATGGCGTCATTTTCCAGCGCAGTTATCACGGAGCAACCAGCTTGCCACAATAAGAACTGTCAATAGTGTTGTCGTTGTCCTGATGGCTATAACATTGAAAAGAAGAGGCGCTCAGTAGTTGCCACGCGTGGTCGCTAGTCCCAGGGAAGCTGAAGCGATGCAGTCGTTATATAAATGGTGGTGGCGCTATTCACGACAATAAAGATGACGTCATTTCCAGTGCAGTTATCGCGGAGCAGCCAGCTTGCCACAATCAGAACGGTCAATCGTGTGGTCGTTGTCTTGATGGCTACAACAGTGAAACGAAGAGGCGCTCAATAGTTGCCACGCGTGGAGGAAAATCGCAGGGAAGCCGAGGCGATGCAGTCGTTATATAGCTGGTGGTGGCGCTAGTCACGACGATAAAGATGACGTCATTTCTCAGTGCAGTTACCACGGAGCAGCCAGCTTGCCACAATCAGAACTGTCAATCGTGTGGTCGTTATCTTGATGGCTATAACAGTGAAAAGAAGAGGCGCTCAGTTGTTGCCACGCGTGGTCGCAAATCCCAGGGAAGCCGAGGCGATGCAGTCGTTATAGAGCTCGTGTTGGCGCTATTCACATACGATAAAGATGACGTCGTTTTCCAGTGCAGTTATCCCGGAGCAGCCAAGTTGCCACAATCAGAACGGACAATGGTGTGGTCATTGTCTTGACCGCTATAACAGTGAAAAGAAGAGGCACTCAGTAGTTGCAACGCGTGGTCGCAAATCCCAGGGAATCCCAGGTGATGCAGTTGTTGTATAGCTGGTGGTGGCGCTATTCACAACGATAAAAATGACGTCATTTTCCGGCGCAGTTCTCACGGAGCAGCCAGCTTGCCACAATCAAAACTGTCAATCGTGTTGTCATTGTCTTGATGGCAATAACATTGAAAAGAAGAGGCGCTCAGTAGTTCCCACGCGTGGTCGCAAATCCAAGGGAAGCCAAGGCGATGCAGTCGTTATATAAATGGTGGTGGCGCTGTTCACGACGAGAAAGATGACGTCATTTCCAGTGCAGTTATCACGGAGCAGCCCGGTTGCCACAATCAGAACTGTCAATCGTGTTGTCGTTGTCTTGGTGTCTATGACAGTGAAAAGAAGAGGCGCTCAATAGTTGCCACGCGAGGTCGCAAATCCCAGGGAAGCCGAGACGATGCAGTCGTTATATAGCTGGTGGTGGCGCTATTCACGACGATAAAGATGACGTCATTTCCAGTACAGTTATCACGGAGCAGCCAGCTTGCCACAATCAGAACAGTCAATCGTGTGGTCGTTGTCTTGATGGCTATAACAGTGAAAAGAAGAGGCGCTGAGTAGTTGCCACGCGTGGTCGCAAATCCCAGGAAAGCCGAGGCGATGCAGTCGTTATATACCTGCTGGTGGCGCTATTCACGACGATAAAGATTACGTGATTTTCCAGTGCAGTTATCACGGAGCAGCCAGCTTGCCACAATAAGAACTGTTAATCGTGTGGTCGTTGTCTTGATGGCTATACCAGTGAAAAGAAGAGGCGCTCAGTAGTTGCCACGCGTGGTCGCAAGTCCCAGGGAAGCCGAGACGATGCAGTCGTTATATAAATGGTGGTGGCGCTATTCACGACAATTAAGAAGGCGTCATTTGCAATGCAGTTACCACGGAGCACCTAGCTTGCCACAATCAGAACTGTCAATAATGTTGTCGTTGTCTTGATGGCTATTACAGTGAAAAGAACAGGCGCTCACTAGTTGCCACGCGTGGTCGCAAATCCCAGGGAATCCGAGGCGATGCATTCGTTATATATCTTGTGGTGGCGCTATTCACGACGATAAAGATGACGTAGTTTTCCAGTGCACTTATCACGGAGCAGCCAGGTTGCCACAATCAGAACTCTGAATGGTGTGGTCGTTGTCTTGATGGCTATAACAGTGAAAAGAACAGGCGCAAATCCCAGGGAATCCGAGGCGATGCAGTCGTTATATAGCTGGTGGTGGCGCTATTCACGACAATAAAGATGACGTCATTTCCAGTGCAGTTACCACGGAGCAGCCAGCTTGCCACAATCAGAACTGTCAATCGTGTGATCGTTGTCTTGATGGCTATAACAGTGAAAAGAAGAGGCGCTCAGTAGTTGCCACGCGTGGTCGCAAATACCAGGGAAGCCGAGACGATGCAGTCGTTATATAGCTGGTGGTGGCGCTATTCTGGGAGATAAAGATGACGTTGTTTTAAAGTGCAGTTATCACGGAGCAGCCAGGTTGCCACAATCAGAACTGTCAATCGTGTGGTCGTTGTCTTAATGGCTATAACAGTGAAAAGAACAGGCGCTCAGTAGATGCCACGCGTGGTCGGAAATCCCAGGGAATCCGAGGCGATGCAGTCGTTATATAGCTGGTGGTGGCGCTATTCACGACGATAAAGATGACGTCATTTCCAGTGCAGTTACCACGGAGTAGCCAGCTTGCCACAATCAGAACTGTCAATCGTGTTGTCGTTGTCTTGGTGTCTATGACAGTGAAAAGAAGAGGCGCTCAATAGTTGCCACGCGAGGTCGCAAATCCCAGGGAAGCCGAGACGATGCAGTCGTTATATAGCTGGTGGTGGCGCTATTCACGACGATAAAGATGACGTCATTTCCAGTACAGTTATCACGGAGCAGCCAGCTTGCCACAATCAGAACAGTCAATCGTGTGGTCGTTGTCTTGATGGCTATAACAGTGAAAAGAAGAGGCGCTCAGTAGTTGCCACGCGTGGTCGCAAATCCCAGGAAAGCCGAGGCGATGCAGTCGTTATATACCTGCTGGTGGCGCTATTCACGACGATAAAGATTACGTGATTTTCCAGTGCAGTTATCACGGAGCAGCCAGCTTGCCACAATAAGAACTGTTAATCGTGTGGTCGTTGTCTTGATGGCTATACCAGTGAAAAGAAGAGGCGCTCAGTTGTTGCCACGCGTGGTCGCAAATACCAGGGAAGCCGAGACGATGCAGTCGTTATATAGCTGGTGGTGGCGCTATTCTGGGAGATAAAGATGACGTTGTTTTAAAGTGCAGTTATCACGGAGCAGCCAGGTTGCCACAATCAGAACTGTCAATCGTGTGGTCGTTGTCTTGATAGCTCTAACAGTGAGAAGAAGAGGCGCTCAGTAGTCGATACGCGTTTTCGCAAGTCCAAGGGAAGCCGAGGCGATGCAGTCGTTATATAAATGGTGGAGGCGCTATACACGACGATAAAGATGACGTCATTTCCAGTGCAGTTATTACGGAGCAGCCAGGTTGCCACAATCAGAACTGTCAATCATGTTGTCGTTGTCTTGATGGCTATAACAGTGAAAAGAACAGGCGCTCACTAGTTGCCACGCGTGGACGCAAATCCCAGGGAATCCGAGGCGATGCAGTCGATATATAGCTGTTTGTGGCGCTATTCACGGCGATAAAGATGACGTCGTTTTCCAGTGCAGTTATCACGGAGCAGCCAGGTTTCCACAATCAGAACTGTCAAAAGTGTGGTCGTTGTCTTGATGGCTATAACAGTGAAAAGAAGAGGCGCTCAGTAGTTGCCAAGCGTGGTCGCAAATCCCAGGAAAGCCAAGGCGATGCAGTCGTTATATACCTGCTGGTGGCGCTATTCACGACAATAAAGATGACGTGATTTTCCAGTGCAGTTATCGCGGAGCAGCCAGCTTGCCACAATCAAAACGGTCAATCGTGTGGTCGTTGTCTTGATGGCTATACCAGTGAAAAGAAGAGGCGCTCAGTAGTTCCCACGCGTGGTCGCAAGTCCCAGGGAAGCCGAGCCGATGCAGTCGTTATATAAATGGTGGTGGCGCTGTTCACGACGAGAAAGATGACGTCATTTCCAGTGCAGTTATCACGGAGCAGCCAGGTTGCCACAATCAGAACTGTCAATCGTGTTGTCATTGTCTTGATTGCTATTACAGTGAAAAGAACAGGCGCTCACTAGTTGCCACGCGTGGTCGCAAATCCCAGGGAATCCGAGGCGATGCGGTCGTTATATAACTGGTGGTGGCGCTATTCACGACGATAAAGATGACGCCATTTGCTAGTTCAGTTATCACGGAGCAGCCAGGTTGCCACAATCAGAACTGTCAATCATGTTGTCGTTGTCTTGATGGCTATAACAGTGAAAAGAACAGGCGCTCTCTAGTTGCCACGCGTGGTCGCAAATCCCACGGAATCCGAGGCGATGCAGTCGTTATATAGCTGGTTGTGGCGCTATTCACAGCGATAAAGATGACGTCGTTTTGCAGTGCAGTTATCACGGAGCAGCCAGGATTCCACAATCAGAACTGTCAATAGTGTGGTCGTTGTCTTGATGGCTATAACAGCGAAAAGAAGAGGCGCTCAGTAGTTGCCACGCGTGGTCGCATATCCCAGGCAATCCGAAGCGATGCAGTCGTTATATATCTTGTGGTGGCGCTATTCACGACGATAAACATGACGCCATTTTCCAGTGCAGTTATCACGGAGCAGCCAGGTTGCCACAATCAGAACTTTCAATCGTGTTGTCGTTGTTTTGATGGCTATAACAGTGAAAAGAATAGGCGCTCAGTAGTTGCCACGCGTGGTCGCGAAACCAAGGGAAGCCGAGACGATGCGATCGTTATAAAAATGGTGGTGGCGATATTCACGACGATAAAGATGGCGTCATTTTCCAGCGCAGTTATCACGGAGCAACCAGCTTGCCACAATAAGAACTGTCAATAGTGTTGTCGTTGTCCTGATGGCTATAACATTGAAAAGAAGAGGCGCTCAGTAGTTGCCACGCGTGGTCGCTAGTCCCAGGGAAGCTGAAGCGATGCAGTCGTTATATAAATGGTGGTGGCGCTATTCACGACAATAAAGATGACGTCATTTCCAGTGCAGTTATCGCGGAGCAGCCAGCTTGCCACAATCAGAACGGTCAATCGTGTGGTCGTTGTCTTGATGGCTACAACAGTGAAACGAAGAGGCGCTCAATAGTTGCCACGCGTGGAGGAAAATCGCAGGGAAGCCGAGGCGATGCAGTCGTTATATAGCTGGTGGTGGCGCTAGTCACGACGATAAAGATGACGTCATTTCTCAGTGCAGTTACCACGGAGCAGCCAGCTTGCCACAATCAGAACTGTCAATCGTGTGGTCGTTATCTTGATGGCTATAACAGTGAAAAGAAGAGGCGCTCAGTTGTTGCCACGCGTGGTCGCAAATCCCAGGGAAGCCGAGGCGATGCAGTCGTTATAGAGCTCGTGTTGGCGCTATTCACATACGATAAAGATGACGTCGTTTTCCAGTGCAGTTATCCCGGAGCAGCCAAGTTGCCACAATCAGAACGGACAATGGTGTGGTCATTGTCTTGACCGCTATAACAGTGAAAAGAAGAGGCACTCAGTAGTTGCAACGCGTGGTCGCAAATCCCAGGGAATCCCAGGTGATGCAGTTGTTGTATAGCTGGTGGTGGCGCTATTCACAACGATAAAAATGACGTCATTTTCCGGCGCAGTTATCACGGAGCAGCCAGCTTGCCACAATCAAAACTGTCAATCGTGTTGTCATTGTCTTGATGGCAATAACATTGAAAAGAAGAGGCGCTCAGTAGTTCCCACGCGTGGTCGCAAATCCAAGGGAAGCCAAGGCGATGCAGTCGTTATATAAATGGTGGTGGCGCTGTTCACGACGAGAAAGATGACGTCATTTCCAGTGCAGTTATCACGGAGCAGCCCGGTTGCCACAATCAGAACTGTCAATCGTGTTGTCGTTGTCTTGGTGTCTATGACAGTGAAAAGAAGAGGCGCTCAGTAGTTGCCACGCGTGGTCGCAAATCCCAGGAAAGCCGAGGCGATGCAGTCGTTATATACCTGCTGGTGGCGCTATTCACGACGATAAAGATTACGTGATTTTCCAGTGCAGTTATCACGGAGCAGCCAGCTTGCCACAATAAGAACTGTTAATCGTGTGGTCGTTGTCTTGATGGCTATACCAGTGAAAAGAAGAGGCGCTCAGTAGTTGCCACGCGTGGTCGCAAGTCCCAGGGAAGCCGAGACGATGCAGTCGTTATATAAATGGTGGTGGCGCTATTCACGACAATAAAGATGGCGTCATTTGCAATGCAGTTACCACGGAGCACCTAGCTTGCCACAATCAGAACTGTCAATAATGTTGTCGTTGTCTTGATGGCTATTACAGTGAAAAGAACAGGCGCTCACTAGTTGCCACGCGTGGTCGCAAATCCCAGGGAATCCGAGGCGATGCATTCGTTATATATCTTGTGGTGGCGCTATTCACGACGATAAAGATGACGTAGTTTTCCAGTGCACTTATCACGGAGCAGCCAGGTTGCCACAATCAGAACTCTGAATGGTGTGGTCGTTGTCTTGATGGCTATAACAGTGAAAAGAACAGGCGCAAATCCCAGGGAATCCGAGGCGATGCAGTCGTTATATAGCTGGTGGTGGCGCTATTCACGACAATAAAGATGACGTCATTTCCAGTGCAGTTACCACGGGGCAGCCAGCTTGCCACAATCAGAACTGTCAATCGTGTGATAGTTGTCTTGATGGCTATAACAGTGAAAAGAAGAGGCGCTCAGTAGTTGCCACGCGTGGTCGCAAATACCAGGGAAGCCGAGACGATGCAGTCGTTATATAGCTGGTGGTGGCGCTATTCTGGGAGATAAAGATGACGTTGTTTTAAAGTGCAGTTATCACGGAGCAGCCAGGTTGCCACAATCAGAACTGTCAATCGTGTGGTCGTTGTCTTAATGGCTATAAGAGTGAAAAGAACAGGCGCTCAGTAGATGCCACGCGTGGTCGGAAATCCCAGGGAATCCGAGGCGATGCAGTCGTTATATAGCTGGTGGTGGCGCTATTCACGACGATAAAGATGACGTCATTTCCAGTGCAGTTACCACGGAGTAGCCAGCTTGCCACAATCAGAACTGTCAATCGTGTTGTCGTTGTCTTGGTGTCTATGACAGTGAAAAGAAGAGGCGCTCAATAGTTGCCACGCGAGGTCGCAAATCCCAGGGAAGCCGAGACGATGCAGTCGTTATATAGCTGGTGGTGGCGCTATTCACGACGATAAAGATGACGTCATTTCCAGTACAGTTATCACGGAGCAGCCAGCTTGCCACAATCAGAACAGTCAATCGTGTGGTCGTTGTCTTGATGGCTATAACAGTGAAAAGAAGAGGCGCTCAGTAGTTGCCACGCGTGGTCGCAAATCCCAGGAAAGCCGAGGCGATGCAGTCGTTATATACCTGCTGGTGGCGCTATTCACGACGATAAAGATTACGTGATTTTCCAGTGCAGTAATCACGGAGCAGCCAGCTTGCCACAATAAGAACTGTTAATCGTGTGGTCGTTGTCTTGATGGCTATACCAGTGAAAAGAAGAGGCGCTCAGTTGTTGCCACGCGTGGTCGCAAATACCAGGGAAGCCGAGACGATGCAGTCGTTATATAGCTGGTGGTGGCGCTATTCTGGGAGATAAAGATGACGTTGTTTTAAAGTGCAGTTATCACGGAGCAGCCAGGTTGCCACAATCAGAACTGTCAATCGTGTGGTCGTTGTCTTGATAGCTCTAACAGTGAGAAGAAGAGGCGCTCAGTAGTCGATACGCGTTTTCGCAAGTCCAAGGGAAGCCGAGGCGATGCAGTCGTTATATAAATGGTGGAGGCGCTATACACGACGATAAAGATGACGTCATTTCCAGTGCAGTTATTACGGAGCAGCCAGGTTGCCACAATCAGAACTGTCAATCATGTTGTCGTTGTCTTGATGGCTATAACAGTGAAAAGAACAGGCGCTCACTAGTTGCCACGCGTGGACGCAAATCCTAGGGAATCCGAGGCGATGCAGTCGATATATAGCTGTTTGTGGCGCTATTCACGGCGATAAAGATGACGTCGTTTTCCAGTGCAGTTATCACGTAGCAGCCAGGTTTCCACAATCAGAACTGTCAAAAGTGTGGTCGTTGTCTTGATGGCTGTAACAGTGAAAAGAAGAGGCGCTCAGTAGTTGCCAAGCGTGGTCGCAAATCCCAGGAAAGCAAAGGCGATGCAGTCGTTATATACCTGCTGGTGGCGCTATTCACGACAATAAAGATGACGTGATTTTCCAGTGCAGTTATCGCGGAGCAGCCAGCTTGCCACAATCAAAACGGTCAATCGTGTGGTCGTTGTCTTGATGGCTATACCAGTGAAAAGAAGAGGCGCTCAGTAGTTCCCACGCGTGGTCGCAAGTCCCAGGGAAGCCGAGCCGATGCAGTCGTTATATAAATGGTGGTGGCGCTGTTCACGACGAGAAAGATGACGTCATTTCCAGTGCAGTTATCACGGAGCAGCCAGGTTGCCACAATCAGAACTGTCAATCGTGTTGTCATTGTCTTGATGGCTATTACAGTGAAAAGAACAGGCGCTCACTAGTTGCCACGCGTGGTCGCAAATCCCAGGGAATCCGAGGCGATGCCGTCGATATATAGCTGTTTGTGGCGCTATTCACGGCGATAAAGATGACGTCATTTCCTGTGCAGTTATCACGGAGCAGCCCGGTTGCCACAATCAGAACTGTCAATCGTGTTTTCGTTGTCTTGATGTCTATAACAGTGAAAAGAACAGGCGCTCACTAGTTGCCACACGTGGTCGCAAATCCCACGGAATCCGAGGCGATGCAGTCGTTATATAGCTGGTTGTGGCGCTCTTCACGGCGATAAAGATGACGTCGTTTTGCAGTGCAGTTATCACGGAGCAGCCAGGATTCCACAATCAGAACTGTCAATAATGTGGTCGTTGTCTTGATGGCTATAACAGTGAAAAGAAGAGGCGCTCATTAGTTGCCACGCGTGGTCGCATATCCCAGGGAATCCGAAGCGATGCAGTCGTTATATATCTTGTGGTGGCGCTATTCACGACGATAAACATGACGCCATTTTCCAGTGCAGTTATCACGGAGTAGCCAGGTTGCCACAATCAGAACTGTCAATCGTGTTTTAGTTGTTTTGATGGCTATAACAGTGAAAAGAAGAGGCGCTCAGTAGTTGCCACGCGTGGTCGCAAATCCCAGGGAATCCGAGGCGATGCAGTCGTTATATGAATGGTGGTGGCGCTATTCACGACGAGAAAGATGACGTCATTTCCAGTGCAGTTATCACGGAGCAGCCAGGTTGCCACAATCAGAACTGTCAATCGTGTTGTCATTGTCTTGATGGCTATTACAGTGAAAAGAACAGGCGCTCACTAGTTGCCACGCGTGGTCGCAAATCCCAGGGAATCCGAGGCGATGCATTCGTTATATAGCTGTTTGTGGCGCTATTCATGACGATAAAGATGACGTCATTGCCAGTACAGTTATCACGGAGCAGCCAGCTTGCCACAATCAGAACTGTCAATCGTGTTGGCGTTGTCCTGATGGCTATAGCATTGAAAAGAAGAGGCGCTCAGTAGTTGCCACGCGTGGTCGCAAGTCCCAGGGAAGCCGAGCCGATGCAGTCGTTATATAAATGGTGATGGCGCTGTTCACGACGAGAAAGATGACGTCATTTCCAGTGCAGTTATCACGGAGCAGCCAGGTTGCCACAATCAGAACTGTCAATCGTGTTGTCATTGTCTTGATGGCTATTACAGTGAAAAGAACAGGCGCTCACTAGTTGCCACGCGTGGTCGCAAATCCCAGGGAATCCGAGGCGATGCCGTCGATATATAGCTGTTTGTGGCACTATTCACGGCGATAAAGATGACGTCGTTTTCCAGTGCAGTTATCACGGAGCAGCCAGGTTTCCACAATCAGAACTGTCAAAAGTGTGGTCGTTGTCTGGATGGCTATAACAGTGAAAAGAAGAGGCGCTCAGTAGTTGCCACGCGTGGTCGCAAATCCCAGGGAATCCGAGGCGATGCAGTCGTTATATAGCTTGTGGTGGCGATATTCACGACGATAAAGATGAAGCCATTTTCCAGTGCAGTTATCACGGAGCAGCCAGCTTGCCACAATCAGAACGGTCAATCGTGTGGTCGTCGTCTTGATGGCTATAACAGTGAAAAGAAGAGGCGCTCAGTAGTTGCCAAGCGTGGTCGCAAATCCCAGGAAAGCCAAGGCGATGCAGTCGTTATATACCTGCTGGTGGCGCTATTCACGACAATAAAGATGACGTGATTTTCCAGTGCAGTTATCACGGAGCAGCCAGCTTGCCACAATAAGAACTGTTAATCGTGTGGTCGTTGTCTTGATGGCTATACCAGTGAAAAGAAGAGGCGCTCAGTAGTTGCCACGCGTGGTCGCAAGTCCCAGGGAAGCCGAGACGATGCAGTCGTTATATAAATGGTGGTGGCGCTATTCACGACGATAAAGAAGGCGTCATTTGCAGTGCAGTTACCACGGAGCACCTAGCTTGAAAAATCAGAACTGTCAATCATGTTGTCGTTGTATTGATGGCTATAACAGTGTAAAGAACAGGCGCTCAGTAGTTGCCACACGTGGTCGCAAGTCCCATGGAAGCAGAGGCGATGCAGTCGTTATATAAATCGTGGTGGCGCTATTCACGACGAGAAAGATGACGCCATTTCAAGTGCTGTTATCACGGAGCAGCCAGGTTGCCACAATCAGAACTGTCAATCGTGTTGTCGTTGCCATGATGGCTATTACAGTGAAAAGAAGAGGCGCTCAGTAGTTGCCACGCGTGGTCGCAAAACCCAGGGAATCCGAGGCGATGCGGTCGTTATATAACTGGTGGTGGCGCTATTCACGACGATAAAGATGACGCCATTTGCTAGTTCAGTTATCACGGAGCAGCCAGGTTGCCACAATCAGAACTGTCAATCATGTTGTCGTTGTCTTGATGGCTATAACAGTGAAAAGAACAGGCGCTCTCTAGTTGCCACGCGTGGTCGCAAATCCCACGGAATCCGAGGCGATGCAGTCGTTATATAGCTGGTTGTGGCGCTATTCACAGCGATAAAGATGACGTCGTTTTGCAGTGCAGTTATCACGGAGCAGCCAGGATTCCACAATCAGAACTGTCAATAGTGTGGTCGTTGTCTTGATGGCTATAACAGCGAAAAGAAGAGGCGCTCAGTAGTTGCCACGCGTGGTCGCATATCCCAGGCAATCCGAAGCGATGCAGTCGTTATATATCTTGTGGTGGCGCTATTCACGACGATAAACATGACGCCATTTTCCAGTGCAGTTATCACGGAGCAGCCAGGTTGCCACAATCAGAACTTTCAATCGTGTTGTCGTTGTTTTGATGGCTATAACAGTGAAAAGAATAGGCGCTCAGTAGTTGCCACGCGTGGTCGCGAAACCAAGGGAAGCCGAGACGATGCGATCGTTATAAAAATGGTGGTGGCGATATTCACGACGATAAAGATGGCGTCATTTTCCAGCGCAGTTATCACGGAGCAACCAGCTTGCCACAATAAGAACTGTCAATAGTGTTGTCGTTGTCCTGATGGCTATAACATTGAAAAGAAGAGGCGCTCAGTAGTTGCCACGCGTGGTCGCTAGTCCCAGGGAAGCTGAAGCGATGCAGTCGTTATATAAATGGTGGTGGCGCTATTCACGACGATAAAGATGACGTCATTTCCAGTGCAGTTATCGCGGAGCAGCCAGCTTGCCACAATCAGAACGGTCAATCGTGTGGTCGTTGTCTTGATGGCTACAACAGTGAAACGAAGAGGCGCTCAATAGTTGCCACGCGTGGAGGAAAATCGCAGGGAAGCCGAGGCGATGCAGTCGTTATATAGCTGGTGGTGGCGCTAGTCACGACGATAAAGATGACGTCATTTCTCAGTGCAGTTACCACGGAGCAGCCAGCTTGCCACAATCAGAACTGTCAATCGTGTGGTCGTTATCTTGATGGCTATAACAGTGAAAAGAAGAGGCGCTCAGTTGTTGCCACGCGTGGTCGCAAATCCCAGGGACGCCGAGGCGATGCAGTCGTTATAGAGCTCGTGTTGGCGCTATTCACATACGATAAAGATGACGTCGTTTTCCAGTGCAGTTATCCCGGAGCAGCCAAGTTGCCACAATCAGAACGGACAATGGTGTGGTCATTGTCTTGACCGCTATAACAGTGAAAAGAAGAGGCACTCAGTAGTTGCAACGCGTGGTCGCAAATCCCAGGGAATCCCAGGTGATGCAGTTGTTGTATAGCTGGTGGCGGCGCTATTCACAACGATAAAAATGACGTCATTTTCCGGCGCAGTTATCACGGAGCAGCCAGCTTGCCACAATCAAAACTGTCAATCGTGTTGTCATTGTCTTGATGGCAATAACATTGAAAAGAAGAGGCGCTCAGTAGTTCCCACGCGTGGTCGCAAATCCAAGGGAAGCCAAGGCGATGCAGTCGTTATATAAATGGTGGTGGCGCTGTTCACGACGAGAAAGATGACGTCATTTCCAGTGCAGTTATCACGGAGCAGCCCGGTTGCCACAATCAGAACTGTCAATCGTGTTGTCGTTGTCTTGGTGTCTATGACAGTGAAAAGAAGAGGCGCTCAATAGTTGCCACGCGAGGTCGCAAATCCCAGGGAAGCCGAGACGATGCAGTCGTTATATAGCTGGTGGTGGCGCTATTCACGACGATAAAGATGACGTCATTTCCAGTACAGTTATCACGGAGCAGCCAGCTTGCCACAATCAGAACAGTCAATCGTGTGGTCGTTGTCTTGATGGCTATAACAGTGAAAAGAAGAGGCGCTCAGTAGTTGCCACGCGTGGTCGCAAATCCCAGGAAAGCCGAGGCGATGCAGTCGTTATATACCTGCTGGTGGCGCTATTCACGACGATAAAGATTACGTGATTTTCCAGTGCAGTTATCACGGAGCAGCCAGCTTGCCACATTAAGAACTGTTAATCGTGTGGTCGTTGTCTTGATGGCTATACCAGTGAAAAGAAGAGGCGCTCAGTAGTTGCCACGCGTGGTCGCAAGTCCCAGGGAAGCCGAGACGATGCAGTCGTTATATAAATGGTGGTGGCGCTATTCACGACAATAAAGATGGCGTCATTTGCAATGCAGTTACCACGGAGCACCTAGCTTGCCACAATCAGAACTGTCAATAATGTTGTCGTTGTCTTGATGGCTATTACAGTGAAAAGAACAGGCGCTCACTAGTTGCCACGCGTGGTCGCAAATCCCAGGGAATCCGAGGCGATGCATTCGTTATATATCTTGTGGTGGCGCTATTCACGACGATACAGATGACGTAGTTTTCCAGTGCACTTATCACGGAGCAGCCAGGTTGCCACAATCAGAACTCTGAATGGTGTGGTCGTTGTCTTGATGGCTATAACAGTGAAAAGAACAGGCGCAAATCCCAGGGAATCCGAGGCGATGCAGTCGTTATATAGCTGGTGGTGGCGCTATTCACGACAATAAAGATGACGTCATTTCCAGTGCAGTTACCACGGAGCAGCCAGCTTTCCACAATCAGAACTGTCAATCGTGTGATCGTTGTCTTGATGGCTATAACAGTGAAAAGAAGAGGCGCTCAGTAGTTGCCACGCGTGGTCGCAAATACCAGGGAAGCCGAGACGATGCAGTCGTTATATAGCTGGTGGTGGCGCTATTCTGGGAGATAAAGATGACGTTGTTTTAAAGCGCAGTTATCACGGAGCAGCCAGGTTGCCACAATCAGAACTGTCAATCGTGTGGTCGTTGTCTTAATGGCTATAACAGTGAAAAGAACAGGCGCTCAGTAGATGCCACGCGTGGTCGGAAATCCCAGGGAATCCGAGGCGATGCAGTCGTTATATAGCTGGTGGTGGCGCTATTCACGACGATAAAGATGACGTCATTTCCAGTGCAGTTACCACGGAGTAGCCAGCTTGCCACAATCAGAACTGTCAATCGTGTTGTCGTTGTCTTGGTGTCTATGACAGTGAAAAGAAGAGGCGCTCAATAGTTGCCACGCGAGGTCGCAAATCCCAGGGAAGCCGAGACGATGCAGTCGTTATATAGCTGGTGGTGGCGCTATTCACGACGATAAAGATGACGTCATTTCCAGTACAGTTATCACGGAGCAGCCAGCTTGCCACAATCAGAACAGTCAATCGTGTGGTCGTTGTCTTGATGGCTATAACAGTGAAAAGAAGAGGCGCTCAGTAGTTGCCACGCGTGGTCGCAAATCCCAGGAAAGCCGAGGCGATGCAGTCGTTATATACCTGCTGGTGGCGCTATTCACGACGATAAAGATTACGTGATTTTCCAGTGCAGTTATCACGGAGCAGCCAGCTTGCCACAATAAGAACTGTTAATCGTGTGGTCGTTGTCTTGATGGCTATACCAGTGAAAAGAAGAGGCGCTCAGTTGTTGCCACGCGTGGTCGCAAATACCAGGGAAGCCGAGACGATGCAGTCGTTATATAGCTGGTGGTGGCGCTATTCTGGGAGATAAAGATGACGTTGTTTTAAAGTGCAGTTATCACGGAGCAGCCAGGTTGCCACAATCAGAACTGTCAATCGTGTGGTCGTTGTCTTGATAGCTCTAACAGTGAGAAGAAGAGGCGCTCAGTAGTCGATACGCGTTTTCGCAAGTCCAAGGGAAGCCGAGGCGATACAGTCGTTATATAAATGGTGGAGGC
Organism: Amblyomma americanum; assembly: GCF_052857255.1. Classification (NCBI taxonomy): domain Eukaryota; kingdom Metazoa; phylum Arthropoda; class Arachnida; order Ixodida; family Ixodidae; genus Amblyomma; species Amblyomma americanum. Next base: position 164,514,253 of record NC_135502.1, read on the forward strand.
GCTATACACGACGATAAAGATGACGTCATTTCCAGTGCAGTTATTACGGAGCAGCCAGGTTGCCACAATCAGAACTGTCAATCATGTTGTCGTTGTCTTGATGGCTATAACAGTGAAAAGAACAGGCGCTCACTAGTTGCCACGCGTGGACGCAAATCCCAGGGAATCCGAGGCGATGCAGTCGATATATAGCTGTTTGTGGCGCTATTCACGGCGATAAAGATGACGTCGTTTTCCAGTGCAGTGATCACGGAGCAGCCAGGTTTCCACAATCAGAACTGTCAAAAGTGTGGTCGTTGTCTTGATGGCTATAACAGTGAAAAGAAGAGGCGCTCAGTAGTTGCCAAGCGTGGTCGCAAATCCCAGGAAAGCCAAGGCGATGCTGTCGTTATATACCTGCTGGTGGCGCTATTCACGACAATAAAGATGACGTGATTTTCCAGTGCAGTTATCGCGGAGCAGCCAGCTTGCCACAATCAAAACGGTCAATCGTGTGGTCGTTGTCTTGATGGCTATACCAGTGAAAAGAAGAGGCGCTCAGTAGTTCCCACGCGTGGTCGCAAGTCCCAGGGAAGCCGAGCCGATGCAGTCGTTATATAAATGGTGGTGGCGCTGTTCACGACGAGAAAGATGACGTCATTTCCAGTGCAGTTATCACGGAGCAGCCAGGTTGCCACAATCAGAACTGTCAATCGTGTTGTCATTGTCTTGATGGCTATTACAGTGAAAAGAACAGGCGCTCACTAGTTGCCACGCGTGGTCGCAAATCCCAGGGAATCCGAGGCGATGCCGTCGATATATAGCTGTTTGTGGCGCTATTCACGGCGATAAAGATGACGTCATTTCCTGTGCAGTTATCACGGAGCAGCCCGGTTGCCACAATCAGAACTGTCAATCGTGTTGTCGTTGTCTTGATGTCTATAACAGTGAAAAGAACAGGCGCTCACTAGTTGCCACACGTGGTCGCAAATCCCACGGAATCCGAGGCGATGCAGTCGTTATATAGCTGGTTGTGGCGCTCTTCACGGCGATAAAGATGACGTCGTTTTGCAGTGCAGTTATCACGGAGCAGCCAGGATTCCACAATCAAAACTGTCAATAATGTGGTCGTTGTCTTTATGGCTATAACAGTGAAAAGAAGAGGCGCTCATTAGTTGCCACGCGTGGTCGCATATCCCAGGGAATCCGAAGCGATGCAGTCGTTATATATCTTGTGGTGGCGCTATTCACGACGATAAACATGACGCCATTTTCGAGTGCAGTTATCACGGAGTAGCCAGGTTGCCACAATCAGAACTGTCAATCGTGTTGTCGTTGTTTTGATGGTTATAACAGTGAAAAGAAGAGGCGCTCAGTAGTTGCCACACGTGGTGGCAAGTCCCAGGAAAGCCGAGACGATGCAATCGTTATATAGCTGGTGGTGGTGCTATTCACGACGATAAAGATAATGCCACTTTCCAGAGCAGTTATCATGGAGCAGCCAGCTTGCCACAATAAGAACTGTCAATCGTGTTGTCCTTGTCCTTATGGCTATAACAGTAAAAAGAAGAGGCGCTCAGTAATTGCCATGCGTGGTCGCAAATCCCAGGGAAGCCGAGGCGATGCAGTCGGTATATAGCTGGTGGTGGCGCTATTCACGACTATAAAGATGACGTCATTTCCAGTACAGTTATCACAGAGCAGCCAGCTTGCCACAATCAGAACTGTGAATCGTGTGGTCGTTGTCTTGATCGCTATAACAGTGAAAAGATGAGGCGCTCAGTAGTTGCCACGCGTGGTCGCAAATCCCAGGAAAGCCGAGGCGATGCAGTCGTTATATTGCTGGTGGTGGCGCTATTCACGACGATAAAGATGACGTCGTTTTCCAGTGCACTTATCACGGAACAGCCAGGTTGCCACAATCTGAACTGTGAATCGTGTGGTCGTTGTCTTGATGGCTATAACAGTGAAAAGAACAGGCGCTCAGTAGATGCCACGCGTGGTCGCAAATCCCAGGGAATCCGAGGCGATGCAGTCGTTATATAGCTGGTGGTGGCGCTATTCACGACGATAAAGGTGACGTCATTTCCAGTGCAGTTACCACGGAGCAGCCAGCTTGCCACAATCAGAACTGTCAATCGTGTGATCGTTGTCTTGGTGGCTATAACAGTGAAAAGAAGAGGCGCTCAGTAGTTGCCACGCGTGGTCGCAAATACCAGGGAAGCCGAGACGATGCAGTCGTTATATAGCTGGTGGTGGCGCTATTCTGGGAGGTAAAGATGACGTTGTTTTAAAGTGCAGTTATCACGGAGCAGCCAGGTTGCCACAATCAGAACTGTCAATCGTGCGGTCGTTGCGTTGATAGCTCTAACAGTGAGAAGAGGCGCTCAGTAGTTGATACGCGTTTTCGCAAGTCCAAGGGAAGCCGAGGCGATGCAGTCGTTATATAAATGGTGGTGGCGCTGTTCACGACGAGAAAGATGACGTCATTTCCAGTGCAGTTATCACTGAGCAGCCAGGTTGCCACAATCAGAACTGTCAATCGTGTTGTCATTGTCTTAATGGCTATTACAGTGAAAAGAACAGGCGCTCACTAGTTGCCACGCGTGGTCGCAAATCCCAGGGAATCCAAGGCGATGCCGTCGATATATAGCTGTTTGTGGCGCTATTCACGGCGATAAAGATGACGTCGTTTTCCAGTGCAGTTATCACGGAGCAGCCAGGTTTCCACAATCAGAACTGTCAAAAGTGTGGTCGTTGTCTGGATGGCTATAACAGTGAAAAGAAGAGGCGCTCAGTAGTTGCCACGCGTGGTCACAAATCCCAGGGAATCCGAGGCGATGCAGTCGTTATATAGCTTGTGGTGGCGATATTCACGACGATAAAGATGAAGCCATTTTCCAGTGCAGTTATCACGGAGCAGCCAGCTTGCCACAATCAGAACGGTCAATCGTGTGGTCGTTGTCTTGATGGCTATAACAGTGAAAAGAAGACGCGCTCAGTAGTTGCCACGCGTGGTCGCAAATCCCACTAAAGCCGAGGCGATGCAGTCGTTATATAGCTGGTGGTGGCGCTATTCACGACGATAAAGATGACGTCGTTTTTGAGTGCACTTATCACGGAGCAGCCAGGTTGCCACAATCAGAACTGTGAATCGTGTGGTCGTTGTCTTGATGGCTATAACAGTGAAAAGAACAGGCGCTCAGTAGTCGCCACGCGTGGTCGCAAATCCCACGGAATCCGAGGCGATGCAGTCGTTATATAGCTGGTTTTGGCGCTCTTCACGGCGATAAAGATGACTTCGTTTTGCAGTGCAGTTATCACAGAGCAGCCCGGATTCCACAATCAGAACTGTCAATAATGTGGTCGTTGTCTTGATGGCTATAAGAGTGAAAAGAAGAGGCGCTCAGTAGTTGCCACGCGTGGTCGCATATCCCAGGGAAGCCGAGCCGATGCAGTCGTTATATACCTGCTGGTGGCGCTATTCACGACAATAAAGATGACGTGATTTTCCAGTGCAGTTATCACGGAGCAGCCAGCTTCCCACAATAAGAACTGTTAATCGTGTGGTCGTTGTCTTGATGGCTATACCAGTGAAAAGAAGAGGCGCTCAGTAGTTGCCACGCGTGGTCGCAAGTCCCAGGGAAGCCGAGACGATGCAGTCGTTATGTAAATGGTGGTGGCGCTATTCACGACGATAAAGAAGGCGTCATTTGCAGTGCAGTTACCACGGAGCACCTAGCTTGCCGCAATCAGAACTGTCAATCATGTTGTCGTTGTATTGATGGCTATAACAGTGAAAAGAAGAGGCGCTCAGTAGTTGCCACACGTGGTCGCAAGTCCCATGGAAGCAGAGGCGATGCAGTCGTTATATAAATCGTGGTGGCGCTATTCACGACGAGAAAGATGACGCCATTTGCTAGTTCAGTTATCACGGAGCAGCCAGGTTGCCACAATCAGAACTGTCAATCATGTTGTCGTTGTCTTGATGGCTATAACAGTGAAAAGAACAGGCGCTCTCTAGTTGCCACGCGTGGTCGCAAATCCCACGGAATCCGAGGCGATGCAGTCGTTATATAGCTGGTTGTGGCGCTATTCACAGCGATAAAGGTGACGTCGTTTTGCAGTGCAGTTATCACGGAGCAGCCAGGATTCCACAATCAGAACTGTCAATAGTGTGGTCGTTGTCTTGATGGCTATAACAGCGAAAAGAAGAGGCGCTCAGTAGTTGCCACGCGTGGTCGCATATCCCAGGCAATCCGAAGCGATGCAGTCGTTATATATCTTGTGGTGGCGCTATTCACGACGATAAACATGACGCCATTTTCCAGTGCAGTTATCACGGAGCAGCCAGGTTGCCACAATCAGAACTTTCAATCGTGTTGTCGTTGTTTTGATGGCTATAACAGTGAAAAGAATAGGCGCTCAGTAGTTGCCACGCGTGGTCGCGAAACCAAGGGAAGCCGAGACGATGCGATCGTTATAAAAATGGTGGTGGCGATATTCACGACGCGAAAGATGGCGTCATTTTCCAGCGCAGTTATCACGGAGCAACCAGCTTGCACAATAAGAACTGTCAATAGTGTTGTCGTTGTCCTGATGGCTATAACATTGAAAAGAAGAGGCGCTCAGTAGTTGCCACGCGTGGTCGCTAGTCCCAGGGAAGCTGAAGCGATGCAGTCGTTATATAAATGGTGGTGGCGCTATTCACGACGATAAAGATGACGTCATTTCCAGTGCAGTTATCGCGGAGCAGCCAGCTTGCCACAATCAGAACGGTCAATCGTGTGGTCGTTGTCTTGATGGCTACAACAGTGAAACGAAGAGGCGCTCAATAGTTGCCACGCGTGGAGGAAAATCGCAGGGAAGCCGAGGCGATGCAGTCGTTATATAGCTGGTGGTGGCGCTAGTCACGACGATAAAGATGACGTCATTTCTCAGTGCAGTTACCACGGAGCAGCCAGCTTGCCACAATCAGAACTGTCAATCGTGTGGTCGTTATCTTGATGGCTATAACAGTGAAAAGAAGAGGCGCTCAGTTGTTGCCACGCGTGGTCGCAAATCCCAGGGAAGCCGAGGCGATGCAGTCGTTATAGAGCTCGTGTTGGCGCTATTCACATACGATAAAGATGACGTCGTTTTCTAGTGCAGTTATCCCGGAGCAGCCAAGTTGCCACAATCAGAACGGACAATAGTGTCATTGTCTTGACCGCTATAACAGTGAAAAGAAGAGGCGCTCAGTAGTTGCAACGCGTGGTCGCAAATCCCAGGGAATCCCAGGCGATGCAGTCGTTGTATAGCTGGTGGTGGCGCTATTCACAACGATAAAAATGACGTCATCTTCCGGCGCAGTTATCACGGAGCAGCCAGCTTGCCACAATCAAAACTGTCAATCGTGTTGTCATTGTCTTGATGACAATAACATTGAAAAGAAGAGGCGCTCAGTAGTTGCCACGCGAGGTCGCAAATCCCAGGGAAGCCGAGACGATGCAGTCGTTATATAGCAGGTGGTGGCGCTATTCACGACGATAAAGATGACGTCATTTCCAGTACAGTTATCACGGAGCAGCCAGCTTGCCACAATCAGAACAGTCAATCGTGTGGTCGTTGTCTTGATGGCTATAACAGTGAAAAGAAGAGGCGCTCAGTAGTTGCCACGCGTGGTCGCAAATCCCAGGAAAGCCGAGGCGATGCAGTCGTTATATACCTGCTGGTGGCGCTATTCACGACGATAAAGATTACGTGATTTTCCAGTGTAGTTATCACGGAGCAGCCAGCTTGCCACAATAAGAACTGTTAATCGTGTGGTCGTTGTCTTGATGGCTATACCAGTGAAAAGAAGAGGCGCTCAGTAGTTGCCACGCGTGGTCGCAAGTCCCAGGGAAGCCGAGACGATGCAGTCGTTATATAAATGGTGGTGGCGCTATTCACGACAATAAAGATGGCGTCATTTGCAATGCAGTTACCACGGAGCACCTAGCTTGCCACAATCAGAACTGTCAATAATGTTGTCGTTGTCTTGATGGCTATAACAGTAAAAAGAAGAGGCGCTCAGTAATTGCCACGCGTGGTCGCAAATCCCAGGGAAGCCGAGGCGATGCAGTCGGTATGTGGCTGGTGGTGGCGCTATTCACTACTATAAAGATGACGTCATTTCCAGTACAGTTATCACGGAGCAGCCAGCTTGACACAATCAGAACGGTCAATCGTGTGGTCGTTGTCTTGATGGCTATAACAGTGAAAAGAAGAGGCGCTCAGTAATTGCCACGCGTGGTCACATATCCCAAGGAATCCGAAGCGATGCAGTCGTTATATATCTTGTGGTGGCGCTATTCACGACGATAAAGATGACGTAGTTTTCCAGTGCACTTATCACGGAGCAGCCAGGTTGCCACAATCAGAACTCTGAATGGTGTGGTCGTTGTCTTGATGGCTATTACAGTGAAAAGAACAGGCGCAAATCCCAGGGAATCCGAGGCGATGCAGTCGTTATATAGCTGGTGGTGGCGCTATTCACGACAATAAAGATGACGTCATTTCCAGTGCAGTTACCACGGAGCAGCCAGCTTGCCACAATCAGAACTGTCAATAGTGTGATCGTTGTCTTGATGGCTATAACAGTGAAAAGAAGAGGCGCTCAGTAGTTGCCACGCGTGGTCGCAAATACCAGGGAAGCCGAGACGATGCAGTCGTTATATAGCTGGTGGTGGCGCTATTCTGGGAGATAAAGATGACGTTGTTTTAAAGTGCAGTTATCACGGAGCAGCCAGGTTGCCACAATCAGAACTGTCAATCGTGTGGTCGTTGTCTTAATGGCTATAACAGTGAAAAGAACAGGCGCTCAGTAGATGCCACGCGTGGTCGGAAATCCCAGGGAATCCGAGGCGATGCAGTCGTTATATAGCTGGTGGTGGCGCTATTCACGACGATAAAGATGAGGTCATTTCCAGTGCAGTTCCCACGGAGTAGCCAGCTTGCCACAATCAGAACTGTCAATCGTGTGATCGTTGTCTTGGTGGCTATAACAGTGAAAAGAAGAGGCGCTCAGTAGTTGCCACGCGTGGTCGCAAATACCAGGGAAGCCGAGACGATGCAGTCGTTATATAGCTGGTGGTGGCGCTATTCTGGGAGATAAAGATGACGTTGTTTTAAAGTGCAGTTATCACGGAGCAGCCAGGTTGCCACAATCAGAACTGTCAATTGTGTGGTCGTTGTCTTGATAGCTCTAACAGTGAGAAGAAGGGGCGCTCAGTAGTCGATACGCGTTTTCGCAAGTCCAAGGGAAGCCGAGGCGATGCAGTCGTTATATAAATGGTGGAGGCGCTATACACGACGATAAAGATGACGTCATTTCCAGTGCAGTTATTACGGAGCAGCCAGGTTGCCACAATCAGAACTGTCAATCATGTTGTCGTTGTCTTGATATCTATAACAGTGAAAAGAACAGGCGCTCACTAGTTGCCACGCGTGGACGCAAATCCCAGGGAATCCGAGGCGATGCAGTCGATATATAGCTGTTTGTGGCGCTATTCACGGCGATAAAGATGACGTCGTTTTCCAGTGCAGTTATCACGGAGCAGCCAGGTTTCTACAATCAGAACTGTCAAAAGTGTGGTCGTTGTCTTGATGGCTATAACAGTGAAAAGAAGAGGCGATCAGTAGTTGCCAAGCGTGGTCACAAATCCCAGGAAAGCCAAGGCGATGCAGTCGTTATATACCTGCTGGTGGCGCTATTCACGACAATAAAGATGACGTGATTTTCCAGTGCAGTTATCGCGGAGCAGCCAGCTTGCCACAATCAAAACGGTCAATCGTGTGGTCGTTGTCTTGATGGCTATACCAGTGAAAAGAAGAGGCGCTCAGTAGTTCCCACGCGTGGTCGCAAGTCCCAGGGAAGCCGAGCCGATGCAGTCGTTATATAAATGGTGGTGGCGCTGTTCACGACGAGAAAGATGACGTCATTTCCATTGCAGTTATCACGGAGCAGCCAGGTTGCCACAATCAGAACTGTCAATCATGTTGTCATTGTCTTGATGGCTATTACAGTGAAAAGAACAGGCGCTCACTAGTTGCCACGCGTGGTCGCAAATCCCAGGGAATCCGAGGCGATGCAGTCGTTATATAGCTGGTGGTGGCGCTATTCACGACAATAAAGATGAAGTCATTTCCAGTGCAGTTACCACGGAGCAGCCAGCTTGCCACAATCAGAACTGTCAATCGTGTGATCGTTGTCTTGATGGCTATAACTGTGAAAAGAAGAGGCGCTCAGTAGTTGCCACGCGTGGTCGCAAATACCAGGGAAGCCGAGACGATGCAGTCGTTATATAGCTGGTGGTGGCACTATTCTGCGAGATAGAGATGACGTTGTTTTAAAGTGCAGTTATCACGGAGCAGCCAGGTTGCCACAATCAGAACTGTCAATCGTGTGGTCGTTGTCTTGATGGCTATAACAGTGAAAAGAACAGGCGCTCAGTAGATGCCACGCGTGGTCGGAAATCCCAGGGAATCCGAGGCGATGCAGTCGTTATATAGCTGGTGGTGGCGCTATTCACGACGATAAAGATGACGTCATTTCCAGTGCAGTTACCACGGAGTAGCCAGCTTGCCACAATCAGAACTGTCAATCGTGTGATCGTTGTCTTGGTGGCTATAACAGTGAAAAGAAGAGGCGCTCAGTAGTTGCCACGCGTGGTCGCAAATTTCAGGGAAGCCGAGACGATGCAGTCGTTATATAGCTGGTGGTGGCGCTATTCTGGGAGATAAAGATGACGTTGTTTTAAAGTGCAGTTATCACGGAGCAGCCAGGTTGCCACAATCAGAACTGTCAATCGTGTGGTCGTTGTCTTGATAGCTCTAACAGTGAGAAGAAGAGGCGCTCAGTAGTCGATACGCGTTTTCGCAAGTCCAAGGGAAGCCGAGGCGATGCAGTCGTTATATAAATGGTGGAGGCGCTATAAACGACGATAAAGATGACGTCATTTCCAGTGCAGTTATTACGGAGCAGCCAGGTTGCCACAATCAGAACTGTCAATCATGTTGTCGTTGTCTTGATGGCTATAACAGTGAAAAGAACAGGCGCTCACTAGTTGCCACGCGTGGACGCAAATCCCAGGGAATCCGAGGCGATGCAGTGGATATATAGCTGTTTGTGGCGCTATTCACGGCGATAGAGACGACGTGATTTTCCAGTGCAGTTATCGCGGAGCAGCCAGCTTGCCACAATCAGAACGGTCAATCGTGAGGTCGTTGTCTTGATTGCTATACCAGTGAAAAGAAGAGGCGCTCAGTAGTTCCCACGCGTGGTCGCAAGTCCCAGGGAAGCCGAGCCGATGCAGTCGTTATATAAATGGTGGTGGCGCTGTTCACGACGAGAAAGATGACGTCATTTCCAGTGCAGTTATCACGGAGCAGCCAGGTTGCCACAATCAGAACTGTCAATCGTGTTGTCATTGTCTTGATGGCTATTACAGTGAAAAGAACAGGCGCTCACTAGTTGCCACGCGTGGTCGCAAGTCCCAGGGAAGCCGAGACGATGCAGTCGTTATATAAATGGTGGTGGCGCTATTTACGACGATAAAGATGGCGTCATTTGCAGTGCAGTTACCACGGAGCACCTAGCTTGCCACAATCAGAACTGTCAATCATGTTGTCGTTGTATTGATGGCTATAACAGTGAAAAGAAGAGGCGCTCAGTAGTTGCCACACGTGGTCGCAAGTACCATGGAAGCAGAGGCGATGCAGTCGTTATATAAATCGTGGTGGCGCTATTCACGACGAGAAAGATGACGCCATTTCAAGTGCTGTTATCACGGAGCAGCCAGGTTGCCACAATCATAACTGTCAATCGTGTTGTTGTTGCCATGATGGCTATTACAGTGAAAAGAAGAGGCGCTCAGTAGTTGCCACGCGTGGTCGCAAAACCCAGGGAATCCGAGGCGATGCGGTCGTTATATAACTGGTGGTGGCGCTATTCACGACGATAAAGATGACGCCATTTGCTAGTTCAGTTATCACGGAGCAGCCAGGTTGCCACAATCAGAACTGTCAATCGTGTTGTCGTTGTTTTGATGGCTATAACAGTGAAAAGAATAGGCGCTCAGTAGTTGCCACGCATGGTCGCGAAACCAAGGGAAGCCGAGACGATGCGATCGTTATAAAAATGGTGGTGGCGATATTCACGACGATAAAGATGGCGTCATTTTCCAGCGCAGTTATCACGGAGCAACCAGCTTGCCACAATAAGAACTGTCAATAGTGTTGTCGTTGTCCTGATGGCTATAACATTGAAAAGAAGAGGCGCTCAGTAGTTGCCACGCGTGGTCGCTAGTCCCAGGGAAGCTGAAGCGATGCAGTCGTTATATAAATGGTGGTGGCGCTATTCACGACGATAAAGATGACGTCATTTCCAGTGCAGTTATCGCGGAGCAGCCAGCTTGCCACAATCAGAACGGTCAATCGTGTGGTCGTTGTCTTGATGGCTACAACAGTGAAACGAAGAGGCGCTCAATAGTTGCCACGCGTGGAGGAAAATCTTAGGGAAGCCGAGGCGATGCAGTCGTTATATAGCTGGTGGTGGCGCTAGTCACGACGATAAAGATGACGTCATTTCTCAGTGCAGTTACCACAGAGCAGCCAGCTTGCCACAATCAGAACTGTCAATCGTGTGGTCGTTGTCTTGATGGCTATAACAGTGAAAAGAAGAGGCGCTCAGTTGTTGCCACGCGTGGTCGCAAATCCCAGGGAAGCCGAGGCGATGCAGTCGTTATAGAGCTCGTGTTGGCGCTATTCACATACGATAAAGATGACGTCGTTTTCCAGTGCAGTTATCCCGGAGCAGCCAAGTTGCCACAATCAGAACGGACAATGGTGTGGTCATTGTCTTGACCGCTATAACAGTGAAAAGAAGAGGCGCTCAGTAGTTGCAACGCGTGGTCGCAAATCCCAGGGAATCCGAGGCGATGCAGTCGTTATATAGCTTGTGGTGGCGATATTCACGACGATAAAGATGAAGCCATTTTCCAGTGCAGTTATCACGGAGCAGCCAGCTTGCCACAATCAGAACGGTCAATCGTGTGGTCGTTGTCTTGATGGCTATAACAGTGAAAAGAAGACGCGCTCAGTAGTTGCCACGCGTGGTCGCAAATCCAAGGGAAGCCGAGGCGATGCAGTCGTTATATAAATGGTGGTGGCGCTGTTCACGACGAGAAAGATGACGTCATTTCCAGTGCAGTTATCACGGAGCAGCCCGGTTTCCACAATCAGAACTGTCAAAAGTGTGGTCGTTGTCTGGATGGCTATAACAGTGAAAAGAAGAGGCGCTCAGTAGTTGCCACGCGTGGTCGCAAATCCCAGGGAATCCGAGGCGATGCAGTCGTTATATATCTTGTGGTGGCGCTATTCACGACGATAAACATGACGCCATATTCCAGTGCAGTTATCACGGAGCAGCCAGGTTTCCACAATCAGAACTGTCAAAAGTGTGGTCGTTGTCTGGATGGCTATAACAGTGAAAAGAAGAGGCGCTCAGTAGTTGCCACGCGTGGTCGCAAATCCCAGGGAATCCGAGGCGATGCAGTCGTTATATAGCTTGTGGTGGCGATATTCACGACGATAAAGATGAAGCCATTTTCCAGTGCAGTTATCACGGAGCAGCCAGCTTGCCACAATCAGAACGGTCAATCGTGTGGTCGTTGTCTTGATGGCTATAACAGTGAAAAGAAGACGCGCTCAGTAGTTGCCACGCGTGGTCGCAAATCCCACTAAAGCCGAGGCGATGCAGTCGTTATATAGCTGGTGGTGGCGCTATTCACGACGATAAAGATGACGTCGTTTTTGAGTGCACTTATCACGGAGCAGCCAGGTTGCCACAATCAGAACTGTGAATCGTGTGGTCGTTGTCTTGATGGCTATAACAGTGAAAAGAACAGGCGCTCAGTAGTCGCCACGCGTGGTCGCAAATCCCACGGAATCCGAGGCGATGCAGTCGTTATATAGCTGGTTTTGGCGCTCTTCACGGCGATAAAGATGACTTCGTTTTGCAGTGCAGTTATCACAGAGCAGCCCGGATTCCACAATCAGAACTGTCAATAATGTGGTCGTTGTCTTGATGGCTATAAGAGTGAAAAGAAGAGGCGCTCAGTAGTTGCCACGCGTGGTCGCATATCCCAGGGAAGCCGAGCCGATGCAGTCGTTATATACCTGCTGGTGGCGCTATTCACGACAATAAAGATGACGTGATTTTCCAGTGCAGTTATCACGGAGCAGCCAGCTTCCCACAATAAGAACTGTTAATCGTGTGGTCGTTGTCTTGATGGCTATACCAGTGAAAAGAAGAGGCGCTCAGTAGTTGCCACGCGTGGTCGCAAGTCCCAGGGAAGCCGAGACGATGCAGTCGTTATGTAAATGGTGGTGGCGCTATTCACGACGATAAAGAAGGCGTCATTTGCAGTGCAGTTACCACGGAGCACCTAGCTTGCCGCAATCAGAACTGTCAATCATGTTGTCGTTGTATTGATGGCTATAACAGTGAAAAGAAGAGGCGCTCAGTAGTTGCCACACGTGGTCGCAAGTCCCATGGAAGCAGAGGCGATGCAGTCGTTATATAAATCGTGGTGGCGCTATTCACGACGAGAAAGATGACGCCATTTGCTAGTTCAGTTATCACGGAGCAGCCAGGTTGCCACAATCAGAACTGTCAATCATGTTGTCGTTGTCTTGATGGCTATAACAGTGAAAAGAACAGGCGCTCTCTAGTTGCCACGCGTGGTCGCAAATCCCACGGAATCCGAGGCGATGCAGTCGTTATATAGCTGGTTGTGGCGCTATTCACAGCGATAAAGATGACGTCGTTTTGCAGTGCAGTTATCACGGAGCAGCCAGGATTCCACAATCAGAACTGTCAATAGTGTGGTCGTTGTCTTGATGGCTATAACAGCGAAAAGAAGAGGCGCTCAGTAGTTGCCACGCGTGGTCGCATATCCCAGGCAATCCGAAGCGATGCAGTCGTTATATATCTTGTGGTGGCGCTATTCACGACGATAAACATGACGCCATTTTCCAGTGCAGTTATCACGGAGCAGCCAGGTTGCCACAATCAGAACTTTCATTCGTGTTGTCGTTGTTTTGATGGCTATAACAGTGAAAAGAATAGGCGCTCAGTAGTTGCCACGCGTGGTCGCGAAACCAAGGGAAGCCGAGACGATGCGATCGTTATAAAAATGGTGGTGGCGATATTCACGACGCGAAAGATGGCGTCATTTTCCAGCGCAATTATCACGGAGCAACCAGCTTGCCACAATAAGAACTGTCAATAGTGTTGTCGTTGTCCTGATGGCTATAACATTGAAAAGAAGAGGCGCTCAGTAGTTGCCACGCGTGGTCGCTAGTCCCAGGGAAGCTGAAGCGATGCAGTCGTTATATAAATGGTGGTGGCGCTATTCACGACGATAAAGATGACGTCATTTCCAGTGCAGTTATCACGGAGCAGCCAGCTTGCCACAATCAGAACGGTCAATCGTGTGGTCGTTGTCTTGATGGCTACAACAGTGAAACGAAGAGGCGCTCAATAATTGCCACGCGTGGAGGAAAATCGCAGGGAAGCCGAGGCGATGCAGTCGTTATATAGCTGGTGGTGGCGCTAGTCACGACGATAAAGATGACGTCATTTCTCAGTGCAGTTACCACGGAGCAGCCAGCTTGCCACAATCAAAACTGTCAATCGTGTGGTCGTTATCTTGATGGCTATAACAGTGAAAAGAAGAGGCGCTCAGTTGTTGCCACGCGTGGTCGCAAATCCCAGGGAAGCCGAGGCGATGCAGTCGTTATAGAGCTCGTGTTGGCGCTATTCACATACGATAAAGATGACGTCGTTTTCAAGTGCAGTTATCCCGGAGCAGCCAAGTTGCCACAATCAGAACGGACAATAGTGTCATTGTCTTGACCGCTATAACAGTGAAAAGAAGAGGCGCTCAGTAGTTGCAACGCGTGGTCGCAAATCCCAGGGAATCCCAGGCGATGCAGTCGTTGTATAGCTGGTGGTGGCGCTATTCACAACGATAAAAATGACGTCATCTTCCGGCGCAGTTATCACGGAGCAGCCAGCTTGCCACAGTCAAAACTGTCAATCGTGTTGTCATTGTCTTGATGACAATAACATTGAAAAGAAGAGGCGCTCAGTAGTTGCCACGCGAGGTCGCAAATCCCAGGGAAGCCGAGACGATGCAGTCGTTATATAGCTGGTGGTGGCGCTATTCACGACGATAAAGATGACGTCATTTCCAGTACAGTTATCACGGAGCAGCCAGCTTGCCACAATCAGAACAGTCAATCGTGTGGTCGTTGTCTTGATGGCTATAACAGTGAAAAGAAGAGGCGCTCAGTAGTTGCCACGCGTGGTCGCAAATCCCAGGAAAGCCGAGGCGATGCAGTCGTTATATACCTGCTGGTGGCGCTATTCACGACGATAAAGATTACGTGATTTTCCAGTGTAGTTATCACGGAGCAGCCAGCTTGCCACAATAAGAACTGTTAATCGTGTGGTCGTTGTCTTGATGGCTATACCAGTGAAAAGAAGAGGCGCTCAGTAGTTGCCACGCGTGGTCGCAAGTCCCAGGGAAGCCGAGACGATGCAGTCGTTATATAAATGGTGGTGGCGCTATTCACGACAATAAAGATGGCGTCATTTGCAATGCAGTTACCACGGAGCACCTAGCTTGCCACAATCAGAACTGTCAATAATGTTGTCGTTGTCTTGATGGCTATAACAGTAAAAAGAAGAGGCGCTCAGTAATTGCCACGCGTGGTCGAAAATCCCAGGGAAGCCGAGGCGATGCAGTCGGTATGTGGCTGGTGGTGGCGCTATTCACTACTATAAAGATGACGTCATTTCCAGTACAGTTATCACGGAGCAGCCAGCTTGACACAATCAGAACGGTCAATCGTGTGGTCGTTGTCTTGATGGCTATAACAGTGAAAAGAAGAGGCGCTCAGTAATTTCCACGCGTGGTCACATATCCCAAGGAATCCGAAGCGATGCAGTCGTTATATATCTTGTGGTGGCGCTATTCACGACGATAAAGATGACGTAGTTTTCCAGTGCACTTATCACGGAGCAGCCAGGTTGCCACAATCAGAACTCTGAATGGTGTGGTCGTTGTCTTGATGGCTATTACAGTGAAAAGAACAGGCGCAAATCCCAGGGAATCTGAGGCGATGCAGTCGTTATATAGCTGGTGGTGGCGCTATTCACGACAATAAAGATGACGTCATTTCCAGTGCAGTTACCACGGAGCAGCCAGCTTGCCACAATCAGAACTGTCAATAGTGTGATCGTTGTCTTGATGGCTATAACAGTGAAAAGAAGAGGCGCTCAGTAGTTGCCACGCGTGGTCGCAAATACCAGGGAAGCCGAGACGATGCAGTCGTTATATAGCTGGTGGTGGCGCTATTCTGGGAGATAAAGATGACGTTGTTTTAAAGTGCAGTTATCACGGAGCAGCCAGGTTGCCACAATCAGAACTGTCAATCGTGTGGTCGTTGTCTTAATGGCTATAACAGTGAAAAGAACAGGCGCTCAGTAGATGCCACGCGTGGTCGGAAATCCCAGGGAATCCGAGGCGATGCAGTCGTTATATAGCTGGTGGTGGCGCTATTCACGACGATAAAGATGAGGTCATTTCCAGTGCAGTTACCACGGAGTAGCCAGCTTGCCACAATCAGAACTGTCAATCGTGTGATCGTTGTCTTGGTGGCTATAACAGTGAAAAGAAGAGGCGCTCAGTAGTTGCCACGCGTGGTCGCAAATACCAGGGAAGCCGAGACGATGCAGTCGTTATATAGCTGGTGGTGGCGCTATTCTGGGAGATAAAGATGACGTTGTTTTAAAGTGCAGTTATCACGGAGCAGCCAGGTTGCCACAATCAGAACTGTCAATCGTGTGGTCGTTGTCTTGATAGCTCTAACAGTGAGAAGAAGAGGCGCTCAGTAGTCGATACGCGTTTTCGCAAGTCCAAGGGAAGCCGAGGCGATGCAGTCGTTATATAAATGGTGGAGGCGCTATACACGACGATAAAGATGACGTCATTTCCAGTGCAGTTATTACGGAGCAGCCAGGTTGCCACAATCAGAACTGTCAATCATGTTGTCGTTGTCTTGATATCTATAACAGTGAAAAGAACAGGCGCTCACTAGTTGCCACGCGTGGACGCAAATCCCAGGGAATCCGAGGCGATGCAGTCGATATATAGCTGTTTGTGGCGCTATTCACGGCGATAAAGATGACGTCGTTTTCCAGTGCAGTTATCACGGAGCAGCCAGGTTTCTACAATCAGAACTGTCAAAAGTGTGGTCGTTGTCTTGATGGCTATAACAGTGAAAAGAAGAGGCGATCAGTAGTTGCCAAGCGTGGTCACAAATCCCAGGAAAGCCAAGGCGATGCAGTCGTTATATACCTGCTGGTGGCGCTATTCACGACAATAAAGATGACGTGATTTTCCAGTGCAGTTATCGCGGAGCAGCCAGCTTGCCACAATCAAAACGGTCAATCGTGTGGTCGTTGTCTTGATGGCTATACCAGTGAAAAGAAGAGGCGCTCAGTAGTTCCCACGCGTGGTCGCAAGTCCCAGGGAAGCCTAGCCGATGCAGTCGTTATATAAATGGTGGTGGCGCTGTTCACGACGAGAAAGATGACGTCATTTCCAGTGCAGTTATCACGGAGCAGCCAGGTTGCCACAATCAGAACTGTCAATCATGTTGTCATTGTCTTGATGGCTATTACAGTGAAAAGAACAGGCGCTCACTAGTTGCCACGCGTGGTCGCAAATCCCAGGGAATCCGAGGCGATGCAGTCGTTATATAGCTGGTGGTGGCGCTATTCACGACGATAAAGATGACGTCATTTCCAGTGCAGTTACCACGGAGTAGCCAGCTTGCCACAATCAGAACTGTCAATCGTGTGATCGTTGTCTTGGTGGCTATAACAGTGAAAAGAAGAGGCGCTCAGTAGTTGCCACGCGTGGTCGCAAATTTCAGGGAAGCCGAGACGATGCAGTCGTTATATAGCTGGTGGTGGCGCTATTCTGGGAGATAAAGATGACGTTGTTTTAAAGTGCAGTTATCACGGAGCAGCCAGGTTGCCACAATCAGAACTGTCAATCGTGTGGTCGTTGTCTTGATAGCTCTAACAGTGAGAAGAAGAGGCGCTCAGTAGTCGATACGCGTTTTCGCAAGTCCAAGGGAAGCCGAGGCGATGCAGTCGTTATATAAATGGTGGAGGCGCTATAAACGACGATAAAGATGACGTCATTTCTAGTGCAGTTATTACGGAGCAGCCAGGTTGCCACAATCAGAACTGTCAATCATGTTGTCGTTGTCTTGATGGCTATAACAGTGAAAAGAACAGGCGCTCACTAGTTGCCACGCGTGGACGCAAATCCCAGGGAATCCGAGGCGATGCAGTCGTTATATAGCTGGTGGTGGCGCTATTCACGACGATAAAGATGACGTCATTTCCAGTGCAGTTACCACGGAGCAGCCAGCTTGCCACAATCAGAACTGTCAATCGTGTGATCGTTGTCTTGGTGGCTATAACAGTGAAAAGAAGAGGCGCTCAGTAGTTGCCACGCGTGGTCGCAAATACCAGGGAAGCCGAGACGATGCAGTCGTTATATAGCTGGTGGTGGCGCTATTCTGGGAGATAAAGATGACGTTGTTTTAAAGTGCAGTTATCACGGAGCAGCCAGGTTGCCACAATCAGAACTGTCAATCGTGTGGTCGTTGCCTTGATAGCTCTAACAGTGAGAAGAAGAGGCGCTCAGTAGTTGATACGCGTTTTCGCAAGTCCAAGGGAAGCCGAGGCGATGCAGTCGCTATATAAATGGTGGTGGCGCTATACACGACGATAAAGATGACGTCGTTTTGCAGTGCAGTTATCACGGAGCAGCCCGGATTCCACAATCAGAACTGTCAATAATGTGGTCGTTGTCTTAATGGCTATAACAGTGAAAAGAAGAGGCGCTCAGTAGTTGCCACGCGTGGTCGCTTATCCCAGGGAATCCGAGGCGATGCAGTCGTTATATATCTTGTGGTAGCGCTATTCACGACGATAAACATGACGCCATTTTCCAGTGCAGTTATCACGGAGCAGCCAGCTTGCCACAATAAGAACTGTCAATCGTGTTGTCCTTGTTCTTATGGCTATAACAGTAAAAAGAAGAGGCGCTCAGTAATTGCCATGCGTGGCCGCCAATCCCAGGGAAGCTGAGGCGATGCAGTCGGTATGTAGCTGGTGGTGGCGCTATTCACGACTATAAAGATGACGTCATTTCCAGTACAGTTATCACGGAGCAGCCAGCTTGCAACAATCAGAACGGTCAATCGTGTGGTCGTTGTCTTGATGGCTATTACAGTGAAAAGAAGACGCGCTCAGTAGTTGCCACGCGTGGTCGCAAATCCCAGGAAAGCCGAGGCGATGCAATCGTTATATAGCTGGTTGTGGCGCTCTTCACGGCGATAAAGATGACATCGTTTTGCAGTGCAGTTATCACGGAGTAGCCCGGATTCCACAATCAGAACTGTCAATAATGTGGTCGTTGTCTTGATGGCTATAACAGTGAAAAGAAGAGGCGCTCAGTAGTTGCCACGCGTGGTCGCATATCCCAGGGAATCCGAAGCGATGCAGTCGTTATATATCTTGTGGTGGCGCTATTCACGACTATCAAGATGACGTCATTTCCAGTACAGTTATCACGGAGCAGCCAGGTTGCCACAGTCAGAACTGTCAATCGTGTGGTCATTGTCTTGATAGCTCTAACAGTGAGAAGAAGAGGCGCTCAGTAGTTGATACGCGTTTTCGCAAGTCCAAGGGAAGCCGAGGCGATGCAGTCGTTATATAAATGTTGGTGGCGCTATACACGACGATAAAGATGACGTCATTTCCAGTGCAGTTATTACGGAGCAGCCAGGTTGCCACAATCAGAACTGTCAATCATGTTGTCGTTGTCTTGATGGCTATAACAGTGAAAAGAACAGGAGCTCACTAGTTGCCACGCGTGGTCGCAAATCTCACGGAATCCGAGGCGATGCAGTCGTTATATAGCTGGTTGTTGCGCTCTTCACGGCGATAAAGATGACGTCGTTTTGCAGTGCAGTTATCACGGAGCAGCCAGGATTCTACAATCAGAACTGTCAATAATGTGGTCGTTGTCTTGATGGCTATAACAGTGAAAAGTAGAGGCGCTCAGTAGTTGCCACGCGTGGTCGCATATCCCAGGGAATCCGAAGCGATGCAGTCGTTATATAAATGGTGGTGGCGCTATTCACGACGATAAACATGACGCCATATTCCAGTGCAGTTATCACGGAGCAGCCAGGTTGCCACAATCAGAACTGTCAATCGTGTGATCGTTGTCTTGATGGCTATAACAGTGAAAAGAAGAGGCGCTCAGTAGTTGCCACGCGTGGTCGCAAATACCAGGGAAGCCGAGACGATGCAGTCGTTATATAGCTGGTGGTGGCGCTATTCTGGGAGATAAAGATGAGGTTGTTTTAAAGTGCAGTTATCACGGAGCAGCCAGGTTGCCACAATCAGAACTGTCAATCGTGTGGTCGTTGTCTTGATAGCTCTAACAGTTAGAAGAAGAGGCGCTCAGTAGTTGATACGCGTTTTCGCAAGTCCAAGGGAAGCCGAGGCGATGCAGTCGTTATATAAATGGTGGTGGCGCTATACACGACGATAAAGATGACGTCATTTCCAGTGCAGTTATTACGGAGCAGCCAGGTTGCCACAATCAGAACTGTCAATCATGTTGTCGTTGTCTTGATGGCTATAACAGTGAAAAGAACAGGCGCTCACTAGTTGCCACGCGTGGTCGCAAATCCCACGGAATCCGAGGCGATGCAGTCGTCATATGGCTGGTTGTGGCGCTCTTCATGGCGATAAAGATGACGTCGTTTTGCAGTGCAGTTATCACGGAGCAGCCAGGATTCCACAATCAGAACTGTCAATAATGTGGTCATTGTCTTGATGGCTATAACAGTGAAAAGAAGAGGCGCTCAGTAGTTGCCACGCGTGGTCGCATATCCCAGGGAATCCGAATTGATGCAGTCGTTATATATCTTGTGGTGGCGCTATTCACGACGATAAACATGACGCCATTTTCCAGTGCAGTTATCACGGAGCAGCCAGCTTGCCACAATAAGAACTGTCAATCGTGTTGTCCTTGTCCTTATGGCTATAACAGTAAAAAGAAGAGGCGCTCAGTAATTGCCATGCGTGGTCGCAAATCCCAGGGAAGCCGAGGCGATGCAGTCGGTATGTAGCTGGTGGTGGCGCTATTCACGACTATAAAGATGACGTCATTTCCAGTACAGTTATCACGGAGCAGCCAGCTTGCCACAATCAGAACGGTCAATCGTGTGGTCGTTGTCTTAATGGCTATAACAGTGAAAAGAAGAGGCGCTCAGTAGTTGCCACGCGTGGTCGCAAATCCCAGGAAAGCCGAGGCGATGCAGTCGTTATATAGCTGGTGGTGGCGCTATTCACGACAATAAAGATAACGTCGTTTTCCAGTGCACTTATCACGGAGCAGCCAGGTTGCCACAATCAGAACTGTCAATCATGTTGTCGTTGTCTTGATGGCTATAACAGTGAAAAGAACAGGCGCTCTCTAGTTGCCACGCGTGGTCGCAAATCCCACGGAATCCGAGGCGATGCAGTCGTTATATAGCTGGTTGTGGCGCTATTCACAGCGATAAAGATGACGTCGTTTTGCAGTGCAGTTATCACGGAGCAGCCAGGATTCCACAATCAGAACTGTCAATAGTGTGGTCGTTGTCTTGATGGCTATAACAGCGAAAAGAAAAGGCGCTCAGTAGTTGCCACGCGTGGTCGCATATCCCAGGCAATCCGAAGCGATGCATTCGTTATATATCTTGTGGTGGCGCTATTCACGACGATAAACATGACGCCATTTTCCAGTGCAGTTATCACAGAGCAGCCAGGTTGCCACAATCAGAAGTTTCAATCGTGTTGTCGTTGTTTTGATGGCTATAACAGTGAAAAGAATAGGCGCTCAGTAGTTGCCACGCATGGTCGCGAAACCAAGGGAAGCCGAGACGATGCGATCGTTATAAAAATGGTGGTGGCGATATTCACGACGATTAAGATGGCGTCATTTTCCAGCGCAGTTATCACGGAGCAACCAGCTTGCCACAATAAGAACTGTCAATAGTGTTGTCGTTGTCCTGATGGCTATAACATTGAAAAGAAGAGGCGCTCAGTAGTTGCCACGCGTGGTCGCTACTCCCAGGGAAGCTGAAGCGATGCAGTCGTTATATAAATGGTGGTGGCGCTCTTCACGACGATAAAGATGACGTCATTTCCAGTGCAGTTATCGCGGAGCAGCCAGCTTGCCACAATCAGAACGGTCAATCGTGTGGTCGTTGTCTTGATGGCTACAACAGTGAAACGAAGAGGCGCTCAATAGTTGCCACGCGTGGAGGAAAATCGCAGGGAAGCCGAGGCGAAGCAGTCGTTATATAGCTGGTGGTGGCGCTAGTCACGACGATAAAGATGACGTCATTTCTCAGTGCAGTTACCACGGAGCAGCCAACTTGCCACAATCAGAACTGTCAATCGTGTGGTCGTTGTCTTGATGGCTATAACAGTGAAAAGAAGAGGCGCTCAGTTGTTGCCACGCGTGGTCGCAAATCCCAGGGAAGCCGAGGCGATGCAGTCGTTATAGAGCTCGTGTTGGCGCTATTCACATACGATAAAGATGACGTCGTTTTCCAGTGCAGTTATCCCGGAGCAGCCAAGTTGCCACAATCAGAACGGACAATGGTGTGGTCATTGTCTTGACCGCTATAACAGTGAAAAGAAGAGGCGCTCAGTAGTTGCCACGCGTGGTCGCAAATCCCAGGGAATCCCAGGCGATGCAGTCGTTGTATAGCTGGTGGTGGCGCTATTCTCAACGATAAAAATGACGTCATTTTCTGGCGCAGTTATCACGGAGCAGCCAGCTTGCCACAATCAAAACTGTCAATCGTGTTGTCATTGTCTTGATGGCAATAACATTGAAAAGAAGAGGCGCTCTGTAGTTCCCACGCGTGGTCGCAAATCCAAGGGAAGCCGAGGCGATGCAGTCGTTATATAAATGGTGGTGGCGCTGTTCACGACGAGAAAGATGACGTCATTTCCAGTGCAGTTATCACGGAGCAGCCCGGTTGCCACAATCAGAACTGTCAATCGTGTTGTCGTTGTCTTGATGGCTATAACAGTGAAAAGAAGAGGCGCTCAGTAATTTCCACGCGTGGTCACATATCCCAAGGAATCCGAAGCGATGCAGTCGTTATATATCTTGTGGTGGCGCTATTCACGACGATAAAGATGACGTAGTTTTCCAGTGCACTTATCACGGAGCAGCCAGGTTGCCACAATCAGAACTCTGAATGGTGTGGTCGTTGTCTTGATGGCTATTACAGTGAAAAGAACAGGCGCAAATCCCAGGGAATCTGAGGCGATGCAGTCGTTATATAGCTGGTGGTGGCGCTATTCACGACAATAAAGATGACGTCATTTCCAGTGCAGTTACCACGGAGCAGCCAGCTTGCCACAATCAGAACTGTCAATAGTGTGATCGTTGTCTTGATGGCTATAACAGTGAAAAGAAGAGGCGCTCAGTAGTTGCCACGCGTGGTCGCAAATACCAGGGAAGCCGAGACGATGCAGTCGTTATATAGCTGGTGGTGGCGCTATTCTGGGAGATAAAGATGACGTTGTTTTAAAGTGCAGTTATCACGGAGCAGCCAGGTTGCCACAATCAGAACTGTCAATCGTGTGGTCGTTGTCTTAATGGCTATAACAGTGAAAAGAACAGGCGCTCAGTAGATGCCACGCGTGGTCGGAAATCCCAGGGAATCCGAGGCGATGCAGTCGTTATATAGCTGGTGGTGGCGCTATTCACGACGATAAAGATGAGGTCATTTCCAGTGCAGTTACCACGGAGTAGCCAGCTTGCCACAATCAGAACTGTCAATCGTGTGATCGTTGTCTTGGTGGCTATAACAGTGAAAAGAAGAGGCGCTCAGTAGTTGCCACGCGTGGTCGCAAATACCAGGGAAGCCGAGACGATGCAGTCGTTATATAGCTGGTGGTGGCGCTATTCTGGGAGATAAAGATGACGTTGTTTTAAAGTGCAGTTATCACGGAGCAGCCAGGTTGCCACAATCAGAACTGTCAATCGTGTGGTCGTTGTCTTGATAGCTCTAACAGTGAGAAGAAGAGGCGCTCAGTAGTCGATACGCGTTTTCGCAAGTCCAAGGGAAGCCGAGGCGATGCAGTCGTTATATAAATGGTGGAGGCGCTATACACGACGATAAAGATGACGTCATTTCCAGTGCAGTTATTACGGAGCAGCCAGGTTGCCACAATCAGAACTGTCAATCATGTTGTCGTTGTCTTGATATCTATAACAGTGAAAAGAACAGGCGCTCACTAGTTGCCACGCGTGGACGCAAATCCCAGGGAATCCGAGGCGATGCAGTCGATATATAGCTGTTTGTGGCGCTATTCACGGCGATAAAGATGACGTCGTTTTCCAGTGCAGTTATCACGGAGCAGCCAGGTTTCTACAATCAGAACTGTCAAAAGTGTGGTCGTTGTCTTGATGGCTGTAACAGTGAAAAGAAGAGGCGATCAGTAGTTGCCAAGCGTGGTCACAAATCCCAGGAAAGCCAAGGCGATGCAGTCGTTATATACCTGCTGGTGGCGCTATTCACGACAATAAAGATGACGTGATTTTCCAGTGCAGTTATCGCGGAGCAGCCAGCTTGCCACAATCAAAACGGTCAATCGTGTGGTCGTTGTCTTGATGGCTATACCAGTGAAAAGAAGAGGCGCTCAGTAGTTCCCACGCGTGGTCGCAAGTCCCAGGGAAGCCTAGCCGATGCAGTCGTTATATAAATGGTGGTGGCGCTGTTCACGACGAGAAAGATGACGTCATTTCCAGTGCAGTTATCACGGAGCAGCCAGGTTGCCACAATCAGAACTGTCAATCATGTTGTCATTGTCTTGATGGCTATTACAGTGAAAAGAACAGGCGCTCACTAGTTGCCACGCGTGGTCGCAAATCCCAGGGAATCCGAGGCGATGCAGTCGTTATATAGCTGGTGGTGGCGCTATTCACGACAATAAAGATGAAGTCATTTCCAGTGCAGTTACCACGGAGCAGCCAGCTTGCCACAATCAGAACTGTCAATCGTGTGATCGTTGTCTTGATGGCTATAACAGTGAAAAGAAGAGGCGCTCAGTAGTTGCCACGCGTGGTCGCAAATACCAGGGAAGCCGAGACGATGCAGTCGTTATAAAGCTGGTGGTGGCGCTATTCTGCGAGATAGAGATGACGTTGTTTTAAAGTGCAGTTATCACGGAGCAGCCAGGTTGCCACAATCAGAACTGTCAATCGTGTGGTCGTTGTCTTGATGGCTATAACAGTGAAAAGAACAGGCGCTCAGTAGATGCCACGCGTGGTCGGAAATCCCAGGGAATCCGAGGCGATGCAGTCGTTATATAGCTGGTGGTGGCGCTATTCACGACGATAAAGATGACGTCATTTCCAGTGCAGTTACCACGGAGTAGCCAGCTTGCCACAATCAGAACTGTCAATCGTGTGATCGTTGTCTTGGTGGCTATAACAGTGAAAAGACGAGGCGCTCAGTAGTTGCCACGCGTGGTCGCAAATTTCAGGGAAGCCGAGACGATGCAGTCGTTATATAGCTGGTGGTGGCGCTATTCTGGGAGATAAAGATGACGTTGTTTTAAAGTGCAGTTATCACGGAGCAGCCAGGTTGCCACAATCAGAACTGTCAATCGTGTGGTCGTTGTCTTGATTGCTATACCAGTGAAAAGAAGAGGCGCTCAGTAGTTCCCACGCGTGGTCGCAAGTCCCAGGGAAGCCGAGCCGATGCAGTCGTTATATAAATGGTGGTGGCGCTGTTCACGACGAGAAAGATGACGTCATTTCCAGTGCAGTTATCACGGAGCAGCCAGGTTGCCACAATCAGAACTGTCAATCGTGTTGTCATTGTCTTGATGGCTATTACAGTGAAAAGAACAGGCGCTCACTAGTTGCCACGCGTGGTCGCAAGTCCCAGGGAAGCCGAGACGATGCAGTCGTTATATAAATGGTGGTGGCGCTATTCACGACGATAAAGATGGCGTCATTTGCAGTGCAGTTACCACGGAGCACCTAGCTTGCCACAATCAGAACTGTCAATCATGTTGTCGTTGTATTGATGGCTATAACAGTGAAAAGAAGAGGCGCTCAGTAGTTGCCACACGTGGTCGCAAGTACCATGGAAGCAGAGGCGATGCAGTCGTTATATAAATCGTGGTGGCGCTATTCACGACGAGAAAGATGACGCCATTTCAAGTGCTGTTATCACGGAGCAGCCAGGTTGCCACAATCATAACTGTCAATCGTGTTGTCGTTGCCATGATGGCTATTACAGTGAAAAGAAGAGGCGCTCAGTAGTTTCCACGCGTGGTCGCAAAACCCAGGGAATCCGAGGCGATGCGGTCGTTATATAACTGGTGGTGGCGCTATTCACGACGATAAAGATGACGCCATTTGCTAGTTCAGTTATCACGGAGCAGCCAGGTTGCCACAATCAGAACTGTCAATCGTGTTGTCGTTGTTTTGATGGCTATAACAGTGAAAAGAATAGGCGCTCAGTAGTTGCCACGCATGGTCGCGAAACCAAGGGAAGCCGAGACGATGCGATCGTTATAAAAATGGTGGTGGCGATATTCACGACGATAAAGATGGCGTCATTTTCCAGCGCAGTTATCACGGAGCAACCAGCTTGCCACAATAAGAACTGTCAATAGTGTTGTCGTTGTCCTGATGGCTATAACATTGAAAAGAAGAGGCGCTCAGTAGTTGCCACGCGTGGTCGCTAGTCCCAGGGAAGCTGAAGCGATGCAGTCGTTATATAAATGGTGGTGGCGCTATTCACGACGATAAAGATGACGTCATTTCCAGTGCAGTTATCGCGGAGCAGCCAGCTTGCCACAATCAGAACGGTCAATCGTGTGGTCGTTGTCTTGATGGCTACAACAGTGAAACGAAGAGGCGCTCAATAGTTGCCACGCGTGGAGGAAAATCGCAGGGAAGCCGAGGCGATGCAGTCGTTATATAGCTGGTGGTGGCGCTAGTCACGACGATAAAGATGACGTCATTTCTCAGTGCAGTTACCACAGAGCAGCCAGCTTGCCACAATCAGAACTGTCAATCGTGTGGTCGTTGTCTTGATGGCTATAACAGTGAAAAGAAGAGGCGCTCAGTTGTTGCCACGCGTGGTCGCAAATCCCAGGGAAGCCGAGGCGATGCAGTCGTTATAGAGCTCGTGTTGGCGCTATTCACATACGATAAAGATGACGTCGTTTTCCAGTGCAGTTATCCCGGAGCAGCCAAGTTGCCACAATCAGAACGGACAATGGTGTGGTCATTGTCTTGACCGCTATAACAGTGAAAAGAAGAGGCGCTCAGTAGTTGCAACGCGTGGTCGCAAATCCCAGGGAATCCCAGGCGATGCAGTCGTTGTATAGCTGGTGGTGGCGCTATTCTCAAGAATAAAAATGACGTCATTTTCCGGCGCAGTTATCACGGAGCAGCCAGCTTGCCACAATCAAAACTGTCAATCGTGTGGTCATTGTCTTGATGGCAATAACATTGAAAAGAAGAGGCGCTCTGTAGTTCCCACGCGTGGTCGCAAATCCAAGGGAAGCCGAGGCGATGCAGTCGTTATATAAATGGTGGTGGCGCTGTTCACGACGAGAAAGATGACGTCATTTCCAGTGCAGTTATCACGGAGCAGCCCGGTTGCCACAATCAGAACTGTCAATCGTGTTGTCGTTGTCTTGATGTCTATGACAGTGAAAAGAATAGGCGCTCAGTAGTTGCCACGCATGGTCGCGAAACCAAGGGAAGCCGAGACGATGCAGTCGTTATATAGCTGGTGGTGGCGCTATTCTGGGAGATAAAGATGACGTTGTTTTAAAGTGCAGTTATCCCGGAGCAGCCAGGTTGCCACAATCAGAACTCTCAATCGTGTGGTCGTTGTCTTGATGGCTATAACAGTGAAAAGAACAGGCGCTCAGTAGATGCCACGCGTGGTCGGAAATCCCAGGGAATCCGAGGCGATGCAGTCGTTATATAGCTGGTGGTGGCGCTATTCACGACGATAAAGATGACGTCATTTCCAGTGCAGTTACCACGGAGCAGCCAGCTTGCCACAATCAGAACTGTCAATCGTGTGATCGTTGTCTTGGTGGCTATAACAGTGAAAAGAAGAGGCGCTCAGTAGTTGCCACGCGTGGTCGCAAATACCAGGGAAGCCGAGACGATGCAGTCGTTATATAGCTGGTGGTGGCGCTATTCTGGGAGATAAAGATGACGTTGTTTTAAAGTGCAGTTATCACGGAGCAGCCAGGTTGCCACAATCAGAACTGTCAATCGTGTGGTCGTTGCCTTGATAGCTCTAACAGTGAGAAGAAGAGGCGCTCAGTAGTTGATACGCGTTTTCGCAAGTCCAAGGGAAGCCGAGGCGATGCAGTCGCTATATAAATGGTGGTGGCGCTATACACGACGATAAAGATGACGTCAATTCCAGTGCAGTTATTACGGAGCAGCCAGGTTGCCACAATCGGAACTGTCAATCATGTTGTCGTTGTCTTGATGGCTATAACAGTGAAAAGAACAGGCGCTCACTAGTTGCCACGCGTGGTCGCAAATCCCACGGAATCCGAGGCGATGCAGTCGTTATATAGCTGGTTGTGGCGCTCTTCACGGCGATAAAGATGACGTCGTTTTGCAGTGCAGTTATCACGGAGCAGCCCGGATTCCACAATCAGAACTGTCAATAATGTGGTCGTTGTCTTAATGGCTATAACAGTGAAAAGAAGAGGCGCTCAGTAGTTGCCACGCGTGGTCGCTTATCCCAGGGAATCCGAGGCGATGCAGTCGTTATATATCTTGTGGTAGCGCTATTCACGACGATAAACATGACGCCATTTTCCAGTGCAGTTATCACGGAGCAGCCAGCTTGCCACAATAAGAACTGTAAATCGTGTTGTCCTTGTCCTTATGGCTATAACAGTAAAAAGAAGAGGCGCTCAGTAATTGCCATGCGTGGCCGCAAATCCCAGGGAAGCTGAGGCGATGCAGTCGGTATGTAGCTGGTGGTGGCGCTATTCACGACTATAAAGATGACGTCATTTCCAGTACAGTTATCACGGAGCAGCCAGCTTGCCACAATCAGAACGGTCAATCGTGTGGTCGTTGTCTTGATGGCTATTACAGTGAAAAGAAGACGCGCTCAGTAGTTGCCACGCGTGGTCGCAAATCCCAGGAAAGCCGAGGCGATGCAATCGTTATATAGCTGGTTGTGGCGCTCTTCACGGCGATAAAGATGACATCGTTTTGCAGTGCAGTTATCACGGAGTAGCCCGGATTCCACAATCAGAACTGTCAATAATGTGGTCGTTGTCTTGATGGCTATAACAGTGAAAAGAAGAGGCGCTCAGTAGTTGCCACGCGTGGTCGCATATCCCAGGGAATCCGAAGCGATGCAGTCGTTATATATCTTGTGGTGGCGCTATTCACGACTATCAAGATGACGTCATTTCCAGTACAGTTATCACGGAGCAGCCAGGTTGCCACAGTCAGAACTGTCAATCGTGTGGTCATTGTCTTGATAGCTCTAACAGTGAGAAGAAGAGGCGCTCAGTAGTTGATACGCGTTTTCGCAAGTCCAAGGGAAGCCGAGGCGATGCAGTCGTTATATAAATGTTGGTGGCGCTATACACGACGATAAAGATGACGTCATTTCCAGTGCAGTTATTACGGAGCAGCCAGGTTGCCACAATCAGAACTGTCAATCATGTTGTCGTTGTCTTGATGGCTATAACAGTGAAAAGAACAGGAGCTCACTAGTTGCCACGCGTGGTCGCAAATCTCACGGAATCCGAGGCGATGCAGTCGTTATATAGCTGGTTGTGGCGCTCTTCACGGCGATAAAGATGACGTCGTTTTGCAGTGCAGTTATCACGGAGCAGCCAGGATTCTACAATCAGAACTGTCAATAATGTGGTCGTTGTCTTGATGGCTATAACAGTGAAAAGTAGAGGCGCTCAGTAGTTGCCACGCGTGGTCGCATATCCCAGGGAATCCGAAGCGATGCAGTCGTTATATAAATGGTGGTGGCGCTATTCACGACGATAAACATGACGCCATATTCCAGTGCAGTTATCACGGAGCAGCCAGGTTGCCACAATCAGAACTGTCAATCGTGTGATCGTTGTCTTGATGGCTATAACAGTGAAAAGAAGAGGCGCTCAGTAGTTGCCACGCGTGGTCGCAAATACCAGGGAAGCCGAGACGATGCAGTCGTTATATAGCTGGTGGTGGCGCTATTCTGGGAGATAAAGATGAGGTTGTTTTAAAGTGCAGTTATCACGGAGCAGCCAGGTTGCCACAATCAGAACTGTCAATCGTGTGGTCGTTGTCTTGATAGCTCTAACAGTTAGAAGAAGAGGCGCTCAGTAGTTGATACGCGTTTTCGCAAGTCCAAGGGAAGCCGAGGCGATGCAGTCGTTATATAAATGGTGGTGGCGCTATACACGACGATAAAGATGACGTCATTTCCAGTGCAGTTATTACGGAGCAGCCAGGTTGCCACAATCAGAACTGTCAATCATGTTGTCGTTGTCTTGATGGCTATAACAGTGAAAAGAACAGGCGCTCACTAGTTGCCACGCGTGGTCGCAAATCCCACGGAATCCGAGGCGATGCAGTCGTCATATGGCTGGTTGTGGCGCTCTTCATGGCGATAAAGATGACGTCGTTTTGCAGTGCAGTTATCACGGAGCAGCCAGGATTCCACAATCAGAACTGTCAATAATGTGGTCATTGTCTTGATGGCTATAACAGTGAAAAGAAGAGGCGCTCAGTAGTTGCCACGCGTGGTCGCATATCCCAGGGAATCCGAATTGATGCAGTCGTTATATATCTTGTGGTGGCGCTATTCACGACGATAAACATGACGCCATTTTCCAGTGCAGTTATCACGGAGCAGCCAGCTTGCCACAATAAGAACTGTCAATCGTGTTGTCCTTGTCCTTATGGCTATAACAGTAAAAAGAAGAGGCGCTCAGTAATTGCCATGCGTGGTCGCAAATCCCAGGGAAGCCGAGGCGATGCAGTCGGTATGTAGCTGGTGGTGGCGCTATTCACGACTATAAAGATGACGTCATTTCCAGTACAGTTATCACGGAGCAGCCAGCTTGCCACAATCAGAACGGTCAATCGTGTGGTCGTTGTCTTAATGGCTATAACAGTGAAAAGAAGAGGCGCTCAGTAGTTGCCACGCGTGGTCGCAAATCCCAGGAAAGCCGAGGCGATGCAGTCGTTATATAGCTGGTGGTGGCGCTATTCACGACAATAAAGATAACGTCGTTTTCCAGTGCACTTATCACGGAGCAGCCAGGTTGCCACAATCAGAACTGTCAATCATGTTGTCGTTGTCTTGATGGCTATAACAGTGAAAAGAACAGGCGCTCTCTAGTTGCCACGCGTGGTCGCAAATCCCACGGAATCCGAGGCGATGCAGTCGTTATATAGCTGGTTGTGGCGCTATTCACAGCGATAAAGATGACGTCGTTTTGCAGTGCAGTTATCACGGAGCAGCCAGGATTCCACAATCAGAACTGTCAATAGTGTGGTCGTTGTCTTGATGGCTATAACAGCGAAAAGAAAAGGCGCTCAGTAGTTGCCACGCGTGGTCGCATATCCCAGGCAATCCGAAGCGATGCATTCGTTATATATCTTGTGGTGGCGCTATTCACGACGATAAACATGACGCCATTTTCCAGTGCAGTTATCACAGAGCAGCCAGGTTGCCACAATCAGAAGTTTCAATCGTGTTGTCGTTGTTTTGATGGCTATAACAGTGAAAAGAATAGGCGCTCAGTAGTTGCCACGCATGGTCGCGAAACCAAGGGAAGCCGAGACGATGCGATCGTTATAAAAATGGTGGTGGCGATATTCACGACGATTAAGATGGCGTCATTTTCCAGCGCAGTTATCACGGAGCAACCAGCTTGCCACAATAAGAACTGTCAATAGTGTTGTTGTTGTCCTGATGGCTATAACATTGAAAAGAAGAGGCGCTCAGTAGTTGCCACGCGTGGTCGCTACTCCCAGGGAAGCTGAAGCGATGCAGTCGTTATATAAATGGTGGTGGCGCTCTTCACGACGATAAAGATGACGTCATTTCCAGTGCAGTTATCGCGGAGCAGCCAGCTTGCCACAATCAGAACGGTCAATCGTGTGGTCGTTGTCTTGATGGCTACAACAGTGAAACGAAGAGGCGCTCAATAGTTGCCACGCGTGGAGGAAAATCGCAGGGAAGCCGAGGCGAAGCAGTCGTTATATAGCTGGTGGTGGCGCTAGTCACGACGATAAAGATGACGTCATTTCTCAGTGCAGTTACCACGGAGCAGCCAACTTGCCACAATCAGAACTGTCAATCGTGTGGTCGTTGTCTTGATGGCTATAACAGTGAAAAGAAGAGGCGCTCAGTTGTTGCCACGCGTGGTCGCAAATCCCAGGGAAGCCGAGGCGATGCAGTCGTTATAGAGCTCGTGTTGGCGCTATTCACATACGATAAAGATGACGTCGTTTTCCAGTGCAGTTATCCCGGAGCAGCCAAGTTGCCACAATCAGAACGGACAATGGTGTGGTCATTGTCTTGACCGCTATAACAGTGAAAAGAAGAGGCGCTCAGTAGTTGCCACGCGTGGTCGCAAATCCCAGGGAATCCCAGGCGATGCAGTCGTTGTATAGCTGGTGGTGGCGCTATTCTCAACGATAAAAATGACGTCATTTTCCGGCGCAGTTATCACGGAGCAGCCAGCTTGCCACAATCAAAACTGTCAATCGTGTTGTCATTGTCTTGATGGCAATAACATTGAAAAGAAGAGGCGCTCTGTAGTTCCCACGCGTGGTCGCAAATCCAAGGGAAGCCGAGGCGATGCAGTCGTTATATAAATGGTGGTGGCGCTGTTCACGACGAGAAAGATGACGTCATTTCCAGTGCAGTTATCACGGAGCAGCCCGGTTGCCACAATCAGAACTGTCAATCGTGTTGTCGTTGTCTTGATGTCTATGACAGTGAAAAGAATAGGCGCTCAGTAGTTGCCACGCATGGTCGCGAAACCAAGGGAAGCCGAGACGATGCAGTCGTTATATAGCTGGTGGTGGCGCTATTCTGGGAGATAAAGATGACGTTGTTTTAAAGTGCAGTTATCACGGAGCAGCCAGGTTGCCACAATCAGAACTGTCAATCGTGTGGTCGTTGTCTTGATGGCTATAACAGTGAAAAGAACAGGCGCTCAGTAGATGCCACGCGTGGTCGGAAATCCCAGGGAATCCGAGGCGATTCAGTCGTTATATAGCTGGTAATGGCGCTATTCACGACGATAAAGAGGACGTCATTTCCAGTGTAGTTACCACGGAGCAGCCAGCTTGCCACAATCAGAACTGTCTATCGTGTGATCGTTGTCTTGGTGGCTATACCAGTGAAAAGAAGAGGCGCTCAGTAGTTGCCACGCGTGGTCGCAAATACCAGGGAAGCCGAGACGATGCAGTCGGTATATAGCTGGTGGTGGCGCTATTCTGGGAGATAAAGATGACGTTGTTTTAAAGTGCAGTTATCACGGAGCAGCCAGGTTGCCACAATCAGAACTGTCAATCGTGTGGTCGTTGCCTTGATAGCTCTAACAGTGAGAAGAAGAGGCGCTCAGTAGTTGATACGCGTTTTCGCAAGTCCAAGGGAAGCCGAGGCGATGCAGTCGTTATATAAATGGTGGTGGCGCTATACACGACGATAAAGATGACGTCATTTCCAGTGCAGTTATTACGGAGCAGCCAGGTTGCCACAATCAGAACTGTCAATCATGTTGTCGTTGTCTTGATGGCTATAACAGTGAAAAGAACAGACGCTCACTAGTTGCCACGCGTGGTCGCAAATCCCACGGAATCCGAGGCGATGCAGTCGTTATATAGCTGGTTGTGGCGCTCTTCACGGCGATAAAGATGACGTCGTTTTGCAGTGCAGTTATCACGGAGCAGCCCGGATTCCACAATCAGAACTGTCAATCGTGTTGTCCTTGTCCTTATGGCTATAACAGTAAAAAGAAGAGGCGCTCAGTAATTGCCATGCGTGGTCGCAAATCCCAGGGAAGCTGAGGCGATGCAGTTGGTATGTAGCTGGTGGTGGCGCTATTCACGACTATAAAGATGACGTCATTTCCAGTACAGTTATCACGGAGCAGCCAGGTTGCCACAATCAGAACTGTCAATCGTGTGGTCGTTGTCTTGATAGCTCTAACAGTGAGAAGAAGAGGCGCTCAGTAGTCGATACGCGTTTTCGCAAGTCCAAGGGAAGCCGAGGCGATGCAGTCGTTATATAAATGGTGGAGGCGCTATAAACGACGATAAAGATGACGTCATTTCCAGTGCAGTTATTACGGAGCAGCCAGGTTGCCACAATCAGAACTGTCAATCATGTTGTCGTTGTCTTGATGGCTATAACAGTGAAAAGAACAGGCGCTCACTAGTTGCCACGCGTGGACGCAAATCCCAGGGAATCCGAGGCGATGCAGTGGATATATAGCTGTTTGTGGCGCTATTCACGGCGATAGAGACGACGTGATTTTCCAGTGCAGTTATCGCGGAGCAGCCAGCTTGCCACAATCAGAACGGTCAATCGTGTGGTCGTTGTCTTGATTGCTATACCAGTGAAAAGAAGAGGCGCTCAGTAGTTCCCACGCGTGGTCGCAAGTCCCAGGGAAGCCGAGCCGATGCAGTCGTTATATAAATGGTGGTGGCGCTGTTCACGACGAGAAAGATGACGTCATTTCCAGTGCAGTTATCACGGAGCAGCCAGGTTGCCACAATCAGAACTGTCAATCGTGTTGTCATTGTCTTGATGGCTATTACAGTGAAAAGAACAGGCGCTCACTAGTTGCCACGCGTGGTCGCAAGTCCCAGGGAAGCCGAGACGATGCAGTCGTTATATAAATGGTGGTGGCGCTATTCACGACGATAAAGATGGCGTCATTTGCAGTGCAGTTACCACGGAGCACCTAGCTTGCCACAATCAGAACTGTCAATCATGTTGTCGTTGTATTGATGGCTATAACAGTGAAAAGAAGAGGCGCTCAGTAGTTGCCACACGTGGTCGCAGGTACCATGGAAGCAGAGGCGATGCAGTCGTTATATAAATCGTGGTGGCGCTATTCACGACGAGAAAGATGACGCCATTTCAAGTGCTGTTATCACGGAGCAGCCAGGTTGCCACAATCATAACTGTCAATCGTGTTGTCGTTGCCATGATGGCTATTACAGTGAAAAGAAGAGGCGCTCAGTAGTTGCCACGCGTGGTCGCAAAACCCAGGGAATCCGAGGCGATGCGGTCGTTATATAATTGGTGGTGGCGCTATTCACGACGATAAAGATGACGCCATTTGCTAGTTCAGTTATCACGGAGCAGCCAGGTTGCCACAATCAGAACTGTCAATCGTGTTGTCGTTGTTTTGATGGCTATAACAGTGAAAAGAATAGGCGCTCAGTAGTTGCCACGCATGGCCGCGAAGCCAAGGGAAGCCGAGACGATGCGATCGTTATAAAAATGGTGGTGGCGATATTCACGACGATAAAGATGGCGTCATTTTCCAGCGCAGTTATCACGGAGCAACCAGCTTGCCACAATAAGAACTGTCAATAGTGTTGTCGTTGTCCTGATGGCTATAACATTGAAAAGAAGAGGCGCTCAGTAGTTGCCACGCGTGGTCGCTAGTCCCAGGGAAGCTGAAGCGATGCAGTCGTTATATAAATGGTGGTGGCGCTATTCACGACGATAAAGATGACGTCATTTTCAGTGCAGTTATCGCGGAGCAGCCAGCTTGCCACAATCAGAACGGTCAATCGTGTGGTCGTTGTCTTGATGGCTACAACAGTGAAACGAAGAGGCGCTCAATAGTTGCCACGCGTGGAGGAAAATCGCAGGGAAGCCGAGGCGATGCAGTCGTTATATAGCTGGTGGTGGCGCTAGTCACGACGATAAAGATGACGTCATTTCTCAGTGCAGTTACCACGGAGCAGCCAGCTTGCCACAATCAGAACTGTCAATCGTGTGGTCGTTGTCTTGATGGCTATAACAGTGAAAAGAAGAGGCGCTCAGTTGTTGCCACGCGTGGTCGCAAATCCCAGGGAAGCCGAGGCGATGCAGTCGTTATAGAGCTCGTGTTGGCGCTATTCACATACGATAAAGATGACGTCGTTTTCCAGTGCAGTTATCCCGGAGCAGCCAAGTTGCCACAATCAGAACGGACAATGGTGTGGTCATTGTCTTGACCGCTATAACAGTGAAAAGAAGAGGCGCTCAGTAGTTGCCACGCGTGGTCGCAAATCCCAGGGAATCCCAGGCGATGCAGTCGTTGTATAGCTGGTGGTGGCGCTATTCTCAACGATAAAAATGACGTCATTTTCCGGCGCAGTTATCACGGAGCAGCCAGCTTGCCACAATCAAAACTGTCAATCGTGTTGTCATTGTCTTGATGGCAATAACATTGAAAAGAAGAGGCGCTCTGTAGTTCCCACGCGTGGTCGCAAATCCAAGGGAAGCCGAGGCGATGCAGTCGTTATATAAATGGTGGTGGCGCTGTTCACGACGAGAAAGATGACGTCATTTCCAGTGCAGTTATCACGGAGCAGCCCGGTTGCCACAATCAGAACTGTCAATCGTGTTGTCGTTGTCTTGATGTCTATGACAGTGAAAAGAATAGGCGCTCAGTAGTTGCCACGCATGGTCGCGAAACCAAGGGAAGCCGAGACGATGCAGTCGTTATATAGCTGGTGGTGGCGCTATTCTGGGAGATAAAGATGACGTTGTTTTAAAGTGCAGTTATCACGGAGCAGCCAGGTTGCCACAATCAGAACTGTCAATCGTGTGGTCGTTGTCTTGAAGCCAAGGGAAGCCGAGACGATGCGATCGTTATAAAAATGGTGGTGGCGATATTCACGACGATAAAGATGGCGTCATTTTCCAGCGCAGTTATCACGGAGCAACCAGCTTGCCACAATAAGAACTGTCAATAGTGTTGTCGTTGTCCTGATGGCTATAACATTGAAAAGAAGAGGCGCTCAGTAGTTGCCACGCGTGGTCGCTAGTCCCAGGGAAGCTGAAGCGATGCAGTCGTTATATAAATGGTGGTGGCGCTATTCACGACGATAAAGATGACGTCATTTTCAGTGCAGTTATCGCGGAGCAGCCAGCTTGCCACAATCAGAACGGTCAATCGTGTGGTCGTTGTCTTGATGGCTACAACAGTGAAACGAAGAGGCGCTCAATAGTTGCCACGCGTGGAGGAAAATCGCAGGGAAGCCGAGGCGATGCAGTCGTTATATAGCTGGTGGTGGCGCTAGTCACGACGATAAAGATGACGTCATTTCTCAGTGCAGTTACCACGGAGCAGCCAGCTTGCCACAATCAGAACTGTCAATCGTGTGGTCGTTGTCTTGATGGCTATAACAGTGAAAAGAAGAGGCGCTCAGTTGTTGCCACGCGTGGTCGCAAATCCCAGGGAAGCCGAGGCGATGCAGTCGTTATAGAGCTCGTGTTGGCGCTATTCACATACGATAAAGATGACGTCGTTTTCCAGTGCAGTTATCCCGGAGCAGCCAAGTTGCCACAATCAGAACGGACAATGGTGTGGTCATTGTCTTGACCGCTATAACAGTGAAAAGAAGAGGCGCTCAGTAGTTGCCACGCGTGGTCGCAAATCCCAGGGAATCCCAGGCGATGCAGTCGTTGTATAGCTGGTGGTGGCGCTATTCTCAACGATAAAAATGACGTCATTTTCCGGCGCAGTTATCACGGAGCAGCCAGCTTGCCACAATCAAAACTGTCAATCGTGTTGTCATTGTCTTGATGGCAATAACATTGAAAAGAAGAGGCGCTCTGTAGTTCCCACGCGTGGTCGCAAATCCAAGGGAAGCCGAGGCGATGCAGTCGTTATATAAATGGTGGTGGCGCTGTTCACGACGAGAAAGATGACGTCATTTCCAGTGCAGTTATCACGGAGCAGCCCGGTTGCCACAATCAGAACTGTCAATCGTGTTGTCGTTGTCTTGATGTCTATGACAGTGAAAAGAATAGGCGCTCAGTAGTTGCCACGCATGGTCGCGAAACCAAGGGAAGCCGAGACGATGCAGTCGTTATATAGCTGGTGGTGGCGCTATTCTGGGAGATAAAGATGACGTTGTTTTAAAGTGCAGTTATCACGGAGCAGCCAGGTTGCCACAATCAGAACTGTCAATCGTGTGGTCGTTGTCTTGATGGCTATAACAGTGAAAAGAACAGGCGCTCAGTAGATGCCACGCGTGGTCGGAAATCCCAGGGAATCCGAGGCGATGCAGTCGTTATATAGCTGGTGGTGGCGCTATTCACGACGATAAAGATGACGTCATTTCCAGTGTAGTTACCACGGAGCAGCCAGCTTGCCACAATCAGAACTGTCTATCGTGTGATCGTTGTCTTGGTGGCTATACCAGTGAAAAGAAGAGGCGCTCAGTAGTTGCCACGCGTGGTCGCAAATACCAGGGAAGCCGAGACGATGCAGTCGGTATATAGCTGGTGGTGGCGCTATTCTGGGAGATAAAGATGACGTTGTTTTAAAGTGCAGTTATCACGGAGCAGCCAGGTTGCCACAATCAGAACTGTCAATCGTGTGGTCGTTGCCTTGATAGCTCTAACAGTGAGAAGAAGAGGCGCTCAGTAGTTGATACGCGTTTTCACAAGTCCAAGGGAAGCCGAGGCGATGCAGTCGTTATATAAATGGTGGTGGCGCTATACACGACGATAAAGATGACGTCATTTCCAGTGCAGTTATTACGGAGCAGCCAGGTTGCCACAATCAGAACTGTCAATCATGTTGTCGTTGTCTTGATGGCTATAACAGTGAAAAGAACAGGCGCTCACTAGTTGCCACGCGTGGTCGCAAATCCCACGGAATCCGAGGCGATGCAATCGTTATATAGCTGGTTGTGGCGCTCTTCACGGCGATAAAGATGACGTCGTTTTGCAGTGCAGTTATCACGGAGCAGCCCGGATTCCACAATCAGAACTGTCAATCGTGTTGTCCTTGTCCTTATGGCTATAACAGTAAAAAGAAGAGGCGCTCAGTAATTGCCATGCGTGGTCGCAAATCCCAGGGAAGCTGAGGCGATGCAGTCGGTATGTAGCTGGTGGTGGCGCTATTCACGACTATAAAGATGACGTCATTTCCAGTACAGTTATCACGGAGCAGCCAGCTTGCCACAATCAGAACGGTCAATCGTGTGGTCGTTGTCTTGATGGCTCTAACAGTGAAAAGAAGACGCGCTCAGTAGTTGCCACGCGTGGTCGCAAATCCCAGGAAAGCCGAGGGGATGCAGTCGTTATATAGCTGGCGGTGGCGCTATTCACGACGATAAAGATGACGTCGTTTTCCAGTGCACTTATCACGGAGCAGCCAGGTTGCCACAATCAGAACTGTGAATCGTATGGTCGTTGTCTTGATGGCTATAACAGTGAAAAGAACAGGCGCTCAGTAGTTGCCACGCGTGGTCGCAAATCCCACGGAATCCGAGGCGATGCAGTCGTTATATAGCTGGTTGTGGCGCTCTTCACGGCGATAAAGAAGACTTCGTTTTGCAGTGCAGTTATCACGGAGGAGCCCGGATTCCACAATCAGAACTGTCAATAATGTATTCGTTGTCTTGATGGCTATAACAGTGAAAAGAAGAGGCGCTCAGTAGTTACCACGCGTGGTCGCAAATTCCAGGGAAGCCGAGACGATGCAGTCGTTATATATCTGGTGGTGGCGCTATTCATGACGATAAAGATGACGTCATTTTCCAGCGCAGTTATCACGGAGCAGCCAGCTTGCCACAATCAGAACGGTCAATCGTGTGGTCGTTGTCTTGATCGCTATAACAGTGAAAAGATGAGGCGCTCAGTAGTTGCCACGCGTGGTCGCAAAACCCAGGAAAGCCGAGGCGATGCAGTCGTTATATAGCTGGTGGTGGCGCTATTCACGACGATAAAGATGACGTCGTTTTCCAGTGCACTTATCACGGAGCAGCCAGGTTGCCACAATCAGAACTGTGAATCGTGTGGTCGTTGTCTTGATGGCTATAACAGTGAAAAGAAGAGGCGCTCAGTAGTTGCCACGCGTGGTCGCAAATACCAGGGAAGCCGAGACGATGCAGTCGTTATATAGCTGGTGGTGGCGCTATTCTGGGAGATAAAGATGACGTTGTTTTAAAGTGCAGTTATCACGGAGCAGCCAGGTTGCCACAATCAGAACTGTCAATCGTGTGGTCGTTGCCTTGATAGCTCTAACAGTGAGAAGAAGAGGCGCTCAGTAGTTGATACGCGTTTTCGCAAGTCCAAGGGAAGCCGAGGCGATGCAGTCGCTATATAAATGGTGGTGGCGCTATACACGACGATAAAGATGACGTCAATTCCAGTGCAGTTATTACGGAGCAGCCAGGTTGCCACAATCGGAACTGTCAATCATGTTGTCGTTGTCTTGATGGCTATAACAGTGAAAAGAACAGGCGCTCACTAGTTGCCACGCGTGGTCGCAAATCCCACGGAATCCGAGGCGATGCAGTCGTTATATAGCTGGTGGTGGTGCTCTTCACGGCGATAAAGATGACGTCGTTTTGCAGTGCAGTTATCACGGAGCAGCCCGGATTCCACAATCAGAACTGTCAATAATGTGGTCGTTGTCTTAATGACTATAACAGTGAAAAGAAGAGGCGCTCAGTAGTTGCCACGCGTGGTCGCTTATCCCAGGGAATCCGAGGCGATGCAGTCGTTATATATCTTGTGGTAGCGCTATTCACGACGATAAACATGACGCCATTTTCCAGTGCAGTTGTCACGGAGCAGCCAGCTTGCCACAATAAGAACTGTCAATCGTGTTGTCCTTGTCCTTATGGCTATAACAGTAAAAAGAAGAGGCGCTCAGTAATTGCCATGCGTGGCCGCAAATCCCAGGGAAGCTGAGGCGATGCAGTCGGTATGTAGCTGGTGGTGGCGCTATTCACGACTATAAAGATGACGTCATTTCCAGTACAGTTATCACGGAGCAGCCAGCTTGCCACAATCAGAACGGTCAATCGTGTGGTCGTTGTCTTGATGGCTATTACAGTGAAAAGAAGACGCGCTCAGTAGTTGCCACGCGTGGTCGCAAATCCCAGGAAAGCCGAGGCGATGCAGTCGTTATATAGCTGGTTGTGGCGCTCTTCACGGCGATAAAGATGACTTCGTTTTGCAGTGCAGTTATCACGAAGTAGCCCGGATTCCACAATCAGAACTGTCAATAATGTGGTCGTTGTCTTGATGGCTATAACAGTGAAAAGAAGAGGCGCTCAGTAGTTGCCACGCGTGGTCGCATATCCCAGGGAATCCGAAGCGATGCAGTCGTTATATATCTTGTGGTGGCGCTATTCACGACTATCAAGATGACGTCATTTCCAGTACAGTTATCACGGAGCAGCCAGGTTGCCACAGTCAGAACTGTCAATCGTGTGGTCATTGTCTTGATAGCTCTAACAGTGAGAAGAAGAGGCGCTCAGTAGTTGATACGCGTTTTCGCAAGTCCAAGGGAAGCCGAGGCGATGCAGTCGTTATATAAATGTTGGTGGTGCTATACACGACGATAAAGATGACGTCATTTCCAGTGCAGTTATTACGGAGCAGCCAGGTTGCCACAATCAGAACTGTCAATCATGTTGTCGTTGTCTTGATGGCTATAACAGTGAAAAGAACAGGAGCTCACTAGTTGCCACGCGTGGTCGCAAATCTCACGGAATCGAGGCGATGCAGTCGTTATATAGCTGGTTGTTGCGCTCTTCACGGCGATAAAGATGACGTCGTTTTGCAGTGCAGTTATCACGGAGCAGCCAGGATTCTACAATCAGAACTGTCAATAATGTGGTCGTTGTCTTGATGGCTATAACAGTGAAAAGTAGAGGCGCTCAGTAGTTGCCACGCGTGGTCGCATATCCCAGGGAATCCGAAGCGATGCAGTCGTTATATATCTTGTGGTGGCGCTATTCACGACGATAAACATGACGCCATATTCCAGTGCAGTTATCACGGAGCAGCCAGGTTGCCACAATCAGAACTGTCAATCGTGTGATCGTTGTCTTGATGGATATAACAGTGAAAAGAAGAGGCGCTCAGTAGTTGCCACGCGTGGTCGCAAATACCAGGGAAGCCGAGACGATGCAGTCGTTATATAGCTGGTGGTGGCGCTATTCTGGGAGATAAAGATGAGGTTGTTTTAAAGTGCAGTTATCACGGAGCAGCCAGGTTGCCACAATCAGAACTGTCAATCGTGTGGTCGTTGTCTTGATAGCTCTAACAGTTAGAAGAAGAGGCGCTCAGTAGTTGATACGCGTTTTCGCAAGTCCAAGGGAAGCCGAGGCGATGCAGTCGTTATATAAATGGTGGTGGCGCTATACACGACGATAAAGATGACGTCATTTCCAGTGCAGTTATTACGGAGCAGCCAGGTTGCCACAATCAGAACTGTCAATCATGTTGTCGTTGTCTTGATGGCTATAACAGTGAAAAGAACAGGGGCTCACTAGTTGCCACGCGTGGTCGCAAATCCCACGGAATCCGAGGCGATGCAGTCGTCATATGGCTGGTTGTGGCGCTCTTCATGGCGATAAAGATGACGTCGTTTTGCAGTGCAGTTATCACGGAGCAGCCAGGATTCCACAATCAGAACTGTCAATAATGTGGTCATTGTCTTGATGGCTATAACAGTGAAAAGAAGAGGCGCTCAGTAGTTGCCACGCGTGGTCGCATATCCCAGGGAATCCGAATTGATGCACTCGTTATATATCTTGTGGTGGCGCTATTCACGACGATAAACATGACGCCATTTTCCAGTGCAGTTATCACGGAGCAGCCAGCTTGCCACAATAAGAACTGTCAATCGTGTTGTCCTTGTCCTTATGGCTATAACAGTAAAAAGAAGAGGCGCTCAGTAATTGCCATGCGTGGTCGCAAATCCCAGGGAAGCCGAGGCGATGCAGTCGGTATGTAGCTGGTGGTGGCGCTATTCACGACTATAAAGATGACGTCATTTCCAGTACAGTTATCACGGAGCAGCCAGCTTGCCACAATCAGAACGGTCAATCGTGTGGTCGTTGTCTTAATGGCTATAACAGTGAAAAGAAGAGGCGCTCATTAGTTGCCACGCGTGGTCGCAAATACCAGGGAAGCCGAGACGATGCAATCGTTATATAGCTGGTGGTGGCGCTATTCTGGGAGATAAAGATGACGTTGTTTTAAAGTGCAGTTATCACGGAGCAGCCAGGTTGCCACAATCAGAACTGTCAATAGTATGGTCGTTGTCTTGATAGCTCTAACAGTGAGAAGAAGAGGCGCTCAGTAGTTGATACGCGTTTTCGCAAGTCCAAGGGAAGCCGAGGCGATGCAGTCGTTATATAAATGGTGGTGGCGCTATACACGACGATAAAGATGACGTCATTTCCAGTGCAGTTATTACGGAGCAGCCAGGTTGCCACAATAAGAACTGTCGATCATGTTGTCGTTGTCTTGATGGCTATAACAGTGAAAAGAACAGGCGCTCAATAGTTGCCACGTGTGGTCGCAAATCCCACGGAATCCGAGGCGATGCAGTCGTTATATAGCTGGTTGTGGCGCTCTTCACGGCGATAAAGATGACGTCGTTTTGCAGTGCAGTTATCACGGAGCAGCCAGGATTCCACAATCAGAACTGTCAATAATGTGGTCGTTGTCTTGATGGCTATAACAGTGAAAAGAAGAGACGCTCA
Organism: Amblyomma americanum; assembly: GCF_052857255.1. Classification (NCBI taxonomy): domain Eukaryota; kingdom Metazoa; phylum Arthropoda; class Arachnida; order Ixodida; family Ixodidae; genus Amblyomma; species Amblyomma americanum. The sequence goes on from NC_135502.1 coordinate 164,557,218, forward strand.
GTAGTTGCCACGCGTGGTCGCATATACCAGGGAATCCGAAGCGATGCAGTCGTTATATATCTTGTGGTGGGGCTATTCACGACGATAAACATGACGCCATTTTCCAGTGCAGTTATCACGGAGCAGCCAGCTTGCCACAATAAGAACTGTCAATCGTGTTGTCCTTGTCCTTATGGCTATAACAGTAAAAAGAAGAGGCGCTCAGTAATTGCCATGCGTGGTCGCATATCCCAGGGAAGCCGAAGCGATGCAGTCGGTATGTAGCTGGTGGTGGCGCTATTCACGACTATAAAGATGACGTCATTTCCAGTACAGTTATCACGGAGCAGCCAGCTTGCCACAATCAGAACGGTCAATCGTGTGGTAGTTGTCTTGATGCCTATAACAGTGAAAAGAAGAGGCGCTCAGTAGTTGCCACGCGTGGTCGCAAATCCCAGGAAAGCCGAGGCGATGCAGTAGTTATATAGCTGGTGGTGGCGCTTTTCACGACGATAAAGATGACGTCGTTTTCCAGTGCACTTATCACGGAGCAGCCAGGTTGCCACAATCAGAACTGTGAATCGTGTGGTCGTTGTCTTGATGGCTATAACAGTGAAAAGAACAGGCGCTCAGTAGTTGCCACGCGTGGTCGCAAATCCCAGGGAATCCGAGGCGATGCAGTCGTTATATAGCTGGTGGTGGCGCTATACGCGACGATAAAGATGACGTCGTTTTGCAGTGCAGTTATCACGGAGCAGCCAGGATTCCACAATCAGAACTGTCAATAATGTGGTCGTTGTCTTGATGGCTATAACAGTGAAAAGAAGAGGCGCTCAGTAGTTGCCACGTGTGGTCGCATATCCCAGGGAATCCGAAGCGATGCAGTCGTTATATATCTTGTGGTGGCGCTATTCACGACGATAAACATGACGCCATTTTCCAGTGCAGTTATCACGGAGCAGCCAGGTTGCCACAATAAGAACTGTCAATCGTGTTGTCGTTGTTTTGATGGCTATAACAGTGAAAAGAAGAGGCGCTCAGTAGTTGCCACGCGTGGTCGCGAAACCAAGGGAAGCCGAGACGATGCAATCGTTATATAGCTGGTGGTGGCGCTATTCTGGGAGATAAAGATGACGTTGTTTTAAAGTGCAGTTATCACGGAGCAGCCAGGTTGCCACAATCAGAACTGTCAATCGTGTGGTCGTTGTCTTGATAGCTCTAACAGTTAGAAGAAGAGGCGCTCAGTAGTTGATACGCGTTTTCGCAAGTCCAAGGGAAGCCGAGGCGATGCAGTCGTTATATAAATGGTGGTGGCGCTATACACGACGATAAAGATGACATCATTTCCAGTGCAGTTATTACGGAGCAGCCAGGTTGCCACAATCAGAACTGTCAATAATGTTGTCGTTGTCTTGATGGCTATAACAGTGAAAAGAACAGGCGCTCACTAGTTGCCACGCGTGGTCTCAAATCCCACGGAATCCGAGGCGATGCAGTCGTTATATGGCTGGTTGTGGCGCTCTTCATGGCGATAAAGATGACGTCGCTTTGCAGTGCAGTTATCACGGAGCAGCCAGGATTCCACAATTAGAACTGTCAATAATGTGGTCGTTGTCTTGATGGCTATAACAGTGAAAAGAAGAGGCGCTCAGTAGTTGCCACGCGTGGTCGCATATCCCAGGGAATCCGAAGCGATGCAGTCGTTATATATCTTGTGGTGGCGCTATTCACGACGATAAACATGACGCCATTTTCCAGTGCAGTTATCACGGAGCAGCCAGCTTGCCACAATAAGAACTGTCAATCGTGTTGTCCTTGTCCTTATGGCTATAACAGTAAAAAGAAGAGGCGCTCAGTAATTGCCATGCGTGGTCGCAAATCCCAGGGAAGCCGAGGCGATGCAGTCGGTATGTAGCTGGTGGTGGCGCTATTCACGACTATAAAGATGACGTCATTTCCAGTACAGTTATCACGGAGCAGCCAGCTTGCCACAATCAGAACGGTCAATCGTGTGGTCGTTGTCTTGATGGCTATAACAGTGAAAAGAAGAGGCGCTCAGTAGTTGCCACGCGTGGTCGCAAATCCCAGGAAAGCCGAGGCGATGCAGTCGTTATATAGCTGGTGGTGGCGCTATTCACGACAATAAAGATAACGTCGTTTTCCAGTGCACTTATCACGGAGCAGCCAGGTTGCCACAATCAGAACTGTGAATCGTGTGGTCGTTGTCTTGATGGCTATAACAGTGAAAAGAACAGGCGCTCAGTAGTTGCCACGCGTGGTCGCAAATCCCAGGGAATCCGAGGCGATGCAGTCGTTATATAGCTGGTGGTGGCGCTATTCCCGACGATAAAGATGACGTCATTGCCAGTGCAGTTACCACGGAGCAGCCAGCTTGCCACAATCAGAACTGTCAATCGTGTGATCGTTGTCTTGATGGCTATAACAGTGAAAAGAAGAGGCGCTCATTAGTTGCCACGCGTGGTCGCAAATACCAGGGAAGCCGAGACGATGCAGTCGTTATATAGCTGGTGGTGGCGCTATTCTGGGAGATAAAGATGACGTTGTTTTAAAGTGCAGTTATCACGGAGCAGCCAGGTTGCCACAATCAGAACTGTCAATAGTGTGGTCGTTGTCTTGATAGCTCTAACAGTGAGAAGAAGAGGCGCTCAGTAGTTGATACGCGTTTTCGCAAGTCCAAGGGAGGCCGAGGCGATGCAGTCGTTATATAAATGGTGGTGGCGCTATACACGACGATAAAGATGACGTCATTTCCAGTGCAGTTATTACGGAGCAGCCAGGTTGCCACAATAAGAACTGTCGATCATGTTGTCGTTGTCTTGATGGCTATAACAGTGAAAAGAACAGGCGCTCACTAGTTGCCACGCGTGGTCGCAAATCCCACGGAATCCGAGGCGATGCAGTCGTTATATAGCTGGTTGTGGCGCTCTTCACGGCGATAAAGATGACGTCGTTTTTCAGTGCAGTTATCACGGAGCAGCCAGGATTCCACAATCAGAACTGTCAATAATGTGGTCGTTGTCTTGATGGCTATAACAGTGAAAAGAAGAGGCGCTCAGTAGTTGCCACGCGTGGTCGCATATCCCAGGGAATCCGAAGCGATGCAGTCGTTATATATCTTGTGGTGGGGCTATTCACGACGATAAACATGACGCCATTTTCCAGTGCAGTTATCACGGAGCAGCCAGCTTGCCACAATAAGAACTGTCAATCGTGTTGTCCTTGTCCTTATGGCTATAACAGTAAAAAGAAGAGGCGCTCAGTAATTGCCATGCGTGGTCGCAAATCCCAGGGAAGCCGAAGCGATGCAGTCGGTATGTAGCTGGTGGTGGCGCTATTCACGACTATAAAGATGACGTCATTTCCAGTACAGTTATCACGGAGCAGCCAGCTTGCCACAATCAGAACGGTCAATCGTGTGGTCGTTGTCTTGATGCCTATAACAGTGAAAAGAAGAGGCGCTCAGTAGTTGCCACGCGTGGTCGCAAATCCCAGGAAAGCCGAGGCGATGCAGTAGTTATATAGCTGGTGGTGGCGCTATTCACGACGATAAAGTTGACGTCGTTTTCCAGTGCACTTATCACGGAGCAGCCAGGTTGCCACAATCAGAACTGTGAATCGTGTGGTCGTTGTCTTGATGGCTATAACAGTGAAAAGAACAGGCGCTCAGTAGTTGCCACGCGTGGTCGCAAATCCCAGGGAATCCGAGGTGATGCAGTCGTTATATAGCTGGTGGTGGCGCTATTCGCGACGATAAAGATGACGTCGTTTTGCAGTGCAGTTATCACGGAGCAGCCAGGATTCCACAATCAGAACTGTCAATAATGTGGTCGTTGTCTTGATGGCTATAACAGTGAAAAGAAGAGGCGCTCAGTAGTTGCCACGCGTGGTCACATATCCCAGGGAATCCGAAGCGATGCAGTCGTTATATATCTTGCGGTGGCGCTATTCACGACGATAAACATGACGCCATTTTCCAGTGCAGTTATCACGGAGCAGCCAGGTTGCCACAATAAGAACTGTCAATCGTGTTGTCGTTGTTTTGATGGCTATAACAGTGAAAAGAAGAGGCGCTCAGTAGTTGCCACGCGTGGTCGCGAAACCAAGGGAAGCCGAGACGATGCAATCGTTATATAGCTGGTGGTGGCGCTATTCTGGGAGATAAAGATGACGTTGTTTTAAAGTGCAGTTATCACGGAGCAGCCAGGTTGCCACAATCAGAACTGTCAATCGTGTGGTCGTTGTCTTGATAGCTCTAACAGTGAGAAGAAGAGGCGCTCAGTAGTTGATACGCGTTTTCGCAAGTCCAAGGGAAGCCGAGGCGATGCAGTCGTTATATAAATGGTGGTGGCGCTATACACGACGATAAAGATGACGTCATTTCCAGTGCAGTTATCACGGAGCAGCCAGGATTCCACAATCAGAACTGTCAATAATGTGGTCGTTGTCTTGATGGCTATAACAGTGAAAAGAAGAGACGCTCAGTAGTTACCACGCGTGGTCGCATATCCCAGGGAATCCGAAGCGATGCAGTCGTTATATATCTTGTGGTGGGGCTATTCACGACGATAAACATGACGCCATTTTCCAGTGCAGTTATCACGGAGCAGCCAGCTTGCCACAATAAGTACTGTCAATCGTGTTGTCCTTGTCCTTATGGCTATAACAGTAAAAAGAAGAGGCGCTCAGTAATTGCCATGCGTGGTCGCATATCCCAGGGAAGCCGAAGCGATGCAGTCGGTATGTAGCTGGTGGTGGCGCTATTCACGACTATAAAGATGACGTCATTTCCAGTACAGTTATCACGGAGTAGCCAGCTTGCCACAATCAGAACTGTCAATAATGTGGTCGTTGTCTTGATGGCTATAACAGTGAAAAGAAGAGGCGCTCAGTAGTTGCCACGCGTGGTCGCATATCCCAGGGAATCCGAAGCGATGCAGTCGTTATATATCTTGCGGTGGCGCTATTCACGACGATAAACATGACGCCATTTTCCGGTGCAGTTATCACGGAGCAGCCAGGTTGCCACAATAAGAACTGTCAATCGTGTTGTCGTTGTTTTGATGGCTATAACAGTGAAAAGAAGAGGCGCTCAGTAGTTGCCACGCGTGGTCGCGAAACCAAGGGAAGCCGAGACTATGCAATCGTTATATAGCTGGTGGTGGCGCTATTCTGGGAGATAAAGATGACGTTGTTTTAAAGTGCAGTTATCACGGAGCAGCCAGGTTGCCACAATCAGAACTGTCAATCGTGTGGTCGTTGTCTTGATAGCTCTAACAGTGAGAAGAAGAGGCGCTCAGTAGTTGATACGCGTTTTCGCAAGTCCAAGGGAAGCCGAGGCGATGCAGTCGTTATATAAATGGTGGTGGCGCTATACACGACGATAAAGATGACGTCATTTCCAGTGCAGTTATCACGGAGCAGCCAGGATTCCACAATCAGAACTGTCAATAATGTGGTCGTTGTCTTGATGGCTATAACAGTGAAAAGAAGAGACGCTCAGTAGTTACCACGCGTGGTCGCATATCCCAGGGAATCCGAAGCGATGCAGTCGTTATATATCTTGTGGTGGGCTATTCACGACGATAAACATGACGCCATTTTCCAGTGCAGTTATCACGGAGCAGCCAGCTTGCCACAATAAGTACTGTCAATCGTGTTGTCCTTGTCCTTATGGCTATAACAGTAAAAAGAAGAGGCGCTCAGTAATTGCCATGCGTGGTCGCATATCCCAGGGAAGCCGAAGCGATGCAGTCGGTATGTAGCTGGTGGTGGCGCTATTCACGACTATAAAGATGACGTCATTTCCAGTACAGTTATCACGGAGTAGCCAGCTTGCCACAATCAGAACGGTCAATCGTGTGGTCGTTGTCTTGATAGCTCTAACAGTGAGAAGAAGAGGCGCTCAGTAGTCGATACGCGTTTTCGCAAGTCCAAGGGAAGCCGAGGCGATGCAGTCGTTATATAAATGGTGGAGGCGCTATAAACGACGATAAAGATGACGTCATTTCCAGTGCAGTTATTACGGAGCAGCCAGGTTGCCACAATCAGAACTGTCAATCATGTTGTCGTTGTCTTGATGGCTATAACAGTGAAAAGAACAGGCGCTCACTAGTTGCCACGCGTGGACGCAAATCCCAGGGAATCCGAGGCGATGCAGTGGATATATAGCTGTTTGTGGCGCTATTCACGGCGATAGAGACGACGTGATTTTCCAGTGCAGTTATCGCGGAGCAGCCAGCTTGCCACAATCAGAACGGTCAATCGTGTGGTCGTTGTCTTGATTGCTATACCAGTGAAAAGAAGAGGCGCTCAGTAGTTCCCACGCGTGGTCGCAAGTCCCAGGGAAGCCGAGCCGATGCAGTCGTTATATAAATGGTGGTGGCGCTGTTCACGACGAGAAAGATGACGTCATTTCCAGTGCAGTTATCACGGAGCAGCCAGGTTGCCACAATCAGATCTGTCAATCGTGTTGTCATTGTCTTGATGGCTATTACAGTGAAAAGAACAGGCGCTCACTAGTTGCCACGCGTGGTCGCAAGTCCCAGGGAAGCCGAGACGATGCAGTCGTTATATAAATGGTGGTGGCGCTATTCACGACGATAAAGATGGCGTCATTTGCAGTGCAGTTACCACGGAGCACCTAGCTTGCCACAATCAGAACTGTCAATCATGTTGTCGTTGTATTGATGGCTATAACAGTGAAAAGAAGAGGCGCTCAGTAGTTGCCACACGTGGTCGCAAGTACCATGGAAGCAGAGGCGATGCAGTCGTTATATAAATCGTGGTGGCGCTATTCACGACGAGAAAGATGACGCCATTTCAAGTGCTGTTATCACGGAGCAGCCAGGTTGCCACAATCATAACTGTCAATCGTGTTGTCGTTGCCATGATGGCTATTACAGTGAAAAGAAGAGGCGCTCAGTAGTTGCCACGCGTGGTCGCAAAACCCAGGGAATCCGAGGCGATGCGGTCGTTATATAACTGGTGGTGGCGCTATTCACGACGATAAAGATGACGCCATTTGCTAGTTCAGTTATCACGGAGCAGCCAGGTTGCCACAATCAGAACTGTCAATCGTGTTGTCGTTGTTTTGATGGCTATAACAGTGAAAAGAATAGGCGCTCAGTAGTTGCCACGCATGGTCGCGAAACCAAGGGAAGCCGAGACGATGCGATCGTTATAAAAATGGTGGTGGCGATATTCACGACGATAAAGATGGCGTCATTTTCCAGCGCAGTTATCACGGAGCAACCAGCTTGCCACAATAAGAACTGTCAATAGTGTTGTCGTTGTCCTGATGGCTATAACATTGAAAAGAAGAGGCGCTCAGTAGTTGCCACGCGTGGTCGCTAGTCCCAGGGAAGCTGAAGCGATGCAGTCGTTATATAAATGGTGGTGGCGCTATTCACGACGATAAAGATGACGTCATTTCCAGTGCAGTTATCGCGGAGCAGCCAGCTTGCCACAATCAGAACGGTCAATCGTGTGGTCGTTGTCTTGATGGCTACAACAGTGAAACGAAGAGGCGCTCAATAGTTGCCACGCGTGGAGGAAAATCGCAGGGAAGCCGAGGCGATGCAGTCGTTATATAGCTGGTGGTGGCGCTAGTCACGACGATAAAGATGACGTCATTTCTCAGTGCAGTTACCACAGAGCAGCCAGCTTGCCACAATCAGAACTGTCAATCGTGTGGTCGTTGTCTTGATGGCTATAACAGTGAAAAGAAGAGGCGCTCAGTTGTTGCCACGCGTGGTCGCAAATCCCAGGGAAGCCGAGGCGATGCAGTCGTTATAGAGCTCGTGTTGGCGCTATTCACATACGATAAAGATGACGTCGTTTTCCAGTGCAGTTATCCCGGAGCAGCCAAGTTGCCACAATCAGAACGGACAATGGTGTGGTCATTGTCTTGACCGCTATAACAGTGAAAAGAAGAGGCGCTCAGTAGTTGCAACGCGTGGTCGCAAATCCCAGGGAATCCCAGGCGATGCAGTCGTTGTATAGCTGGTGGTGGCGCTATTCTCAACAATAAAAATGACGTCATTTTCCGGCGCAGTTATCACGGAGCAGCCAGCTTGCCACAATCAAAACTGTCAATCGTGTTGTCATTGTCTTGATGGCAATAACATTGAAAAGAAGAGGCGCTCTGTAGTTCCCACGCGTGGTCGCAAATCCAAGGGAAGCCGAGGCGATGCAGTCGTTATATAAATGGTGGTGGCGCTGTTCACAACGAGAAAGATGACGTCATTTCCAGTGCAGTTATCACGGAGCAGCCCGGTTGCCACAATCAGAACTGTCAATCGTGTTGTCGTTGTCTTGATGTCTATGACAGTGAAAAGAATAGGCGCTCAGTAGTTGCCACGCATGGTCGCGAAACCAAGGGAAGCCGAGACGATGCAGTCGTTATATAGCTGGTGGTGGCGCTATTCTGGGAGATAAAGATGACGTTGTTTTAAAGTGCAGTTATCACGGAGCAGCCAGGTTGCCACAATCAGAACTGTCAATCGTGTGGTCGTTGTCTTGATGGCTATAACAGTGAAAAGAACAGGCGCTCAGTAGATGCCACGCGTGGTCGGAAATCCCAGGGAATCCGAGGCGATGCAGTCGTTATATAGCTGGTGGTGGCGCTATTCACGACGATAAAGATGACGTCATTTCCAGTGCAGTTACCACGGAGCAGCCAGCTTGCCACAATCAGAACTGTCAATCGTGTGATCGTTGTCTTGGTGGCTATAACAGTGAAAAGAAGAGGCGCTCAGTAGTTGCCACGCGTGGTCGCAAATACCAGGGAAGCCGAGACGATGCAGTCGTTATATAGCTGGTGGTGGCGCTATTCTGGGAGATAAAGATGACGTTGTTTTAAAGTGCAGTTATCACGGAGCAGCCAGGTTGCCACAATCAGAACTGTCAATCGTGTGGTCGTTGCCTTGATAGCTCTAACAGTGAGAAGAAGAGGCGCTCAGTAGTTGATACGCGTTTTCGCAAGTCCAAGGGAAGCCGAGGCGATGCAGTCGTTATATAAATGGTGGTGGCGCTATACACGACGATAAAGATGACGTCATTTTCAGTGCAGTTATTACGGAGCAGCCAGGTTGCCACAATCAGAACTGTCAATCATGTTGTCGTTGTCTTGATGGCTATAACAGTGAAAAGAACAGGCGCTCACTAGTTGCCACGCGTGGTCGCAAATCCCACGGAATCCGAGGCGATGCAGTCGTTATATAGCTGGTTGTGGCGCTCTTCACGGCGATAAAGATGACGTCGTTTTGCAGTGCAGTTATCACGGAGCAGCCCGGATTCCACAATCAGAACTGTCAATAATGTGGTCGTTGTCTTGATGGCTATAACAGTGAAAAGAAGAGGCGCTCAGTAGTTGCCACGCGTGGTCGCATATCCCAGGGAATCCGAAGCGATGCAGTCGTTATATATCTTGTGGTGGCGCTATTCACGACGATAAACATGACGCCATTTTCCAGTGCAGTTATCACGGAGCAGCCAGCTTGCCACAATAAGAACTGTCAATCGTGTTGTAATTGTCCTTATGGCTATAACAGTAAAAAGAAGAGGCGCTCAGTAATTGCCATGCTTGGTCGCAAATCCCAGGGAAGCTGAGGCGATGCAGTCGGTATGTAGCTGGTGGTGGCGCTATTCACGACTATAAAGATGACGTCATTTCCAGTACAGTTATCATGGAGCAGCCAGCTTGCCACAATCAGAACGGTCAATCGTGTGGTCGTTGTCTTGATGGCTCTAACAGTGAAAAGAAGACGCGCTCAGTAGTTGCCACGCGTGGTCGCAAATCCCAGGAAAGCCGAGGCGATGCAGTCGTTATATAGCTGGCGGTGGCGCTATTCACGACGATAAAGATGACGTCGTTTTCCAGTGCACTTATCACGGAGCAGCCAGGTGTCCACAATCAGAACTGTGAATCGTGTGGTCGTTGTCTTGATGGCTATAACAGTGAAAAGAACAGGCGCTCAGTAGTTGCCACGCGTGGTCGCAAATCCCACGGAATCCGAGTTGATGCAGTCGTTATATAGCTGGTTGTGGCGCTCTTCACGGCGATAAAGAAGACTTCGTTTTGCAGTGCAGTTATCACGGAGCAGCCCGGATTCCACAATCAGAACTGTCAATAATGTATTCGTTGTCTTGATGGCTATAACAGTGAAAAGAAGAGGCGCTCAGTAGTTACCCCGCGTGGTCGCAAATTCCAGGGAAGCCGAGACGATGCAGTCGTTATATATCTGGTGGTGGCGCTATTCATGACGATAAAGATGACGTCATTTTCCAGCGCAGTTATCACGGAGCAGCCAGCTTGCCACAATCAGAACGGTCAATCGTGTGGTCGTTGTCTTGATCGCTATAACAGTGAAAAGATGAGGCGCTCAGTAGTTGCCACGCGTGGTCGCAAAACCCAGGAAAGCCGAGGCGATGCAGTCGTTATATAGCTGGTGGTGGCGCTATTCACGACGATAAAGATGACGTCGTTTTCCAGTGCAGTTACCACGGAGCAGCCAGCTTGCCACAATCAGAACTGTCAATCGTGTGATCGTTGTCTTGGTGGCTATTACAGTGAAAAGAAGACGCGCTCAGTAGTTGCCACGCGTGGTCGCAGATCCCAGGAAAGCCGAGGCGATGCAATCGTTATATAGCTGGTTGTGGCGCTCTTCACGGCGATAAAGATGACTTCGTTTTGCAGTGCAGTTATCACGGAGTAGCCCGGATTCCACAATCAGAACTGTCAATAATGTGGTCGTTGTCTTGATGGCTATAACAGTGAAAAGAAGAGGCGCTCAGTAGTTGCCACGCGTGGTTGCATATCCCAGGGAATCCGAAGCGATGCAGTCGTTATATATCTTGTGGTGGCGCTATTCACGACTATCAAGATGACGTCATTTCCAGTACAGTTATCACGGAGCAGCCAGGTTGCCACAGTCAGAACTGTCAATCGTGTGGTCATTGTCTTGATAGCTCTAACAGTGAGAAGAAGAGGCGCTCAGTAGTTGATACGCGTTTTCGCAAGTCCAAGGGAAGCCGAGGCGATGCAGTCGTTATATAAATGTTGGTGGCGCTATACACGACGATAAAGATGACGTCATTTCCAGTGCAGTTATTACGGAGCAGCCAGGTTGCCACAATCAGAACTGTCAATCATGTTGTCGTTGTCTTGATGGCTATAACAGTGAAAAGAACAGGAGCTCACTAGTTGCCACGCGTGGTCGCAAATCTCACGGAATCCGAGGCGATGCAGTCGTTATATAGCTGGTTGTGGCGCTCTTCACGGCGATAAAGATGACGTCGTTTTGCAGTGCAGTTATCACGGAGCAGCCAGGATTCTACAATCAGAACTGTCAATAATGTGGTCGTTGTCTTGATGGCTATAACAGTGAAAAGTAGAGGCGCTCAGTAGTTGCCACGCGTGGTCGCATATCCCAGGGAATCCGAAGCGATGCAGTCGTTATATATCTTGTGGTGGCGCTATTCACGACGATAAACATGACGCCATATTCCAGTGCAGTTATCACGGAGCAGCCAGGTTGCCACAATCAGAACTGTCAATCGTGTGATCGTTGTCTTGATGGCTATAACAGTGAAAAGAAGAGGCGCTCAGTAGTTGCCACGCGTGGTCGCAAATACCAGGGAAGCCGAGACGATGCAGTCGTTATATAGCTGGTGGTGGCGCTATTCTGGGAGATAAAGATGAGGTTGTTTTAAAGTGCAGTTATCACGGAGCAGCCAGGTTGCCACAATCAGAACTGTCAATCGTGTGGTCGTTGTCTTGATAGCTCTAACAGTTAGAAGAAGAGGCGCTCAGTAGATGATACGCGTTTTCGCAAGTCCAAGGGAAGCCGAGGCGTTGCAGTCGTTATATAAATGGTGGTGGCGCTATACACGACGATAAAGATGACGTCATTTCCAGTGCAGTTATTACGGAGCAGCCAGGTTGCCACAATCAGAACTGTCAATCATGTTGTCGTTGTCTTGATGGCTATAACAGTGAAAAGAACAGGCGCTCACTAGTTGCCACGCGTGGTCGCAAATCCCACGGAATCCGAGGCGATGCAGTCGTCATATGGCTGGTTGTGGCGCTCTTCATGGCGATAAAGATGACGTCGTTTTGCAGTGCAGTTATCACGGAGCAGCCAGGATTCCACAATCAGAACTGTCAATAATGTGGTCATTGTCTTGATGGCTATAACAGTGAAAAGAATAGGCGCTCAGTAGTTGCCACGCGTGGTCGCATATCCCAGGGAATCCGAATTGATGCAGTCGTTATATATCTTGTGGTGGCGCTATTCACGACGATAAACATGACGCCATTTTCCAGTGCAGTTATCACGGAGCAGCCAGCTTTCCACAATAAGAACTGTCAATCGTGTTGTCCTTGTCCTTATGGCTATAACAGTAAAAAGAAGAGGCGCTCAGTAATTGCCATGCGTGGTCGCAAATCCCAGGGAAGCCGAGGCGATGCAGTCGGTATGTAGCTGGTGGTGGCGCTATTCACGACTATAAAGATGACGTCATTTCCAGTACAGTTATCACGGAGCAGCCAGCTTGCCACAATCAGAACGGTCAATCGTGTGGTCGTTGTCTTAATGGCTATAACAGTGAAAAGAAGAGGCGCTCAGTAGTTGCCACGCGTGGTCGCAAATCCCAGGAAAGCCGAGGCGATGCAGTCGTTATATAGCTGGTGGTGGCGCTATTCACGACAATAAAGATAACGTCGTTTTCCAGTGCACTTATCACGGAGCAGCCAGGTTGCCACAATCAGAACTGTCAATCATGTTGTCGTTGTCTTGATGGCTATAACAGTGAAAAGAACAGGCGCTCTCTAGTTGCCACGCGTGGTCGCAAATCCCACGGAATCCGAGGCGATGCAGTCGTTATATAGCTGGTTGTGGCGCTATTCACAGCGATAAAGATGACGTCGTTTTGCAGTGCAGTTATCACGGAGCAGCCAGGATTCCACAATCAGAACTGTCAATAGTGTGGTCGTTGTCTTGATGGCTATAACAGCGAAAAGAAAAGGCGCTCAGTAGTTGCCACGCGTGGTCGCATACCCCAGGCAATCCGAAGCGATGCATTCGTTATATATCTTGTGGTGGCGCTATTCACGACGATAAACATGACGCCATTTTCCAGTGCAGTTATCACGGAGCAGCCAGGTTGCCACAATCAGAAGTTTCAATCGTGTTGTCGTTGTTTTGATGGCTATAACAGTGAAAAGAATAGGCGCTCAGTAGTTGCCACGCATGGTCGCGAAACCAAGGGAAGCCGAGACGATGCGATCGTTATAAAAAAGGTGGTGGCGATATTCACGACGATTAAGATGGCGTCATTTTCCAGCGCAGTTATCACGGAGCAACCAGCTTGCCACAATAAGAACTGTCAATAGTGTTGTCGTTGTCCTGATGGCTATAACATTGAAAAGAAGAGGCGCTCAGTAGTTGCCACGCGTGGTCGCTAGTCCCAGGGAAGCTGAAGCGATGCAGTCGTTATATAAATGGTGGTGGCGCTATTCACGACGATAAAGATGACGTCATTTCCAGTGCAGTTATCGCGGAGCAGCCAGCTTGCCACAATCAGAACGGTCAATCGTGTGGTCGTTGTCTTGATGGCTACAACAGTGAAACGAAGAGGCGCTAAATAGTTGCCACGCGTGGAGGAAAATCGCAGGGAAGCCGAGGCGATGCAGTCGTTATATAGCTGGTGGTGGCGCTAGTCACGACGATAAAGATGACGTCATTTCTCAGTGCAGTTACCACGGAGCAGCCAGCTTGCCACAATCAGAACTGTCAATCGTGTGGTCGTTGTCTTGATGGCTATAACAGTGAAACGAAGAGGCGCTCAGTTGTTGCCACGCGTGGTCGCAAATCCCAGGGAAGCCGAGGCGATGCAGTCGTTATAGAGCTCGTGTTGGTGCTATTCACATACGATAAAGATGACGTCGTTTTCCAGTGCAGTTATCCCGGAGCAGCCAAGTTGCCACAATCAGAACGGACAATGGTGTGGTCATTGTCTTGACCGCTATAACAGTGAAAAGAAGAGGCGCTCAGTAGTTGCCACGCGTGGTCGCAAATCCCAGGGAATCCCAGGCGATGCAGTCGTTGTATAGCTGGTGGTGGCGCTATTCTCAACGATAAAAATGACGTCATTTTCCGGCGCAGTTATCACGGAGCAGCCAGCTTGCCACAATCAAAACTGTCAATCGTGTTGTCATTGTCTTGATGGCAATAACATTGAAAAGAAGAGGCGCTCTGTAGTTCCCACGCGTGGTCGCAAATCCAAGGGAAGCCGAGGCGATGCAGTCGTTATATAAATGGTGGTGGCGCTGTTCACGACGAGAAAGATGACGTCATTTCCAGTGCAGTTATCACGGAGCAGCCCGGTTGCCACAATCAGAACTGTCAATCGTGTTGTCGTTGTCTTGATGTCTATGACAGTGAAAAGAATAGGCGCTCAGTAGTTGCCACGCATGGTCGCGAAACCAAGGGAAGCCGAGACGATGCAGTCGTTATATAGCTGGTGGTGGCGCTATTCTGGGAGATAAAGATGACGTTGTTTTAAAGTGCAGTTATCACGGAGCAGCCAGGTTGCCACAATCAGAACTGTCAATCGTGTGGTCGTTGTCTTGATGGCTATAACAGTGAAAAGAACAGGCGCTCAGTAGATGCCACGCGTGGTCGGAAATCCCAGGGAATCCGAGGCGATGCAGTCGTTATATAGCTGGTGGTGGCGCTATTCACGACGATAATGATGACGTCATTTCCAGTGCAGTTACCACGGAGCAGCCAGATTGCCACAATCAGAACTGTCTATCGTGTGATCGTTGTCTTGGTGGCTATACCAGTGAAAAGAAGAGGCGCTCAGTAGTTGCCACGCGTGGTCGCAAATACCAGGGAAGCCGAGACGATGCAGTCGTTATATAGCTGGTGGTGGCGCTATTCTGGGAGATAAAGATGACGTTGTTTTAAAGTGCAGTTATCACGGAGCAGCCAGGTTGCCACAATCAGAACTGTCAATCGTGTGGTCGTTGCCTTGATAGCTCTAACAGTGAGAAGAAGAGGCGCTCAGTAGTTGATACGCGTTTTCGCAAGTCCAAGGGAAGCCGAGGCGATGCAGTCGTTATATAAATGGTGGTGGCGCTATACACGACGATAAAGATGACGTCATTTCCAGTGCAGTTATTACGGAGCAGCCAGGTTGCCACAATCAGAACTGTCAATCATGTTGGCGTTGTCTTGATGGCTATAACAGTGAAAAGAACAGGCGCTCACTAGTTGCCACGCGTGGTCGCAAATCCCACGGAATCCGAGGCGATGCAGTCGTTATATAGCTGGTTGTGGCGCTCTTCACGGCGATAAAGATGACGTCGTTTTGCAGTGCAGTTATCACGGAGCAGCCCGGATTCCACAATCAGAACTGTCAATAATGTGGTCGTTGTCTTGATGGCTATAACAGTGAAAAGAAGAGGCGCTCAGTAGTTGCCACGCGTGGTCGCATATCCCAGGGAATCCGAAGCGATGCAGTCGTTATATATCTTGTGGTGGCGCTATTCACGACGATAAACATGACGCCATTTTCCAGTGCAGTTATCACGGAGCAGCCAGCTTGCCACAATAAGAACTGTCAATCGTGTTGTCCTTGTCCTTATGGCTATAGCAGTAAAAAGAAGAGGCGCTCAGTAATTGCCATGCGTGGTCGCAAATCCCAGGGAAGCTGAGGCGATGCAGTCGGTATGTAGCTGGTGGTGGCGCTATTCACGACTATAAAGATGACGTCATTTCCAGTACAGTTATCACGGAGCAGCCAGCTTGCCACAATCAGAACGGTCAATCGTGTGGTCGTTGTCTTGATGGCTATAACAGTAAAAAGAAGAGGCGCTCAGTAATTGCCATGCGTGGTCGCAAATCCCAGGGAAGCTGAGGCGATGCAGTCGGTATGTAGCTGGTGGTGGCGCTATTCACGACTATAAAGATGACGTCATTTCCAGTACAGTTATCACAGAGCAGCCAGCTTGCCACAATCAGAACGGTCAATCGTGTGGTCGTTGTCTTGATGGCTCTAACAGTGAAAAGAAGACGCGCTCAGTAATTGCCATGCGTGGTCGCAAATCCCAGGGAAGCTGAGGCGATGCAGTCGGTATGTATCTGGTGGTGGCGCTATTCACGACTATAAAGATGACGTCATTTCCAGTGCACTTATCACGGAGCAGCCAGGTTGCCACAATCAGAACTGTGAATCGTATGGTCGTTGTCTTGATGGCTATAACAGTGAAAAGAACAGGCGCTCAGTAGTTGCCACGCGTGGTCGCAAATCGCACGGAATCCGAGGCGATGCAGTCGTTATATAGCTGGTTGTGGCGCTCTTCACGGCGATAAAGAAGACTTCGTTTTGCAGTGCAGTTACCACGGAGCAGCCAGCTTGCCACAATCAGAACTGTCAATCGTGTGGTCGTTGTCTTGATGGCTATAACAGTGAAAAGAACAGGCGCTCAGTAGATGCCACGCGTGGTCGCAAATCCCAGGGAATCCGAGGCGATGCAGTCGTTATATAGCTGGTGGTGGCGCTATTCACGACGATTAAGATGACGTCATTTCCAGTGCAGTTACCACGGAGCAGCCAGCTTGCCACAATCAGAACTGTCAATCGTGTGATCGTTGTCTTGGTGGCTATAACAGTGAAAAGAAGAGGCGCTCAGTAGTTGCCACGCGTGGTCGCAAATACCAGGGAAGCCGAGACGATGCAGTCGTTATATAGCTGGTGGTGGCGCTATTCTGGGAGATAAAGATGACGTTGTTTTAAAGTGCAGTTATCACGGAGCAGCCAGGTTGCCACAATCAGAACTGTCAATCGTGTGGTCGTTGCCTTGATTGCTCTAACAGCGAGAAGAAGAGGCGCTCAGTAGTTGATACGCGTTTTCGCAAGTCCAAGGGAAGCCGAGGCGATGCAGTCGCTATATAAATGGTGGTGGCGCTATACACGACGATAAAGATGACGTCAATTCCAGTGCAGTTATTACGGAGCAGCCAGGTTGCCACAATCGGAACTGTCAATCATGTTGTCGTTGTCTTGATGGCTATAACAGTGAAAAGAACAGGCGCTCACTAGTTGCCACGCGTGGTCGCAAATCCCACGGAATCCGAGGCGATGCAGTCGTTATATAGCTGGTTGTGGCGCTCTTCACGGCGATAAAGATGACGTCGTTTTGCAGTGCAGTTATCACGGAGCAGCCCGGATTCCACAATCAGAACTGTCAATAATGTGGTCGTTGTCTTAATGACTATAACAGTGAAAAGAAGAGGCGCTCAGTAGTTGCCACGCGTGGTCGCTTATCCCAGGGAATCCGAGGCGATGCAGTCGTTATATATCTTGTGGTAGCGCTATTCACGACGATAAACATGACGCCATTTTCCAGTGCAGTTATCACGGAGCAGCCAGCTTGCCACAATAAGAACTGTCAATCGTGTTGTCCTTGTCCTTATGGCTATAACAGTAAAAAGAAGAGGCGCTCAGTAATTGCCATGCGTGGCCGCAAATCCCAGGGAAGCTGAGGCGATGCAGTCGGTATGTAGCTGGTGGTGGCGCTATTCACGACTATAAAGATGACGTCATTTCCAGTACAGTTATCACGGAGCAGCCAGCTTGCCACAATCAGAACGGTCAATCGTGTGGTCGTTGTCTTGATGGCTATTACAGTGAAAAGAAGACGCGCTCAGTAGTTGCCACGCGTGGTCGCAAATCCCAGGAAAGCCGAGGCGATGCAGTCGTTATATAGCTGGTTGTGGCGCTCTTCACGGCGATAAAGATGACTTCGTTTTGCAGTGCAGTTATCACGGAGTAGCCCGGATTCCACAATCAGAACTGTCAATAATGTGGTCGTTGTCTTGATGGCTATAACAGTGAAAAGAAGAGGCGCTCAGTAGTTGCCACGCGTGGTCGCATATCCCAGGGAATCCGAAGCGATGCAGTCGTTATATATCTTGCGGTGGCGCTATTCACTACTATCAAGATGACGTCATTTCCAGTACAGTTATCACGGAGCAGCCAGGTTGCCACAGTCAGAACTGTCAATCGTGTGGTCATTGTCTTGATAGCTCTAACAGTGAGAAGAAGAGGCGCTCAGTAGTTGATACGCGTTTTCGCAAGTCCAAGGGAAGCCGAGGCGATGCAGTCGTTATATAAATGTTGGTGGTGCTATACACGACGATAAAGATGACGTCATTTCCAGTGCAGTTATAACGGAGCAGCCAGGTTGCCACAATCAGAACTGTCAATCATGTTGTCGTTGTCTTGATGGCTATAACAGTGAAAAGAACAGGAGCTCACTAGTTGCCACGCGTGGTCGCAAATCTCACGGAATCCGAGGCGATGCAGTCGTTATATAGCTGGTTGTGGCGCTCTTCACGGCGATAAAGATGACGTCGTTTTGCAGTGCAGTTATCACGGAGCAGCCAGGATTCTACAATCAGAACTGTCAATAATGTGGTCGTTGTCTTGATGGCTATAACAGTGAAAAGTAAAGGCGCTCAGTAGTTGCCACGCGTGGTCGCATATCCCAGGGAATCCGAAGCGATGCAGTCGTTATATATCTTGTGGTGGCGCTATTCACGACGATAAACATGACGCCATATTCCAGTGCAGTTATCACGGAGCAGCCAGGTTGCCACAATCAGAACTGTCAATCGTGTGATCGTTGTCTTGATGGCTATAACAGTGAAAAGAAGAGGCGCTCAGTAGTTGCCACGCGTGGTCGCAAATACCAGGGAAGCCGAGACGATGCAGTCGTTATATAGCTGGTGGTGGCGCTATTCTGGGAGATAAAGATGAGGTTGTTTTAAAGTGCAGTTATCACGGAGCAGCCAGGTTGCCACAATCAGAACTGTCAATCGTGTGGTCGGTGTCTTGATAGCTCTAACAGTTAGAAGAAGAGGCGCTCAGTAGTTGATACGCGTTTTCGCAAGTCCAAGGGAAGCCGAGGCGATGCAGTCGTTATATAAATGGTGGTGGCGCTATACACGACGATAAAGATGACGTCATTTCCAGTGCAGTTATTACGGAGCAGCCAGGTTGCCACAATCAGAACTGTCAATCATGTTGTCGTTGTCTTGATGGCTATAACAGTGAAAAGAACAGGCGCTCACTAGTTGCCACGCGTGGTCGCAAATCCCACGGAATCCGAGGCGATGCAGTCGTCATATGGCTGGTTGTGGCGCTCTTCATGGCGATAAAGATGACGTCGTTTTGCAGTGCAGTTATCACGGAGCAGCCAGGATTCCACAATCAGAACTGTCAATAATGTGGTCATTGTCTTGATGGCTATAACAGTGAAAAGAAGAGGCGCTCAGTAGTTGCCACGCGTGGTCGCATATCCCAGGGAATCCGAATTGATGCACTCGTTATATATCTTGTGGTGACGCTATTCACGACGATAAACATGACGCCATTTTCCAGTGCAGTTATCACGGAGCAGCCAGCTTGCCACAATCAGAACGGTCAATCGTGTGGTCGTTGTCTTAATGGCTATAACAGTGAAAAGAAGAGGCGCTCAGTACTTGCCACGCGTGGTCGCAAATCCCAGGAAAGCCGAGGCGATGCAGTCGTTATATAGCTGGTGGTGGCGCTATTCACGACAATAAAGATAACGTCGTTTTCCAGTGCACTTATCACGGAGCAGCCAGGTTGCCACAATCAGAACTGTGAATCGTGTGGTCGTTGTCTTGATGGCTATAACAGTGAAAAAAACAGGCGCTCAGTATTTGCCACGCGTGGTCGCAAATCCCAGGGAATCCGAGGCGATGCAGTCGTTATATAGCTGGTGGTGGCGCTATTCACGACGATAAAGATGACGTCATTTCCAGTGCAGTTACCACGGAGCAGCCAGCTTGCCACAATCAGAACTGTCAATCGTATGATCGTTGTCTTGATGGCTATAACAGTGAAAAGAAGAGGCGCTCATTAGTTGCCACGCGTGGTCGCAAATACCAGGGAAGCCGAGACGATGCAATCGTTATATAGCTGGTGGTGGCGCTATTCTGGGAGATAAAGATGACGTTGTTTTAAAGTGCAGTTATCACGGAGCAGCCAGGTTGCCACAATCAGAACTGTCAATAGTATGGTCGTTGTCTTGATAGCTCTAACAGTGAGAAGAAGAGGCGCTCAGTAGTTGATACGCGTTTTCGCAAGTCCAAGGGAAGCCGAGGCGATGCAGTCGTTATATAAATGGTGGTGGCGCTATACACGACGATAAAGATGACGTCATTTCCAGTGCAGTTATTACGGAGCAGCCAGGTTGCCACAATAAGAACTGTCGATCATGTTGTCGTTGTCTTGATGGCTATAACAGTGAAAAGAACAGGCGCTCAATAGTTGCCACGCGTGGTCGCAAATCCCACGGAATCCGAGGCGATGCAGTCGTTATAAAGCTGGTTGTGGCGCTCTTCACGGCGATAAAGATGACGTCGTTTTGCAGTGCAGTTATCACGGAGCAGCCAGGATTCCACAATCAGAACTGTCAATAATGTGGTCGTTGTCTTGATGGCTATAACAGTGAAAAGAAGAGACGCTCAGTAGTTGCCACGCGTGGTCGCATATACCAGGGAATCCGAAGCGATGCAGTCGTTATATATCTTGTGGTGGGGCTATTCACGACGATAAACATGACGCCATTTTCCAGTGCAGTTATCACGGAGCAGCCAGCTTGCCACAATAAGAACTGTCAATCGTGTTGTCCTTGTCCTTATGGCTATAACAGTAAAAAGAAGAGGCGCTCAGTAATTGCCATGCGTGGTCGCATATCCCAGGGAAGCCGAAGCGATGCAGTCGGTATATAGCTGGTGGTGGCGCTATTCACGGCTATAAAGATGACGTCATTTCCAGTACAGTTATCACGGAGCAGCCAGCTTGCCACAATCAGAACGGTCAATCGTGTGGTCGTTGTCTTGATGCCTATAACAGTGAAAAGAAGAGGCGCTCAGTAGTTGCCACGCGTGGTCGCAAATCCCAGGAAAGCCGAGGCGATGCAGTAGTTATATAGCTGGTGGTGGCGCTTTTCACGACGATAAAGATGACGTCGTTTTCCAGTGCACTTATCACGGAGCAGCCAGGTTGCCACAATCAGAACTGTGAATCGTGTGGTCGTTGTCTTGATGGCTATAACAGTGAAAAGAACAGGCGCTCAGTAGTTGCCACGCGTGGTCGCAAATCCCAGGGAATCCGAGGCGATGCAGTCGTTATATAGCTGGTGGTGGCGCTATACGCGACGATAAAGATGACGTCGTTTTGCAGTGCAGTTATCACGGAGCAGCCAGGATTCCACAATCAGAACTGTCAATAATGTGGTCGTTGTCTTGATGGCTATAACAGTGAAAAGAAGAGGCGCTCAGTAGTTGCCACGTGTGGTCGCATATCCCAGGGAATCCGAAGCGATGCAGTCGTTATATATCTTGTGGTGGCGCTATTCACGACGATAAACATGACGCCATTTTCCAGTGCAGTTATCACGGAGCAGCCAGGTTGCCACAATAAGAACTGTCAATCGTGTTGTCGTTGTTTTGATGGCTATAACAGTGAAAAGAAGAGGCGCTCAGTAGTTGCCACGCGTGGTCGCGAAACCAAGGGAAGCCGAGACGATGCAATCGTTATATAGCTGGTGGTGGCGCTATTCTGGGAGATAAAGATGACGTTGTTTTAAAGTGCAGTTATCACGGAGCAGCCAGGTTGCCACAATCAGAACTGTCAATCGTGTGGTCGTTGTCTTGATAGCTCTAACAGTTAGAAGAAGAGGCGCTCAGTAGTTGATACGCGTTTTCGCAAGTCCAAGGGAAGCCGAGGCGATGCAGTCGTTATATAAATGGTGGTGGCGCTATACACGACGATAAAGATGACGTCATTTCCAGTGCAGGTATTACGGAGCAGCCAGGTTGCCACAATCAGAACTGTCAATCATGTTGTCGTTGTCTTGATGGCTATAACAGTGAAAAGAACAGGCGCTCACTAGTTGCCACACGTGGTCTCAAATCCCACGGAATCCGAGGCGATGCAGTCGTTATATGGCTGGTTGTGGCGCTCTTCATGGCGATAAAGATGACGTCGCTTTGCAGTGCAGTTATCACGGAGCAGCCAGGATTCCACAATTAGAACTGTCAATAATGTGGTCGTTGTCTTGATGGCTATAACAGTGAAAAGAAGAGCCGCTCAGTAGTTGCCACGCGTGGTCGCAAATCCCAGGAAAGCCGAGGCGATGCAGTCGTTATTAGCTGGTGGTGGCGCTATTCACGACGATAAAGATGACGTCGTTTTCCAGTGCACTTATCACGGAGCAGCCAGGTTGCCACAATCAGAACTGTCACTCGTGTGGTCGTTGTCTTGATGGCTATAAGAGTGAAAAGAACAGGCGCTCAGTAGTTGCCACGCGTGGTCGCAAACCCCAGGGAATCCGAGGCGATGCAGTCTTTATATAGCTGGTGGTGGCGCTATTCAGGGAGATAAAGATGACGGTGTTTTAAAGTGCAGTTATCACGGAGCAGCCAGGTTGCCACAATCAGAACTGTCAATCGTGTGGTCGTTGTCATGATAGCTCTAACAGTGAGAAGAAGAGGCGCCCAGTAGTTGATACGCGTTTTCGCAAGTCCAAGGGAAGCCGAGGCGATGCAGTCGTTATATAAATGGTGGTGGCGCTATTCACGACGATAAAGATGACGTCATTTCCAGTGCAGTTATTACGGAGCAGCCAGTTTGCCACAATCAGAACGGTCAATCGTGTTGTCGTTGTCTTGATGGCTATAACAGTGAAAAGAAGAGGCGCTCAGTAGTTACCACGCGCGGTCGCAAATTCCAGGGAAGCCGAGGCGATGCAGTCGTTATATAAATGGTGGTGGCTCTATTCACGACGATAAAGATGACGTCATTTCCAGCGCAGTTATCACGGCGCAACCAGCTTTCCACATTAAGAACTGTCAATCGTGTTGTCGTTGTCCTGATGGCTATAACATTGAAAAGAAGAGGCGCTCAGTAGTCCACGCGTGGTCGCAAGTCCCAGGGAAGCAGAAGCGATGCAGTCGTTATATAAATGGTGGTGGCGCTATTCACGACGATAAAGACGACGTCATTTCCTGTGCAGTTATCGCGGAGCAGCCAGCTTGCCACAATCAGAACGGTCAATCGTGTGGTCGTTGTCTTGATGGCCACAACAGTGAAACGAAGAGGCGCTCAATAGTTGCCACGCGTGGCCGCAAATCGCAGGGAAGCCGAGGCGATGCAGTCGTTATATAGCTTGTGGTGGCGCTAGTCACGGCGATAAAGATGACGCCATTTCCAGTGCAGTTATCACAGAGCAGCCATGTTGCCACAATCAGAACTGTCAATCGTGTTGTCATTGTCTTGATGGCATTTACAGTGAAAAGAACAGCCGCTCACCAGTTGCCACGCGTGGCCGCAAATACCAGGGAAGCCGAGACGATGCATTCGTTATATAGCTGGTGGTGGCGCTATTCACGACGATAAAGATGACGTGATTTTCCAGTGCAGTTATCACGGAGCAGCCGGCTTGCCACAATAAGAACTGTTAATCTTGTGGTCGTTGTCTTGATGGCTATACCAGTGAAAAGAAGAGGCGCTCAGTAGTGGCCACGCGTGGTCGCAAGTCCCAGGGAAGCCGAGACGATGCAGTCGTTATATAAATGGTGGTGGCGCTATTCACGACAATAAAGATGGCGTCATTTGCAATGCAGTTACCACGGAGCACCTAGCTTGCCACAATCAGAACTGTCAATCATGTTGTCCTTGTCTTGATGGCTATAACAGTGAATAGAAGAGGCGCTCAGTAGTTGCCACACGTGGTCGCAAGTCCCTGGAAAGCCGAGACGATGCAATCGTTATATAGCTGGTGGTGGTGCTATTCTCGACGATAAAGATAATGCCATTTTCCAGAGCAGTTATCACGGAGCAGCCAGCTTGCCACAATAAGAACTGTCAATCGTGTTGTCCTTGTCCTTATGGCTATAACCGTAAAAAGAAGAGGCGCTCAGTAATTGCCATGCGTGGTCGCAAATCCCAGGGAAGCCGAGGCGATGCAGTCGGTATGTAGCTGGTGGTGGCGCTATTCACGACTATAAAGGTGACGTCATTTCCAGTACAGTTATCACGGAGCAGCCAGGTTGCCACAATCAGAACTGTGAATCGTGTGGTCGTTGTCTTGATGGCTATAACAGTGAAAAGAACAGGCGCTCAGTAGTTGCCACGTGTGGTCGCAAATCCCAGGGAATCCGAGGCGATGCAGTCGTTATATAGCTGGTGGTGGCGCTATTCACGACGATAAAGATGACGTCATTTCCAGTGCACTTATCACGGAGCAGCCAGGTTGCCACAATCAGAACTGTGAATCGTGTGGTCGTTGTCTTGATGGCTATAACAGTGAAAAGAACAGGCGCTCAGTAGTTGCCACGCGTGGTCGCAAATCCCAGGGAATCCGAGGCGATGCAGTCGTTATATAGCTGGTGGTGGCGCTATTCTGGGAGATAAAGATGACGTTGTTTTAAAGTGCAGTTATCACGGAGCAGCCAGGTTGCCACAATCAGAACTGTCAATCGTGTGGTCGTTGTCTTGATAGCTCTAACAGTGAGAAGAAGAGGCGCTCAGTAGTTGATACGCGTTTTCGCAAGTCCAAGGGAAGCCGAGGCGATGCAGTCGTTATATAAATGGTGGTGGCGCTATACACGACGATAAAGATGACGTCATTCCAGTGCAGTTATTACGGAGCAGTCAGGATTCCACAATCAGAACTGTCAATAATGTGGTCGTTGTCTTGATGGCTATAACAGTGAAAAGAAGCGGCACTCATTAGTTGCCACGCGTGGTCGCATATCCCAGGGAATCCGAAGCGATGCAGTCGTTATATATCTTGTGGTGGCGCTATTCACGACGATAAACATGACGCCATTTTCCAGTGCAGTTATCACGGAGCAGCCAGCTTGCCACAATAAGAACTGTAAATCGTGTTGTCCTTGTCCTTATGGCTATAACAGTAAAAAGAAGAGGCGCTCAGTAATTGCCATGCGTGGTCGCAAATCCCAGGGAAGCCGAGGCGATGCAGTCGGTATGTAGCTGGTGGTGGCGCTATTCACGACTATAAAGGTGACGTCATTTCCAGTACAGTTATCACGGAGCAGCCAGCTTGCCACAATCATAACGGTCAATCGTGTGGTCGTTGTCTTGATGGCTATAACAGTGAAAAGAAGAGGCGCTCAGTAGTTGCCACTTGTGGTCGCAAATCCCAGGAAAGCCGAGGCGATGCAGTCGTTATATAGCTGGTGGTGGCGCTATTCACGACGATAAAGATGACGTCGTTTTCCAGTGCACTTATCACGGAGCAGCGAGGTTGCCACAATCAGAACTGTGAATCGTGTGGTCGTTGTCTTGATGGCTATAACAGTGAAAAGAACAGGCGCTCAGTAGTTGCCACGCGTGGTCGCAAATCCCAGGGAATCCGAGGCGATGCAGTCGTTATATAGCTGGTGGTGGCGCTATTCACGACGATAAAGATGACGTCATTTCCAGTGCACTTATCACGGAGCAGCCAGGTTGCCACAATCAGAACTGTGAATCGTGTGGTCGTTGTCTTGATGGCTATAACAGTGAAAAGAACAGGCGCTCAGTAGTTGCCACGCGTGGTCGCAAATCCCAGGGAATCCGAGGCGATGCAGTCGTTATATAGCTGGTGGTGGCGCTATTCTGGGAGATAAAGATGACGTTGTTTTAAAGTGCAGTTATCACGGAGCAGCCAGGTTGCCACAATCAGAACTGTCAATCGTGTGGTCGTTGTCTTGATAGCTCTAACAGTGAGAAGAAGAGGCGCTCAGTAGTTGATACGCGTTTTCGCAAGTCCAAGGGAAGCCGAGGCGATGCAGTTGTTATATAAATGGTGGTGGCGCTATACACGACGATAAAGATAACGTCATTCCAGTGCAGTTATTACGGAGCAGTCAGGATTCCACAATCAGAACTGTCAATAATGTGGTCGTTGTCTTGATGGCTATAACAGTGAAAAGAAGCGGCGCTCATTAGTTGCCACGCGTGGTCGCATATCCCAGGGAATCCGAAGCGATGCAGTCGTTATATATCTTGTGGTGGCGCTATTCACGACGATAAACATGACGCCATTTTCCAGTGCAGTTATCACGGAGCAGCCAGCTTGCCACAATAAGAACTGTAAATCGTGTTGTCCTTGTCCTTATGGCTATAACAGTAAAAAGAAGAGGCGCTCAGTAATTGCCATGCGTGGTCGCAAATCCCAGGGAAGCCGAGGCGATGCAGTCGGTATGTAGCTGGTGGTGGCGCTATTCACGACTATAAAGATGACGTCATTTCCAGTGCAGTTACCACGGAGCAGCCAGCCTGCCACAATCAGAACTGTCAATCGTGTGATCGTTGTCTTGATGGCTATAACAGTGAAAAGAAGAGGCGCTCAGTAGTTGCCACGCGTGGTCGCAAATACCAGGGAAGCCGAGACGATTTAGTCGTTATATAGCTGGTGGTGGCGCTATTCTTGGAGATAAAGATGACGTTGTTTTAAAGTGCAGTTCTCACGGAGCAGCCAGGTTGCCACAATCACAACTGTCAATCGTGTGGTCGTTGTCTTGATAGCTCTAACAGTGAGAAGAAGAGGCGCTCTGTAGTTGATACACGTTTTCGCAAGTCCAAGGGAAGCCGAGGCGATGCAGTCGTTATATAAATGGTGGTGGCGCTATACACGACGATAAAGATGACGTCATTTCCAGTGCAGTTATTACGGAGCAGCCAGGTTGCCACAATCAGAACTGTCAATCATGTTGTCGTTGTCTTGATGGCTATAACAGTGAAAAGAACAGGCGCTCACTAGTTGCCACGCGTGGTCGCAAATTCCACGGAATCCGAGGCGATGCAGTCGTTATATAGCTGGTTGTGGCGCTCTTCACGGCGATAAAGATGACGTCGTTTTGCAGTGCAGTTATCACGGAGCAGCCAGGATTCCACAATCAGAACTGTCAATAATGTGGTAGTTGTCTTGATGGCTACAACAGTGAAAAGAAGAGGCGCTCAGTAGTTGCCACGCGTGGTCGCATATCCCAGGGAATTCGAAGCGATGCAGTCGTTATATATCTTGTGGTGGCGCTATTCACGACGATAAACACGACGCCATTTTCCAGTGCAGTTATCACGGAGCAGCCAGGTTGCCACAATCAGAACTGTCAATCGTGTTTTAGTTGTTTTGATGGCTATAACAGTGAAAAGAAGAGGCGCTCAGTAGTTGCCACGCGTGGTCGCAAATCCCAGGGAATCCGAGGCGATGCAGTCGTTATATAGCTGGTGGTGGCGCTATTCACGACGATAAAGATGACGTCATTTCCAGTGCAGTTACCACGGAGCAGCCAGCTTGCCACAATCAGAACTGTCAATCGTGTGATCGTTGTCTTGATGGCTATAACAGTGAAAAGAAGAGGCGCTCAGTAGTTGCCACGCGTGGTCGCAAATACCAGGGAAGCCGAGACGATGCATTCGTTATATAGCTGGTGGTGGCGCTATTCACGACGATAAAGATGACGTCGTTTTCCAGTGCACTTATCACGGAGCAGCCAGGTTGCCACAATCAGAACTGTGAATCGTGTGGTCATTGTCTTGATGGCTATAACAGTGAAAAGAACAAGCGCTCAGTAGTTGCCACGCGTGGTCGCAAATCCCAGGGAATCCGAGGCGATGCAGTCGTTATATAGCTGGTGGTGGCGCTATTCTGGGAGATAAAGATGACGTTGTTTTAAAGTGCAGTTATCACGGAGCAGCCAGGTTGCCACAATCAGAACTGTCAATCGTGTGGTCGTTGTCTTGATAGCTCTAACAGTGAGAAGAAGAGGCGCTCAGTAGTTGATACGCGTTTTCGCAAGTCCAAGGGAAGCCGAGGCGATGCAGTCGTTATATAAATGGTGGTGGCGCTATACACGACGATAAAGATGACGTCATTCCAGTGCAGTTATTACGGAGCAGCCAGGATTCCACAATCAGAACTGTCAATAATGTGGTCGTTGTCCTGATGGCTATAACAGTGAAAAGAAGCGGCGCTCAGTAGTTGCCACGCGTGGTCGCATATCCCAGGGAATCCGAAGCCATGCAGTCGTTATATATCTTGTGGTGGCGCTATTCACGACGATAAACATGACGCCATTTTCCAGTGCAGTTATCACGGAGCAGCCAGCTTGCCACAATAAGAACTGTAAATCGTGTTGTCCTTGTCCTTATGGCTATAACAGTAAAAAGAAGAGGCGCTCAGTAATTGCCATGCGTGGTCGCAAATCCCAGGGAAGCCGAGGCGATGCAGTGGGTATGTAGCTGGTGGTGGCGCTATTCACGACTATAAAGATGACGTCATTTCCAGTGCAGTTACCACGGAGCAGCCAGCTTGCCACAATCAGAACTGTCAATCGTGTGATCGTTGTCTTGATGGCGATAACAGTGAAAAGAAGAGGCGCTCAGTAGTTGCCACGCGTGGTCGCAAATACCAGGGAAGCCGAGACGATGCAGTCGTGATATAGCTGGTGGTGGCGCTATTCTGGGAGATAAAGATGACGTTGTTTTAAAGTGCAGTTCTCACGGAGCAGCCAGGTTGCCACAATCAGAACTGTCAATCGTGTGGTCGTTGTCTTGATAGCTCTAACAGTAAGAAGAGGCGCTCTGTAGTTGATACGCGTTTTCGCAAGTCCAAGGGAAGCCGAGGCGATGCAGTCGTTATATAAATGGTGGTGGCGCTATACACGACGATAAAGATGACGTCATTTCCAGTGCAGTTATTACGGAGCAGCCAGGTTGCCACAATCAGAACTGTCAATCATGTTTTCGTTGTCTTGATGGCTATAACAGTGAAAAGAACAGGCGCTCACTAGTTGCCACGCGTGGTCGCAAATTCCACGGAATCCGAGGCGATGCAGTCGTTATATAGCTGGTTGTGGCGCTCTTCACGGCGATAAAGATGACGTCGTTTTGCAGTGCAGTTATCACGGAGCAGCCAGGATTCCACAATCAGAACTGTCAATAATGTGGTAGTTGTCTTGATGGCTACAACAGTGAAACGAAGAGGCGCTCAGTAGTTGCCACGCGTGGTCGCATATCCCAGGGAATTCGAAGCGATGCAGTCGTTATATATCTTGTGGTGGCGCTATTCACGACGATAAACACGACGCCATTTTCCAGTGCAGTTATCACGGAGTAGCCAGGTTGCCACAATCAGAACTGTCAATCGTGTTGTAGTTGTTTTGATGGCTATAACAGTGAAAAGAAGAGGCGCTCAGTAATTGCCACGCGTGGTCGCAAATACCAGGGAAGCCGAGGCGATGCAGCCGGTATGTATCTGGTGGTGGCGCTATTCACGACTATAAAGATGGCGTCATTTCCAGTACAGTTATCACGGAGCAGCCAGCTTGCCACAATCAGAACGGTCAATCGTGTGGTCGTTGTCTTGGTGGCTATAACAGTGAAAAGAAGAGGCGCTCAGTAGTTGCCACGCGCGGTCGCAAATCCCAGGAAAGCCGAGGCGATGCAGTCGTGATTAGCTGGTGGTGGCGCTATTCACGACGATAAAGATGACGTCGTTTTCCAGTGCACTTATCACGGAGCAGCCAGGTTGCCACAGTCAGAACTGTCACTCGTGTGGTCTTTGTCTTGATGGCTATAAGAGTGAAAAGAACAGGCGCTCAGTAGTTGCCACGCGTGGTCGCAAACCCCAGGGAATCCAAGGCGATGCAGTCTTTATATACCTGGTGGTGGCGCTATTCAGGGAGATAAAGATGACGGTGTTTTAAAGTGCAGTTATCACGGAGCAGCCAGGTTGCCACAATCAGAACTGTCAATCGTGTGGTCGTTGTCATGATAGCTCTAACAGTGAGAAGAAGAGGCGCCCGGTAGTTGATACGCGTTTTCGCAAGTCCAAGGGAAGCCGAGGCGATGCAGTCGTTATATAAATGGTGGTGGCGCTATTCACGACGATAAAGATGACGTCATTTCCAGCGCAGTTATTACGGAGCAGCCAGTTTGCCACAATCAGAACGGTCAATCGTGTTGTCGTTGTCTTGATGGCTACAACAGTGAAACGAAGAGGCGCTCAGTAGTTACCACGCGCGGTCGCAAATTCCAGGGAAGCCGAGGCGATGCAGTCGTTATATAAATGGTGGTGGCTCTATTCACGACGATAAAGATGACGTCATTTCCAGCGCAGTTATCACGGCGCAACCAGCTTTCCACATTAAGAACTGTCAATCGTTTTGTCGTTGTCCTGATGGCTATAACATTGAAAAGAAGAGGCGCTCAGTAGTCCACGCGTGGTCGCAAGCCCCAGGGAAGCAGAAGCGATGCAGTCGTTATATAAATGGTGGTGGCGCTATTCACGACGATAAAGACGACGTCATTTCCTGTGCAGTTATCGCGGAGCACCCAGCTTGCCACAATCAGAACGGTCAATCGTGTGGTCGTTGTCTTGATGGCCACAACAGTGAAACGAAGAGGCGCTCAATAGTTGCCACGCGTGGTTCGCAAATCGCAGGGAAGCCGAGGCGATGCAGTCGTTATATAGCTTGTGGTGGCGCTAGTCACGACGATAAAGATGACGCCATTTCCAGTGCAGTTATCACAGAGCAGCCAGGTTGCCACAATCAGAACTGTCAATCGTGTTGTCATTGTCTTGATGGCATTTACAGTGAAAAGAACAGCCGCTCACCAGTTGCCACGCGTGGCCGCAAATACCAGGGAAGCCGAGACGATGCATTCGTTATATAGCTGGTGGTGGCGCTATTCACGACGATAAAGATGACGTGATTTTCCAGTGCAGTTATCACGGAGCAGCCGGCTTGCCACAATAAGAACTGTTAATCTTGTGGTCGTTGTCTTGATGGCTATACCAGTGAAAAGAAGAGGCGCTCAGTAGTGGCCACGCGTGGTCGCAAGTCCCAGGGATGCCGAGACGATGCAGTCGTTATATAAATGGTGGTGGCGCTATTCACGACAATAAAGATGGCGTCATTTGCAATGCAGTTACCACGGAGCACCTAGCTTGCCACAATCAGAACTGTCAATCATGTTGTCGTTGTCTTGATGGCTATAACAGTGAATAGAAGAGGCGCTCAGTAGTTGCCACACGTGGTCGCAAGTCCCTGGGAATCCGAGGCGATGCAGTCGTTATATAGCTGGTGGTGGCGCTATTCACGACGATAAAGATGACGTCCTTTCCAGTGCAGTTACCACGGAGCAGCCAGCTTGCCACAATCAGAACTGTCAATCATGTGATCGTTGTCTTGATGGCTATAACAGTGAAAAGAAGAGGCGCTCAGTAGTTGCCACGCGTGGTCGCAAATACCAGGGAAGCCGAGACGATGCATTCGTTATATAGCTGGTGGTGGCGCTATTCACGACGATAAAGATGACGTCGTTTTCCAGTGCACTTATCACGGAGCAGCCAGGCTGCCACAATCAGAACTGTGAATCGTGTGATCGTTGTCTTGATGGCTATAACAGTGAAAAGAACAAGCGCTCAGTAGTTGCCACGCGTGGTCGCAAATCCCAGGGAATCCGAGGCGATGCAGTCGTTATATAGCTGGTGGTGGCGCTATTCTGGGAGATAAAGATGACGTTGTTCTAAAGTGCAGTTATCACGGAGCAGCCAGGTTGCCACAATCAGAACTGTCAATCGTGTGGTCGTTGTCTTGATAGCTCTAACAGTGAGAAGAAGAGGCGCTCAGTAGTTGATACGCGTTTTCGCAAGTCCAAGGGAAGCCGAGGCGATGCAGTCGTTATATAAATGGTGGTGGCGCTATACACGACGATAAAGATGACGTCATTCCAGTGCAGTTATTACGGAGCAGCCAGGATTCCACAATCAGAACTGTCAATAATGTGGTCGTTGTCTTGATGGCTATAACAGTGAAAAGAAGCAGCGCTCATTAGTTGCCACGCGTGGTCGCATATCCCAGGGAATCCGAAGCGATGCAGTCGTTATATATCTTGTGGTGGCGCTATTCACGACGATAAACATGACGCCATTTTCCAGTGCAGTTATCACGGAGCAGCCAGCTTGCCACAATAAGAACTGTAAATCGTGTTGTGCTTGTCCTTATGGCTATAACAGTAAAAAGAAGAGGCGCTCAGTAATTGCCATGCGTGGTCGCAAATCCCAGGGAAGCCGAGGCGATGCAGTCGGTATGTAGCTGGTGGTGGCGCTATTCACGACTATAAAGATGACGTCATTTCCAGTGCAGTTACCTCGGAGCAGCCAGACTGCCACAATCAGAACTGTCAATCGTGTGATCGTTGTCTTGATGGCTATAACAGTGAAAAGAAGAGGCGCTCAGTAGTTGCCACGCGTGGTCGCAAATACCAGAGAAGCCGAGACGATGCAGTCGTTATATAGCTGGTGGTGGCGCTATTCTGGGAGATAAAGATGACGTTGTTTTAAAGTGCAGTTCTCACGGAGCAGCCAGGTTGCCACAATCACAACTGTCAATCGTGTGGTCGTTGTCTTGATAGCTCTAACAGTGAGAAGAAGAGGCGCTCTGTAGTTGATACACGTTTTCGCAAGTCCAAGGGAAGCCGAGGCGATGCAGTCGTTATATAAATGGTGGTGGCGCTATACACGACGATAAAGATGACGTCATTTCCAGTGCAGTTATTACGGAGCAGCCAGGTTGCCACAATCAGAACTGTCAATCATGTTGTCGTTGTCTTGATGGCTATAACAGTGAAAAGAACAGGCGCTCACTAGTTGCCACGCGTGGTCGCAAATTCCACGGAATCCGAGGCGATGCAGTCGTTATATAGCTGGTTGTGGCGCTCTTCACGGCAATAAAGATGACGTCGTTTTTCAGTGCAGTTATCACGGAGCAGCCAGGATTCCACAATCAGAACTGTCAATAATGTGGTAGTTGTCTTGATGGCTACAACAGTGAAAAGAAGAGGCGCTCAGTAGTTGCCACGCGTGGTCGCATATCCCAGGGAATTCGAAGCGATGCAGTCGTTATATATCTTGTGGTGGCGCTATTCACGACGATAAACACGACGCCATTTTCCAGTGCAGTTATCACGGAGCAGCCAGGTTGCCACAATCAGAACTGTCAATCGTGTTGTAGTTGTTTTGATGGCTATAACAGTGAAAAGAAGAGGCGCTCAGTAGTTGCCACGCGTGGTCGCAAATCCCAGGGAATCCGAGGCGATGCACTCGTTATATAGCTGGTGGTGGCGCTATTCACGACGATAAAGATGACGTCATTTCCAACGCAGTTACCACGGAGCAGCCAGCTTGCCACAATCAGAACTGTCAATCGTGTGATCGTTGTCTTGATGGCTATAACAGTGAAAAGAAGAGGCGCTCAGTAGTTGCCACGCGTGGTCGCAAATACCAGGGAAGCCGAGACGATGCATTCGTTATATAGCTGGTGGTGGCGCTATTCACGACGATAAAGATGACGTCGTTTTCCAGTGCACTTATCACGGAGCAGCCAGGTTGCCACAATCAGAACTGTGAATCGTGTGGTCGTCTTGATGGCTATAACAGTGAAAAGAACAAGCGCTCAGTAGTTGCCACGCGTGGTCGCAAATCCCAGGGAATCCGAGGCGATGCAGTCGTTATATAGCTGGTGGTGGCGCTATTCTGGGAGATAAAGATGACGTTGTTTTAAAGTGCAGTTATCACGGAGCAGCCAGGTTGCCACAATCAGAACTGTCAATCGTGTGGTCGTTGTCTTGATAGCTCTAACAGTGAGAAGAAGAGGCGCTCAGTAGTTGATACGCGTTTTCGCAAGTCCAAGGGAAGCCGAGGCGATGCAGTCGTTATATAAATGGTGGTGGCGCTATACACGACGATAAAGATGACGTCATTCCAGTGCAGTTATTACGGAGCAGCCAGGATTCCACAATCAGAACTGTCAATAATGTGGTCGTTGTCTTGATGGCTATAACAGTGAAAAGAAGCGGCGCTCATTAGTTGCCACGCGTGGTCGCATATCCCAGGGAATCCGAAGCGAAGCAGTCGTTATATATCTTGTGGTGGCGCTATTCACGACGATAAACATGACGCCATTTTCCAGTGCAGTTATCACGGAGCAGCCAGCTTGCCACAATAAGAACTGTAAATCGTGTTGTCCTTGTCCTTATGGCTATAACAGTAAAAAGAAGAGGCGCTCAGTAATTGCCATGCGTGGTCGCGAATCCCAGGGAAGCCGAGGCGATGCAGTCGGTATGTAGCTGGTGGTGGCGCTATTCACGACTATAAAGATGACGTCATTTCCAGTGCAGTTACCACGGAGCAGCCAGCCTGCCACAAACAGAACTGTCAATCGTGTGATCGTTGTCTTGATGGCTATAACAGTGAAAAGAAGAGGCGCTCAGTAGTTGCCACGCGTGGTCGCAAATACCAGGGAAGCCGAGACGATGCAGTCGTTATATAGCTGGTGGTGGCGCTATTCTGGGAGATAAAGATGACGTTGTTTTAAAGTGCAGTTCTCACGGAGCAGCCAGGTTGCCACAATCACAACTGTCAATCGTGTGGTCGTTGTCTTGATAGCTCTAAGAGTGAGAAGAAGAGGCGCTCTGTAGTTGATACACGTTTTCGCAAGTCCAAGGGAAGCCGAGGCGATGCAGTCGTTATATAAATGGTGGTGGCGCTATACACGACGATAAAGATGACGTCATTTCCAGTGCAGTTATTACGGAGCAGCCAGGTTGCCACAATCAGAACTGTCAATCATGTTTTCGTTGTCTTGATGGCTATAACAGTGAAAAGAACAGGCGCTCACTAGTTGCCACGCGTGGTCGCAAATTCCACGGAATCCGAGGCGATGCAGTCGTTATATAGCTGGTTGTGGCGCTCTTCACGGCGATAAAGATGACGTCGTTTTGCAGTGCAGTTATCACGGAGCAGCCAGGATTCCACAATCAGAACTGTCAATAGTGTGGTAGTTGTCTTGATGGCTACAACAGTGAAAAGAAGAGGCGCTCAGTAGTTGCCACGCGTGGTCGCATATCCCAGGGAATTCGAAGCGATGCAGTCGTTATATAGCTGGTGGTGGCGCTATTCACGACGATAAAGATGACGTCATTTCCAGTGCAGTTACCACGGAGCAGCCAGCTTGCCACAATGAGAACTGTCAATCGTGTGATCGTTGTCTTGATGGCTATATTAGTGAAAAGAAGAGGCGCTCAGTAGTTGCCACGCGTGGTCGCAAATACCAGGGAAGCCGAGACGATGCATTCGTTATATAGCTGGTGGTGGCGCTATTCACGACGATAAAGATGACGTCGTTTTCCAGTGCACTTATCACGGAGCAGCCAGGTTGCCACAATCAGAACTGTGAATCGTGTGGTCGTTGTCTTGATGGCTATAACAGTGAAAAGAACAAGCGCTCAGTAGTTGCCACGCGTGGTCGCAAATCCCAGGGAATCCGAGGCGATGCAGTCGTTATATAGCTGGTGGTGGCGCTATTCTGGGAGATAAAGATGACGTTGTTTTAAAGTGCAGTTATCACGGAGCAGCCAGGTTGCCACAATCAGAACTGTCAATCGTGTGATCGTTGTCTTGATGGCTATAACAGTGAAAAGAAGAGCCGCTCAGTAGTTGCCAAGCGTGGTCGCAAATACCAGGGAAGCCGAGACGATGCATTCGTTATATAGCTGGTGGTGGCGCTATTCACGACGATAAAGATGACGTCGTTTTCCAGTGCACTTATCACGGAGCAGCCAGGTTGCCACAATCAGAACTGTGAATCGTGTGGTCGTTGTCTTGATGGCTATAACAGTGAGAAGAAGAGGCGCTCAGTAGTTGATACGCGTTTTCGCAAGTCCAAGGGAAGCCGAGGCGATGCAGTCGTTATATAAATGGTGGTGGCGCTATACACGACGATAAAGATGACGTCATTCCAGTGCAGTTATTACGGAGCAGCCAGGATTCCACAATCAGAACTGTCAATAATGTGGTCGTTGTCTTGATGGCTATAACAGTGAAAAGAAGCGGCGCTCATTAGTTGCCACGCGTGGTCGCATATCCCAGGGAATCCGAAGCGATGCAGTCGTTATATATCTTGTGGTGGCGCTATTCACGACGATAAACATGACGCCATTTTCCAGTGCAGTTATCACGGAGCAGCCAGTTTGCCACAATAAGAACTGTAAATCGTGTTGTCCTTGTCCTTATGGCTATAACAGTAAAAAGAAGAGGCGCTCAGTAATTGCCATGCGTGGTCGCAAATCCCAGGGAAGCCGAGGCGATGCAGTTGGTATGTAGCTGGCGGTGGCGCTATTCACGACTATAAAGATGACGTCATTTCCAGTGCAGTTACCACGGAGCAGCCAGCCTGCCACAATCAGAACTGTCAATCGTGTGATTGTTGTCTTGATGGCTATAACAGTGAAAAGAAGAGGCGCTCAGTAGTTGCCACGCGTGGTCGCAAATACCAGGGAAGCCGAGACGATGCAGTCGTTATATAGCTGGTGGTGGCGCTATTCTGGGAGATAAAGATGACGTTGTTTTAAAGTGCAGTTCTCACGGAGCAGCCAGGTTGCCACAATCACAACTGTCAATCGTGTGGTCGTTGTCTTGATAGCTCTAACAGTGAGAAGAAGAGGCGCTCTGTAGTTGATACACGTTTTCGCAAGTCCAAGGGAAGCCGAGGCGATGCAGTCGTTATGTAAATGGTGGTGGCGCTATACACGACGATAAAGATGACGTCATTTCCAGTGCAGTTATTACGGAGCAGCCAGGTTGCCACAATCAGAACTGTCAATCATGTTGTCGTTGTCTTGATGGCTATAACAGTGAAAAGAACAGGCGCTCACTAGTTGCCACGCGTGGTCGCAAATTCCACGGAATCCGAGGCGATGCAGTCGTTATATAGCTGGTTGTGGCGCTCTTCACGGCGATAAAGATGATGTCGTTTTGCAGTGCAGTTATCACGGAGCAGCCAGGATTCCACAATCAGAACTGTCAATAATGTGGTAGTTGTCTTGATGGCTACAACAGTGAAAAGAAGAGGCGCTCAGTAGTTGCCACGCGTGGTCGCATATCCCAGGGAATTCGAAGCGATGCAGTCGTTATATATCTTGTGGTGGCGCTATTCACGACGATAAACACGACGCGATTTTCCAGTGCAGTTATCACGGAGCAGCCAGGTTGCCACAATCAGAACTGTCAATCGTGTTGTAGTTGTTTTGATGGCTATAACAGT
The DNA here is from genome assembly GCF_052857255.1 of Amblyomma americanum. Classification (NCBI taxonomy): domain Eukaryota; kingdom Metazoa; phylum Arthropoda; class Arachnida; order Ixodida; family Ixodidae; genus Amblyomma; species Amblyomma americanum. Next base: position 164,594,441 of record NC_135502.1, read on the forward strand.
GAAAAGAAGAGGCGCTCAGTAGTTGCCACGCGTAGTCGCAAATCCCAGGGAATCCGAGTCGATGCAGTCGTTATATAGCTGGTGGTGGCGCTATTCACGACGATAAAGATGACGTCATTTCCAGTGCAGTTACCACGGAGCAGCCAGCTTGCCACAATCAGAACTGTCAATTGTGTGATCGTTGTCTTGATGGCTATAACAGTGAAAAGAAGAGGCGCTCAGTAGTTGCCACGCGTGGTCGCAAATACCAGGGAAGCCGAGACGATGCATTCGTTATATAGCTGGTGGTGGCGCTATTCACGACGATAAAGATGACGTCGTTTTCCAGTGCACTTATCACGGAGCAGCCAGGTTGCCACAATCAGAACTGTGAATCGTGTGGTCGTTGTCTTGATGGCTATAACAGTGAAAAGAACAAGCGCTCAGTAGTTGCCACGCGTGGTCGCAAATCCCAGGGAATCCGATTCGATGCAGTCGTTATATAGCTGGTGGTGGCGCTATTCTGGGAGATAAAGATGACGTTGTTTTAAAGTGCAGTTATCACGGAGCAGCCAGGTTGCCACAATCAGAACTGTCAATCGTGTGGTCGTTGTCTTGATAGCTCTAACAGTGAGAAGAAGAGGCGCTCAGTAGTTGATACGCGTTTTCGCAATTCCAAGGGAAGCCGAGGCGATGCAGTCGTTATATAAATGGTGGTGGCGCTATACACGACGATAAAGATGACGTCATTCCAGTGCAGTTATTACGGAGCAGCCAGGATTCCAGAATAAGAACTGTCAATAATGTGGTCGTTGTCTTGATGGCTATAACAGTGAAAAGAAGCGGCGCTCAGTAGTTGCCACGCGTGGTCGCATATCCCAGGGAATCCGAAGCGATGCAGTCGTTATATATCTTGTGGTGGCGCTATTCACGACGATAAACATGACGCCATTTTCCAGTGCAGTTATCACGGAGCAGCCAGCTTGCCACAATAAGAACTGTAAATCGTGTTGTCCTTGTCCTTATGGCTATAACAGTAAAAAGAAGAGGCGCTCAGTAATTGCCATGCGTGGTCGCAAATCCCAGGGAAGCCGAGGCGATGCAGTCGGTATGTACCTGGTGGTGGCGCTATTCACGACTATAAAGATGACGTCATTTCCAGTGCAGTTACCACGGAGCAGCCAGCTTGCCACAATCAGAACTGTCAATCGTGTGATCGTTGTCTTGATGGCGATAACAGTGAAAAGAAGAGGCGCTCAGTAGTTGCCAGGCGTGGTCGCAAATACCAGGGAAGCCGAGACGATGCAGTCGTTATATAGCTGGTGGTGGCGCTATTCTGGGAGATAAAGATGACGTTGTTTTAAAGTGCAGTTCTCACGGAGCAGCCAGGTTGCCACAATCAGAACTGTCAATCGTGTGGTCGTTGTCTTGATAGCTCTAACAGTGAGAAGAAGAGGCGCTCTGTAGTTGATACGCGTGGTCGCAAATTCCACGGAATCCGAGGCGATGCAGTCGTTATATAGCTGGTTGTGGCGCTCTTCACGGCGATAAAGATGACGTCGTTTTGCAGTGCAGTTATCACGGAGCAGCCAGGATTCCACAATCAGAACTGTCAATAATGTGGTAGTTGTCTTGATGGCTACAACAGTGAAACGAAGAGGCGCTCAGTAGTTGCCACGCGTGGTCGCATATCCCAGGGAATTCGAAGCGATGCAGTCGTTATATATCTTGTGGTGGCGCTATTCACGACGATAAACAGGACGCCATTTTCCAGTGCAGTTATCACGGAGCAGCCAGGTTGCCACAATCAGAACTGTCAATCGTGTTGTAGTTGTTTTGATGGCTATAACAGTGAAAAGAAGAGGCGCTCAGTAGTTGCCACGCGTTGTCGCGAAACCAAGGGAAGCCGAGACGATGCAATCGTTATATAGCTGGTGGTGGCGCTATTCACGACGATAAAGATAACGCCATTTTCCAGAGCAGTTATCACGGAGCAGCCAGCTTGCCACAATAAGAACTGTCAATCGTGTTGTCCTTGTCCTGATGGCTATAACAGTAAAAAGAAGAGGCGCTCAGTAATTGCCACGCGTGGTCGCAAATACCAGGGAAGCCGAGGCCATGCAGCCGGTATGTATCTGGTGGTGGCGCTATTCACGACTATAAAGATGGCGTCATGTCCAGTACAGTTATCACGGAGCAGCCAGCTTGCCACAATCAGAACGGTCAATCGTGTGGTCGTTGTCTTGGTGGCTATAACAGTGAAAAGAAGAGGCGCTCAGTAGTTGCCACGCGCGGTCGCAAATCCCAGGAAAGCCGAGGCGATGCAGTCGTTATTAGCTGGTGGTGGCGCTATTCACGACGATAAAGATGACGTCGTTTTCCAGTGCACTTATCACGGAGCAGCCAGGTTGCCACAATATGAACTGTGAATCGTGTGGTCGTTGTCTTGATGGCTATAACAGTGAAAAGAACAAGCGCTCAGTAGTTGCCACGCGTGGTCGCAAATCCCAGGGAATCCGAGGCGATGCAGTCGTTATATAGCTGGTGGTGGCGCTATTATGGGAGATAAAGATGACGTTGTTTTAAAGTGCAGTTATCACGGTGTGACATTCCTTGTGTGTGCTGCGAGGTTCCGCGTTCCACGGCGCGGCGTAGAAGGGACCCGCCGCCGTGACAGCGGCATCATCAATTACCCAGCCATGCTCTTTGAGTGACGACCAGAACAACCGGACCCGCCGCCGTCGCCGCGGGGAAACAGGCTTTATCCTCCCCAATTTGCGTGGCCGTTCCAGGTGCGGCCCTCCCGGGCACATTCCAGGACAAGGGAGCTGTCAGCGGGCCAGAGCGCGCCGTACCACAGCCGACGCTATGCGCTACCGCGAAGACAACGTTCTTTCCCTCCTTCCCCTTTCGACGTGGGCTATCGCCGGGAAGGCACCCACAGCTTCCCGCCGTGCCTCGTGAACAAAAGCGCATTCCCAGAAGGGCCGTGACGGACACCTGTCATGGCGGACAGGCAGTACTCGCCAAGAATGTGGAAAGACAGGCGCTAGTGAATTAGCTCCGAAGAGAGAGCCTGTGTATACTCTCACTTGAGAGAGAGTGGTGGCGTTTTTGTTGTTGATTTAGTTTGTATTGTTAACAGACTCTGGGGTCGAGGCTAAGCCCAACCCAAGGGGTTGTCCCCATCTCGCATGTTATTTTGGATTGGAGAATTGATGCTTTGGGCGGGCCACTGGAAATGACCGCCCTTAGTCCTTAGTTAATCAAGTGCTTAAAAGTACATGTAAACGGATGCAGTGGAGTCTGAGCTGGGGCTCCATGCTTAGCATGTAATGTGATGCTACTTAGGCACTAACCTGCCCGGTCGATGAGTAAAGTAGTGCAAAGTTTGTTCTTTTGTAAATTCAGTTCTGCTTTTTCCAGTTTAACTCTCTGTATATGTATGTTGTAAAATTATGCTCTGCTGTCATCATCTACAAGCTCGCCTCCTGTTCATCTTCCAAGCCGAACGACACTAGAGGAAGGGTTTGTGAACCATCCTCGAAGAAACGGACGACTATTGAAATTCTACTGCAGACGCTCAGGACGACATCGTTCGCCAAGAGGGCCTTCAGCGCGGAAGCCCGACGGCGTGCAGCTTCTGCCAGCAACCGCTCGAGCCCAACTCCGGAGCCACTCCATCGCCCCCATGAAGTCGTCGGCACGTAAGCTCGGACGCCCCAGCCTCTGATGTATAACCTTAATCATGTGTAATTATTGAATATACCTGTTTGTTTAAAATCGAGCCATACGGTGTCCCTTTGCCTCTCCGTCCCGTGTGGACCTGCGCATTATGGGGGTCATCACACTGGTGTCAGGAGTGGGGTCTCAAAAGCAAATGTCCTCTGAATGCTGTGACATTCATGACTTCAAAATTGTAATCAAAAGAAAATCACGGGACTGATTGTGGGACTTTTACCCCCATTTGAGAGGCTTGAGGCACCGGAGGGCTTGAAAAAAAAAAATGTCTTTATCTGAGGGAGCTCCCACTCCACAGCCGTCGCTCGGAGCAAGCATGCTGGCATTAGGAAGCGTCATTCCGACGTTTACGGGAGATAAGACAGGGGTTCCAATCTGCGATTTCTTTTCCATGCTAGAAGAGATTGGGAAAATGGGGGGATGGTCCGATGCTCAAATGCTGGGAATGGCGAGGTGTAAGATGGCAGGAGCTGCTCACGATTTTGCATGGCGAGACAAAAAAGTAAAATCCACAAAATCATTTGCGGAATTTAAGAAGCTCGCGTTTGAGCATTTCGACACTGAACCACGTCACGTGCGGGTACAGAGGTTCCGTGACGCCGTACAGATGGTAGGGGAGGACGTGCGAACGTTTGCGTCGCGGCTTCAGCGCTTAGCGCGCGATACGTTAAGCAGGGAGGAGGAAGGAGACCAGCTAAAGAAGAAATACGCGGAGGATATACTTAAAGAGGAAATGACCGCTTTGTTCGTGGCTGGTCTGCAAGACCCCGTGCGCCGGTTCGTGCTCTCGCGCAAGCCGAGCAATTTCGACCAAGCCGTGGAGGCCGCATTGGATGAGGAACGAAATGAGGCGTTAACGACAGCCGCAGCGAGAGTGCGCGTCATAGAGAGAGCGGTGCTCAACCCTGAGGTTGCTCTCTTGACAGAGCGATTAGATCGCTTAGAACAGCTGCTATCTCAGCAGGTAGAACGCCAGGTTGAAGCGCGCGCTCAACAGCGCTCATTCGCTGGAAACCGGAGACCGCCACAAAGCTACAGGCGCGGTATGCGAGATTTTGAAGAAATCGTATGCTTCGCTTGCCAGGGTCGCGGACACATCGCCAGGTTCTGCCAAAACGTGCGCCGTGGGGAGCCACAAAGAGAAGCAGGCGAGACACGCCCTAAGCAAGCCTACAGCGGGGCTCCAGATACCGAGACAAAAAACTAGTTAGTCCTCCCCAGCCTGAGGAGCGTGGGGAGGGAGCAGTGGATGATGAGGTGGTGGTAGTTTGTGTGGCCGACGAGGCATGCCCTGTTGTGCGTTGCAAGTTAAATGGTTGTTGCATGGAATTGTTGATAGATACGGGGTCAAAGGTGACATTGCTTAAGGAGAGCAGTTTTAACACGCTTCGAAGGAAGGGGGACCGCGAGGTGTTGGAAGCGTCTGGTGGTATGGCAACCAAATTTGTAGGCATAACGGGGGATCCTCTTGGCATAAGTGGACTCTACCGGTTACACTTCTCTCTCGGCGGAATTGCATTGGAGCACCCCTGCTACGTATGCCCGGACACGGTGTCTCTGCCAAACGGAGTGTCAGGTATATTACGGCAGGATTTTTAGAGAAAAGGGAAGGTAGTAGTCTCATTCTCTGAGGAAGAGGTTAATGCGGGCGGCTCAAAAGTTCCGTTTTTGAACAGGAGAGGGGCTGAGATTCGCATTACCGATATTGACACCCGTCAAACAGTGGGATCATTGGAGAAGGTATATTCGCGGGTTGCCGTCCGGCTGGTCGAGGAGGCGGTCGTCCTTCCTTGGTCAGAGCACATTTTGTACGCGTTTGTGCCTTCAGATGTAGAGAGCGGCGCCGTGGGAGTGCTTGAGCCGGTCGACTCTCTCAGCAATGGCCTGAAGGCAGCCGTGTGCCTCGTGACAGTTAATGACGCCCACAGAGTGCCCCTACGGGTGGTTAACTTTAGCCAGCAGCCACTGAGCCTTCCCAAGAACAAAACATTGGCTTTCTTCACCTCTGCGATAGAGAAACGTGAGCCCACCGATACGGTACTCGCAACTGTAGAGCATGCTAGTCCTTCGGCTGCTCCAAAGGTGTCGTTCGATCTTTCTCACGTAAAATCCAGGGAGAGGGAGGCTCTGGCTGGTTTGCTGAACGACTACTCGGAGGTATTCGCCGCGTCCAACCTGGATTTGGGCTGCTGTGGCGTTATCAAGCACAGGATAGAAACCGGCACTTCATCGCCCGTTTACCAGCGTGCGTACAGGATTCCTTACTCCCAACGTGAGGAGATGGAGCGGCAGGTGCAGGACCTGATTGATCGCGGCATTGTCGAACACTCAAAGTCACCCTGGGGAGCACCAGCACTATTGGTGGAAAAGCCAGATGGCTCGAATCGATTGGTAGTGGACTACCGCAAACTAAATGCCGTAACTCGCATCGATCCATACCCCATCCCCAATATACAGGAGACGCTTTCTCAGCTGGGCTCTGCCAGGTACTTCACGGTAGTGGACATGGCGGCTGGATTCTGGCAGATAGCAATGGATCCGGCAGATGCCGAGAAAACGGCATTCAACACGCCCTCAGGGCACTATGAATGGAAAAGAATGCCGATGGGTCTGGCCAACAGCCCTGCTGTCTGGCAGAGAACCGCTGATGTTATCCTGGCAGGTCTTCTGGGGAGGCTGTGCTTCGTGTATATGGATGACATTATCATATACAGTGACAGTTTTGAGAACCATTTGCGCAATATTGAGCAGGTTTTGGTGCGACTAAGAGGAGCGGGTCTCAAGCTGAAGCCCTCTAAGTGCCAATTCCTCAAAAACGAGGTGAAATACCTCGGGCACGTTGTTTCAGCTGACGGCGTGCGACCGGACCCTGAGAAACTAAGGTGTGTCTCGGATTTTCCATCCCCGACTAGCGTCCGCCAGGTCCGGCAGTTTCTTGGCCTGATCGGTTACTACCGAAGGCACATAGAGGAGTTCGCCAAGCTCGCTAAGCCGCTCACCGCCTTAACAGCCAAAAATGTCGCCTTTCGCTGGGACGAAAACGTTGAGAATGCTTTTGGGGCCCTGAAAAGGAAGCTAATGAGTGCACCGCTGTTGCGCCACCCGGATTTTAGTTTGCCCTTCGTTATGGCTACAGATGCGTCAAAGTTCGCAGTTGGTGCCGTGCTATCTCAGGTTATCGAGGGCAAAGAACATCCCGTTGCTTTTTCTAGCCGACAGCTGAGCTCCACAGAGCAAAAGTACGGAGCTACGGAAAGGGAGTGCCTCGCCGTTGTCTGGGCAGTAAAGCACTTCAGATGCTACCTTTACGGCCGCAAATTCAAGCTAGTCACAGACTGCCATCCTCTGAAATGGGTGATGAGTGTCAGGGACCCTAGCTCGCGACTCGCTAGATGGAATCTACACCTGCAGGAATACTGCTTTGAAGTTGAGCACAAGTCAGGAAAGACACATCTGAATGCTGATGCACTCAGCCGCACAGCTGCCGTGGCAGCTATAGATGAGTTTGTCCCCGTAGTCGACCCCGCCGAATTAAGCACAGAGCAGTGCAAAAATCCTGACCTGAAGCGAATAATCGAAAGCTTAGAGGGCGCACCGTCTCACCCCGAACAGCTAGCTTATCTCATTGGCAAAGACGGCACCCTGTGTCGGCGCACGAGGCCAACCAGGAAAGGGAGACCAGAGAAAACCGCTTGGGAGAGAGTCGTCATACCTCGGTCGTGGACAGGAAGGGTTCTTCGCGCGTTTCACGATGCGCCATGCGCCGGTCATTTTGGCGTAGCGAAGACGCGCAGGCGTGTGGAGCGTTTGTACTTTTGGAGTGGCATGCGACAGGATGTTAGAGACTACTGTGCGAAGTGTCATTCCTGTCTCGAAAGAAAAACACCCAAGGGACGAAGACCAGCTCCAATTCAGCCGTTCCCTGAGGTTTCGGCTCCCTTCGAGCGGACAGGTATGGACATAATGGGCCCATTGCCCACGACCACTTCCGGAAACAAGTACATTTTAGTATTTGTCGATCACCTTTCAAAATACGCGGAAGCGGTAGCACTCCCAGATCAGAAGGCAGACACGGTTGCAAGAGCATTTGTCGAACAGATCGTGCTCCGACATGGACCCCCGAGGCAACTCTTGACAGATCGGGGAACGAACTTCGTGTCGCAGCTAATGAGGAGAGTTTGCGAGCTGCTTAAGATCGCTAAGAAGCAGACAACACCGTACCATCCGGCTTGCAACGGCGCGGTGGAGCGACTGAACCAAACCGTGGCCGGGTTCCTGTTGCATTTTGTTTCGCGCGACCAGCGGGACTGGGACTTGTGGCTCCCGTATGCAATGTTTGCCTACAATTCCGCAGCACACGAGAGCATGGGCGAATCGCCATTCTTTCTTCTCTACGGCCGAGACCCGGACCAGCCTAGTGAAGTGCCAGAGGGCCCCCGTCGTGTCCCATACGCTTCACTGGACGACTATAAGGTTGAGCTAGAATCGCGCTTGCAAGTGGCGAGGGACATCGCAAAGGAGTCCTTAACGAAAGCGGCGAAGCGCAGGAAGGAGGTGCACGATCGCAGTGCTAGAGACGCGCCGTTTGATGTGGGGGACAGCGTGTACATTGAAAACTGCCAAAGGCAGATTGGGCTAGCTCGTAAGTTCCAGACAAAGTGGAGAGGACCGTGCGAGGTTGTCGAGAAGCTTTCTCCGGTAAACTTCAGAGTCCGAGACGTGAACCGGCGTTTGATAAGGATACACGCAAATCGCCTCAAGTCGGCACCGGTTCAGTATTCACGAAATGAGGAAAGGGAAAGTGCGGATTTTGATGGGGACAGAAGTGAAGCGGAGCGCGCAGATAGTTCGCAAGAAACGCCCTCTCCTGCATTTGTTCGACAGGCGCCCGAGGTGACGGCCGGAATGCCACCGGATTTACTTCATGCATTGCTAGAAGAAGAAGCGCGCGAGGTTGCCGCGCAGATAACGCCAGGAGAGGCTCCTGCCACGAGCCCTCGCGAGTCCCAAAGCAGACAAAGGGGCACAGACTTACTTAGTATGACTCATGAAGGCCGATATCCGCTGCGAAATCGGAAAGCTAAGTCGGACTAATGGCGTAAACAGAGCGGAGTTGTGAACTGGTTAGAATTGTGTAATGCCGCAGCTCATAACATTGCTATGTGCTTATGTGTTAAGTTATCGGAGTTGGTAGGTAAACCTTTCTGTCATTAAGTAACACCTTCACAGGAGAGCATGCGGAGCGCATGCAGAACCAGCCCTACTTCATTTCGTTATCTATATTTTTGTCTGTGCCGTGATCGTGCTAGAACTGGGAGCTCCTTTGTAACTGTGGTAAATTTATTTCGTCCAGTTTGGACTAGAAAGGAGAGGCTTGGGTGCTGAGTTTCATGTTTATCTGTAAAAGAAGATCAGTGCTGCCCCTGGAGACGCCAGTTATGACAGCGGAGGCATTGGTGTTGTGCAGTGGTGTTGAGTGCAGCGAAAAGTGTTTTGTCGGACGCACTGTGCGAGGCGATTCAGAAAGACAAGGGGAGCTGCAGGGACTCAAATGTTCGGAGAACATTCTTCTGGAGGGTGAGCGAGTGTGACATTCCTTGTGTGTGCTGCGAGGTTCCGCGTTCCACGGCGCGGCGTAGAAGGGACCCGCCGCCGTGACAGCGGCATCATCATTTACCCAGCCATGCTCTTTGAGTGACGACCAGAACAACCGGACCCGCCGCCGCCGCCGCGGGGAAACAGGCTTTATCCTCCCCAATTTGCGTGGCCGTTCCAGGTGCGGCCCTCCCGGGCACATTCCAGGACAAGGGAGCTGTCAGCGGGCCAGAGCGCGCCGTACCACAGCCGACGCTATGCGCTACCGCGAAGACAACATTCTTTCCCTCCTTCCCCTTTCGACGTGGGCTATCGCCGGGAAGGCACCCACAGCTTCCCGCCGTGCCTCGTGAACAAAAGCGCATTCCCAGAAGGGCCGTGACGGACACCTGTCATGGCGGACAGGCAGTACTCGCCAAGAATGTGGAAAGACAGGCGCTAGTGAATTAGCTCCGAAGAGAGAGCCTGTGTATACTCTCACTTGAGAGAGAGTGGTGGCGTTTTGTTGTTTATTTAGTTTGTATTGTTAACAGACTCTGGGGTCGAGGCTAAGCCCAACCCAAGGGGTTGTCCCCATCTCGCATGTTATTTTGGATTGGAGAATTGATGCTTTGGGCGGGCCACTGGAAATGACCGCCATTAGTCCTTTGTTAATCAAGCGCTTAAAAGCACATGTAAACGGATGCAGTGGAGTCTGAGCTGGGGCTCCATGCTTAGCATGTAATGTGATGCTACTTAGGCACTAACCTGCCCGGTCGATGAGTAAAGTAGTGCAAAGTTTGTTCTTTTGTAAATTCAGTTCTGCTTTTTCCAGTTTAACTCTCTGTATATGTATGTTGTAAAATTATGCTCTGCTGTCATCATCTACAAGCTCGCCTCCTGTTCATCTTCCAAGCCGAACGACACTAGAGGAAGGGTTTGTGAACCATCCTCGAAGAAACGGACGACTATTGAAATTCTACTGCAGACGCTCAGGACGACATCGTTCGCCAAGAGGGCCTTCAGCGCGGAAGCCCGACGGCGTGCAGCTTCTGCCAGCAACCGCTCGAGCCCAACTCCGGAGCCACTCCATCGCCCCCATGAAGTCGTCGGCACGTAAGCTCGGACGCCCCAGCCTCTGATGTATAACCTTAATCATGTGTAATTATTGAATATACCTGTTTGTTTAAACTGAGCCATACGGTGTCTCTTTGCCTCTCCGTCCCGTGTGGACCTGCGCATTATGGGGGTCATCACAACGGAGCAGCCAGGTTGCCACAATCAGAACTGTCAATCGTGTGGTCGTTGTCTTGATAGCTCTAACAGTGAGAAGAAGAGGCGCTCAGTAGTTGATACGCGTTTTCGCAAGTCCAAGGGAAGCCGAGGCGATGCAGTCGTTATATAAATGGTGGTGGCGCTATACACGACGATAAAGATGACGTCATTCCAGTGCAGTTATTACGGAGCAGCCAGGATTCCACAATCAGAACTGTCAATAATGTGGTCGTTGTCTTGATGGCTATAACAGTGAAAAGAAGCGGCGCTCAGTAGCTGCCACGCGTGGTCGCATATCCCAGGGAATCCGAAGCGATGCAGTCGTTATATATCTTGTGGTGGCGCTATTCACGACGATAAACATGACGCCATTTTCCAGTGCAGTTATCACGGAGCAGCCAGCTTGCCACAATAAGAACTGTAAATCGTGTTGTCCTTGTCCTTATGGCTATAACAGTAAAAAGAAGAGGCGCTCAGTAATTGCCATGCGTGGTCGCAAATCTCAGAAAAGCCGAGGCGATGCAGTCGTTATATACCTGGTGGTGGCGCTATTCAGGGAGATAAAGATGACGTTGTTTTAAAGTGCAGTTATCACGGAGCAGCCAGGTTGCCACAATCAGAACTGTCAATCGTGTGGTCGTTGTCTTGATAGCTCTAACAGTGAGAAGAAGAGGCGCTCAGTAGTTTATACGCGTTTTCGCAAGTCCAAGGGAAGCCGAGGCGATGCAGTCGTTATCTAAACGGTGGTGGCGCTATTCACGACGATAAAGATGACGTCATTTCCAGTGCAGCTATTACGGAGCAGCCAGTTGGCCACAATCAGAACGGTCGATCGTGTGGTCGTTGTCTTGATGGCCACAACAGTGAAACGAAGAGGCGCTCAATAGTTGCCATGCCTGGCCGCAAATCGCAGGGAAGCCGAGGCGATGCAGTCGTTATATTGCTGGTGGTGGCGCTAGTCACGACGATAAAGATGACGTCATTTCTCAGTGCAGTTACCACGGAGCAGCCAGCTTGCCACAATCAGAACTGTCAATCGTGTGGTCGTTGTCTTGATGGCTATAACATTGAAAAAAAGAGGCGCTCAGTAGTTGCCACGCGTGGTCGCATATCCCAGGGAATCCGAAGCGATGCAGTCGTTATATATCTTGTGGTGGCGCTATTCACGACGATAAACATGACGCCATTTTCCAGTGCAGTTATCACGGAGCAGCCAGCTTGCCACAATCAGAACGGTCAATCGTGTGGTCGTTGTCTTGATGGCTATAACAGTGAAAAGAAGAGGCGCTCAGTTGTTGCCACGCGTGGTCGCAAATCCCAGGGAAGCCGAGGCGATGCAGTCGTTATAGAGCTGGTGTTGGCGCTATTCACATACGATAAAGATGACGTCGTTTTCCAGTGCAGTTATCCCGGAGCAGCCAAGTTGCCACAATCAGAACGGTCAATCGTGTGGTCATCGTCATGATGGCAATAACAGTGAAAAAAAAGAGGCACTCAGTAGTTGCCACGCGTGGTCGCAAATCCCAGGGAAGCCGAGACGATGCAGTCGTTATATATCTGGTGGTGGCGCTAATCATGACGATAAAGATGACGTCATTTTCCAGCGCAGTTATCACGGAGCAACTAGCTTGCCACAATAAGAACTGTCAATCGTGTTGTCGTTGTCTTGATGGCTATAACAGTGAAAAGAAGAGGCGCTCAGTAGTTCCCACGCGTGGTCGCAAGTCCCAGGGAAGCCGAGGCGATGCAGTCGTTATATAAATGGTGGTGGCGCTATTCACGGCGATAAAGATGACGTCGTTTTCCAGTGCACTTATCACGGAGCAGCCAGGTTTCCACAATCAGAACTGTCAGTAGTGTAGTCGTTGTCTTGATGGCTATAACAGTGAAAAGAAGAGGCGCTCAGTAGTTGCCACGCGCGGTCGCAAATCCCAGGGAATCCGAGGCGATGCAGTCGTTATATAGCTTGTGGTGGCGCTATTCACGACGATAAAGATGACGTCATTTCCAGTACAGTTATCACGGAGCAGCCAGCTTGCCACAATCAGAAGGGTCAAACGTGTGGTCGTTGTCTTGACGGCTATAACAGTGAAAAGAAGAGGTGCTCAGTAGTTGCCACGCGTGGTCGCAAATCCCAGGAAAGCCGAGACGATGCAGTCGTTATTTACCTGGTGGTGGCGCTTTTCACGACGATAAAGATGACGTGATTTTCCAGTGCAGTTATCACGGAGCAGCCAGGTTGCCACAATCAGAACTGTGAATCGTGTGATCGTTGTCTTGATGGCTATAACAGTGAAAGGAAGAGGCGCTCAGTAGTTGCCACGCGTGGTCGCAAATACCAGGGAAGCCGAGACAATGCACTCGTTATATATCTGGTGGTGGCGCTATTCATGACAATAAAGATGGCGTCATTTGCAGTGCAGTTACCACGGAGCACCTAGCTTGCCACAATCAGAACTGTCAATCATGTTGTCGTTGTATTGATGGCTATAACAGTGAAAAGGAGAGGCGCTCAGTAGTTGCCACACGTGGTCGCAAGTCCCAGGGAAGCAGAGGCGATGCAGTCGTTATATAAATGGTGGTGGCGCTATTCACGACGATAAAGATGACGCCATTTGCTAGTTCAGTTATCACGGAGCAGCCAGGTTGCCACAATCAGAACTGTCAATCATGTCGTTGTCTTATGGCTATAACAGTGAAAAGAACAGGCGCTCACTAGTTGCCACGCGTGGTCGCAAATCCCAGGGAATCCGAGGCGATGCACTCGTTATAAAGCTGGTTTTGGCGATATTCACAGCGATAAAGATGACGTCGTTTTGCAGTGCAGTTATCACGGAGGAGCCAGGATTCCACAATCAGAACTGTCAATAGTGTGGTCGTTGTCTTGACGGCTATAACAGTGAAAAGAAGAGGCGCTCAATAGTTGCCACGCGTGGTCGCGAAACGAAGGGAAGCCGAGACGATGCAATGGTTATAAAAATGGTGGTGGCGCTATTCACGACGATAAAGATGGCGTCATTTTCCAGCGCAGATATCACGGAGCAACCATCTTGCCACAATAAGAACTGTCAATCGTGTTGTCGTTGTCCTGATGGCTATAACATTGAAAAGAAGAGGCGCTCAGTAGTTGCCACGCGTGGTCGCAAGTCCCAGGGAAGCTGAAGCGATGCAGTCGTTATATAAATGGTGGTGGCGCTATTCACAACGATAAAGATGACGTCATTTCCAGTGCAGTTATCACGGAGCAGCCAGCTTGCCACAATTAGAACGGTCAATCGTGTGGTCGTTGTCTTGATGGCTACAACTGTGAAACGAAGAGGCGCTCAATAGTTGCCACGCGTGGCCGAAAAACGCAGGGAAGCCGAGGCGATGCAGTCGTTATATAGCTGGCGGTGGCGCTATTCACGACGATAAAGATGACGTCATTTCTCAGTGCAGTTACCACGGAGCAGCCCGGTTGCCACAATCAGAACTGTCAATCGTGTTGTCGTTGTCGTGATGTCTATGACAGTGAAAAGAAGAGGCGCTCAATAGTTGCCACGCGAGGTCGCAAATCCCAGGGAAAACGAGACGATGCAGTCGTTATATAGCTGGTGGTGGCGCTATTCACGACGCTAAAGATGACGTCATTTTCCAGTGCAGTTATCACGGAGCAGCCCGGTTGCCACAATCAGAACTGTCAATCGTGTTGTCGTTGTCTTGATGGCTATAACAGTGAAAAGAAGAGGCGCTCAATAGTTGCCACGCGAGGTCGCAAATCACAGGGAATCCGAGGTGATGCAGTCGTTATATTGTTGAGGTTGGCGCTATTCACGACGATAAAGATGCGTCATTTTCCTGTGAAGAAATCACGGAGCAGCCAGCTTGCCACAATGAGAACTGTCAATCGTGTGATCGTTGTCTTGATGGCTATACCAGTGAAAAGAAGAGGCGCACAGTAGTTGCCACGCGTGGTCGGAAGTCCCAGGGAAGCAGAGGCGATGCAGTAGTTATATGGCTGGTGGTGGCGCTATTCACGGCGATAAAAATCACGTCGTTTTCCAGTGCAGTTATCACGGAGCAGCCAGGTTGCCACAATCAGAACTGTCAATCGTGTGGTCGTTGTCATGATGGCTATAACAGTGAAAAGAAGAGGCGCTCAGTAGTTGCCACGCGTGGTCGCAAATCCCAGGGAAGCCGAGGCGATGCAGTCGTTATATAGCTGGTGGTGGCGCTATTCACAACGATAAAAATGACGTCATTTTCCGGCGCAGTTATCACGGAGCAGCCAGCTTGCCACAATCAGAACTGTCAATCGTGTTGTTGTTGTCTTGATGGCTATACCATTGAAAAGAAGAGGCGCTCATTAGTTCCCACGCGTGGTCGCAAGTACCAGGGAAGCCGAGGCGATGCAGTCGTTATATAAATGGTGGTGCCGCTGTTCACGACGAGAAAGATAACGTCATTTCCAGTGCAGTTATCACGGAGCAGCCAGGTTGCCACAATCAGAACTGTCAATCGTGTTGTCATTGTCTAGATGGCTATTACAGTGAAAAGAAGAGGCGCTCAGTAGTTGCCACGCGTGGTCACAAATCCCAGGTAAACCGAGGCGATGCAGTCGTTATATAGCTGGTGGTGGCACTATTCACGACGATAAAGATGACGTCGTTTTCCAGTGCACTTATCACGGAGCAGCCAGGTTGCCACAATCGAAACTGTCAATCGTGTGGTCGTTGTCTTGATAGCTCTAACAGTGAAAGGAAGAGGCGCTCAGTAGTTGCCACGCGTGGTCGCAAGTCCAAGGGAAGCCGAGGCGATGCAGTCGTTATATAAATGGTGGTGGCGCTATACACGACGATAAAGATGACGTCATTTCCAGTGCAGTTATTACGGAGAAGCCAGGTTGCCACAATCAGAACTGTCAATCATGTTGTCGTTGTCTTGATGGCTATAACAGTGAAAAGAAGAGGCGCTCAGTAGTTGCCACACGTGGTCGCAAGTCCCAGGAAAGCCGAGACGATGCAAACGTTATATAGCTGGTGGTGGTGCTATTCACGACGATAAAGATAATGCCATTTTCCAGAGTAGTTATCACGGAGCAGCCAGCTTGCCACAATAAGAACTGTCAATCGTGTTGTCCTTGTCCTTATGGCTATAACAGTAAAAAGAAGAGGCGCTCAATAATTGCCACGCGCGGTCGCAAATCCCAGGGAAGCCGAGGCGATGCAGTCGGTATGTAGCTGGTGGTGGCGCTATTCACGACTATAAAGATGACGTCATTTCCAGTAAAGTTATCACGGAGCAGCCAGCTTGCCACAATCAGAACGGTCAATCGTGTGGTCGTTGTCTTGATTTCTATAACAGTGAAAAGAAGAGGCGCTCAGTAGTTGCCACGCGTGGTCGCAAATCCCAGGAAAGCCGAGGCGATGCATTCGTTATATAGCTGGTGGTGGCGCTATTGACGACGATAGCGATGACGTCGTTTTCCAGTGCACTTATGACAGAGCAGCCAGGTTGCCACATTCAGAACTGTGAATCGTGTGGTCTTTGTCTTGATGGCTATAACAGTGAAAAGAACAGGCGCTCAGTAGTTGCCACGCGTGGTCGCAAATCCCAGGGAATCCGAGGCGATGCAGTCGTTATATAGCTGGTGGTGGCGCTATTCACGACGATAAAGATGACGTCATTTCCAGTGCAGTTACCACGGAGCAGCCAGCTTGCCACAATCAGAACTGTCAATCGTGTGATCGTTGTGTTGATGGCTATAACAGTGAAAAGAAGAGGCGCTCAGTAGTTGCCACGCGTGGTCGCAAATCCCAGGGAAGCCGAGGCGATGCAGTCGTTATAGAGCTGGTGGCGCTATTCACATACGATAGAGATGACGTGATTTTCCAGTGCAGTTATCCCAGAGCAGCCAAGTTGCCACAATCAGAACGGTCAATCGTGTGGTCGTCGTCATGATGGCAATAACAGTGAAAAAAAGAGGCACTCAGTAGTTGCCACGCGTGGTCGCAAATCCCAGGGAAGCCGAGGCGATGCAGTCGTTATAGAGCTCGTGTTGACGCTATTCACGTGCGATAAAGATGACGTCGTTTTCCAGTCCAGTTATCCCGGAGCAGCCAAGTTGCCACAACCAGAACGGTCAATGGTGTGGTCATTGTCTTGACCGCTATAATAGTGAAAAGAAGAGGCGCTCAGTAGTTGCCACGCGTGGTCGCAAATCCCAGGGAATCCGAGGCGATGCAGTCGTTGTATAGCTAGTAGTGGCGCTATTCACGACGATAAAGGTGACGGCATTTTCCAGTGCAGTTATCACGGAGCAGCCAGGTTGCCACAATCAGAACTGTCAATCGTGTTTCGTTGTCTTGATGGCTATAACAGTGAAAAGAAGGGGCGCTCTCTAGTTGCCACGCGTGGTCGCAAATCCCAGGGAATCCGAGTCGATGCAGTCGTTATATAGCTGGTGGTGGCGCTATTCACAACGATAAAAATGACGTCATTTTCCGGTGCAGTTATCACGGAGCACCCAGCTTGCCACAATCAGAACTGTCAATCGTGTTGTCGTTGTCTTGATGGCTATAACAGTGAAAAGAAGAGGCGCTCAGTAGTTCCCACTCGTGGTTGCAAGTCCCAGGGAAGCGGAGGCGATGCAGTCGTTATATAAATGGTGGTGGCGCTGTTCACGACGAGAAAGATGACGTCATTTCCAGTGCAGTTATCACGGAGCAGCCAGCTTGCCACAATGAGAACTGTCAATCGTGTGATCGTTGTCTTGATGGCTATACCAGTGAAAAGAAGAGGCGCACAGTAGTTGCCACGCGTGGTCGGAAGTCCCAGGGAAGCAGAGGCGATGCAGTAGTTATATGGCTGGTGGTGGCGCTATTCACGGCGATAAAAATCACGTCGTTTTCCAGTGCAGTTATCACGGAGCAGCCAGGTTGCCACAATCAGAACTGTCAATCGTGTGGTCGTTGTCATGATGGCTATAACAGTGAAAAGAAGAGGCGCTCAGTAGTTGCCACGCGTGGTCGCAAATCCCAAGGAAGCCGAGGCGATGCAGTCGTTATATAGCTGGTGGTGGCGCTATTCACAACGATAAAAATGACGTCATTTTCCGGCGCAGTTATCACGGAGCAGCCAGCTTGCCACAATCAGAACTGTCAATCGTGTTGTTGTCTTGATGGCTATACCATAGAAAAGAAGAGGCGCTCATTAGTTCCCACGCGTGGTCGCAAGTACCAGGGAAGCCGAGGCGATGCAGTCGTTATATAAATGGTGGTGCCGCTGTTCACGACGAGAAAGATGACGTCATTTCCAGTGCAGTTATCACGGAGCAGCCAGGTTGCCACAATCAGAACTGTCAATCGTGTTGTCATTGTCTAGATGGCTATTACAGTGAAAAGAAGAGGCGCTCAGTAGTTGCCACGCGTGGTCACAAATCCCACGTAAACCGAGGCGATGCAGTCGTTATATAGCTGGTGGTGGCACTATTCACGACGATAAAGATGACGTCGTTTTCCAGTGCACTTATCACGGAGCAGCCAGGTTGCCACAATCAGAACTGTGAATCGTGTGATCGTTGTCTTGATGGCTATAACAGTGAAAGGAAGAGGCGCTCAGTAGTTGCCACGCGTGGTCGCAAATACCAGGGAAGCCGAGACGATGCATCGTTATATAGCTGGTGGTGGCGCTATTCTGGGAGATAAAGATGACGTTGTTTTAAAATGCAGTTATCACGGAGCAGCCAGGTTGCCACAATCGAAACTGTCAATCGTGTGGTCGTTGTCTTGATGGCTATAACAGTGAAAAGAACAGGCGTTCGCTAGTTGCCACGCGTGGTCGCAAATCCCACGGAATCCGAGGCGATGCAGTCGTTATAATGCTGGTTGTGGCGCTCTTCACGGCGATAAAGATGACGTCGTTTTGCAGTGCAGTTATCACGGAGCAGCCAGGATTCCACAATCAGAACTGTCAATAATGTGGTCGTTGCCTTGATGGCTTTAACAGTGAAAAGAAGAGGCGCTCAGTAGTTGCCACGCGTGGTCGCATATCCTAAGGAATCCGAAGCGATGCAGTCGTTATATATCTTGTGGTGGCGCTATTCACGACGATAAACATGACGCCATTTTCCAGTGCAGTTATCACGGAGCAGCCAGGTTGCCACAATCAGAACTGTCAATCGTGCTGTCGTTGTTTTGATGCCTATAACAGTGAAAAGAAGAGGCGCTCAGTAGTTGCCACGCGTGGTCGCGAAACCAAGGGAAGCCGAGACGATGCAATCGTTATATAGCTGGTGGTGTCGCTATTCACGACGATAAAGATAACGCCATTTTCCAGAGCAGTTATCACGGAGCAGCCAGCTTGCCACAATAAGAACTGTCAATCGCGTTGTCCTTGTCCTGATGGCTATAACAGTAAAAAGAAGAGGCGCTCAGTAATTGCCACGCGTGGTCGCAAATCCCAGGGAAGCCGAGGCGATGCAGCCGGTATGTAGCTGGTGGTGGCGCTATTCACGACTATAAAGATGACGTTATTTCCAGTACAGTTATCACGGAGCAGCCAGCTTGCCACAATCAGAACGGTCAATCGTGTGGTCGTTGTTTTGATGCCTTTAAGAGTGAAAAGAAGAGGCGCTCAGTAGTTGCCACGCGTGGTCGCAAATCCCAGGAAAGCCGAGGCGATGCAGTCGTTGTTAGCTGGTGGTGGCGCTATTCACGACGATAAAGATGACGTCGTTTTCCAGTGCGCTTATCACGGAGCAGCCAGGTTGCCACAATCAGAACTGTCACTCGTGTGTTCGTTGTCTTGATGGCTATAACAGTGAAAAGAAGAGGCGCTCAGTAGTTACCACGCGTGGTCGCAAATCCCAGGGAATCCGAGGCGATGCGGTCGTTATATAACTGGTGGTGGCGGTATTCACGACGATAAAGATGACGCCATTTGCTAGTTCAGTTATCACGGAGCAGCAAGGTTGCCACAATCAGAACTGTCAATCATGTCGTTGTCTTGATAGCTATAACAGTGAAAAGAACAGGCGCTCACTAGTTGCCACGCGTGGTCGCAAATCCCACGGAATCCGAGGCGATGCACTCGTTATAAAGCTGGTTGTGGCGCTATTCACAGCGATAAAGATGACGTCGTTTTGCAGTGCAGTTATCACGGAGCAGCCAGGATTCCACAATCAGATATGTCAATAGTGTGGTCGTTGTCTTGATGGCTATAACAGTGAAAGGAAGAGGCGCTCAATAGTTGCCACGCGTGGTCGCGAAACCAAGGGAAGCCGAGACGATGCAATCGTTATAAAAATGGTGGTGGCGCTATTCACGACGATAAAGATGGCGTCATTTTCCAGCGCAGTTATCACGGAGCAACCAGCTTGCCACAATAAGAACTGTCAATCGTGTTGTCGTTGTCCTGATGGCTATAACATTGAAAAGAAGAGGCGCTCAGTAGTTGCCACGCGTGGTCGCAAGTCCCAGGGAAGCAGAAGCGATGCAGTCGTTATATAAATGGTGGTGGCACTATTCACGACGATAAAGATGACGTCATTTCCAGTGCAGTTATCGCGGAGCAGCCAGCTTGCCACAATCTGAACGGTCAGTCGTGTGGTCGTTGTCTTGATGGCCACAACAGTGAAACGAAGAGGCGCTCAATAGTTGCCACGCGTGGCCGCAAATCGCAGGGAAGCCGAGGCGATGCAGTCGTTATATAGCTTGTGGTGGCGCTAGTCACGACGATAAAGATGACGCCATTTCCAGTCCAGTTATCACGGAGCAGCCAGGTTGCCACAATCAGAACTGTCAATCGTGTTGTCATTGTCTTGATGGCTATTACAGTGAAAAGAACAGCCGCTCACCAGTTGCCACGCGTGGTCACAAATTCCAGGGAATCCGAGGCGATGCAGTCGTTGTATAAATTATGGTGGCGCTGTTCACGACGAGAAAGATGACGTCATATTCCAGTGCAGTTATCACGGAGCAGCCAGGTTGCCACAATCAGAACTGTCAATCGTGTTGTCATTGTCTTGATGGCTATCACAGTGAAAAGAACAGGCGCTCACTAGTTGCCACGCGTGGTCGCAAATCCCAGGGAATCCGTGGCGATGCAGTCGTTATTTAGCTGTTTGTGGCGCTATTCACGGCGATAAAGATAATGCCATTTTCCAGAGCAGTTATCGCGGAGCAGCCAGCTTGCCACAATAAGAACTGTGAATCGTGTTGTCCTTGTCCTTATGGCTATAACAGTAAAAAGAAGAGGCGCTCAGTAATTGCCACGCGCGGTCGCAAATACCAGGGAAGCCGAGGCGATGCAGTCGGTAAGTAGCTGGTGGTGGCGCTATTCACGACTATAAAGATGACGTCATTTCCAGTACAGTTATCACGGAGCAGCCAGCTTGCCACAATCAGAACGGTCAATCGTGTGGTCGTTGTCTTGATGGCTATAACAGTGAAAAGAAGAGGCGCTCAGTAGTTGCCACGCGTGGTCGCAAATCCCAGGAAAGCCGAGGCGATGCAGTCGTTATATACCTGCTGTTGGCGCTATTCACGACAATAAAGATGACGTGATTTTCCAGTGCAGTTATCACGGAGCAGCCAGCTTGCCACAATAAGAACTGTTAATCGTGTGGTCGTTGTCGTGATGGCTATACCAGTGAAAAGAAGAGGCGCTCAGTAGTTGCCACGCGTGGTCGCAAATCCCAGGAAAGCCGAGACGATGCAGTCGTTATATAGCTGGTGGTGGTGCTATTCACGACGATAAAGATAATGCCATTTTCCAGAGTAGTTATCAGGGAGCAGCCAGCTTGCCACAATAAGAACTGTCAATCGTGTTGTCCTTGTCCTTATGGCTATAACAGTAAAAAGAAGAGGCGCTCAATAATTGCCACGCGCGGTCGCAAATCCCAGGGAAGCCGAGGCGATGCAGTCGGTATGTAGCTGGTGGTGGCGCTATTCACGACTATAAAGATGACGTCATTTCCAGTAAAGTTATCACGGAGCAGCCAGCTTGCCACAATCAGAACGGTCAATCGTGTGGTCGTTGTCTTGATTTCTATAACAGTGAAAAGAAGAGGCGCTCAGTAGTTGCCACGCGTGGTCGCAAATCCCAGGAAAGCCGAGGCGATGCATTCGTTATATAGCTGGTGGTGGCGCTATTGACGACGATAACGATGACGTCGTTTTCCAGTGCACTTATGACAGAGCAGCCAGGTTGCCACATTCAGAACTGTGAATCGTGTGGTCTTTGTCTTGATGGCTATAACAGTGAAAAGAACAGGCGCTCAGTAGTTGCCACGCGTGGTCGCAAATCCCAGGGAATCCGAGGCGATGCAGTCGTTATATAGCTGGTGGTGGCGCTATTCACGACGATAAAGATGACGTCATTTCCAGTGCAGTTACCACGGAGCAGCCAGCTTGCCACAATCAGAACTGTCAATCGTGTGATCGTTGTGTTGATGGCTATAACAGTGAAAAGAAGAGGCGCTCAGTAGTTGCCACGCGTGGTCGCAAATCCCAGGGAAGCCGAGGCGATGCAGTCGTTATAGAGCTGGTGGCGCTATTCACATACGATAGAGATGACGTGATTTTCCAGTGCAGTTATCCCGGAGCAGCCAAGTTGCCACAATCAGAACGGTCAATCGTGTGGTCGTCGTCATGATGGCAATAACAGTGAAAAAAAGAGGCACTCAGTAGTTGCCACGCGTGGTCGCAAATCCCAGGGAAGCCGAGGCGATGCAGTCGTTATAGAGCTCGTGTTGACGCTATTCACGTGCGATAAAGATGACGTCGTTTTCCAGTCCAGTTATCCCGGAGCAGCCAAGTTGCCACAATCAGAACGGTCAATGGTGTGGTCATTGTCTTGACCGCTATAATAGTGAAAAGAAGAGGCGCTCAGTAGTTGCCACGCGTGGTCGCAAATCCCAGGGAATCCGAGGCGATGCAGTCGTTGTATAGCTAGTAGTGGCGCTATTCACGACGATAAAGATGACGGCATTTTCCAGTGCAGTTATCACGGAGCAGCCAGCTTGCCACAATCAGAACGGTCAATCGTGTGGTCGTTGTCTTGATGGCTATAACAGTGAAAAGAAGAGGCGCTCAGTAGTTGCCACGCGTGGTCGCAAATCCCAGGAAAGCCGAGGCGATGCAGTCGTTATATAGCTGGTGGTGGCGCTATTCACGACGATAAAGATGACGTCGTATTCCAGTGCACTTATCACAGAGCAGCCAGGTTGCCACAATCAGAACTGTGAATCGTGTGGTCTTTGTCTTGATGGCTATAACAGTGAAAAGAACAGGCGCTCAGTAGTTGCCACGAGTGGTCGCAAATCCCAGGGAATCCGAGGCGATGCAGTCGTTATATACCTGCTGTTGGCGCTATTCACGACAATAAAGATGACGTGATTTTCCAGTGCAGTTATCACGGAGCAGCCAGCTTGCCACAATAAGAACTGTTAATCGTGTGGTCGTTGTCGTGATGGCTATACCAGTGAAAAGAAGAGGCGCTCAGTAGTTGCCACGCGTGGTCGCAAATCCCAGGAAAGCCGAGACGATGCAGTCGTTATATAAATGGTGGTGGCGCTATTCACGACAATAAAGATGGCGTCATTTACAATGCAGTTACCACGGAGCACCTACCTTGCCACAATCAGAACTGTCAATCATGTTGTCGTTGTCTTGATGGCTATAACAGTGAAAAGAAGAGGCGCTCAGTAGTTGCCACACGTGGTCGCAAGTCCCAGGAAAGCCGAGACGATGCAAACGTTATATAGCTGGTGGTGGTGCTATTCACGACGATAAAGATAATGCCATTTTCCAGAGTAGTTATCACGGAGCAGCCAGCTTGCCACAATAAGAACTGTCAATCGTGTTGTCCTTGTCCTTATGGCTATAACAGTAAAAAGAAGAGGCGCTCAATAATTGCCACGCGCGGTCGCAAATCCCAGGGAAGCCGAGGCGATGCAGTCGGTATGTAGCTGGTGGTGGCGCTATTCACGACTATAAAGATGACGTCATTTCCAGTAAAGTTATCACGGAGCAGCCAGCTTGCCACAATCAGAACGGTCAATCGTGTGGTCGTTGTCTTGATTTCTATAACAGTGAAAAGAAGAGGCGCTCAGTAGTTGCCACGCGTGGTCGCAAATCCCAGAAAAGCCGAGGCGATGCATTCGTTATATAGCTGGTGGTGGCGCTATTGACGACGATAACGATGACGTCGTTTTCCAGTGCACTTATGACAGAGCAGCCAGGTTGCCACATTCAGAACTGTGAATCGTGTGGTCTTTGTCTTGATGGCTATAACAGAGAAAAGAAGAGGCGCTCAGTAGTTACCACGCGTGGTCGCAAATCCCAGGGAAGCCGAGACGATGCAGTCGTTATATGTCTGGTGGTGGCGCTTTTCATGACGATAAAGATGGCGTCATTTGCAGTGCAGTTACCACGGAGCACCTAGCTTGCCACAATCAGAACTGTCAATCATGTTGTCGTTCTATTGATGGCTATAACAGTGAAAAGAAGAGGCGCTCAGTAGTTGCCACACGTGGTCGCAAGTCCCCGGGAAGCAGAGGCGATGCAGTCGTTATATAAATGGTGGTGGCGCTATTCACGACGAGAAAGATGACGTCATTTCAAGTGCTGTTATCACGGATCAGCCAGGTTGCCAAAATCAGAACTGTCAATCGTGTTGTCGTTGCCATGATGGGTATTACAGTGAAAAGCAGAGGCGCTCAGTAGTTGCCACGCGTGGTCGCAAATCCCAGGGAATCCGAGGCGATGCGGTCGTTATATAACTGGTGGTGGCGCTATTCACGACGATAAAGATGACGCCATTTGCTAGTTCAGTTATCACGGAGCAGCAAGGTTGCCACAATCAGAACTGTCAATCATGTCGTTGTCTTGATGGCTATAACAGTGAAAAGAACAGGCGCTCACTAGTTGCCACGCGTGGTCGCAAATCCCACGGAATCCGAGGCGATGCACTCGTTATAAAGCTGGTTGTGGCGCTATTCACAGCGATAAAGATGACGTCGTTTTGCAGTGCAGTTATCACGGAGCAGCCAGGATTCCACAATCAGAACTGTCAATAGTGTGGTCGTTGTCTTGATGGCTATAACAGTGAAAAGAAGAGGCGCTCAATAGTTGCCACGCGTGGTCGCGAAACCAAGGGAAGCCGAGACGATGCAATCGTTATAAAAATGGTGGTGGCGCTATTCACGACGATAAAGATGGCGTCATTTTCCAGCGCAGTTATCACGGAGCAACCAGCTTGCCACAATAAGAACTGTCAATCGTGTTGTCGTTGTCCTGATGGCTATAACATTGAAAAGAAGAGGCGCTCAGTAGTTGCCACGCGTGGCCGCAAATCGCAGGGAAGCCGAGGCGATGCAGTCGTTATATAGCTTGTGGTGGCGCTAGTCACGACGATAAAGATGACGCCATTTCCAGTCCAGTTATCACGGAGCAGCCAGGTTGCCACAATCAGAACTGTCAATCGTGTTGTCATTGTCTTGATGGCTATTACAGTGAAAAGAACAGCCGCTCATCAGTTGCCACGCGTGGTCACAAATTCCAGGGAATCCGAGGCGATGCAGTCGTTGTATAAATTATGGTGGCGCTGTTCACGACGAGAAAGATGACGTCATATTCCAGTGCAGTTATCACGGAGCAGCCAGGTTGCCACAATCAGAACTGTCAATCGTGTTGTCATTGTCTTGATGGCTATTACAGTGAAAAGAACAGGCGCTCACTAGTTGCCACGCGTGGTCGCAAATCCCAGAAAATCCGTGGCGATGCAGTCGTTATTTAGCTGTTTGTGGCGCTATTCACGGCGATAAAGATAATGCCATTTTCCAGAGCAGTTATCGCGGAGCAGCCAGCTTGCCACAATAAGAACTGTGAATCGTGTTGTCCTTGTCCTTATGGCTATAACAGTAAAAAGAAGAGGCGCTCAGTAATTGCCACGCGCGGTCGCAAATACCAGGGAAGCCGAGGCGATGCAGTCGGTAAGTAGCTGGTGGTGGCGCTATTCACGACTATAAAGATGACGTCATTTCCAGTACAGTTATCACGGAGCAGCCAGCTTGCCACAATCAGAACGGTCAATCGTGTGGTCGTTGTCTTGATGGCTATAACAGTGAAAAGAAGAGGCGCTCAGTAGTTGCCACGCGTGGTCGCAAATCTCAGGAAAGCCGAGGCGATGCAGTCGTTATATAGCTGGTGGTGGCGCTATTCACGACGATAAAGATGACGTCGTATTCCAGTGCACTTATCACAGAGCAGCCAGGTTGCCACAATCAGAACTGTGAATCGTGTGGTCTTTGTCTTGATGGCTATAACAGTGAAAAGAACAGGCGCTCAGTAGTTGCCACGCGTGGTCGCAAATCCCAGGGAATCCGAGGCGATGCAGTCGTTATATAGCTGGTTGTGGCGCTCTTCACGGCGATAAAGATGACGTCGTTTTGCAGTGCAGTTATCACGGAGCAGCCAGGATTCCACAATCAGAACTGTCAATAATGTGGTCGTTGACTTGATGGCTATAACAGTGAAAAGAAGAGGCGCTCAGTAGTTGCCACGCGTGGTCGCAAATCCCAGGAAAGCCGAGGCGATGCAGTCGTTATATACCTGCTGGTGGCGCTATTCACGACAATAAAGATGACGTGATTTTCCAGTGCAGTTATCACGGAGCAGCCAGCTTGCCACAATAAGAACTGTTAATCGTGTGGTCGTTGTCGTGATGGCTATACCAGTGAAAAGAAGAGGCACTCAGTAGTTGCCACGCGTGGTCGCAAATCCCAGGAAAGCCGAGACGATGCAGTCGTTATATAAATGGTGGTGGCGCTATTCACGACAATAAAGATGGCGTCATTTACAATGCAGTTACCACGGAGCACCTACCTTGCCACAATCAGAACTGTCAATCATGTTGTCGTTGTCTTGATGGCTATAACAGTGAAAAGAAGAGGCGCTCAGTAGTTGCCACACGTGGTCGCAAGTCCCAGGAAAGCCGAGACGATGCAAACGTTATATAGCTGGTGGTGGTGCTATTCACGACGATAAAGATAATGCCATTTTCCAGAGTAGTTATCACGGAGCAGCCAGCTTGCCACAATAAGAACTGTCAATCGTGTTGTCCTTGTCCTTATGGCTATAACAGTAAAAAGAAGAGGCGCTCAATAATTGCCACGCGCGGTCGCAAATCCCAGGGAAGCCGAGGCGATGCAGTCGGTATGTAGCTGGTGGTGGCGCTATTCACGACTATAAAGATGACGTCATTTCCCGTAAAGTTATCACGGAGCAGCCAGCTTGCCACAATCAGAACGGTCAATCGTGTGGTCGTTGTCTTGATGCCTATAAGAGTGAAAAGAAGAGGCGCTCAGTAGTTGCCACGCGTGGTCGCAAATCCCAGGAAAGCCGAGGCGATGCAGTCGTTGTTAGCTGGTGGTGGCGCTATTCACGACGATAAAGATGACGTCGTTTTCCAGTGCGCTTATCACGGAGCAGCCAGGTTGCCACAATCAGAACTGTCACTCGTGTGTTCGTTGTCTTGATGGCTATAACAGTGAAAAGAAGAGGCGCTCAGTAGTTACCACGCGTGGTCGCAAATCCCAGGGAATCCGAGGCGATGCGGTCGTTATATAACTGGTGGTGGCGCTATTCACGACGATAAAGATGACGCCATTTGCTAGTTCAGTTATCACGGAGCAGCAAGGTTGCCACAATCAGAACTGTCAATCATGTCGTTGTCTTGATGGCTATAACAGTGAAAAGAACAGGCGCTCACTAGTTGCCACGCGTGGTCGCAAATCCCACGGAATCCGAGGCGATGCACTCGTTATAAAGCTGGTTGTGGCGCTATTCACAGCGATAAAGATGACGTCGTTTTGCAGTGCAGTTATCACGGAGCAGCCAGGATTCCACAATCAGATATGTCAATAGTGTGGTCGTTGTCTTGATGGCTATAACAGTGAAAGGAAGAGGCGCTCAATAGTTGCCACGCGTGGTCGCGAAACCAAGGGAAGCCGAGACGATGCAATCGTTATAAAAATGGTGGTGGCGCTATTCACGACGATAAAGATGGCGTCATTTTCCAGCGCAGTTATCACGGAGCAACCAGCTTGCCACAATAAGAACTGTCAATCGTGTTGTCGTTGTCCTGATGGCTATAACATTGAAAAGAAGAGGCGCTCAGTAGTTGCCACGCGTGGTCGCAAGTCCCAGGGAAGCAGAAGCGATGCAGTCGTTATATAAATGGTGGTGGCACTATTCACGACGATAAAGATGACGTCATTTCCAGTGCAGTTATCGCGGAGCAGCCAGCTTGCCACAATCTGAACGGTCAGTCGTGTGGTCGTTGTCTTGATGGCCACAACAGTGAAACGAAGAGGCGCTCAATAGTTGCCACGCGTGGCCGCAAATCGCAGGGAAGCCGAGGCGATGCAGTCGTTATATAGCTTGTGGTGGCGCTAGTCACGACGATAAAGATGACGCCATTTCCAGTCCAGTTATCACGGAGCAGCCAGGTTGCCACAATCAGAACTGTCAATCGTGTTGTCATTGTCTTGATGGCTATTACAGTGAAAAGAACAGCCGCTCACCAGTTGCCACGCGTGGTCACAAATTCCAGGGAATCCGAGGCGATGCAGTCGTTGTATAAATTATGGTGGCGCTGTTCACGACGAGAAAGATGACGTCATATTCCAGTGCAGTTATCACGGAGCAGCCAGGTTGCCACAATCAGAACTGTCAATCGTGTTGTCATTGTCTTGATGGCTATCACAGTGAAAAGAACAGGCGCTCACTAGTTGCCACGCGTGGTCGCAAATCCCAGGGAATCCGTGGCGATGCAGTCGTTATTTAGCTGTTTGTGGCGCTATTCACGGCGATAAAGATAATGCCATTTTCCAGAGCAGTTATCGCGGAGCAGCCAGCTTGCCACAATAAGAACTGTGAATCGTGTTGTCCTTGTCCTTATGGCTATAACAGTAAAAAGAAGAGGCGCTCAGTAGTTGCCACGCGCGGTCGCAAATACCAGGGAAGCCGAGGCGATGCAGTCGGTAAGTAGCTGGTGGTGGCGCTATTCACGACTATAAAGATGACGTCATTTCCAGTACAGTTATCACGGAGCAGCCAGCTTGCCACAATCAGAACGGTCAATCGTGTGGTCGTTGTCTTGATGGCTATAACAGTGAAAAGAAGAGGCGCTCAGTAGTTGCCACGCGTGGTCGCAAATCCCAGGAAAGCCGAGGCGATGCAGTCGTTATATAGCTGGTGGTGGCGCTATTCACGACGATAAAGATGACGTCGTATTCCAGTGCACTTATCACAGAGCAGCCAGGTTGCCACAATCAGAACTGTGAATCGTGTGGTCTTTGTCTTGATGGCTATAACAGTGAAAAGAACAGGCGCTCAGTAGTTGCCACGAGTGGTTGCAAATCCCAGGGAATCCGAGGCGATGCAGTCGTTATATAGCTGGTTGTGGCGCTCTTCACGGCGATAAAGATGACGTCGTTTTGCAGTGCAGTTATCACGGAGCAGCCAGGATTCCACAATCAGAACTGTCAATAATGTGGTCGTTGACTTGATGGCTATAACAGTGAAAAGAAGAGGCGCTCAGTAGTTGCCACGCGTGGTCGCAAATCCCAGGAAAGCCGAGGCGATGCAGTCGTTATATACCTGCTGTTGGCGCTATTCACGACAATAAAGATGACGTGATTTTCCAGTGCAGTTATCACGGAGCAGCCAGCTTGCCACAATAAGAACTGTTAATCGTGTGGTCGTTGTCGTGATGGCTATACCAGTGAAAAGAAGAGGCGCTCAGTAGTTGCCACGCGTGGTCGCAAATCCCAGGAAAGCCGAGACGATGCAGTCGTTATATAAATGGTGGTGGCGCTATTCACGACAATAAAGATGGCGTCATTTACAATGCAGTTACCACGGAGCACCTACCTTGCCACAATCAGAACTGTCAATCATGTTGTCGTTGTCTTGATGGCTATAACAGTGAAAAGAAGAGGCGCTCAGTAGTTGCCACACGTGGTCGCAAGTCCCAGGAAAGCCGAGACGATGCAAACGTTATATAGCTGGTGGTGGTGCTATTCACGACGATAAAGATAATGCCATTTTCCAGAGTAGTTATCACGGAGCAGCCAGCTTGCCACAATAAGAACTGTCAATCGTGTTGTCCTTGTCCTTATGGCTATAACAGTAAAAAGAAGAGGCGCTCAATAATTGCCACGCGCGGTCGCAAATCCCAGGGAAGCCGAGGCGATGCAGTCGGTATGTAGCTGGTGGTGGCGCTATTCACGACTATAAAGATGACGTCATTTCCAGTAAAGTTATCACGGAGCAGCCAGCTTGCCACAATCAGAACGGTCAATCGTGTGGTCGTTGTCTTGATTTCTATAACAGTGAAAAGAAGAGGCGCTCAGTAGTTGCCACGCGTGGTCGCAAATCCCAGGAAAGCCGAGGCGATGCATTCGTTATATAGCTGGTGGTGGCGCTATTGACGACGATAACGATGACGTCGTTTTCCAGTGCACTTATGACAGAGCAGCCAGGTTGCCACATTCAGAACTGTGAATCGTGTGGTCTTTGTCTTGATGGCTATAACAGTGAAAAGAACAGGCGCTCAGTAGTTGCCACGCGTGGTCGCAAATCCCAGGGAATCCGAGGCGATGCAGTCGTTATATAGCTGGTGGTGGCGCTATTCACGACGATAAAGATGACGTCATTTCCAGTGCAGTTACCACGGAGCAGCCAGCTTGCCACAATCAGAACTGTCAATCGTGTGATCGTTGTGTTGATGGCTATAACAGTGAAAAGAAGAGGCGCTCAGTAGTTGCCACGCGTGGTCGCAAATCCCAGGGAAGCCGAGGCGATGCAGTCGTTATAGAGCTGGTGGCGCTATTCACATACGATAGAGATGACGTGATTTTCCAGTGCAGTTATCCCGGAGCAGCCAAGTTGCCACAATCAGAACGGTCAATCGTGTGGTCGTCGTCATGATGGCAATAACAGTGAAAAAAAGAGGCACTCAGTAGTTGTCACGCGTGGTCGCAAATCCCAGGGAAGCCGAGGCGATGCAGTCGTTATAGAGCTCGTGTTGACGCTATTCACGTGCGATAAAGATGACGTCGTTTTCCAGTCCAGTTATCCCGGAGCAGCCAAGTTGCCACAATCAGAACGGTCAATGGTGTGGTCATTGTCTTGACCGCTATAATAGTGAAAAGAAGAGGCGCTCAGTAGTTGCCACGCGTGGTCGCAAATCCCAGGGAATCCGAGGCGATGCAGTCGTTGTATAGCTAGTAGTGGCGCTATTCACGACGATAAAGATGACGGCATTTTCCAGTGCAGTTATCACGGAGCAGCCAGCTTGCCACAATCAGAACGGTCAATCGTGTGGTCGTTGTCTTGATGGCTATAACAGTGAAAAGAAGAGGCGCTCAGTAGTTGCCACGCGTGGTCGCAAATCCCAGGAAAGCCGAGGCGATGCAGTCGTTATATAGCTGGTGGTGGCGCTATTCACGACGATAAAGATGACGTCGTATTCCAGTGCACTTATCACAGAGCAGCCAGGTTGCCACAATCAGAACTGTGAATCGTGTGGTCTTTGTCTTGATGGCTATAACAGTGAAAAGAACAGGCGCTCAGTAGTTGCCACGAGTGGTCGCAAATCCCAGGGAATCCGAGGCGATGCAGTCGTTATATAGCTGGTTGTGGCGCTCTTCACGGCGATAAACATGACGTCGTTTTGCAGTGCAGTTATCACGGAGCAGCCAGGATTCCACAATCAGAACTGTCAATAATGTGGTCGTTGACTTGATGGCTATAACAGTGAAAAGAAGAGGCGCTCAGTAGTTGCCACGCGTGGTCGCAAATCCCAGGAAAGCCGAGGCGATGCAGTCGTTATATACCTGCTGTTGGCGCTATTCACGACAATAAAGATGACGTGATTTTCCAGTGCAGTTATCACGGAGCAGCCAGCTTGCCACAATAAGAATTGTTAATCGTGTGGTCGTTGTCGTGATGGCTATACCAGTGAAAAGAAGAGGCGCTCAGTAGTTGCCACGCGTGGTCGCAAATCCCAGGAAAGCCGAGACGATGCAGTCGTTATATAAATGGTGGTGGCGCTATTCACGACAATAAAGATGGCGTCATTTACAATGCAGTTACCACGGAGCACCTACCTTGCCACAATCAGAACTGTCAATCATGTTGTCGTTGTCTTGATGGCTATAACAGTGAAAAGAAGAGGCGCTCAGTAGTTGCCACACGTGGTCGCAAGTCCCAGGAAAGCCGAGACGATGCAAACGTTATATAGCTGGTGGTGGTGCTATTCACGACGATAAAGATAATGCCATTTT
The DNA here is from genome assembly GCF_052857255.1 of Amblyomma americanum. Classification (NCBI taxonomy): domain Eukaryota; kingdom Metazoa; phylum Arthropoda; class Arachnida; order Ixodida; family Ixodidae; genus Amblyomma; species Amblyomma americanum. The sequence continues at coordinate 164,626,344 of NC_135502.1, forward strand.
CCAGAGTAGTTATCACGGAGCAGCCAGCTTGCCACAATTAGAACTGTCAATCGTGTTGTCCTTGTCCTTATGGCTATAACAGTAAAAAGAAGAGGCGCTCAATAATTGCCACGCGCGGTCGCAAATCCCAGGGAAGCCGAGGCGATGCAGTCGGTATGTAGCTGGTGGTGGCGCTATTCACGACTATAAAGATGACGTCATTTCCAGTAAAGTTATCACGGAGCAGCCAGCTTGCCACAATCAGAACGGTCAATCGTGTGGTCGTTGTCTTGATTTCTATAACAGTGAAAAGAAGAGGCGCTCAGTAGTTGCCACGCGTGGTCGCAAATCCCAGGAAAGCCGAGGCGATGCATTCGTTATATAGCTGGTGGTGGCGCTATTGACGACGATAACGATGACGTCGTTTTCCAGTGCACTTATGACAGAGCAGCCAGGTTGCCACATTCAGAACTGTGAATCGTGTGGTCTTTGTCTTGATGGCTATAACAGTGAAAAGAAGAGGCGCTCAGTAGTTACCACGCGTGGTCGCAAATCCCAGGGAAGCCGAGACGATGCAGTCGTTATATGTCTGGTGGTGGCGCTTTTCATGACGATAAAGATGGCGTCATTTGCAGTGCAGTTACCACGGAGCACCTAGCTTGCCACAATCAGAACTGTCAATCATGTTGTCGTTCTATTGATGGCTATACCAGTGAAAAGAAGAGGCGCTCAGTAGTTGCCACACGTGGTCGCAAGTCCCCGGGAAGCAGAGGCGATGCAGTCGTTATATAAATGGTGGTGGCGCTATTCACGACGAGAAAGATGACGTCATTTCAAGTGCTGTTATCACGGATCAGCCAGGTTGCCAAAATCAGAACTGTCAATCGTGTTGTCGTTGCCATGATGGGTATTACAGTGAAAAGCAGAGGCGCTCAGTAGTTGCCACGCGTGGTCGCAAATCCCAGGGAATCCGAGGCGATGCGGTCGTTATATAACTGGTGGTGGCGCTATTCACGACGATAAAGATGACGCCATTTGCTAGTTCAGTTATCACGGAGCAGCAAGGTTGCCACAATCAGAACTGTCAATCATGTCGTTGTCTTGATGGCTATAACAGTGAAAAGAACAGGCGCTCACTAGTTGCCACGCGTGGTCGCAAATCCCACGGAATCCGAGGCGATGCACTCGTTATAAAGCTGGTTGTGGCGCTATTCACAGCGATAAAGATGACGTCGTTTTGCAGTGCAGTTATCACGGAGCAGCCAGGATTCCACAATCAGAACTGTCAATAGTGTGGTCGTTGTCTTGATGGCTATAACAGTGAAAAGAAGAGGCGCTCAATAGTTGCCACGCGTTGTCGCGAAACCAAGGGAAGCCGAGACGATGCAATCGTTATAAAAATGGTGGTGGCGCTATTCACGACGATAAAGATGGCGTCATTTTCCAGCGCAGTTATCACGGAGCAACCAGCTTGCCACAATAAGAACTGTCAATCGTGTGGTCGTTGTCTTGATGGCCACAACAGTGAAACGAAGAGGTGCTCAATAGTTGCCACGCGTGGCCGCAAATCGCAGGGAAGCCGAGGCGATGCAGTCGTTATATAGCTTGTGGTGGCGCTAGTCACGACGATAAAGATGACGCCATTTCCAGTCCAGTTATCACGGAGCAGCCAGGTTGCCACAATCAGAACTGTCAATCGTGTTGTCATTGTCTTGATGGCTATTACAGTGAAAAGAACAGCCGCTCACCAGTTGCCACGCGTGGTCACAAATTCCAGGGAATCCGAGGCGATGCAGTCGTTGTATAAATTATGGTGGCGCTGTTCACGACGAGAAAGATGACGTCATATTCCAGTGCAGTTATCACGGAGCAGCCAGGTTGCCACAATCAGAACTGTCAATCGTGTTGTCATTGTCTTGATGGCTATTACAGTGAAAAGAACAGGCGCTCACTAGTTGCCACGCGTGGTCGCAAATCCCAGGGAATCCGTGGCGATGCAGTCGTTATTTAGCTGTTTGTGGCGCTATTCACGGCGATAAAGATAATGCCATTTTCCAGAGCAGTTATCGCGGAGCAGCCAGCTTGCCACAATAAGAACTGTGAATCGTGTTGTCCTTGTCCTTATGGCTATAACAGTAAAAAGAAGAGGCGCTCAGTAATTGCCACGCGCGGTCGCAAATACCAGGGAAGCCGAGGCGATGCAGTCGGTAAGTAGCTGGTGGTGGCGCTATTCACGACTATAAAGATGACGTCATTTCCAGTACAGTTATCACGGAGCAGCCAGCTTGCCACAATCAGAACGGTCAATCGTGTGGTCGTTGTCTTGATGGCTATAACAGTGAAAAGAAGAGGCGCTCAGTAGTTGCCACGCGTGGTCGCAAATCTCAGGAAAGCCGAGGCGATGCAGTCGTTATATAGCTGGTGGTGGCGCTATTCACGACGATAAAGATGACGTCGTATTCCAGTGCACTTATCACAGAGCAGCCAGGTTGCCACAATCAGAACTGTGAATCGTGTGGTCTTTGTCTTGATGGCTATAACAGTGAAAAGAACAGGCGCTCAGTAGTTGCCACGCGTGGTCGCAAATCCCAGGGAATCCGAGGCGATGCAGTCGTTATATAGCTGGTTGTGGCGCTCTTCACGGCGATAAAGATGACGTCGTTTTGCAGTGCAGTTATCACGGAGCAGCCAGGATTCCACAATCAGAACTGTCAATAATGTGGTCGTTGACTTGATGGCTATAACAGTGAAAAGAAGAGGCGCTCAGTAGTTGCCACGCGTGGTCGCAAATCCCAGGAAAGCCGAGGCGATGCAGTCGTTATATACCTGCTGGTGGCGCTATTCACGACAATAAAGATGACGTGATTTTCCAGTGCAGTTATCACGGAGCAGCCAGCTTGCCACAATAAGAACTGTTAATCGTGTGGTCGTTGTCGTGATGGCTATACCAGTGAAAAGAAGAGGCACTCAGTAGTTGCCACGCGTGGTCGCAAATCCCAGGAAAGCCGAGACGATGCAGTCGTTATATAAATGGTGGTGGCGCTATTCACGACAATAAAGATGGCGTCATTTACAATGCAGTTACCACGGAGCACCTACCTTGCCACAATCAGAACTGTCAATCATGTTGTCGTTGTCTTGATGGCTATAACAGTGAAAAGAAGAGGCGCTCAGTAGTTGCCACACGTGGTCGCAAGTCCCAGGAAAGCCGAGACGATGCAAACGTTATATAGCTGGTGGTGGTGCTATTCACGACGATAAAGATAATGCCATTTTCCAGAGTAGTTATCACGGAGCAGCCAGCTTGCCACAATAAGAACTGTCAATCGTGTTGTCCTTGTCCTTATGGCTATAACAGTAAAAAGAAGAGGCGCTCAATAATTGCCACGCGCGGTCGCAAATCCCAGGGAAGCCGAGGCGATGCAGTCGGTATGTAGCTGGTGGTGGCGCTATTCACGACTATAAAGATGACGTCATTTCCAGTAAAGTTATCACGGAGCAGCCAGCTTGCCACAATCAGAACGGTCAATCGTGTGGTCGTTGTCTTGATTTCTATAACAGTGAAAAGAAGAGGCGCTCAGAAGTTGCCACGCGTGGTCGCAAATCCCAGGAAAGCCGAGGCGATGCATTCGTTATATAGCTGGTGGTGGCGCTATTGACGACGATAACGATGACGTCGTTTTCCAGTGCACTTATGACAGAGCAGCCAGGTTGCCACATTCAGAACTGTGAATCGTGTGGTCTTTGTCTTGATGGCTATAACAGTGAAAAGAACAGGCGCTTAGTAGTTGCCACGCGTGGTCGCAAATCCCAGGGAATCCGAGGCGATGCAGTCGTTATATAGCTGGTGGTGGCGCTATTCACGACGATAAAGATGACGTCATTTCCAGTGCAGTTACCACGGAGCAGCCAGCTTGCCACAATCAGAACTGTCAATCGTGTGATCGTTGTGTTGATGGCTATAACAGTGAAAAGATGAGGCGCTCAGTAGTTGCCACGCGTGGTCGCAAATCCCAGGGAAGCAGAGGCGATGCAGTCGTTATAGAGCTGGTGGCGCTATTCACGTGCGATAAAGATGACGTCGTTTTCCAGTCCAGTTATCCCGGAGCAGCCAAGTTGCCACAATCAGAACGGTCAATGGTGTGGTCATTGTCTTGACCGCTATAATAGTGAAAAGAAGAGGCGCTCAGTAGTTGCCACGCGTGGTCGCAAATCCCAGGGAATCCGAGGCGATGCAGTCGTTGTATAGCTAGTGGTGGCGCTATTCACGACGATAAAGATGACGGCATTTTCCAGTGCAGTTATCACGGAGCAGCCAGGTTGCCACAATCAGAACTGTCAATCGTGTTTCGTTGTCTTGATGGCTATAACAGTGAAAAGAAGGGGCGCTCTCTAGTTGCCACGCGTGGTCGCAAATCCCAGGGAATCCGAGTCGATGCAGTCGTTATATAGCTGGTGGTGGCGCTATTCACAACGATAAAAATGACGTCATTTTCCGGTGCAGTTATCACGGAGCACCCAGCTTGCCACAATCAGAACTGTCAATCGTGTTGTCGTTGTCTTGATGGCTATAACAGTGAAAAGAAGAGGCGCTCAGTAGTTCCCACTCGTGGTTGCAAGTTCCAGGGAAGCGGAGGCGATGCAGTCGTTATATAAATGGTGGTGGCGCTGTTCACGACGAGAAAGATGACGTCATTTCCAGTGCAGTTATCACGGAGCAGCCAGGTTGCCACAATCAGAACTGTCAATCGTGTTGTCATTGTCTTGATGGCTATTACAGTGAAAAGAACAGACGCTCACTAGTTGCCACGCGTGGTCGCAAATCCCAGGGAATCCGAGGCGATGCAGTCGTTATATAGCTGGTGGTGGCGCTATTCACGACGATAAAGATGACGTCATTTCCAGTGCAGTTACCACGGAGCAGCCAGCTTGCCACAATCAGAACTGTCAATCGTGTGATCGTTGTGTTGATGGCTATAACAGTGAAAAGAAGAGGCGCTCAGTAGTTGCCACGCGTGGTCGCAAATCCCAGGGAAGCCGAGGCGATGCAGTCGTTATAGAGCTGGTGGCGCTATTCACATACGATAGAGATGACGTGATTTTCCAGTGCAGTTATCCCGGAGCAGCCAAGTTGCCACAATCAGAACGGTCAATCGTGTGGTCGTCGTCATGATGGCAATAACAGTGAAAAAAAGAGGCACTCAGTAGTTGCCACGCGTGGTCGCAAATCCCAGGGAAGCCGAGGCGATGCAGTCGTTATAGAGCTCGTGTTGACGCTATTCACGTGCGATGAAGATGACGTCGTTTTCCAGTCCAGTTATCCCGGAGCAGCCAAGTTGCCACAATCAGAACGGTCAATGGTGTGGTCATTGTCTTGACCGCTATAATAGTGAAAAGAAGAGGCGCTCAGAAGTTGCCACGCGTGGTCGCAAATCCCAGGGAATCCGAGGCGATGCAGTCGTTGTATAGCTAGTGGTGGCGCTATTCACGACGATAAAGATGACGGCATTTTCCAGTGCAGTTATCACGGAGCAGCCAGTTTGCCACAATCAGAACTGTCAATCGTGTTTCGTTGTCTTGATGGCTATAACAGTGAAAAGAAGGGGCGCTCTCTAGTTGCCACGCGTGGTCGCAAATCCCAGGGAATCCGAGTCGATGCAGTCGTTATATAGCTGGTGGTGGCGCTATTCACAACGATAAAAATGACGTCATTTTCCGGTGCAGTTATCACGGAGCACCCAGCTTGCCACAATCAGAACTGTCAATCGTGTTGTCATTGTCTTGATGGCTATTACAGTGAAAAGAACAGGCGCTCACTAGTTGCCACGCGTGGTCGCAAATCCCAGGGAATCCGAGGGGATGCAGTCGTTATATAGCTGTTTGTGGCGCTATTCACGGCGATAAAGATGACGTCGTTTTCCAGTGCAGTTATCACGAAGCAGCCAGGTTTCCACAATCAGAACTGTCAAAAGTGTGGTCGTTGTCTTGATGGCTATACCAGTGAAAAGAAGAGGCGCTCAGTAGTTGCCACGCGTGGTCGCAAATCCCAGGGAATCTGAGGCGATGCAGTCGTTATATAAATGGTGGTGGCGCTATTCACGACGATAAAGACGCCATTTTCCAGTGCAGTTATCACGGAGCAGCCCGATTGCCACAATCAGAACTGTCAATCGTGTTGTCGTTGTCGTGATGTCTATGACAGTGAAAAGAAGAGGCGCTCAATAGTTTCCACGCGAGGTCGCAAATCCCAGGGAAAACGAGACGATGCAGTCGTTATATAGCTGGTGGTGGCGCTATTCACGACGATAAAGATGACGTCATTTCCAGTACAGTTATCACGGAGCAGCCAGCTTGCCACAATCAGAACGGTCAATCGTGTGGTCGTTGTCTTGATGGCTATAACAGTGAAAAGAAGAGGCGCTCAGTAGTTGCCACGCGTGGTCGCAAATCCCAGGAAAGCCGAGGCGATGCAGTCGTTATATACCTGCTGGTGGCGCTATTCACGACGATAAAGATGACGTGATTTTCCAGTGCAGTTATCACGGAGCAGCCAGCTTGCCACAATAAGAACTGTTAATCGTGTGGTCGTTGTCTTGATCGCTATACCAGTGAAAAGAAGAGGCGCTCAGTAGTTGCCACGCGTGGTCGCAAATCCCAGGAAAGCCGAGACGATGCAGTCGTTATATAGCTGGTGGTGGCGCTATTCACGACGATAAAGATGACGTCATTTCCAGTGCAGTTACCACGGAGCAGCCAGCTTGCCACAATCAGAACTGTCAATCGTGTGATCGTTGTGTTGATGGCTATAACAGTGAAAAGAAGAGGCGCTCAGTAGTTGCCACGCGTGGTCGCAAATACCAGGGAAGCCGAGACGATGCAGTCGTTATATAGCTGGTGGTGGTGCTATTCTGGGAGATAAAGATGACGTTGTTTTAAAGTGCAGTTATCGCGGAGCAGCCAGGTTGCCACAATCAGAACTGTCAATTGTGTGGTCGCTGTCTTGATAGCTCTAACAGTGAGAAGAAGAGGCGCTCAGTAGTTGATACGCGTTTTCGCAAGTCCAAGGGAAGCCGAGGCGATGCAGTCGTTATATAAATGGTGGTGGCGCTATACACGACGATAAAGATGACGTCATTTCCAGTGCAGTTATTACGGAGCAGCCAGGTTGCCACAATCAGAACTGTCAATCATGTTGTCGTTGTCTTGATGGCTATAACAGTGAAAAGAACAGGCGCTCACTAGGTGCCACGCGTGGTCGCAAATCCCACGGAATCCGAGGCGATGCAGTCGTTATATAGCTGGTTGTGGCGCTCTTCACGGCGATAAAGATGACGTCGTTTTGCAGTGCAGTTATCACGGAGCAGCCAGGATTCCACAATCAGAACTGTCAATAATGTGGTCGTTGTCTTGATGGCTATAACAGTGAAAAGAAGAGGCGCTCAGTAGTTGCCACGCGTGGTCGCAAGTCCCAGGGAAGCAGAAGCGATGCAGTCGTTATATAAATGGTGGTGGCGCTATTCACGACGATAAAGATGACGTCATTTCCAGTGCAGTTATCGCGGAGCAGCCAGCTTGCCACAATCAGAACGGTCAATCGTGTGGTCGTTGTCTTGATGGCCACAACAGTGAAACGAAGAGGCGCTCAATAGTTGCCACGCGTGGCCGCAAATCGCAGGGAAGCCGAGGCGATGCAGTCGTTATATAGCTTGTGGTGGCGCTAGTCACGACGATAAAGATGACGCCATTTCCAGTCCAGTTATCACGGAGCAGCCAGGTTGCCACAATCAGAACTGTCAATCGTGTTGTCATTGTCTTGATGGCTATTACAGTGAAAAGAACAGGCGCTCACTAGTTGCCACGCGTGGTCGCAAATCCCAGGGAATCCGAGGCGATGCAGTCGTTATTTAGCTGTTTGTGGCGCTATTCACGGCGATAAAGATAATGCCATTTTCCAGAGCAGTTATCGCGGAGCAGCCAGCTTGCCACAATAAGAACTGTGAATCGTGTTGTCCTTGTCCTTATGGCTATAACAGTAAAAAGAAGAGGCGCTCAGTAATTGCCACTCGCGGTCGCAAATACCAGGGAAGCCGAGGCGATGCAGTCGGTATGTAGCTGGTGGTGGCGCTATTCACGACTATAAAGATGACGTCATTTCCAGTACAGTTATCACGGAGCAGCCAGCTTGCCACAATCAGAACGGTCAATCGTGTGGTCGTTGTCTTGATGGCTATAACAGTGAAAAGAAGAGGCGCTCAGTAGTTGCCACGCGTGGTCGCAAATCCCAGGAAAGCCGAGGCGATGCAGTCGTTATATAGCTGGTGGTGGCGCTATTCACGACGATAAAGATGACGTCGTTTTCCAGTGCACTTATCACAGAGCAGCCAGGTTGCCACAATCAGAACTGTGAATCGTGTGGTCTTTGTCTTGATGGCTATAACAGTGAAAAGAACAGGCGCTCAGTAGTTGCCACGCGTGGTCGCAAATCCCAGGGAATCCGAGGCGATGCAGTCGTTATATAGCTGGTTGTGGCGCTCTTCACGGCGATAAAGATGACGTCGTTTTGCAGTGCAGTTATCACGGAGCAGCCAGGATTCCACAATCAGAACTGTCAATAATGTGGTCGTTGTCTTGATGGCTATAACAGTGAAAAGAAGAGGCGCTCAGTAGTTGCCACGCGTGGTCGCAAATCCCAGGAAAGCCGAGGCGATGCAGTCGTTATATAGCTGGTGGTGGCGCTATTCACGACGATAAAGATGACGTCGTTTTCCAGTGCACTTATGACAGAGCAGCCAGGTTGCCACAATCAGAACTGTGAATCGTGTGGTCTTTGTCTTGATGGCTATAACAGTGAAAAGAACAGGCGCTCAGTAGTTGCCACGCGTGGTCGCAAATCCCAGAGAATCCGAGGCGATGCAGTCGTTATATAGCTGGTGGTGGCGCTATTCACGACGATAAAGATGACGTCATTTCCAGTGCAGTTATCACGGAGCAACCAGGTTGCCACAATAAGAATTGTCAATCGTGTTGTCGTTGTCCTGATGGCTATAACATTGAAAAGAAGAGGCGCTCAGTAGTTGCCACGCGTGGTCGCAAGTCCCAGGGAAGCTGAAGCGATGCAGTCGTTATATAAATGGTTGTGGCGCTATTCACGATGATAAAGATGACGTCATTTCTAGTGCAGTTATCGCGGAGCAGCCAGCTTGCCACAATCAGAACGGTCAATCGTGTGGTCGTTGTCTTGATGGCTACAACAGTGAAACGAAGAGGCGCTCAATAGTTCCCACGCGTGGTCGCAAATCCCAGGGAATCCGAGTCGATGCAGTCGTTATATAGCTGGTAGTGGCGCTATTCACAACGATAAAAATGACGTCATTTTCCGGCGCAGTTATCACGGAGCAGCCAGCTTGCCACAATCAGAACTCTCAATCGTGTGGTCGTTGTCTTGATGGCTATAACAGTGAAAAGAAGAGGCGCTCAGTAGTTCCCACGCGTGGTCGCAAGTCCCAGGGAAGCCGAGGCGATGCAGTTGTTATATAAATGGTGGTGGCGCTGTTCACGACGAGAAAGATGACGTCATTTCCAGTGCAGTTATCACGGAGCAGCCAGGTTGCCACAATCAGAACTGTCAATCGTGTTGTCATTGTCTTGATGGCTATTACAGTGGAAATAACAGGCGCTCACTAGTTGCCACGCGTGGTCGCAAGTCCCACGGAATCCGAGGGGATGCAGTCGTTATATAGCTGTTTGTGGCGCTATTCACGGCGATAAAGATGACGTCGCTTTCCAGTGCAGTTATCACGGAGCAGCCCGGTTGCCACAATCAGAACTGTCAATCGTGTTGTCGTTGTCTTGATGTCTATGACAGTGAAAAGAAGAGGCGCTCAATAGTTGCCACGCGAGGTCGCAAATCCCAGGGAAGCCGAGACGATGCAGTCGTTATATAGCTGGTGGTGGCGCTATTCACGACGATAAAGATGACGTCATTTCCAGTACAGTTATCACGGAGCATCCAGCTTGCCACAATCAGAACGGTCAATCGTGTGGTCGTTGTCTTGATGGCTATAACAGTGAAAAGAAGAGGCGCTCAGTAGTTGCCACGCGTGGTCGCAAATCCCAGGAAAGCCGAGGCGATGCAGTCGTTATATAAATGGTGGTGGCGCTATACACGACGATAAAGATGACGTCATTTCCAGTGCAGTTATTACGGAGCAGCCAGGTTGCCACAATCAGAACTGTCAATCATGTTGTCGTTGTCTTGATGGCTATAACAGTGAAAAGAACAGGCGCTCACTAGGTGCCACGCGTGGTCGCAAATCCCACGGAATCCGAGGCGATGCAGTCGTTATATAGCTGGTTGTGGCGCTCTTCACGGCGATAAAGATGACGTCGTTTTGCAGTGCAGTTATCACGGAGCAGCCAGGATTCCACAATCAGAACTGTCAATAATGTGGTCGTTGTCTTGATGGCTATAACAGTGAAAAGAAGAGGCGCTCAGTAGTTGCCACGCGTGGTCGCAAGTCCCAGGGAAGCAGAAGCGATGCAGTCGTTATATAAATGGTGGTGGCGCTATTCACGACGATAAAGATGACGTCATTTCCAGTGCAGTTATCGCGGAGCAGCCAGCTTGCCACAATCAGAACGGTCAATCGTGTGGTCGTTGTCTTGATGGCCACAACAGTGAAACGAAGAGGCGCTCAATAGTTGCCACGCGTGGCCGCAAATCGCAGGGAAGCCGAGGCGATGCAGTCGTTATATAGCTTGTGGTGGCGCTAGTCACGACGATAAAGATGACGCCATTTCCAGTCCAGTTATCACGGAGCAGCCAGGTTGCCACAATCAGAACTGTCAATCGTGTTGTCATTGTCTTGATGGCTATTACAGTGAAAAGAACAGGCGCTCACTAGTTGCCACGCGTGGTCGCAAATCCCAGGGAATCCGAGGCGATGCAGTCGTTATTTAGCTGTTTGTGGCGCTATTCACGGCGATAAAGATAATGCCATTTTCCAGAGCAGTTATCGCGGAGCAGCCAGCTTGCCACAATAAGAACTGTGAATCGTGTTGTCCTTGTCCTTATGGCTATAACAGTAAAAAAAGAGGCGCTCAGTAATTGCCACTCGCGGTCGCAAATACCAGGGAAGCCGAGGCGATGCAGTCGGTATGTAGCTGGTGGTGGCGCTATTCACGACTATAAAGATGACGTCATTTCCAGTACAGTTATCACGGAGCAGCCAGCTTGCCACAATCAGAACGGTCAGTCGTGTGGTCGTTGTCTTGATGGCTATAACAGTGAAAAGAAGAGGCGCTCAGTAGTTGCCACGCGTGGTCGCAAATCCCAGGAAAGCCGAGGCGATGCAGTCGTTATATAGCTGGTGGTGGCGCTATTCACGACGATAAAGATGACGTCGTTTTCCAGTGCACTTATCACAGAGCAGCCAGGTTGCCACAATCAGAACTGTGAATCGTGTGGTCTTTGTCTTGATGGCTATAACAGTGAAAAGAACAGGCGCTCAGTAGTTGCCACGCGTGGTCGCAAATCCCAGGGAATCCGAGGCGATGCAGTCGTTATATAGCTGGTTGTGGCGCTCTTCACGGCGATAAAGATGACGTCGTTTTGCAGTGCAGTTATCACGGAGCAGCCAGGATTCCACAATCAGAACTGTCAATAATGTGGTCGTTGTCTTGATGGCGATAACAGTGAAAAGAAGAGGCGCTCAGTAGTTGCCACGCGTGGTCGCAAATCCCAGGAAAGCCGAGGCGATGCAGTCGTTATATAGCTGGTGGTGGCGCTATTCACGACGATAAAGATGACGTCGTTTTCCAGTGCACTTATGACAGAGCAGCCAGGTTGCCACAATCAGAACTGTGAATCGTGTGGTCTTTGTCTTGATGGCTATAACAGTGAAAAGAACAGGCGCTCAGTAGTTGCCACGCGTGGTCGCAAATCCCAGAGAATCCGAGGCGATGCAGTCGTTATATAGCTGGTGGTGGCGCTATTCACGACGATAAAGATGACGTCATTTCCAGTGCAGTTACCACGGAGCAGCCGGCTTGCCACAATCAGAACTGTCAATCGTGTGATCGTTGTGTTGATGGCTATAACAGTGAAAAGAAGAGGCGCTCAGTAGTTGCCACGCGTGGTGCAAATACCAGGGAAGCCGAGACGATGCAGTCGTTATATAGCTGGTGGTGGCGCTATTCTGGGAGATAAAGATGACGTTGTTTTAAAGTGCAGTTATCACGGAGCAGCCAGGTTGCCACAATCAGAAATTTCAATTGTGTGGTCGCTGTCTTGATAGCTCTAACAGTAAGAAGAAGAGGCGCTCAGTAGTTGATACGCGTTTTCGCAAGTCCAAGGGAAGCCGAGGCGATGCAGTCGTTATATAAATGGTGATGGCGCTATACACGACGATAAAGATGACGTCATTTCCAGTGCAGTTATTACGAAGCAGCCAGGTTGCCACAATCAGAACTGTCAATCATGTTGTCGTTGTCTTGATGGCTATAACAGTGAAAAGAACAGGCGCTCACTAGTTGCCACGCGTGGTCGCAAATCCCACGGAATCCGAGGCGATGCACTCGTTATATAGCTGGTTGTGGCGCTCTTCACGGCGATAAAGATGACGTCGTTTTGCAGTCCAGTTATCACGGAGCAGCCAGGATTCCACAATCAGAACTGTCAATAATGTGGTCGTTGTTTTGATGGCTATAACAGTGAAAAGAAGAGGCGCTCAGTAGTTACCACGCGTGGTCGCAAATTCATTGGAAGCCGAGACGATGCAGTCGTTATATATCTGGTGGTGGCGCTATTCATGACGATAAAGATGACGTCATTTTCCTGCGCAGTTATCACGGAGCAACCAGCTTGCCACAATAAGAACTGTCAATCGTGTTGTTGTTGTCCTGATGGCTATAACATTGAAAAGAAGAGGCGCTCAGTAGTTGCCACGCGTGGTCGCAAGTCCCAGGGAAGCAGAAGCGATGCAGTCGTTACATAAATGGTGGTGGCGCTATTCACGACGATAAAGATGACGTCATTTCCTGTGCAGTTATCGCGGAGCAGCCAGCTTGCCACAATCAGAACTGTCAATCGTGTGGTCGTTGTCTTGATGGCCACAACAGTGAAACGAAGAGGCGCTCAATAGTTGCCACGCGTGGCCGCAAATCGTAGGGAAGCCGAGGCGATGCAGTCGTTATATAGCTTGTGGTGGCGCTAGTCACGACTATAAAGATGACGCCATTTCCAGTCCAGTTATCACGGAGCAGCCAGGTTGCCACAATCAGGACTGTCAATCGTGTTGTCATTGTTTTGATGGCTATTACAGTGAAAAGAACAGCCGCTCACCAGGTACCACGCGTGGTTACAAATTCCAGGGAATCCGAGGCGATGCAGTCGTTGTATAAATGATGGTGGCGCTGATCACGACGAGAAAGATGACGTCATTTCCAGTGCAGTTATCACGGAGCAGCCAGGTTGCCACAATCAGATCTGTCAATCGTGTTGTCATTGTCTTGATGGCTATTACAGTGAAAAGAACAGGCGCTCACTAGTTGCCACGCGTGGTCGCAAATCCCAGGGAATCCGAGGCGATGCAGTCGTTATATAGCTGTTTGTGGCGCTATTCACGGCGATATAGATGACGTCGTTTTCCAGTGCAGTTATCACGGAGAAGCCAGGTTTCCACAATCAGAACTGTCAAAAGTGTGGTCGTTGTCTTGATGGCTATAACAGTGGAAAGAAGAGGCGCTCATTAGTTGCCACGCGTGGTCCCAAATTCCAGGGAATCCGAGGCGATGCAGTCGTTATATAGCTTGTGGTGGCGCTATTCAGGACGATAAAGATGACGCCATTTTTCAGTGCAGTTATCACGGAGCAGCCCGGTTGCCACAATCAGAACTGTCAATTGTGTTGTCGTTGTCTTGATGTCTATAACAGTGAAAATAAGAGGCGCTCAGTAGTTGCCACGCGAGGTCGCAAATCCCAGGGAAGCCGAGACAATGCAGTCGTTATATAGCTGGTGGTGGCGCTATTCACGACGATAAAGATGACGTCATTAACAGTAAAGTTATCACGGAGCAGCCAGCTTGCCACAATCAGAACGGTCAATCGTGTGGTCATTGTCTTGACCGCTATAATAGTGAAAAGAAGAGGCGCTCAGTAGTTGCCACGCGTGGTCGCAAATCCCAGGGAAGCCGACACGATGCAGTCGTTATATATCTTGTGGCGGCGCTATTCATGACGATAAAGATGACGTCATTTTCCAGCGCAGTTATCACGGAGCAACCAGCTTGCCACAATAAGAACTGTCAATCGTGTTGTCGTTGTCCTTATGGCTATAACATTGAAAAGAAAAGGCGCTCAGTAGTTGCCACGCGTGGTCGCACGTCCCAGGGAAGCGGAAGCGATGCAGTCGTTATATAAATGGTGGTGGCACTATTCACGACGATAAAGATGACGTCATTTCCAGTACAGTTATCACGGAGCATCCAGCTTGCCACAATCAGAACGGTCAATCGTGTGGTCGTTGTCTTGATGGCTATAACAGTGAAAAGAAGAGGCGCTCAGTAGTTGCCACGCGTGGTCGCAAATCCCAGGAAAGCCGAGGCGATGCAGTCGTTATATAAATGGTGGTGGCGCTATACACGACGATAAAGATGACGTCATTTCCAGTGCAGTTATTACGGAGCAGCCAGGTTGCCACAATCAGAACTGTCAATCATGTTGTCGTTGTCTTGATGGCTATAACAGTGAAAAGAACAGGCGCTCACTAGGTGCCACGCGTGGTCGCAAATCCCACGGAATCCGAGGCGATGCAGTCGTTATATAGCTGGTTGTGGCGCTCTTCACGGCGATAAAGATGACGTCGTTTTGCAGTGCAGTTATCACGGAGCAGCCAGGATTCCACAATCAGAACTGTCAATAATGTGGTCGTTGTCTTGATGGCTATAACAGTGAAAAGAAGAGGCGCTCAGTAGTTGCCACGCGTGGTCGCAAGTCCCAGGGAAGCAGAAGCGATGCAGTCGTTATATAAATGGTGGTGGCGCTATTCACGACGATAAAGATGACGTCATTTCCAGTGCAGTTATCGCGGAGCAGCCAGCTTGCCACAATCAGAACGGTCAATCGTGTGGTCGTTGTCTTGATGGCCACAACAGTGAAACGAAGAGGCGCTCAATAGTTGCCACGCGTGGCCGCAAATCGCAGGGAAGCCGAGGCGATGCAGTCGTTATATAGCTTGTGGTGGCGCTAGTCACGACGATAAAGATGACGCCATTTCCAGTCCAGTTATCACGGAGCAGCCAGGTTGCCACAATCAGAACTGTCAATCGTGTTGTCATTGTCTTGATGGCTATTACAGTGAAAAGAACAGGCGCTCACTAGTTGCCACGCGTGGTCGCAAATCCCAGGGAATCCGAGGCGATGCAGTCGTTATTTAGCTGTTTGTGGCGCTATTCACGGCGATAAAGATAATGCCATTTTCCAGAGCAGTTATCGCGGAGCAGCCAGCTTGCCACAATAAGAACTGTGAATCGTGTTGTCCTTGTCCTTATGGCTATAACAGTAAAAAAGAGGCGCTCAGTAATTGCCACTCGCGGTCGCAAATACCAGGGAAGCCGAGGCGATGCAGTCGGTATGTAGCTGGTGGTGGCGCTATTCACGACTATAAAGATGACGTCATTTCCAGTACAGTTATCACGGAGCAGCCAGCTTGCCACAATCAGAACGGTCAGTCGTGTGGTCGTTGTCTTGATGGCTATAACAGTGAAAAGAAGAGGCGCTCAGTAGTTGCCACGCGTGGTCGCAAATCCCAGGAAAGCCGAGGCGATGCAGTCGTTATATAGCTGGTGGTGGCGCTATTCACGACGATAAAGATGACGTCGTTTTCCAGTGCACTTATCACAGAGCAGCCAGGTTGCCACAATCAGAACTGTGAATCGTGTGGTCTTTGTCTTGATGGCTATAACAGTGAAAAGAACAGGCGCTCAGTAGTTGCCACGCGTGGTCGCAAATCCCAGGGAATCCGAGGCGATGCAGTCGTTATATAGCTGGTTGTGGCGCTCTTCACGGCGATAAAGATGACGTCGTTTTGCAGTGCAGTTATCACGGAGCAGCCAGGATTCCACAATCAGAACTGTCAATAATGTGGTCGTTGTCTTGATGGCGATAACAGTGAAAAGAAGAGGCGCTCAGTAGTTGCCACGCGTGGTCGCAAATCCCAGGAAAGCCGAGGCGATGCAGTCGTTATATAGCTGGTGGTGGCGCTATTCACGACGATAAAGATGACGTCGTTTTCCAGTGCACTTATGACAGAGCAGCCAGGTTGCCACAATCAGAACTGTGAATCGTGTGGTCTTTGTCTTGATGGCTATAACAGTGAAAAGAACAGGCGCTCAGTAGTTGCCACGCGTGGTCGCAAATCCCAGAGAATCCGAGGCGATGCAGTCGTTATATAGCTGGTGGTGGCGCTATTCACGACGATAAAGATGACGTCATTTCCAGTGCAGTTACCACGGAGCAGCCGGCTTGCCACAATCAGAACTGTCAATCGTGTGATCGTTGTGTTGATGGCTATAACAGTGAAAAGAAGAGGCGCTCAGTAGTTGCCACGCGTGGTGCAAATACCAGGGAAGCCGAGACGATGCAGTCGTTATATAGCTGGTGGTGGCGCTATTCTGGGAGATAAAGATGACGTTGTTTTAAAGTGCAGTTATCACGGAGCAGCCAGGTTGCCACAATCAGAAATTTCAATTGTGTGGTCGCTGTCTTGATAGCTCTAACAGTAAGAAGAAGAGGCGCTCAGTAGTTGATACGCGTTTTCGCAAGTCCAAGGGAAGCCGAGGCGATGCAGTCGTCATATAAATGGTGATGGCGCTATACACGACGATAAAGATGACGTCATTTCCAGTGCAGTTATTACGAAGCAGCCAGGTTGCCACAATCAGAACTGTCAATCATGTTGTCGTTGTCTTGATGGCTATAACAGTGAAAAGAACAGGCGCTCACTAGTTGCCACGCGTGGTCGCAAATCCCACGGAATCCGAGGCGATGCACTCGTTATATAGCTGGTTGTGGCGCTCTTCACGGCGATAAAGATGACGTCGTTTTGCAGTCCAGTTATCACGGAGCAGCCAGGATTCCACAATCAGAACTGTCAATAATGTGGTCGTTGTTTTGATGGCTATAACAGTGAAAAGAAGAGGCGCTCAGTAGTTACCACGCGTGGTCGCAAATTCATGGGAAGCCGAGACGATGCAGTCGTTATATATCTGGTGGTGGCGCTATTCATGACGATAAAGATGACGTCATTTTCCTGCGCAGTTATCACGGAGCAACCAGCTTGCCACAATAAGAACTGTCAATCGTGTTGTTGTTGTCCTGATGGCTATAACATTGAAAAGAAGAGGCGCTCAGTAGTTGCCACGCGTGGTCGCAAGTCCCAGGGAAGCAGAAGCGATGCAGTCGTTATATAAATGGTGGTGGCGCTATTCACGACGATAAAGATGACGTCATTTCCTGTGCAGTTATCGCGGAGCAGCCAGCTTGCCACAATCAGAACGGTCAATCGTGTGGTCGTTGTCTTGATGGCCACAACAGTGAAACGAAGAGGCGCTCAATAGTTGCCACGCGTGGCCGCAAATCGTAGGGAAGCCGAGGCGATGCAGTCGTTATATAGCTTGTGGTGGCGCTAGTCACGACTATAAAGATGACGCCATTTCCAGTCCAGTTATCACGGAGCAGCCAGGTTGCCACAATCAGGACTGTCAATCGTGTTGTCATTGTTTTGATGGCTATTACAGTGAAAAGAACAGCCGCTCACCAGGTACCACGCGTGGTTACAAATTCCAGGGAATCCGAGGCGATGCAGTCGTTGTATAAATGATGGTGGCGCTGATCACGACGAGAAAGATGACGTCATTTCCAGTGCAGTTATCACGGAGCAGCCAGGTTGCCACAATCAGAACTGTCAATCGTGTTGTCATTGTCTTGATGGCTATTACAGTGAAAAGAACAGGCGCTCACTAGTTGCCACGCGTGGTCGCAAATCCCAGGGAATCCGAGGCGATGCAGTCGTTATATAGCTGTTTGTGGCGCTATTCACGGCGATATAGATGACGTCGTTTTCCAGTGCAGTTATCACGGAGAAGCCAGGTTTCCACAATCAGAACTGTCAAAAGTGTGGTCGTTGTCTTGATGGCTATAACAGTGAAAAGAAGAGGCGCTCATTAGTTGCCACGCGTGGTCCCAAATTCCAGGGAATCCGAGGCGATGCAGTCGTTATATAGCTTGTGGTGGCGCTATTCAGGACGATAAAGATGACGCCATTTTTCAGTGCAGTTATCACGGAGCAGCCCGGTTGCCACAATCAGAACTGTCAATTGTGTTGTCGTTGTCTTGATGTCTATAACAGTGAAAATAAGAGGCGCTCAGTAGTTGCCACGCGAGGTCGCAAATCCCAGGGAAGCCGAGACAATGCAGTCGTTATATAGCTGGTGGTGGCGCTATTCACGACGATAAAGATGACGTCATTAACAGTAAAGTTATCACGGAGCAGCCAGCTTGCCACAATCAGAACGGTCAATCGTGTGGTCATTGTCTTGACCGCTATAATAGTGAAAAGAAGAGGCGCTCAGTAGTTGCCACGCGTGGTCGCAAATCCCAGGGAAGCCGACACGATGCAGTCGTTATATATTTTGTGGCGGCGCTATTCATGACGATAAAGATGACGTCATTTTCCAGCGCAGTTATCACGGAGCAACCAGCTTGCCACAATAAGAACTGTCAATCGTGTTGTCGTTGTCCTTATGGCTATAACATTGAAAAGAAAAGGCGCTCAGTAGTTGCCACGCGTGGTCGCACGTCCCAGGGAAGCGGAAGCGATGCAGTCGTTATATAAATGGTGGTGGCACTATTCACGACGATAAAGATGACGTCATTTCCAGTGCAGTTATCGCGGAGCAGCCAGCTTTCCACAATTAGAACGGTCAATCGTGTGGTCGTTGTTTTGATGGCCACAACAGTGAAACGAAGAGGCGCTCAATAGTTGCCACGCCTGGTCGCAAATCGCGGGGAAGCCGAGGCGATGCAGTCGTTATATAGCTGGTGGTGGCGCTAGTCACGACGATAAAGATGACGTCATTTCTCAGTGCAGTTACCACGGAGCAGCCAGCTTGCCACAATCAGAACTGTCAATCGTTTGGTGGTTGTCTTGATGGCTATAACAGTGAAAAGAAGAGGCGGTCAGTTGTTGCCACGCGTGGTCGCAAATCCCAGGGAAGCCGAGGCGATGCAGTCGTTATAGAGCTGGTGTTGGCGCTATTCACATACGATAAAGATGACGTCGTTTCCCAGTGCAGTTATCCCGGAGCAGCCAAGTTGCCACAATCAGAACGGTCAATCGTGTGGTCGTCGTCATGATGGCAATAACAGTGAAAAAAAAGAGGCACTCAGTAGTTGCCACGCGTGGTCGCAAATCCCAGGGAAGCCGAGACGATGCAGTCGTTATATATCTGGTGGTGGCGCTAATCATGACGACAAAGATGACGTCATATTCCAACGCAGTTATCACGGAGCAACTAGCTTGCCACAATAAGAACTGTCAATCGTGTTGCCGTTGTCCTGATGGCTATAACAGTGAAAAGAAGAGGCGCTCAGTAGTTGCCACGCGTGGTCGCAAGTCCCAGGGAAGCTGAAGCGATGCAGTCGTTATATAAATGGTGGTGGCGCTATTCACGACGATAAAGATGACGTCATTTCCAGTGCAGTTATCGCGGAGCTGTCAGCTTGCCACAATCAGAAAGGTCAATCGTGTGGTCGTTGTTTTGATGGCTACAACAGTGAAACGAAGAGGCGCTCAATAGTTGCCACGCGTGGCCGCAAATCACAGGGAATCCAAGGCGATGCACTCGTTTTATAGCTGGTGGTGGCGCTATTCACGACAATAAAGATGACGTCATTTCCCAGTGCAGTTGTCACGGAGCAGCCAGCTTGCCATAATCAGAACTGTCAATCGTGTTGTCGTTGTCTTGATGGCTATAACAGTGAAAAGAAGAGGCGCTCAGTAGTTCCCACGCGTGGTCGCAAGTCCCAGGGAAGCCGAGGCGATGCAGTCGTTATATAAATAGTGGTGGCGCTATTCACGACGAGAGAGATGACGTCATTTCTAGTGCAGTTATCAGGGAGCTGCCAGGTTGCCACAATCTGAACTGTCAATCGTGTTGTCATTGTCTTGATGGCTATTACAGTGAAAAGAACAGGCGCTCACTAGCTGCCACGCGTGGTCGCAAATCCCAGGGAATCCGAGGCGATGCATTCGTTATATAGCTGTTTGTGGCGCAATTCACGGCGATAAAGATGACGTCGTTTTCCAGTGCACTTATCACGGAGCAGCGAGGTTTCCACAATCAGAACTGTCAATAGTGTGGTCGTTGTCTTGATGGATATAACAGTGAAAAGAAGAGGCGCTCAGTAGTTGCCACGCGCGGTCGCAAATCCCAGGGAATCCGAGGCGATGCAGTCGTTATATAGCTTGTGGTGGCGCTATTCACGACGATAAAGATGACGTCATTTCCAGCACAGTTATCACGGAGCAGTCAGCTTGCCACAATCAGAACGGTCAATCGTGTGGTCGTTGTCTTGATGGCTATAACAGTGAAAACACGAGCCGCTCAGTAGTTGCCACGCGTGGTCGCAAATCCCAGGAAAGCCGAGGCGATGCAGTCGTTATATAGCTGGTGGTGGCGCTATTCACGTCGATAAAGATGACGGCATTTTCCAGTGCAGTTATCACGGAGAAGCCAGCTTGCCACAATAAGAACTGTCAATCGTGTTGTCGTTGTCCTGATGGCTATAACAGTGAAAAGAAGAGGCGCTCACTTGTTGCCACGCGTGGTCGCAAACCCCAGGGAATCTGAGGCGATGCAGTCGTTATATAGCTGGTGGTGGCGCTATTCACGACGCTAAAGATGACGTCATTTTCCAGTGCAGTTATCACGGAGCAGTCAGCTTGCCACAATCAGAACTGTCAATCGTGTGATCGTTGTCTTGATGGCTATAACAGTGAAAAGAAGAGGCGCTCAATAGTTTCCACGCGTGGTCTCAAATCCCAGGGAATCCGAGGTGATGCAGTCGTTATATAGTTGAGGTTGGCGCTATTCACGACGATAAAGATGCGTCATTTTCCTGTGAAGAAATCACGGAGCAGCCAGCTTGCCACACTGAGAACTGTCAATCGTGTAATCGTTGTCTTGATGGCTATAACAGTGAAAATAAAAGGCGCTCAGTAGTTGCCAAGCGTGGTCGCAAATCCCAGGGAAGCCGAGACGATGCAGTCGTTATATAGCTGGTGGGGGCGCTATTCACGACAATAAAGATGATGCCATTTTCCAGTGCAGTCATCACGGAGCAGCCAGCTTGCCACAATAAGACTGTCAATCGTGTTATCGCGTTCCTGATGGCTATAACAGTGAAAAGGAGAGGCGCTCACTAGTTGCCACGCGTGGTGGCAAATCCCAGAGAAGCCGAGACGATGCAGTCGTTATATATTGGGTGGTGGCGCTATTCACGACGATAAAGATGACGGCATTTCCCAGTGCAGTTATCACGGAGCAGCCAGCTTGCCACAATAAGAACTGTCAATCGTGTTGTCGTTGTCCTGATGGCTATAACAGTGAAAAGAAGAGGCGCTCACTTGTTGCCACGCGTGGTCGCAAATCCCAGGGAATCTGAGGCGATGCAGTCGTTACATAGCTGGTGGTGGCGCTATGCATGACAATAAAGATGACGTCATTTTCCTGTGAAGTTATCACGGAGCAGCCAGCTTGCCACAATCAGAACTCTCAATCGTGTGGTCGTTGTCTTGATGGCTACAACAGTGAAAAGAAGAGGCGCTCAGTAGTTGCCACGCGTGGTCGCAAATCCCAGTGAGGCCGAGGCGATGCAGTCGTTACATTGCTGGTGGTGGCGCTATTCAAGACGATAAATATGACGTCATTTCTAGTGCAGTTATCACGGAGCAGCCAGCTTGCCACAATCAGAACGCTCAATCGTGTGGTCGTTGTCTTGATGGCTACAACAGTGAAAAGAAGAGGCGCTCAGTAGTTGCCACGCGTGGTCGCAAATCCCAGTGAGGTCGAGGCGATGCAGTCGTTACATTGCTGGTGGTGGCGCTATTCACGACGATAAATATGACGTCATTTCTAGTGCAGTTATCACGGAGCAGCCAGCTTGCCACAATCAGAACGCTCAATCGTGTGGTCATTGTTTTGATGGCTACAACAGTGAAAAGAAGAGGCGCTCAGTAGTTGCCACGCCTGGCCGCAAATCGCAGGGAAGCCGAGGCGATGCAGTCGTTATATAGCTGGTGGTGGCGCTAGTCGCGACGATAAAGATGACGTCATTTCTCAGTGCAGTTACCACGGAGCAGCCAGGTTTCCACAATCAGAACTGTCAAAAGTGTGGTCGTTGTCTTGATGGCTATAACAGTGAAAAAAAAGAGGCACTCAGTAGTTGCCACGCGTTGTCGCAAATCCCAGGGAAGCCGAGACGATGCAGTCGTTATATATCTGGTGGTGGCGCTAATCATGACGACAAAGATGACGTCATATTCCAACGCAGTTATCACGGAGCAACTAGCTTGCCACAATAAGAACTGTCAATCGTGTTGCCGTTGTCCTGATGGCTATAACAGTGAAAAGAAGAGGCGCTCAGTAGTTGCCACGCGTGGTCGCAAGTCCCAGGGAAGCTGAAGCGATGCAGTCGTTATATAAATGGTGGTGGCGCTATTCACGACGATAAAGATGACGTCATTTCCAGTGCAGTTATCGCGGAGCTGTCAGCTTGCCACAATCAGAAAGGTCAATCGTGTGGTCGTTGTTTTGATGGCTACAACAGTGAAACGAAGAGGCGCTCAATAGTTGCCACGCGTGGCCGCAAATCACAGGGAATCCAAGGCGATGCACTCGTTTTATAGCTGGTGGTGGCGCTATTCACGACGATAAACATGACGCCATTTTCCAGTGCAGTTATCACGGAGCAGCCAGGTTGCCACAATCAGAACTGTCAATCGTGTTGTCGTTGTTTTGATGGCTATAACAGTGAAAAGAAGAGGAGAAGAGGCGCTCAGTAGTTGCCACGCGTGGTCGCGAAACCAAGGGAAGCCGAGACGATGCAATCGTTATAAAAATGGTGGTGGCGCTATTCACGAAGATAAAGATGGCGTCATTTTCCAGCGCAGTTATCACGGAGCAACCAGCTTGCCACAATAAGAATTGTCAATCGTGTTGTCGTTGTCCTGATGGCTATAACATTGAAAAGAAGAGGCGCTCAGTATTTGCCACGCGTGGTCGCAAGTCCCAGGGAAGCTGAAGCGATGCAGTCGTTATATAAATGGTTGTGGCGCTATTCACGATGATAAAGATGACGTCATTTCCAGTGCAGTTATCGCGGAGCAGCCAGCTTGCCACAATCAGAACGGTCAATCGTGTGGTCGTTGTCTTGATGGCTACAACAGTGAAACGAAGAGGCGCTCAATAGTTCCCACGCGTGGTCGCAAATCCCAGGGAATCCGAGTCGATGCAGTCGTTATATAGCTGGTAGTGGCGCTATTCACAACGATAAAAATGACGTCATTTTCCGGCGCAGTTATCACGGAGCAGCCAGCTTGCCACAATCAGAACTCTCAATCGTGTGGTCGTTGTCTTGATGGCTATAACAGTGAAAAGAAGAGGCGCTCAGTAGTTCCCACGCGTGGTCGCAAGTCCCAGGGAAGCCGAGGCGATGCAGTTGTTATATAAATGGTGGTGGCGCTGTTCACGACGAGAAAGATGACGTCATTTCCAGTGCAGTTATCACGGAGCAGCCAGGTTGCCACAATCAGAACTGTCAATCGTGTTGTCATTGTCTTGATGGCTATTACAGTGGAAAGAACAGGCGCTCACTAGTTGCCACGCGTGGTCGCAAGTCCCACGGAATCCGAGGGGATGCAGTCGTTATATAGCTGTTTGTGGCGCTATTCACGGCGATAAAGATGACGTCGCTTTCCAGTGCAGTTATCACGGAGCAGCCCGGTTGCCACAATCAGAACTGTCAATCGTGTTGTCGTTGTCTTGATGTCTATGACAGTGAAAAGAAGAGGCGCTCAATAGTTGCCACGCGAGGTCGCAAATCCCAGGGAAGCCGAGACGATGCAGTCGTTATATAGCTGGTGGTGGCGCTATTCACGACGATAAAGATGACGTCATTTCCAGTACAGTTATCACGGAGCAGCCAGCTTGCCACAATCAGAACGGTCAATCGTGTGGTCGTTGTCTTGATGGCTATAACAGTGAAAAGAAGAGGCGCTCAGTAGTTGCCACGCGTGGTCGCAAATCCCAGGAAAGCCGAGGCGATGCAGTCGTTATATACCTGCTGGTGGCGTTATTCACGACGATAAAGATGACGTCGTTTTCCAGTGCAGTTATCACGGAGCAGCCAGGTTTCCACAATCAGAACTGTCAAAAGTCTGGTCGTTGTCTTGATGGCTATAACAGTGAAAAGAACAGGCGCTCAGTAGTTGCCACGCGTGGTCGCAAATCCCAGGGAATCCGAGGCGATGCAGTCTTTATATAGCTGGTGGTGGCGCTATTCAGGCAGATAAAGATGACGTTGTTTTAAAGTGCAGTTATCACGAAGCACCTAGCTTGCCACAATCAGAACTGTCAGTCATGTTGTCGTTGTATTGATGGCTATCACAGTGAAAAGAAGAGGCGCTCAGTAGTTGCCACACGTGGTCGCAAGTCCCAGGGAAGCAGAGGCGATGCAGTCGTTATATAAATGGTAGTGGCGCTATTCACGCAGATAAACTTGACGCCATTTTCCAGTGCAGTTATCGCGGAGCAGCCAGGTTGCCACAATCAGAACTGTCAATTGTGTTGTCGTTGTTTTGATGGGTATAACAGTGAAAAGAAGAGGCGCTCAGTAGTTGCCACGCGTGGTCGTGAAACCAAGGGAAGCCGAGACGATGCAATCGTTATAAAAATGGTGGTGGCGCTAATCACAACGATAAAGATGGCGTCATTTTCCAGCGCAGTTATCACGGAGCTACCAGCCTCCACAATAAGAACTGTCAATCGTGTTGTCGTTGTCCTAATGGATATAACATTGGAAAGAAGAGGCGCTCAGTAGTTGCCACGCGTGGTCGCGAAACCAAGGGAAGCCGAGACGATGCAATCATTATAAAAATGGTGGTGGCGCTATTCACGAAGATAAAGATGGCGTCATTTTCCAGCGCAGTTATCACGGAGCAACCAGCTTGCCACAATAAGAACTGTCAATCGTGTTGTCGTTGTCCTGATGGCTATAACATTGAAAAGAAGAGGCGCTCAGTAGTTGCCACGCGTGGTCGCAAGTCCCAGGGAAGCTGAAGCGATGCAGTCGTTATATAAATGGTTGTGGCGCTATTCACGACGATAAAGATGACGTCATTTCCAGTGCAGTTATCGCGGAGCAGCCAGCTTGCCACAATCAGAACTGTCAATCGTGTGGTCGTTATCTTGATGGCTACAACAGTGAAACGAAGAGGCGCTCAATAGTTGCCACGCGTGGTCGCAAATCCCAGGGAATCCGAGTCGATGCAGTCGTTATATAGCTGGTGGTGGCGCTATTCACAACGATAAAAATGACGTCATTTTCCGGCGCAGTTATCACGGAGCAGCCAGCTTGCCACAATCAGAACGGTCAATCGTGTGGTCGTTGTCTTGACGGCTATAACAGTGAAAAGAAGAGGCGCTCAGTAGTTGCACGCGTGGTCGCAAATCCCAGGAAAGCCGAGGCGATGCAGTCGTTATATACCTGCTGGTGGCGCTATTCACGACGATAAAGATGACGTGATTTTCCAGTGCAGTTATCACGGAGCAGCCAGCTTGCCACAATAAGAACTGTTAATCGTGTGGTCGTTGTCTTGATGGCTATACCAGTGAAAAGAAGAGGCGCTCAGTAGTTGCCACGCGTGGTCGCAAGTCCCAGCGAAGCCGAGACGATGCAGTCGTTATATAAATGGTGGTGGCGCTATTCACGACAATAAAGATGGCGTCATTTGCAATGCACTTACCACGGAGCACCTAGCTTGCCACAATCAGAACTGTCAATCATGTTGTCGTTGTTTTGATGGCTATAACAGTGAAAAGAAGAGGCGCTCTGTAGTTGCAACACGTGGTCGCAAGTCCCAGGAAAGCCGAGACGTTGCAATCGTTATATAGCTGGTGGTGGTGCTATTCACGACGATAAAGATAATGCCATTTTCCAGAGCAGTTATCACGGAGCAGCCAGCTTGCCACAATAAGAACTGTCAATCGTGTGGTCCTTGTCCTTATGGCTATAACAGTAAAAAGAAGAGGCGCTCAGTAATTGCCACGCGTGGTCGCAAATCCCAGGGAAGCCGAGGCGATGCAGTCGGTATGTAGCTGGTGGTGGCGCTATTCACAACTATAAAGATGACGTCATTTCCAGTACAGTTATCACGGAGCAGCCAGCTTGCCACAATCAGAACTGCCAATCGTGTGGTCGTTGTCTTGATGGCTATATCAGTGAAAAGAGGCGCTCAGTAGTTGCCACGCGTGGTCGCAAATCCCTGGAAAGCCGACGCGATGCAGTCGTTATATAGCTGGTGCTGGCGCTATTAACGACGATAAAGATGACGTCGTTCTCCAGTGCACTTATCACGGAGCAGCCAGGTTGCCACAATCAGAACTGTGAATCGTGTGGTCGTTGTCTTGATGGCTATAACAGTGAAAAGAACAGGCGCTGAATAGTTGCCACGCGTGGTCGCAAATCCCAGGGAATCCGAGGCGATGCAGTCGTTATATAGCTGGTGGTGGCGCTATTCACGACGATAAAGATGACGTCATTTCCAGTGCAGTTACCACGGAGCAGCCAGCTTGCCACAATCAGAACTGTCAGTCGTGTGATCGTTGTCTTGATGTCTATAACAGTGAAAAGAAGAGGCGCTCAGTAGTTGCCACGCGTGGTCGCAAATACCAGGGAAGCCGAGACGATGCAGTCGTTATATAGCTGGTGGTGGCGCTATTCTGGGAGATAAAGATGACGTTGTTTTAAAGTGCAGTTATCACGGAGCAGCCAGATTGCCACAATCAGAACTGTCAATCGTGTTGTGGTTGTCTTGATAGCTCTAACAGTGAGAAGAAGAGGCGCTCAGTAGTTGATACGCGTTTTCGCAAGTCCAAGGGAAGCCGAGGCGATGCAGTAGTTATATAAATGGTGGTGGCGCTATACACGACAATAAAGATGACGTCATTTCCAGTGCAGTTATTACGGAGCAGCCAGGTTACCACAATCAGAACTGTCAATCATGTTGTCGTTGTCTTGATGGCTATAACAGTGAAAAGAACAGGCGCTCACTAGTTGCAACGTGTGGTCGCAAATCCCACAGAATCCGAGGCGATGCAGTCGTTATATAGCTGGTTGTGGCGCTCTTCACGGCGATAAAGATGACGTCGTTTTGCAGTGCAGTTATCACGGAGCAGCCAGGATTGCACAATCAGAACTGTCAATAATGTGGTCGTTGTCTTGATGGCTATAACAGTGAAAAGAAGAGGCGCTCAGTAGTTGCCCCGCGTGGTCGCATATCCCAGGGAATCCGAAGCGATGCAATCGTTATATATCTTGTGGTGGCGCAATTCACGACGATAAACATGACGCCATTATCCAGTGCAGTTATCACGGAGCAGCCAGGTAGCCACAATCAGAACTGTCAATCGTGTTGTCGTTGTTTTGATGGCTAAAACAGTGAAAAGAAGAGGCGCTCAGTAGTTGCCACGCGTGGTCGCGAAACCAAGGGAAGCCGAGACGATGCAATCGTTATATAGCTGGTGGTGGCGCTATTCACGACGATAAAGATAACGCCATTTTCTAGAGCAGTTATCACGGAGCAGCCAGCTTGCCACAATAAGAACTGTCAATCGTGTTGTCCTTGTCCTGATGGCTATAACAGTAAAAAGAAGAGGCGCTCAGTAATTGCCACGCGTGGTCGCAAATCCCAGGGAAGCCGAGACGATGCAGTCGTTATATAGCTGGTGGTGGCGCTATTCACGACGATAAAGATGACGTCATTTCCAGTACAGTTATCACGGAGCAGCCAGCTTGCCACAATCAGAACGGTCAATCGTGTGGTCGTTGTCTTGATGGCTATAACAGTGAAAAGAAGAGGCGCTCAGTAGTTGCCACGCGTGGTCGCAAATCCCAGGAAAGCCGAGGCGATGCAGTCGTTATATACCTGCTGGTGGCGTTATTCACGACGATAAAGATGACGTCGTTTTCCAGTGCAGTTATCACGGAGCAGCCAGGTTTCCACAATCAGAACTGTCAAAAGTCTGGTCGTTGTCTTGATGGCTATAACAGTGAAAAGAACAGGCGCTCAGTAGTTGCCACGCATGGTCGCAAATCCCAGGGAATCCGAGGCGATGCAGTCTTTATATAGCTGGTGGTGGCGCTATTCAGGCAGATAAAGATGACGTTGTTTTAAAGTGCAGTTATCACGAAGCACCTAGCTTGCCACAATCAGAACTGTCAGTCATGTTGTCGTTGTATTGATGGCTATCACAGTGAAAAGAAGAGGCGCTCAGTAGTTGCCACACGTGGTCGCAAGTCCCAGGGAAGCAGAGGCGATGCAGTCGTTATATAAATGGTGGTGGCGCTATTCACGCAGATAAACTTGACGCCATTTTCCAGTGCAGTTATCGCGGAGCAGCCAGGTTGCCACAATCAGAACTGTCAATTGTGTTGTCGTTGTTTTGATGGGTATAACAGTGAAAAGAAGAGGCGCTCAGTAGTTGCCACGCGTGGTCGTGAAACCAAGGGAAGCCGAGACGATGCAATCGTTATAAAAATGGTGGTGGCGCTAATCACAACGATAAAGATGGCGTCATTTTCCAGCGCAGTTATCACGGAGCTACCAGCCTCCACAATAAGAACTGTCAATCGTGTTGTCGTTGTCCTAATGGATATAACATTGGAAAGAAGAGGCGCTCAGTAGTTGCCACGCTTGGTCGCGAAACCAAGGGAAGCCGAGACGATGCAATCATTATAAAAATGGTGGTGGCGCTATTCACGAAGATAAAGATGGCGTCATTTTCCAGCGCAGTTATCACGGAGCAACCAGCTTGCCACAATAAGAACTGTCAATCGTGTTGTCGTTGTCCTGATGGCTATAACATTGAAAAGAAGAGGCGCTCAGTAGTTGCCACGCGTGGTCGCAAGTCCCAGGGAAGCTGAAGCGATGCAGTCGTTATATAAATGGTTGTGGCGCTATTCACGACGATAAAGATGACGTCATTTCCAGTGCAGTTATCGCGGAGCAGCCAGCTTGCCACAATCAGAACGGTCAATCGTGTGGTCGTTATCTTGATGGCTACAACAGTGAAACGAAGAGGCGCTCAATAGTTGCCACGCGTGGTCGCAAATCCCAGGGAATCCGAGTCGATGCAGTCGTTATATAGCTGGTGGTGGCGCTATTCACAACGATAAAAATGACGTCATTTTCCGGCGCAGTTATCACGGAGCAGCCAGCTTGCCACAATCAGAACGGTCAATCGTGTGGTCGTTGTCTTGACGGCTATAACAGTGAAAAGAAGAGGCGCTCAGTAGTTGCCACGCGTGGTCGCAAATCCCAGGAAAGCCGACGCGATGCAGTCGTTATATAGCTGGTGGTGGCGCTATTAACGACGATAAAGATGACGTCGTTCTCCAGTGCACTTATCACGGAGCAGCCAGGTTGCCACAATCAGAACTGTGAATCGTGTGGTCGTTGTCTTGATGGCTATAACAGTGAAAAGAACAGGCGCTGAATAGTTGCCACGCGTGGTCGCAAATCCCAGGGAATCCGAGGCGATGCAGTCGTTATATAGCTGGTGGTGGCGCTATTCACGACGATAAAGATGACGTCATTTCCAGTGCAGTTACCACGGAGAAGCCAGCTTGCCACAATCAGAACTGTCAGTCGTGTGATCGTTGTCTTGATGTCTATAACAGTGAAAAGAAGAGGCGCTCAGTAGTTGCCACGCGTGGTCGCAAATACCAGGGAAGCCGAGACGATGCAGTCGTTATATAGCTGGTGGTGGCGCTATTCTGGGAGATAAAGATGACGTTGTTTTAAAGTGCAGTTATCACGGAGCAGCCAGATTGCCACAATCAGAACTGTCAATCGTGTTGTCGTTGTCTTGATAGCTCTAACAGTGAGAAGAAGAGGCGCTCAGTAGTTGATACGCGTTTTCGCAAGTCCAAGGGAAGCCGAGGCGATGCAGTCGTTATATAAATGGTGGTGGCGCTATACACGACAATAAAGATGACGTCATTTCCAGTGCAGTTATTACGGAGCAGCCAGGTTACCACAATCAGAACTGTCAATCATGTTGTCGTTGTCTTGATGGCTATAACAGTGAAAAGAACAGGCGCTCACTAGTTGCAACGCGTGGTCGCAAATCCCACAGAATCCGAGGCGATGCAGTCGTTATATAGCTGGTTGTGGCGCTCTTCACGGCGATAAAGATGACGTCGTTTTGCAGTGCAGTTATCACGGAGCAGCCAGGATTGCACAATCAGAACTGTCAATAATGTGGTCGTTGTCTTGATGGCTATAACAGTGAAAAGAAGAGGCGCTCAGTAGTTGCCCCGCGTGGTCGCATATCCCAGGGAATCCGAAGCGATGCAATCGTTATATATCTTGTGGTGGCGCAATTCACGACGATAAACATGACGCCATTATCCAGTGCAGTTATCACGGAGCAGCCAGGTAGCCACAATCAGAACTGTCAATCGTGTTGTCGTTGTTTTGATGGCTAAAACAGTGAAAAGAAGAGGCGCTCAGTAGTTGCCACGCGTGGTCGCGAAACCAAGGGAAGCCGAGACGATGCAATCGTTATATAGCTGGTGGTGGCGCTATTCACGACGATAAAGATAACGCCATTTTCTAGAGCAGTTATCACGGAGCAGCCAGCTTGCCACAATAAGAACTGTCAATCGTGTTGTCCTTGTCCTGATGGCTATAACAGTAAAAAGAAGAGGCGCTCAGTAATTGCCACGCGTGGTCGCAAATCCCAGGGAAGCCGAGGCGATGCAGCCGGTATGTAGCTGGTGGTGGCGCTATTCACGACTATAAAGATGACGTCATTTCCAGTACAGTTATCACGGAGCAGCCAGGTTGCCACAATCAGAACTGTCACTCGTGTGGTCGTTGTCTTGATGGCTATAACAGTGAAAAGAACAGGCGCTCAGTAGTTGCCACGCGTGGTCGCAAATCCCAGGGAATCCGAGGCGATGCAGTCTTTATATAGCTGGTGGTGGCGCTATTCAGGCAGATAAAGATGACGTTGTTTTAAAGTGCAGTTATCACGAAGCACCTAGCTTGCCACAATCAGAACTGTCAGTCATGTTGTCGTTGTATTGATGGCTATCACAGTGAAAAGAAGAGGCGCTCAGTAGTTGCCACACGTGGTCGCAAGTCCCAGGGAAGCAGAGGCGATGCAGTCGTTATATAAATGGTGGTGGCGCTATTCACGCAGATAAACTTGACGCCATTTTCCAGTGCAGTTATCACGGAGCAGCCAGATTGCCACAATCAGAACTGTCAATCGTGTTGTCGTTGTCTTGATAGCTCTAACAGTGAGAAGAAGAGGCGCTCAGTAGTTGATACGCGTTTTCGCAAGTCCAAGGGCAGCCGAGGCGATGCAGTCGTTATATAAATGGTGGTGGCGCTATACACGACAATAAAGATGACGTCATTTCCAGTGCAGTTATTACGGAGCAGCCAGGTTACCACAATCAGAACTGTCAATCATGTTGTCGTTGTCTTGATGGCTATAACAGTGAAAAGAACAGGCGCTCACTAGTTGCAACGCGTGGTCGCAAATCCCACAGAATCCGAGGCGATGCAGTCGTTATATAGCTGGTTGTGGCGCTCTTCACGGCGATAAAGATGACGTCGTTTTGCAGTGCAGTTATCACGGAGCAGCCAGGATTGCACAATCAGAACTGTCAATAATGTGGTCGTTGTCTTGATGGCTATAACAGTGAAAAGAAGAGGCGCTCAGTAGTTGCCCCGCGTGGTCGCATATCCCAGGGAATCCGAAGCGATGCAATCGTTATATATCTTGTGGTGGCGCAATTCACGACGATAAACATGACGCCATTATCCAGTGCAGTTATCACGGAGCAGCCAGGTAGCCACAATCAGAACTGTCAATCGTGTTGTCGTTGTTTTGATGGCTAAAACAGTGAAAAGAAGAGGCGCTCAGTAGTTGCCACGCGTGGTCGCGAAACCAAGGGAAGCCGAGACGATGCAATCGTTATATAGCTGGTGGTGGCGCTATTCACGACGATAAAGATAACGCCATTTTCTAGAGCAGTTATCACGGAGCAGCCAGCTTGCCACAATAAGAACTGTCAATCGTGTTGTCCTTGTCCTGATGGCTATAACAGTAAAAAGAAGAGGCGCTCAGTAATTGCCACGCGTGGTCGCAAATCCCAGGGAAGCCGAGGCGATGCAGCCGGTATGTAGCTGGTGGTGGCGCTATTCACGACTATAAAGATGACGTCATTTCCAGTACAGTTATCACGGAGCAGCCAGGTTGCCACAATCAGAACTGTCACTCGTGTGGTCGTTGTCTTGATGGCTATAACAGTGAAAAGAACAGGCGCTCAGTAGTTGCCACGCGTGGTCGCAAATCCCAGGGAATCCGAGGCGATGCAGTCTTTATATAGCTGGTGGTGGCGCTATTCAGGCAGATAAAGATGACGTTGTTTTAAAGTGCAGTTATCACGAAGCACCTAGCTTGCCACAATCAGAACTGTCAGTCATGTTGTCGTTGTATTGATGGCTATCACAGTGAAAAGAAGAGGCGCTCAGTAGTTGCCACACGTGGTCGCAAGTCCCAGGGAAGCAGAGGCGATGCAGTCGTTATATAAATGGTGGTGGCGCTATTCACGCAGATAAACTTGACGCCATTTTCCAGTGCAGTTATCGCGGAGCAGCCAGATTGCCACAATCAGAACTGTCAATTGTGTTGTCGTTGTTTTGATGGGTATAACAGTGAAAAGAAGAGGCGCTCAGTAGTTGCCACGCGTGGCCGAAAATCGCAGGGAAGCCGAGGCGATGCAGTCGTTATATAGCTGGTGGTGGCGTTAGTCACAACGATAAAGATGACGTCGTTTCTCAGTGCAGTTACCACGGAGCAGCCAGCTTGCCACAATCAGAACTGTCAATCGTGTGGTCGTTGTCTTGATGGCTATAACAGTGAAAAGAAGAGGCGCTCGGTTGTTGCCACGCGTGGTCGCAAATCCCAGGGAAGCCGAGGCGATGCAGTCGTTATAGAGCTCGTGTTGGCGCTATTCACATACGATAAAGATGACGTCGTTTTCCAGTGCAGTTATCCCGGAGCAGACAAGTTGCCACAATCAGAACGGTCAATGGTGTGGTCATTGTCTGACCGCTATAACAGTGAAAAGAAGAGGCGCTCAGTAGTTGCCACGCGTGACGCAAATCCCAGGGAATCCGAGGCGATGCAGTCGTCGTATAGCTGGTGGTGGCGCTATTCACGACGATAAAGATGACGGCATTTTCCAGTGCAGTTATCACGGAGCAGCCAGGTTGCCACAATCAGAACTGTCAATTGTGTTGTCGTTGTCTTGATGGCTATAACAGTGAAAAGATGAGGCGCTCTCTAGTTGCCACGCGTGGTCGCAAATCCCAGGGAATCCGAGTCGATGCAGTCGTTATATAAATGGTGGTGGCGCTGTTCACGACGAGAAAGATGACGTCATTTCCAGTGCAGTTATCACGGAGCAGCCAGGTTGCCACAATCAGAACTCTCAATCGTGTTGTCATTGTCTTGATGGCTATTACAGTGCAAAGAACAGGCGCTCACTAGTTGCCACGCGTGGTCGCAAATCCCAGGGAATCCGAGGGGATGCAGTCGTTATATAGCTGTTTGTGGAGCTATTCACGGCGATAAAGACGACGTCGTTTTCCAGTGCAGTTATCAAGGAGCAGCCAGGTTTCCACAATCAGAACTGTCAAAAGTGTGGTCGTTGTCTTGATGGCTATACCAGTGAAAAGAAGAGGTGCTCAGTAGTTGCCACGCGTGGTCGCAAATCCCAGGGAATCCGTGGCGATGCAGTCGTCATATAGCTTGTGGTGGCGCTATTCACGACGATAAAGATGACGCCATTTTCCAGTGCAGTTATCACGGAGCAGCCCGGTTGCCACAATCAGAACTGTCAATCGTGTTGTCGTTGTCTTGATGTCTATGACAGTGA
The DNA here is from genome assembly GCF_052857255.1 of Amblyomma americanum. Lineage (NCBI taxonomy): Eukaryota > Metazoa > Arthropoda > Arachnida > Ixodida > Ixodidae > Amblyomma > Amblyomma americanum. The sequence goes on from NC_135502.1 coordinate 164,660,623, forward strand.
AAAGAAGAGGCGCTCAATAGTTGCCACGCGAGGTCGCAAATCCCAGGGAAGCCGAGACTATGCAGTCGTTATATATATGGTGGTGGCGCTATTCACGACGATAAAGATGACGTCATTTCCAGTACAGTTATCACGGAGCAGCCAGCTTGCCAAGATCAGAACGGTCAATCGTGTGGTCGTTGTCTTGATGGCTATAACAGTGAAAAGAAGATGCGCTCAGTAGTTGCCACGCGTGGTCGCAAATCCCAGGAAAGCCGAGGCGGTGCAGTCGTTACATACCTGCTGGTGGCGCTATTCACGACGATAAAAATGAGGTGATTTTCCAGTGCAGTTATCACGGAGCAGCCAGCTTGCCACAATAAGAACTGTTAATCGGGTGGACGTTGTCTTGATGGCTATACCAGTGAAAAGAAGAGGCGCTCAGTAGTTGCCACGCGTGGTCGCGAAACCAAGAGAAGCCGAGACGATGCAATCGTTATATAGCTGGTGGTGGCGCTATTCACGACGATAAAGATAACGCCATTTTCCAGAGCAGTTATCACGGAGAAGCCAGCTTGCCACAATAAGAACTGTCAATCGTGTTGTCCTTGTCCTGATGGCTATAACAGTAAAAAGAAGAGGCGCTCAGTAATTGCCACGCGTGGTCGCAAATCCCAGGGAAGCCGAGGCGATGCAGCCGGTATGTAGCTGGTGGTGGCGCTATTCACGACTATAAAGATGACGTCATTTCCAGTGCACTTATCACGGAGCAGATAGGTTGCCACAATCAGAACTGTCACTCGTGTGGTCGTTGTCTTGATGGCTATAACAGTGAAAAGAACAGGCGCTCAGTAGTTGCCACGCGTGGTCGCAAATCCCAGGGAATCCAAGGCGATGCAGTCTTTATATAGCTGGTGGTGGCGCTATTCAGGGAGATAAAGATGACGTTGTTTTAAAGGGCAGTTATCACGGAGCAGCCAGGTTGCCACAATCAGAACTGTCAATCGTGTGGTCGTTGTCTTGATAGCTCTAACAGTGAGAAGAAGAGGCGCTCAGTAATTGATACGCGTTTTCGCAAGTCCAAGGGAAGCCGAGGCGATGCAGTCGTTATATAGCTTGTGGTGTCGCTAGTCACGACAATAAAGATGACGCCATTTCCAGTGCAGTTATCGCGGAGCAGCCAGGTTGCTGCAATCAGAACTGTCAATCGTGTTGTCATTGTCTTGATGGCTATTACAGTGAAAAGAACAGCCACTCACCAGTTGCCACGCGTGGTCGCAAATTCCAGGGAATCCGAGGCGATGCAGTCGTTATATAAATGGTGGTGGCGCTGTTCACGACGAGAAAGATGACGTCATTTCCAGTGCAGTTATCACGGAGCAGCCAGGTTGCCACAATCAGAACTGTCAATTGTGTTGTCATTGTCTTGATGGCTATTACAGTGAAAAGAACAGGCGCTCACTAGTTGCCACGCACGGTCGCAAATCCCAGGGAATCCGAGGCGATGCTGTCGTTATATAGCTGTTTGTGGCGCTATTCACGGCGATAAAGATGACGTCGTTTTACAGTGCAGTTATCACGGAGAAGCCAGGTTTCCACAATCAGAACTGTCAATCGTGTGGTCGTTGTCTTGATGGCTATAACAGTGAAAAGAAGAGGCGCTCAGTAGTTGCCACACGTGGTCGCAAGTCCCAGGAAAGCCGAGACGATGCAATCGTTATATAGCTGGTGGTGGTGCTATTCACGACGATAAAGATAATGCCATTTTCCAGAGCAGTTATCACGGAGCAGCCAGCTTGCCACAATAAGAACTGTCAATCGTGTTGTCCTTGTCCTTATGGCTATAACAGTAAAAAGAAGAGGCGCTCAGTAATTGCCACGCGTTGTCGCAAATCCCAGGGAAGCCGAGGCGATGCAGTCGTTATATAGCTGGTGGTGGCGCTATTCACGACGATAAAGATGACGTCGTTTTCCAGTGCACTTATCACGGAGCAGCCAGGTTGCCACAATCAGAACTGTGAATCGTGTGGTCGTTGTCTTGATGGCTATAACAGTAAAAAGAACAGGCGCTCAGTAGCTGCCACGCGTGGTCGCAAATCCCAGGGAATCCGAGGCGATGCAGTCGTTATATAGCTGGTCGTGGCGCTATTCACGACGATAAAGATGACGTTGTTTTAAAGTGCAGTTATCACGGAGCACCTAGCTTGCCACAATCAGAACTGTCAGTCATGTTGTCGTTGTATTGATGGCTATCACAGTGAAAAGAAGAGGCGCTCAGTAGTTGAAACACGTAGTCGCAGGTCCCAGGGAAGCAGAGGCGATGCAGTTGTTATATAAATGGTGGTGGCGCTATTCACGACGAGAAAGATGACGTCATTTCAAGTGATGTTATCACGGAGCAGCCAGGTTGCCACAATCAAAACTGTAAATCGTGTTGTCGTTGCCATGATGGCTATTACAGTGAAAAGAAGAGGCGCTCAGTAGTTGCCACGCGTGGTCGCAAATCCAATGGAATCTGAGGCGATGCGGTCGTTATATAACTAGTGGTGGCGCTATTCACGACAATAAAGATGACGCCATTTGCTAGATCAGTTATCACGGAGCCGCCAGGTTGCCACAATCAGAACTGTCAATCATGTTGTCATTGTCTTGATGGCTATAACAGTGAAAAGAGCAGGCGCTCACTAGTTGCCACGCGTGGTCGCAAATCCCACGGAATCCGAGGCGATGCAGTAGTTATAAAGCTGGTTGTGGCGCTATTCACAGCGATAAACATGACGTCGTTTTGCAGTGCAGTTATCACGAGCAGCCAGGATTCCACAATCAGAACTGTCAATAGTGTGGTCGTTGTCTTGATTGCTATAACAGTGAAAAGAAGAGGCGCTCAGTAGTTGCCACGCGTGGTCGCATATCCCAGGGAATCCGAAGCGATGCAGTCGTTATATATCTTGTGGTGGCGCCATTCACGACGATAAACATGACGCCATTTTCTAGTGCAGTTATCACGGAGCAGCCAGGTTGCCACAATCAGAACTGTCAATTGTGTTGTCGTTGTTTTGATGGCTATAACACTGAAAAGAAGAGGCGCTCAGTAGTTGCCACGCGTGGTCGCGAAACCAAGGGAAGCCGAGACGATGCAGTCGTTATATAAATGGTGGTGGCGCTATTCACGACGTTAAAGATGACGTCATTTCCAGTGCAGTTATCGCGGAGCAGCCAGCTTGCCACAATCAGAACGGTCAATCGTGTGGTCGTTGTCTTGATGGCTACAACAGTGAAACGAAGAGGCGCTCAATAGTTGCCACGCGTGGCCGAAAATCGCAGGGAAGCCGAGGCGATGCAGTCGTTATATAAATGGTGGTGGCGCTGTTCACGACGAGAAAGATGACGTCATTTTCAGTGCAGTTATCACGGAGCAGCCAGGTTGCCACAATCAGAACTGTCAATCGTGTTGTCATTGTCTTGATGGCTATTACAGTGAAAAGAACAGGCGCTCACTAGTTGCCACGTGTGGTCGCAAATCCCACGGAATCCGAGGCGCTCCAGTCGTTATAAAGCTGGTTGTGGCGCTATTCACAGCGATAAAGATGACGTCGTTTTGCAGTGCAGTTATCACGGAGCAGCAAGGATTCCACAATCAGAACTGTCAATAGTGTGGTCGTTGTCTTGATGACTATAACAGTGAAAAGAAGAGGCGCTCAGTAGTTGCCACGCGTGGTCGCATATCCCAGGGAATCCGAAGCGATGCAGTCGTTATATATCTTGTGGTGGCGCTATTCACGACGATAAACATGACGCCATTTTCCAGTGCAGTTATCACGGAGCAGCCAGGTTGCCACAATCAGAACTGTCAATTGTGTTGTCGTTGTTTTGATGGCTATACCAGTGAAAAGAAGAGGCGCTCAGTAGTTGCCACGCGTGGTCGCAAATCCCAGGGAATCCGTGGCGATGCAGTCGTTATATAGCTTGTGGTGGCGCTATTCACGACGATAAAGATGACGCCATTTTCCAGTGCAGTTATCACGGAGCAGCCCGGCTGCCACAATCAGAACGGTCAATCGTGTGGTCGTTGTCTTGATGGCTATAACAGTGAAAAGAAGAGGCGCTCAGTAGTTGCCACGCGTGGTCGCAAATCCCAGGAAAGCCGAGGCGATGCAGTCGTTATATACCTGCTGGTGGCGCTATTCACGACGATAAAGATGACGTGATTTTCCAGTGCAGTTATCACGGAGCAGCCAGGTTGCAACAATCAGAACTGTCAATCGTGTGGTCGTTGTCTTGATAGCTCTAACAGTGAGAAGAAGAGGCGCTCAGTAGTTGATACGCGTTTTCGCAAGTCCAAGGGAAGCCGAGGCGATGCAGTCGTTATATAAATGGTGGTGGCGCTATTCACGACGATAAAGATGACGTCATTTCCAGTGCAGTTATTACGGAGCAGCCAGTTTGCCACAATCAGAACGGTCAATCGGGCGGTCGTTGTCTTGATGGCCACAACAGTGAAACGAAGAGGCGCTCAATAGTTGCCACGCGTGGCCGCAAATCGCAGGGAAGCCGAGGCGATGCAGTCGTTATATAGCTGTTTGTGGCGCTATTCACGGCGATAAAGATGGCGTCGTTTTCCAGTGCAGTTATCATGGAGAAGCCAGGTTTCTACAATCAGAACTCTCAAAAGTGTGGTCGTTGTCTTGATGACTATAACCGTGAAAAGAAGAGGCGCTCAGTAGTTGCCACGCGTGGTCCCACATCCCAGAGAATCCGAGGCGATGCAGTCGTTATATAGCTTGTGGTGGCGCTATTCAGGACGATAAAGATGACGCCATTTTCCAGTGCAGTTATCACGGAGCAGCCCGGTTGCCACAATCAGAACTGTCAATCGTGTTGTCGTTGCCTTGATGTCTATAACAGTGAAAAGAAGAGGCGCTCAGTAGTTGCCACGCGAGGTCGCAAATCCCAGGGAAGCCGAGACAATGCAGTCGTTATATAGCTGGTGGTGGCGCTATTCACGACTATAAAGATGACGTCATTTCCAGTACAGTTATCACGGAGCAGCCAGCTTGCCACAATCAGAACGGTCAATCGTGTGGTCGTTGTCTTGATGGCTATATCAGTGAAAAGAAGAGGCGCTCAGTAGTTGCCACGCGTGGTCGCAAATCCCAGGAAAGCCGAGGCGATGCAGTCGTTATATACCTGGTGGTGGCGCTATTCACGACGATAAAGATGACGTGATTTTCCAGTGCAGTTATCACGGAGCAGCCAGCTTGCCACAATAAGAACTGTTAATCCTGTGGTCGTTGTCTTGATGGCTATACCAGTGAAAAGAAGAGGCGCTCAGTAGTTGCCACGCGTGGTCGCAAATACCAGGGAAGCCGAGACGATGCAGTCGTTATATAGCTGGTGGTGGCGCTATTCAGGGAGATAAAGATGACGTTGTTTTAAAGTGCAGTTATCACGGAGCAGCCAAGTTGCCACAATCAGAACTGTCAATCGTGTGGTCGTTGTCTTGATAGCTCTAACAGTGAGAAGAAGAGGCGCTCAGTAGTTGGTACGCGTTTTCGCAAGTCCAAGGGAAGCCGAGGCGATGCAGTCGTTATATAAATGGTGGTGGCGCTATTCACGACGATAAAGATGACGTCATTTCCAGTACAGTTATCACGGAGCAGCCAGCTTGCCACAATCAGAACGATCAATCGTGTGGTCGTTGTCTTGATGGCTATAACAGTGAAAAGAAGAGGCGCTCAGTAGTTGCCACGCGTGGTCGCAAATACCAGGGAAGCCGAGACGACGCAGTCGTTATATAGCTGGTGGTGGCGCTATTCAGGGAGATAAAGATGACGTTGTTTTAAAGTGCAGTTATCACGGAGCAGCCAAGTTGCCACAATCAGAACTGTCAATCGTGTGGTCATTGTCTTGATAGCTCTAACAGTGAAAAGAACAGGCGCTCACTAGTTGCCACGCGTGGTCGCAAATCCCACGGAATCAGAGGCAATGCAGTCGTTATATAGCTGGTGGTGGCGCTATTCACGACGATAAAGATGACGTCAATTCCAGTGCAGTTACCACGGAGCAGCCAGCTTTCCACAATCAGAACTGTCAATCGTGTGATCGTTGTCTTGATGGCTATAACAGAGAAAAGAAGAGGCGCTCAGTAGTTGCCACGCGTGGTCGGAAATACCAGGGAAGCCGAGACGATGCAGTCGTTATATAGCTGGTGGTGGCGCTATTGAGGGAGATAAAGATGACGTTGTTTTAAAGTGCAGTTATCACGGAGCAGCCAAGTTGCCACAATCAGAACTGTCAATCGTGTGGTCGTTGTCTTGATAGCTCTAACAGGGAGAAGAGGCGCTCAGTAGTTGATACGCGTTTTCTCAAGTCCAAGGGAAGCCGAGGCGATGCAGTCGTTATATAAATGGTGGTGGTGCTATACACGACGATAAAGATAACGTCATTTCCAGTGCAGTTATTACAGAGCAGCCATGTTGCCACAATCAGAACTGTCAATCATGTTGTCGTTGCCTTGATGGCTATAACAGTGAAAAGAACAGGCGCTCACTAGTTGCAACGCGTGGTCGCAAATCCCACGGAATCCGAGGCGATGCAGTCGTTATATAGCTGGTTGTGGCGCTCTTCACGGCGATAAAGATGACGTCGTTTTGCAGTGCAGTTATCACGGAGCAGCCAGGATTCCACAATCAGAACTGTCAATAATGTGGTCGTTGTCTTGATGGCTATAACAGTGAAAAGAAGAGGCGCTCAGTAGTTGCCACGCGTGGTCGCATATCCCAGGGAATCCGAAGCGATGCAGTCGTTATATATCTTGTGGTGGCGCTATTCACGACGATAAACATGACGCCATTATCCAGTGCAGTTATCACGGAGCAGCCAGGTTGCCACAATCAGAACTGTCAATCGTGTTGTCGTTGTTTTGATGGCTATAACAGTGAAAAGAAGAGGCGCTCAGTAGTTGCCACGCGTGGTCGCAAATCCCAGGAAAGCCGAGGCGATGCAGTCGTTATTAGCTGGTGGTGGCGCTATTCACGACGATAAAGATGACGTCGTTTTCCAGTGCACTTATCACGGAGCAGCCAGGTTGCCACATTCAGAACTGTCACTCGTGTAGTCGTTGTCTTGATGGCTATAACAGTGAAAAGAACAGGCGCTCAGTAGTTGCCACGCGTGGTCGCAAATCCCACGGAATCAGAGGCAATGCAGTCGTTATATAGCTGGTGGTGGCGCTATTCACGACGATAAAGATGACGTCAATTCCAGTGCAGTTACCACGGAGCAGCCAGCTTGCCACAATCAGAACTGTCAATCGTGTGATCGTTGTCTTGATGGCTATAACAGTGAAAAGAAGAGGCGCTCAGTAGTTGCCACGCGTGGTCGCAAATACCAGGGAAGCCGAGAAGATGCAGTCGTTATATAGCTGGTGGTGGCGCTATTCAGGGAGATAAAGATGACGTTGTTTTAAAGTGCAGTTATCACGGAGCAGCCAAGTTGCCACAATCAGAACTGTCAATCGTGTGGTCGTTGTCTTGATAGCTCTAACAGTGAGAAGAAGAGGCGCTCAGTAGTTGGTACGCGTTTTCGCAAGTCCAAGGGAAGCCGAGGCGATGCAGTCGTTATATAAATGGTGTTGGCGCTATTCACGACGATAAAGATGACGTCATTTCCAGTACAGTTATCACGGAGCAGCCAGCTTGCCACAATCAGAACGGTCAATCGTGTGGTCGTTGTCTTGATGGCTATACCAGTGAAAAGAAGAGGCGCTCAGTATTTGCCACGCGTGGTCGCAAATCCCAGGAAAGCCGAGGCGATGCAGTCGTTATATACCTGGTGGTGGCGCTATTCACGACGATAAAGATGACGTGATTTTCCAGTGCAGTTATCACGGAGCAGCCAGCTTGCCACAATAAGAACTGTTAATCATGTGGTCGTTGTCTTGATGGCTATACTAGTGAAAAGAAGAGGCGCTCAGTAGTTGCCACGCGTGGTCGCAAATACCAGGGAAGCCGAGACGATGCAGTCGTTATATAGCTGGTGGTGGCGCTATTCAGGGAGATAAAGATGACGTTGTTATAAAGTGCAGTTATCACGGAGCAGCCAAGTTGCCACAATCAGAACTGTCAATCGTGTGGTCGTTGTCTTGATAGCTCTAACATTGAGAAGAAGAGGCGCTCAGTAGTTGATACGCGTTTTCGCAAGTCCAAGGGAAGCCGAGGCGATGCAGTCGTTATATAAATGGCGGTGGCGCTATTCACGACGATAAAGATGACGTCATTTCCAGTGCAGTTATTACGGAGCAGCCAGGTTGCCACAATCAGAACTGTCAATCATGTTGTCGTTGTCTTGATGGCTATAACAGTGAAAAGAACAGGGGCTCACTAGTTGCCTCGCGTGGTTGCAAATCCCACGGATTCCGAGGCAATGCAGTCGTTATTTAGCTGGTGGTGGCGCTATTCACGACGATAAAGATGACGTCATTTCCAGTGCAGTTACCACGGAGATCCAGCTTGCCACAATCAGGAACTGTCAATCGTGTGATCGTTGCCTTGATGGCTATAACAGTGAAAAGAAGAGGCGCTCAGTAGTTGCCACGCGTGGTCGCAAATACCAGGGAAGCCGAGGCGATGCAGTCGTTATATAGCTGGTGGTGGCGCTATTCAGGGAGATAAATATGACGTTGCTTTAAAGTGCAGTTATCACGGAGCAGCCAAGTTGCCACAATCAGAACTGTCAATCGTGTGGTCGTTGTCTTGATAGCTCTAACAGTGAGAAGAAGAGGCGCTCAGTAGTTGATACGCGTTTTCGCAAGTCCAAGAGAAGCCGAGGCGATGCAGTCGTTATATAAATGGTGGTGGCGCTATTCACGACGATAAAGATGACGTCATTTCCAGTGCACTTATCACGGAGCAGCCAGGTTGCCACAATCAGAACTGTGAATCGTGTGGTCGTTGTCTTGATGGCTATAACAGTGAAAAGAACAGGCGCTCAGTAGTTGCCACGCGTGGTCGCAAATCCCAGGGAATCCGAGGCGATGCAGTCGTTATATAGCTGGTGGTGGCGCTATTCACGACGATAAAGATGACGTCATTTCCAGTGCAGTTACCACGGAGCAGCCAGCTTGCCACAATCAGAACTGTCAATCGTGTGATCGTTGTCTTGATGGCTATAACAGTGAAAAGAAGAGGCGCTCAGTAGTTGCCACGCGTGGTCGCAAATACCAGGGAAGCCGAGACGATGCAATCCTTATAAAAATGGTGGTGACGCTATTCACAACGATAAAGATGGCGTCATTTTCCAGCGCAGTTATCACGGAGCAACCAGCTTGCCACAATAAGAACTGTCAATCGTGTTGTCGTTGTCCTGATGGATATAACATTGAAAAGAAGAGGCGCTCAGTAGTTGCCACGCGTGGTCGCAAGTCCCAGGGAAGCTGACGCGATGTAGTCGTTATATAAATGGTGGTGGCGCTATTCACGACGATAAAGATGACGTCATTTCCAGGGCAGTTATTTGGAGCAGCCAGCTTGCCACAATCAGAACGGTCAATCGTGTGGTCGTTGTCTTGATGGCTACAACAGTGAAACGAAGAGGCGCTCAATAGTTGCCACGCGTGGCCGAAAATCGCAGGGAAGCCGAGGCGATGCAGTCGTTATATAGCTGGTGGTGGCGCTAGTCACGACGATAAAGATGACGTCATTTCTCAGTGCAGTTACCACGGAGCAGCCAGCTTGCCACAATCAGAACTGTCAATCGTGTGGTCGTTGTCTTGATTGCTATAACAGTGAAAAGAAGAGGCGCTCAGTTGTTGCCACGCGTGGTCGCAAATCCCAGGGAAGCCGAGGCGATGCAGTCGTTATAGAGCTCGTGTTGGCGCTATTCACATACAATAAAGATGACGTCGTTTTGCAGTGCAGTTATCCCGGAGCAGCCATGTTGCCACAATCAGAACTGTCAATCATGTTGTCGTTGTCTTGATGGCTATAACAGTGAAAAGAACAGGCGCTCACTAGTTGCAACGCGTGGTCGCAAATCCCACGGAATCCGAGGCGATGCAGTCGTTATATAGCTGGTTGTGGCGCTCTTCACGGCGATAAAGATGACGTCGTTTTGCAGTGCAGTTATCACGGAGCAGCCAGGATTCCACAATCAGAACTGTCAATAATGTGGTCGTTGTCTTGATGGCTATAACAGTGAAAAGAAGAGGCGCTCAGTAGTTGCCACGCGTGGTCGCATACCCAAGGGAATCCAAAGCGATGCAGTCGTTATATATCTTGTGGTGGCGCTATTCACGACGATAAACATGACGCCATTATCCAGTGCAGTTATCACGGAGCAGCCAGGTTGCCACAATCAGAACTGTCAATCGTGTTGTCGTTGTTTTGATGGCTATAACAGTGAAAAGAAGAGGCGCTCAGTAGTTGCCACGCGTGGTCGCAAATCCCAGGAAAGCCGAGGCGATGCAGTCGTTATTAGCTGGTGGTGGCGCTATTCACGACGATAAAGATGACGTCGTTTTCCAGTGCACTTATCACGGAGCAGCCAGGTTGCAACATTCAGAACTGTCACTCGTGTAGTCGTTGTCTTGATGGCTATAACAGTGAAAAGAACGGGCGCTCAGTAGTTGCCACGCGTGGTCGCAAATCCCACGGAATCAGAGGCAATGCAGTCATTATATAGCTGGTGGTGGCGCTATTCACGACGATAAAGATGACGTGATTTTCCAGTGCAGTTATCACGGAGCAGCCAGGTTGCCACAATCAGAACTGTCAATCGTGTGGTCGTTGTCTTGATAGCTCTAACAGTGAGAAGAAGAGGCGTTCAGTAGTTGATGCGCGTTTTCGCAAGTCCAAGGGAAGCCGAGGCGATGCAGTCGTTATATAAATGGTGGTGGCGCTATTCACGACGATAAAGATGACGTCATTTCCAGTGCAGTTATTACGGAGCAGCCAGGTTGCCACAATCAGAACTGTCAATCATGTTGTCGTTGTCTTGATGGCTATAACAGTGAAAAGAACAGGCACTCACTAGTTGCCTCGCGTGGTCGCAAATCCCACGGATTCCGAGGCAATGCAGTCGTTATTTAGCTGGTGGTGGCGCTATTCACGACGATAAAGATGACGTCATTTCCAGTGCAGTTACCACGGAGCATCCAGCTTGCCACAATCAGAACTGTCAATCGTGTGATCGTTGTCTTGATGGCTATAACAGTGAAAAGAAGAGGCGATCAGTAGTTGCCACGCGTGGTCGCAAATACCAGGGAAGCCGAGACGATGCAGTCGTTATATAGCTGGTGGTGGCGCTATTCAGGGAGATAAATATGACGTTTTAAAGTGCAGTTATCACGGAGCAGCCAAGTTGCCACAATCAGAACTGTCAATCATGTGGTCGTTTTCTTGATAGCTCTAACAGTGAGAAGAAGAGGCGCTCAGTAGTTGATACGCGTTTTCGCAAGTCCAAGAGAAGCCGAGGCGATGCAGTCGTTATATAAATGGTGGTGGCGCTATTCACGACGATAAAGATGACGTCGTTTTCCAGTGCACTTATCACGGAGCGGCCAGGTTGCCACAATCAGAACTGTGAATCGTGTGGTCGTTGTCTTGATGGCTATAACAGTGAAAAGAACAGGCGCTCAGTAGTTGCCACGCGTGGTCGCAAATCCCAGGGAATCCGAGGCGATGCAGTCGTTATATAGCTGGTGGTGGCGCTATTCTGGGAGATAAAGATGACGTTGTTTTAAAGTGCAGTTATCACGGAGCAGCCAGGTTGCCACAATCAGAACTGTCAATCGTGTGGTCGTTGTCTTGATAGCTCTAACAGTGAGAAGAAGAGGCGCTCAGTAGTTGCCAGGCGTGGTCGCATATCGCAGGGAATCCGATGCGATGCAGTCGTTATATATCTTGTGGTGGCGCTATTCACGACGATTAACATGGCGCCATTATCCAGTGCAGTTATCACGGAGCAGCCAGGTTGCCACACTCAGAACTGTCAATCGTGTTGTCGTTGTTTTGATGCCTATAACAGTGAAAAGAATAGGCGCTCAGTAGTTGCCACGCGTGGTCGCAAATCCCAGGAAAGCCGAGGCGATGCAGTCGTTATTAGCTGGTGGTGGCGCTATTCACGACGATAAAGATGACGTCGTTTTCCAGTGCACTTATCACGGAGCAGCCAGGTTGCCACATTCAGAACTGTCACTCGTGTGGTCGTTGTCTTGATGGCTATAACAGTGAAAAGAACAGGCGCTCAGTAGTTGCCCCGCGTGGTCGCAAGTCCCAGGGAAGCTGAAGCGATGTAGTCGTTATATAAATGGTGGTGGCGCTATTCACGACGATAAAGATGACGTCATTTCCAGGGCAGATATTTGGAGCAGCCAGCTTGCCACAATCAGAACGGTCAATCGTGTGGTCGTTGTCTTGATGGCTACAACAGTGAAACGAAGAGGCGCTCAATAGTTGCCACGCGTGGCCGAAAATCGCAGGGAAGCCGAGGCGATGCAGTCGTTATATAGCTGGTGGTGGCGCTAGTCACGACGATAAAGATGACGTCATTTCTCAGTGCAGTTACCACGGAGCAGCCAGCTTGCCACAATCAGAACTGTCAATCGTGTGGTCGTTGTCTTGATTGCTATAACAGTGAAAAGAAGAGGCGCTCAGTTGTTGCCACGCGTGGTCGCAAATCCCAGGGAAGCCGAGGCGATGCAGTCGTTATAGAGCTCGTGTTGGCGCTATTCACATACAATAAAGATGACGTCGTTTTCCAGTGCAGTTATCCCGGAGCAGCCAAGTTGCCACAATCAGAACGGTCAATGGTGTGGTCATTGTCTTGACCGCTATAACAGTGAAAAGAAGAGGCGCTCGGTAGTTGCCACGCGTGGTCGCAAATCCCAGGGAATCCGAGGCGATGCAGTCGTTGTATAGCTGGTGGTGGCGCTATTCACGACGATAGATGATGACGGCATTTTCCAGTGCAGTTATCACGGAGCAGCCAGGTTGCCACAATCAGAACTGTCAATCGTGTTTCGTTGTCTTGATGGCTATAACAGTGAAAAGAAGAGGCGCTCTCTAGTTGCCACGCGTGGTCGCAAATCCCAGGGAATCCGAGTCGATGCAGTCGTTATATAGCTGGTGGTGGCGCTATTCACAACAATAAAAATGACGTCATTTTCCGGCGCAGTTATCACGGAGCAGCCTGCTTGCCACAATCAGAACTGTCAATCGTGTTGTCGTTGTCTTGATGGCTATAAGAGTGAAAAGAAGAGGCGCTCAGTAGTTCCCACGCGTGGGCGCAAGTCCCAGGGAAGCCGAGGCGATGCAGTCGTTATATAAATGGTGGTGGCGCTGTTCACGACGAGAAAGATGACGTCATTTCCAGTGCAGTTATCACGGAGCAGCCAGGTTGCCACAATCAGAACTGTCAATCGTGTTTTCATTGTCTTGATGGCTATTACAGTGAAAAGAACAGGCGCTCACTAGTTGCCACGCGTGGTCGCAAATCCCAGGGAATCCGAGGGGATGCAGTCGTTATATAGCTGTCTGTGGCGCTATTCACGGCGATAAAGATGACGTCGTTTTCCAGTGAAGTTATCACGGAGCAGCCAGGTTTCCACAATCAGAACTGGCAAAAGTGTGGTCGTTGTCTTGATAGCTCTAACAGTGAAAAGAACAGGCGCTCACTAGTTGCCACGCGTGGTCGCAAATCCCACGGAATCAGAGGCAATGCAGTCGTTATATAGCTGGTGGTGGCGCTATTCACGACGATAAAGATGACGTCAATTCCAGTGCAGTTACCACGGAGCAGCCAGCTTGCCACAATCAGAACTGTCAATCGTGTGATCGTTGTCTTGATGGCTATAACAGTGAAAAGAAGAGGCGCTCAGTAGTTGCCACGCGTGGTCGCAAATACCAGGGAAGCCGAGACGATGCAGTCGTTATATAGCTGGTGGTGGCGCTATTCAGGGAGATAAAGATGACGTTGTTTTAAAGTGCAGTTATCACGGAGCAGCCAAGTTGCCACAATCAGAACTGTCAATCGTGTGGTCGTTGTCTTGATAGCTCTAACCGTGAGAAGAAGAGGCGCTCAGTAGTTGGTACGCGTTTTCGCAAGTCCAAGGGAAGCCGAGGCGATGCAGTCGTTATATAAATGGTGTTGGCGCTATTCACGACGATAAAGATGACGTCATTTCCAGTACAGTTATCACGGAGCAGCCAGCTTGCCACAATCAGAACTGTCAATCGTGTGATCGTTGTCTTGATGGCTATAACAGTGAAAAGAAGAGGCGCTCAGTAGTTGCCACGCGTGGTCGCAAATACCAGGGAAGCCGAGACGATGCAGTCGTTATATAGCTGGTGGTGGCGCTATTCTGGGAGATAAAGATGACGTTGTTTTAAAGTGCAGTTATCACGGAGCAGCCAGGTTGCCACAATCAGAACTGTCAATCGTGTGGTCGTTGTCTTGATAGCTCTAACAGTGAGAAGAAGAGGCGCTCAGTAGTTGATACGCGTTTTCGCAAGTCCAAGGGAAGCCGAGGCGATGCAGTCGTTATATAAATGGTGGTGGCGCTATACACGACGATAAAGATAACGTCATTTCCAGTGCAGTCATTACGGAGCAGCCATGTTGCCACAATCAGAACTGTCAATCATGTTGTCGTTGTCTTGATGGCTATAACAGTGAAAAGAACAGGCGCTCACTAGTTGCAACGCGTGGTCGCAAATCCCACGGAATCCGAGGCGATGCAGTCGTTATATAGCTGGTTGTGGCGCTCTTCACGGCGATAAAGATGACGTCGTTTTGCAGTGCAGTTATCACGGAGCAGCCAAGATTCCACAATCAGAACTGTCAATAATGTGGTCGTTGTCTTGATGGCTATAACAGTGAAAAGAAGAGGCGCTCAGTAGTTGCCACGCGTGGTCGCATATCCCAGGGAATCCGAAGCGATGCAGTCGTTATATATCTTGTGGTGGCGCTATTCACGACGATAAACATGACGCCATTATCCAGTGCAGCTATCACGGAGCAGCCAGGTTGCCACAATCAGAACTGTCAATCGTGTTGTCGTTGTTTTGATGGCTATAACAGTGAAAAGAAGAGGCGCTCAGTAGTTGCCACGCGTGGTCGCAAATCCCAGGAAAGCCGAGGCGATGCAGTCGTTATTAGCTGGTGGTGGCGCTATTCACGACGATAAAGATGACGTCGTTTTCCAGTGCACTTATCACGGAGCAGCCAGGTTGCCACATTCAGAACTGTCACTCGTGTGGTCGTTGTCTTGATGGCTATAACAGTGAAAAGAACAGGCGCTCAGTAGTTGCCACGCGTGGTCGCAAATCCCACGGAATCAGAGGCAATGCAGTCGTTATATAGCTGGTGGTGGCGCTATTCACGACGATAAAGATGACGTCAATTCCAGTGCAGTTACCACGGAGCAGCCAGCTTGCCACAACCAGAACTGTCAATCGTGTGATCGTTGTCTTGATGGCTATAACAGTGAAAAGAAGAGGCGCTCAGTAGTTGCCACGCGTGGTCGCAAATACCAGGGAAGCCGAGACGATGCAGTCGTTATATAGCTGGTGGTGGCGCTATTCAGGGAGATAAAGATGACGTTGTTTTAGAGTGCAGTTATCACGGAGCAGCCAAGTTGCCACAATCAGAACTGTCAATCGTGTGGTCGTTGTCTTGATAGCTTCAACAGTGAGAAGAAGAGGCGCTCAGTAGTTGGTACGCGTTTTCGCAAGTCCAAGGGAATCCGAGGCGATGCAGTCGTTATATAAATGGTGTTGGCGGCATTCACGACGATAAAGATGACGTCATTTCCAGTACAGTTATCACGGAGCAGCCAGCTTGCCACAATCAGAACTGTCAATCGTGTGGTCGTTGTCTTGATAGCTCTAACAGTGAGAAGAAGAGGCGCTCAGTAGTTGATACGCGTTTTCGCAAGTCCAAGGGAAGCCGAGGCGATGCAGTCGTTATATAAATGGTGGTGGCGCTATACACGACGATAAATATGACGTCATTTCCAGTGCAGTTATTACGGAGCAGCCATGTTGCCACAATCAGAACTGTCAATCATGTTGTCGTTGTCTTGGTGGCTATAACAGTGAAAAGAACAGGCGCTCACTAGTTGCAACGCGTGGTCGCAAATCCCACAGAATCCGAGGCGATGCAGTCGTTATATAGCTGGTTGTGGCGCTCTTCACGGCGATAAAGATGACGTCGTTTTGCAGTGCAGTTATCATGGAGCAGCCAGGATTCCACAATCAGAACTGTCAATATTGTGGTCGTTGTCTTGATGGCTATAACAGTGAAAAGAAGAGGCGCTCAGTAGTTGCCAGGCGTGGTCGCATATCCCAGGGAATCCGAAGCGATGCAGTCGTTATATATCTTGTGGTGGCGCTATTCATGACGATAAACATGGCGCCATTATCCAGTGCAGTTATCACGGAGCAGCCAGGTTGCCACAATCAGAACTGTCAATCGTGTTGTCGTTGTTTTGATGGCTATAACAGTGAAAAGAAGAGGCGCTCAGTAGTTGCCACGCGTGGTCGCAAATCCCAGGAAAGCCGAGGCGATGCAGTCGTTATAAGCTGGTGGTGGCGCTATTCACGACGATAAAGATGACGTCGTTTTCCAGTGCACTTATCACGGAGCAGCCAGGTTGCCACATTCAGAACTGTCACTCGTGTGGTCGTTGTCTTGATGGCTATAACAGTGAAAAGAACAGGCGCTCAGTAGTTGCCACGCGTGGTCGCAAATCCCAGGGAATCCGAGGCGATGCAGTCTTTATATAGTTGGTGGTGGCGCTATTCAGGGATATAGAGATGACGTTGTTTTAAAGTGCAGTTATCACGGAGCACCTAGCTTGCCACAAACAGAACTGTCAGTCATGTTGTCGTTGTATTGATGGCTATCACAGTGAAAAGAAGAGGCGCTCAGTAGTTGCCACACGTGGTCGCAAGTCCCAGGGAAGCAGAGGCGATGCAGTCGTTATATAAATGGTGGTGGCGCTATTCACGACAAGAAAGATGACGTCATTTCAAGTGCTGTTATCACGGAGCAGCCAGGTTGCCACAATCAGAACTGTAAATCGTGTTGTCGTTGCCATGATGGCTATTACAGTGAAAAGAAGAGGCGCTGAGTAGTAGCCACGCGTGGTCGCATATCCCAGGGAATCCGAGGCGATGCGGTCGTTATATAACTGGTGGTGGCGCTATTCACGACGATAAAGATGACGCCATTTGCTAGTTCAGTTATCACGGAGCAGCCAGGTTGCCACAATCAGAACTGTCAATCATGTTGTCATTGTCTTGATGGCTATAACAGTGAAAAGAACAGGCGCTCACTAGTTGCCACGCGTGGTCGCAAATCCCACGGAATCCGAGGCGATGCAGTTGTTATAAAGCTCGTTGTGGCGCTATTCACAGCGATAAAGATGACGTCGTTTTGCAGTGCAGTTATCACGGAGCAGCCAGGATTCCACAATCAGAACTGTGAATAATGTGGTCGTTGTCTTGATGGCTATAACAGTGATAAGAAGAGGCGCTCAGTAGTTGCCACGCGTGGTCGCAAATACCAGGGAAGCCGAGACGATGCAGTCGTTATATAGCTGGTGGTGGCGCTATTCTGGGAGATAAAGATGACGTTGTTTTAAAGTGCAGTTATCACGGAGCAGCCAGGTTGCCACAATCAGAACTGTCAATCGTGTGGTCGTTGTCTTGATAGCTCTAACAGTGAGAAGAAGAGGCGCTCAGTAGTTGATACGCGTTTTCGCAAGTCCAAGGGAAGCCGAGGCGATGCAGTCGTTATATAAATGGTGGTGGCGCTATACACGACGATAAAGATAACGTCATTTCCAGTGCAGTCATTACGGAGCAGCCATGTTGCCACAATCAGAACTGTCAATCATGTTGTCGTTGTCTTGATGGCTATAACAGTGAAAAGAACAGGCGCTCACTAGTTGCAACGCGTGGTCGCAAATCCCACGGAATCCGAGGCGATGCAGTCGTTATATAGCTGGTTGTGGCGCTCTTCACGGCGATAAAGATGACGTCGTTTTGCAGTGCAGTTATCACGGAGCAGCCAGGATTCCACAATCGGAACTGTCAATAATGTGGTCGTTGTCTTGATGGCTATAACAGTGAAAAGAAGAGGCGCTCAGTAGTTGCCACGCGTGGTCGCATATCCCAGGGAATCCGAAGCGATGCAGTCGTTATATATCTTGTGGTGGCGCTATTCACGACGATAAACATGACGCCATTATCCAGTGCAGCTATCACGGAGCAGCCAGGTTGCCACAATCAGAACTGTCAATCGTGTTGTCGTTGTTTTGATGGCTATAACAGTGAAAAGAAGAGGCGCTCAGTAGTTGCCACGCGTGGTCGCAAATCCCAGGAAAGCCGAGGCGATGCAGTCGTTATTAGCTGGTGGTGGCGCTATTCACGACGATAAAGATGACGTCGTTTTCCAGTGCACTTATCACGGAGCAGCCAGGTTGCCACATTCAGAACTGTCACTCGTGTGGTCGTTGTCTTGATGGCTATAACAGTGAAAAGAACAGGCGCTCAGTAGTTGCCACGCGTGGTCGCAAATCCCACGGAATCAGAGGCAATGCAGTCGTTATATAGCTGGTGGTGGCGCTATTCACGACGATAAAGATGACGTCAATTCCAGTGCAGTTACCACGGAGCAGCCAGCTTGCCACAACCAGAACTGTCAATCGTGTGATCGTTGTCTTGATGGCTATAACAGTGAAAAGAAGAGGCGCTCAGTAGTTGCCACGCGTGGTCGCAAATACCAGGGAAGCCGAGACGATGCAGTCGTTATATAGCTGGTGGTGGCGCTATTCAGGGAGATAAAGATGACGTTGTTTTAGAGTGCAGTTATCACGGAGCAGCCAAGTTGCCACAATCAGAACTGTCAATCGTGTGGTCGTTGTCTTGATAGCTTCAACAGTGAGAAGAAGAGGCGCTCAGTAGTTGGTACGCGTTTTCGCAAGTCCAAGGGAATCCGAGGCGATGCAGTCGTTATATAAATGGTGTTGGCGGCATTCACGACGATAAAGATGACGTCATTTCCAGTACAGTTATCACGGAGCAGCCAGCTTGCCACAATCAGAACTGTCAATCGTGTGGTCGTTGTCTTGATAGCTCTAACAGTGAGAAGAAGAGGCGCTCAGTAGTTGATACGCGTTTTCGCAAGTCCAAGGGAAGCCGAGGCGATGCAGTCGTTATATAAATGGTGGTGGCGCTATACACGACGATAAATATGACGTCATTTCCAGTGCAGTTATTACGGAGCAGCCATGTTGCCACAATCAGAACTGTCAATCATGTTGTCGTTGTCTTGGTGGCTATAACAGTGAAAAGAACAGGCGCTCACTAGTTGCAACGCGTGGTCGCAAATCCCACAGAATCCGAGGCGATGCAGTCGTTATATAGCTGGTTGTGGCGCTCTTCACGGCGATAAAGATGACGTCGTTTTGCAGTGCAGTTATCATGGAGCAGCCAGGATTCCACAATCAGAACTGTCAATATTGTGGTCGTTGTCTTGATGGCTATAACAGTGAAAAGAAGAGGCGCTCAGTAGTTGCCAGGCGTGGTCGCATATCCCAGGGAATCCGAAGCGATGCAGTCGTTATATATCTTGTGGTGGCGCTATTCATGACGATAAACATGGCGCCATTATCCAGTGCAGTTATCACGGAGCAGCCAGGTTGCCACAATCAGAACTGTCAATCGTGTTGTCGTTGTTTTGATGGCTATAACAGTGAAAAGAAGAGGCGCTCAGTAGTTGCCACGCGTGGTCGCAAATCCCAGGAAAGCCGAGGCGATGCAGTCGTTATAAGCTGGTGGTGGCGCTATTCACGACGATAAAGATGACGTCGTTTTCCAGTGCACTTATCACGGAGCAGCCAGGTTGCCACATTCAGAACTGTCACTCGTGTGGTCGTTGTCTTGATGGCTATAACAGTGAAAAGAACAGGCGCTCAGTAGTTGCCACGCGTGGTCGCAAATCCCAGGGAATCCGAGGCGATGCAGTCTTTATATAGTTGGTGGTGGCGCTATTCAGGGATATAGAGATGACGTTGTTTTAAAGTGCAGTTATCACGGAGCACCTAGCTTGCCACAAACAGAACTGTCAGTCATGTTGTCGTTGTATTGATGGCTATCACAGTGAAAAGAAGAGGCGCTCAGTAGTTGCCACACGTGGTCGCAAGTCCCAGGGAAGCAGAGGCGATGCAGTCGTTATATAAATGGTGGTGGCGCTATTCACGACAAGAAAGATGACGTCATTTCAAGTGCTGTTATCACGGAGCAGCCAGGTTGCCACAATCAGAACTGTAAATCGTGTTGTCGTTGCCATGATGGCTATTACAGTGAAAAGAAGAGGCGCTGAGTAGTAGCCACGCGTGGTCGCATATCCCAGGGAATCCGAGGCGATGCGGTCGTTATATAACTGGTGGTGGCGCTATTCACGACGATAAAGATGACGCCATTTGCTAGTTCAGTTATCACGGAGCAGCCAGGTTGCCACAATCAGAACTGTCAATCATGTTGTCATTGTCTTGATGGCTATAACAGTGAAAAGAACAGGCGCTCACTAGTTGCCACGCGTGGTCGCAAATCCCACGGAATCCGAGGCGATGCAGTTGTTATAAAGCTCGTTGTGGCGCTATTCACAGCGATAAAGATGACGTCGTTTTGCAGTGCAGTTATCACGGAGCAGCCAGGATTCCACAATCAGAACTGTGAATAATGTGGTCGTTGTCTTGATGGCTATAACAGTGAAAAGAAGAGGCGCTCAGTAGTTGCCACGCGTGGTCGCATATCCCAGGGAATCCGAAGCGATGCAGTCGTTATATATCTTGTGGTGGCGCTATTCACGACGATAAACATGACGCAATTTTCCAGTGCAGTTATCACGGAGCAGCCAGGTTGCCACAATCAGAACTGTCAATTGTGTTGTCGTTGTTTTGATAGCTATAACAGTGAAAAGAAGAGGAGCTCAGTAGTTGCCACGCGTGGTCGCGAAACCAAGGGAAGCCGAGACGATGCAATCGTTATAAAAATGGTGGTGACGCTATTCACAACGATAAAGATGGCGTCATTTTCCAGCGCAGTTATCACGGAGCAACCAGCTTGCCACAATAAGAACTGTCAATCGTGTTGTCGTTGTCCTGATGGATATAACATTGAAAAGAAGAGGCGCTCAGTAGTTGCCACGCGTGGTCGCAAGTCCCAGGGAAGCTGAAGCGATGTAGTCGTTATATAAATGGTGGTGGCGCTATTCACGACGATAAAGATGACGTCATTTCCAGGGCAGTTATTTGGAGCAGCCAGCTTGCCACAATCAGAACGGTCAATCGTGTGGTCGTTGTCTTGATGGCTACAACAGTGAAACGAAGAGGCGCTCAGTAGTTGCCACGCGTGGTCGCAAATCCCAGGGAATCCGAGGCGATGCAGTCGTTGTATAGCTGGTGGTGGCGCTATTCACGACGATAGATGATGACGGCATTTTCCAGTGCAGTTATCACGGAGCAGCCAGGTTGCCACAATCAGAACTGTCAATTGTGTTTCGTTGTCTTGATGGCTATAACAGTGAAAAGAAGAGGCGCTCAGTTGTTGCCACGCGTGGTCGCAAATCCCAGGGAAGCCGAGGCGATGCAGTCGTTATAGAGCTCGTGTTGGCGCTATTCACATACAATAAAGATGACGTCGTTTTCCAGTGCATTTATCCCGGAGCAGCCAAGTTGCCACAATCAGAACGGTCAATGGTGTGGTCATTGTCTTGAACGCTATAACAGTGAAAAGAAGAGGCGCTCAGTAGTTGCCACGCGTGGTCGCAAATCCCAGGGAATCCGAGGCGATGCAGTCGTTGTATAGCTGGTGGTGGCGCTATTCACGACGATAGATGATGACGGCATTTTCCAGTGCAGTTATCACGGAGCAGCCAGGTTGCCACAATCAGAACTGTCAATTGTGTTTCGTTGTCTTGATGGCTATAACAGTGAAAAGAAGAGGCGCTCTCTAGTTGCCACGCGTGGTCGCAAATCGCAGGGAATCCGAGTCGATGCAGTCGTTATATAGCTGGTGGTGGCGCTATTCACAACAAAAAAACGACGTCATTTTCCGGCGCAGTTATCACGGAGCAGCCTGCTTGCCACAATCAGAACTGTCAATCGTGTTGTCGTTGTCTTGATGGCTATAACAGTGAAAAGAAGAGGCGCTCAGTAGTTCCCACGCGAGGGCGCAAGTCCCAGGGAAGCCGAGGCGATGCAGTCGTTATATAAATGGTGGTGGCGCTGTTCACGACGAGAAAGATGACGTCATTTCCAGTGCAGTTATCACGGAGGAGCCAGGTTGCCACAATTTAGAACTGTCAATCGTGTTTTCATTGTCTTGATGGCTATTACAGTGAAAAGAACAGGCGCTCACTAGTTGCCACGCGTGGTCGCAAATCCCAGGGAATCCGAGGGGATGCAGTCGTTATATAGCTGTTTGTGGCGCTATTCACGGCGATAAAGATGACGTCGTTTTCCAGTGCAGTTATCACGGAGCAGCCAGGTTTCCACAATCAGAACTGGCAAAGTGTGGTCGTTGTCTTGATGGCTATACCAGTGAAAAGAAGAGGCGCTCAGTAGTTCCCACGCGTGGTCGCAAGTCCCAGGGAAGCCGAGGCGATGCAGTCGTTATATTAATGGTGGTGGCGCTGTTCACGACGAGAAAGATGACGTCATTTCCAGTGCAGTTATCACGGAGCAGCCAGGTTGCCACAATCAGAACTGTCAATCGTGTTGTCATTGTCTTGATGTCTATTACAGTGAAAAGAACAGGCGCTCACTAGTTGCCACGCGTGGTCTCAAATCCCACGGAATCCGAGGCGCTCCAGTCGTTATAAAGCTGGTTGTGGCGCTATTCACAGCGATAAACATGACGTCGTTTTGCAGTGCAGTTATCACGGAGCAGCCAGGATTCCACAATCAGAACTGTCAATGGTGTGGTCGTTGTCTTGATGGCTATAACAGTGAAAAGAAGAGGCGCTCAGTAGTTGCCACGCGTGGTCGCATATCATAGGGAATCCGAAGCGATGCAGTCGTTATATATCTTGTGGGGGCGCTATTCACGACGATAAACATGACGCCATTTTCCAGTGCAGTTATCACGGAGCAGCCAGGTTGCCACAATCAGAACTGTCAATTGTGTTGTAGTTGTTTTGAAGGCTATAACAGTGAAAAGAAGAGGCGCTCAGTAGTTGCCACGCGTGGCCGCGAAACCAAGGGAAGCCGAGACGATGCAATCGTTATAAAAATGGTGGTGGCGCTATTCACGACGATAAAGATGGCGTCATTTTCCAGCGCAGTTATCACGGAGCAACCAGCTTGCCGCAATAAGAACTGTCAATCGTGTGGTCGTTGTCTTGATGGCTATAACAGTGAAAAGAAGAGGCGCTCAGTTGTTGCCACGCGTGGTCGCAAATCCCAGGGAAGCCGAGGCGATGCAGTCGTTATAGAGCTCGTGTTGGCGCTATTCACATACGATAAAGATGACGTCGTTTTCCAGTGCAGTTATCCCGGAGCAGCCAAGTTGCCACAATCAGAACGGTCAATGGTGTGGTCATTGTCTTGATCGCTATAACAGTGAAAAGAAGAGGCGCTCAGTAGTTGCCACGCGTGGTCGCAAATCCCAGGGAATCCGAGGCGATGCAGTCATTGTATAGCTGGTGGTGGCGCTATTCATGACACTAAAGATGACGGCATTTTCCGGCGCAGTTATCACGGAGCAGCCAGCTTGCCACAATCAGAACTGTCAATCGTGTTGTCGTTGTCTTGATGGCTATAACAGTGAAAAGAAGAGGCGCTCAGTAGTTCCCACGCGTGGGCGCAAGTCCCAGGGAAGCCGAGGCGATGCATTCGTTATATAAATGGTGGTGGCGCTGTTCACGACGAGAAAGATGACGTCATTTCCAGTGCACTTATCACGGAGCAGCCAGGTTGCCACATTCAGAACTGTCACTCGTGTGGTCGTTGTCTTGATGGCTATAACAGTGAAAAGAACAGGCGCTCAGTAGTTGCCACGCGTGGTCGCAAATCCCAGGGAATCCGAGGCGATGCAGTCTTTATATAGTTGGTGGTGGCGCTATTCATGGATATAGAGATGACGTTGTTTTAAAGTGCAGTTATCACGGAGCACCTAGCTTGCCACAAACAGAACTGTCAGTCATGTTGTCGTTGTATTGATGGCTATCACAGTGAAAAGAAGAGGCGCTCAGTAGTTGCCACACGTGGTCGCAAGTCCCAGGGAAGCAGAGGCGATGCAGTCGTTATATAAATGGTGGTGGCGCTATTCACGACAAGAAAGATGACGTCATTTCAAGTGCTGTTATCACGGAGCAGCCAGGTTGCCACAATCAGAACTGTAAATCGTGTTGTCGTTGCCATGATGGCTATTACAGTGAAAAGAAGAGGCGCTGAGTAGTAGCCACGCGTGGTCGCATATCCCAGGGAATCCGAGGCGATGCGGTCGTTATATTACTGGTGGTGGCGCTATTCACGACGATAAAGATGACGCCATTTGCTAGTTCAGTTATCACGGAGCAGCCAGGTTGCCACAATCAGAACTGTCAATCATGTTGTCATTGTCTTGATGGCTATAACAGTGAAAAGAACAGGCGCTCACTAGTTGCCACGCGTGGTCGCAAATCCCACGGAATCCGAGGCGATGCAGTTGTTATAAAGCTGGTTGTGGCGCTATTCACAGCGATAAAGATGACGTCGTTTTGCAGTGCAGTTATCACGGAGCAGCCAGGATTCCACAATCAGAACTGTGAATAGTGTGGTCGTTGTCTTGATGGCTATAACAGTGAAAAGAAGAGGCGCTCAGTAGTTGCCACGCGTGGTCGCATGTCCCAGGGAATCCGAAGCGATGCAGTCGTTATATATCTTGTGGTGGCGCTATTCACGACGATAAACATGACGCAATTTTCCAGTGCAGTTATCACGGAGCAGCCAGGTTGCCACAATCAGAACTGTCAATTGTGTTGTCGTTGTTTTGATAGCTATAACAGTGAAAAGAAGAGGAGCTCAGTAGTTGCCACGCGTGGTCGCGAAACCAAGGGAAGCCGAGACGATGCAATCGTTATAAAAATGGTGGTGACGCTATTCACAACGATAAAGATGGCGTCATTTTCCAGCGCAGTTATCACGGAGCAACCAGCTTGCCACAATAAGAACTGTCAATCGTGTTGTCGTTGTCCTGATGGATATAACATTGAAAAGAAGAGGCGCTCAGTAGTTGCCACGCGTGGTCGCAAGTCCCAGGGAAGCTGAAGCGATGTAGTCGTTATATAAATGGTGGTGGCGCTATTCACGACGATAAAGATGACGTCATTTCCAGGGCAGTTATTTGGAGCAGCCAGCTTGCCACAATCAGAACGGTCAATCGTGTGGTCGTTGTCTTGATGGCTACAACAGTGAAACGAAGAGGCGCTCAATAGTTGCCACGCGTGGCCGAAAATCGCAGGGAAGCCGAGGCGATGCAGTCGTTATATAGCTGGTGGTGGCGCTAGTCACGACGATAAAGATGACGTCATTTCTCAGTGCAGTTTCCACGGAGCAGCCAGCTTGCCACAATCAGAACTGTCAATCGTGTGGTCGTTGTCTTGATTGCTATAACAGTGAAAAGAAGAGGCGCTCAGTTGTTGCCACGCGTGGTCGCAAATCCCAGGGAAGCCGAGGCGATGCAGTCGTTATAGAGCTCGTGTTGGCGCTATTCACATACAATAAAGATGACGTCGTTTTCCAGCGCAGTTGTCACGGAGCAGCCAGGTTGCCACAATCAGAACTGTCAATTGTGTTTCGTTGTCTTGATGGCTATAACAGTGAAAAGAAGAGGCGCTCTCTAGTTGCCACGCGTGGTCGCAAATCCCAGGGAATCCGAGTCGATGCAGTCGTTTTATAGCTGGTGGTGGCGCTATTCACAACAATAAAAAAGGACGTCATTTTCCGGCGCAGTTATCACGGAGCAGCCTGCTTGCCACAATCAGAACTGTCAATCGTGTTGTCGTTGTCTTGATGGCTATAACAGTGAAAAGAAGAGGCGCTCAGTAGATCCCACGCGTGGGCGCAAGTCCCAGGGAAGCCGAGGCGATGCAGTCGTTATATAAATGGTGGTGGCGCTGTTCACGACGAGAAAGATGACGTCATTTCCAGTGCAGTTATCACGGAGCAGCCAGGTTGCCACAAATTAGAACTGTCAATCGTGTTTTCATTGTCTTGATGGCTATTACAGTGAAAAGAACAGGCGCTCACTAGTTGCCACGCGTGGTCGCAAATCCCAGGGAATCCGAGGGGATGCAGTCGTTATATAGCTGTTTGTGGCGCTATTCACGGCGATAAAGATAAAGTCGTTTTCCAGTGCAGTTATCACGGAGCAGCCAGGTTTCCACAATCAGAACTGGCAAAAGTGTGGTCGTTGTCTTGATGGCTATACCAGTGAAAAGAAGAGGCGCTCAGTAGTTCCCACGCGTGGTCGCAAGTCCCAGGGAAGCCGAGGCGATGCAGTCGTTATATTAAAGGTGGTGGCGCTGTTCACGACGAGAAAGATGACGTCATTTCCAGTGCAGTTATCACGGAGCAGCCAGGTTGCCACAATCAGAACTGTCAATCGTGTTGTCATAGTCTTGATGTCTATTACAGTGAAAAGAACAGGCGCTCACTAGTTGCCACGCGTGGTCGCAAATCCCACGGAATCCGAGGCGCTCCAGTCGTTATAAAGCTGGTTGTGGCGCTATTCACAGCGATAAACATGACGTCGTTTTGCAGTGCAGTTATCACGGAGCAGCCAGGATTCCACAATCAGAACTGTCAATGGTGTGGTCGTTGTCTTGATGGCTATAACAGTGAAAAGAAGAGGCGCTCAGTAGTTGCCACGCGTGGTCGCATATCCCAGGGAATCCGAAGCGATGCAGTCGTTATATATCTTGTGGTGGCGCTATTCACGACGATAAACATGACGCCATTTTCCAGTGCAGTTATCACGGAGCAGCCAGGTTGCCACAATCAGAACTGTCAATTGTGTTGTAGTTGTTTTGATGGCTATAACAGTGAAAAGAAGAGGCGCTCAGTAGTTGCCACGCGTGGTCGCGAAACCAAGGGAAGCCGAGACGATGCAATCGTTATAAAAATGGTGGTGGCGCTATTCACGACGATAAAGATGGCGTCATTTTCCAGCGCTGTTATCACGGAGCAGCCAGCTTGCCACAATAAGAACTGTCAATCGTGTGGTCGTTGTCTTGATGGCTATAACAGTGAAAAGAAGAGGCGCTCAGTTGTTGCCACGCGTGGTCGCAAATCCCAGGGAAGCCGAGGCGATGCAGTCGTTATATACCTGCTGGTGGCGCTATTCACAACGATAAAGATGACGTGATTTTCCAGTGCAGTTATCACGGAGCAGCCAGCTTGCCATAATCAGAACTGTCAGTCGTGTTGTCGTTGTTTTGATGGCTATAACAGTGAAAAGAAGAGGCGCTCAGTAGTTGCCACGCGTGGTCGCGAAACCAAGAGAAGCCGAGACGATGCAATCGTTATATAGCTGGTGGTGGCGCTATTCACGACGATAAAGATAACGCCATTTTCCAGAGCAGTTATCACGGAGCAGAGAGCTTGCCACAATAGGAACTGTCAATCGTGTTGTCCTTGTCCTGATGGCTATAACAGTAAAAAGAGGCGCTCAGTAATTGCCACGCGTGGTCGCAAATCCCAGGGAAGCCGAGGCGATGCAGTCGGTATGTAGCTGGTGGTGGCGCTATTCACGAATATAAAGATGACGTCATTTCCAGTACAGTTATCACGGAGCAGCCAGCTTGCCACAGCCAGAACGGTCAATCGTGTGGTCGTTGTCTTGATGGCTATAACAGTGAAAAGAAGAGGCGCTCAGTAGTTGCCACGCGTGGTCGCAAGTCCCGGGGAAGCTGAAGCGATGCAGTCGTTATATAAATGGTGGTGGCGCTATTCACGACGATAAAGATGATGTCATTTCCAGTGCAGTTATCGCGGAGCAGCCTGCTTGCCACAATCAGAACGGTAAATCGTGTGGTCGTTGTCTTGATGGCTACAACAGTGAAACAAAGAGGCGCTCAATAGTTGCCACGCGTGGCCGCAAATCGCAGGGAAGCCGAGGCGATGCTGTCGTTATATAGCTGGTGGTGGCGCTAGTCACGACGATAAAGATGACGTCGTTTTCCAGTGCAGTTATCCCGGAGCAGCCAAGTTGCCACAATCAGAGCGGTCAATGGTGTGGTCATTGTCTTGACCGCTATAACAGTGAAAAGAAGAGGCGCTCAGTAGTTGCCACGCGTGGTCGCAAATCCCAGGGAATCCGAGGCGATGCAGTCGTTGTATATCTGGTGGTGGCGCTATTCACGACAATAAAGATGACGCCATTTTCCAGTGCAGTTATCCCGGAGCAACCAGCTTGCCACAATAAGAACTGTCAATCGTGTTGTCGTTGTCCTTATGGCTATAACATTGAAAAGAAGAGGCGCTCTGTAGTTGCCACGCGTGGTCGCAAGTCCCAGGGAAGCTGAAGCGATGCAGTCGTTATATAAATGGTGGTGGCTCTATTCACGACGATAAAGATGACGTCATTTCCAGTGCAGTTATCGCGGAGCAGCCAGCTTGCCACAATCAGAACGGTCAATCGTGTGGTCGTTGTCTTGATGGAAACAACAGTGAAACGAAGAGGCGCTCAATAGTTGCCACGCCTGGCCGCAAATCGCAGGGAAGCCGAGACGATGCAGTCGTTATATAGCTGGTGGTGGCGCTAGTCACGACGATAAAGATGACATCATTTCTCAGTGCTGTTACCACGGAGCAGCCAGCTTGCCACAATCAGAACTGTCAATCGTGTGGTCGTTGTCTTGATGGCTATAACAGTGAAAAGAAGAGGCGCTCAGTTTTGCCACGCGTGGTCGCAAATCCCAGGGAAGCCGAGGCGATGCAGTCGTTATAGAGCTGGTGTTGGCGCTATTCACATACGATAAAGATGACGTCGTTTTCCAGTGCAGTTATCCCGGAGCAGCCAAGTTGCCACAATCAGAACGGTCAATCGTGTGGTCGTCGTCATGATGGCAATAACAGTGAAAAAACAGAGGCACTCAGTAGTTGCCACGCGTGGTCGCAAATCCCAGGGAAGCCGAGACGATGCAGTCGTTATATAGCTGGTTGTGGCGCTATTCACGACGATGAAGATGACGTCATTTCCAGTACAGTTATCACGGAGCAGCCAGCTTGCCACAATTAGAACGGTCAATCGTGTGGTCCTTGTCCTGATTTCTATTACAGTAAAAAGAAGAGGCGCTCAGTAATTGCCACGCGTGGTCGCAAATCCCAGGGAAGCCGAGGCGATGCAGTCGGTATGTAGCTGGGCGTGGCGCTATTCACGAATATAAAGATGACATCATTTCCCGTACAGTTATCACGGAGCAGCCAGCTTGCCACAACCAGAACGGTCAATCGTGTGGTCGTTGTCGTGATGGCTATAACAGTGAAAAGAAGAGGCGCTCAGTAGTTGCCACGCGTGGTCGCAAATCCCAGGAAAGCCGAGGCGATGCAGTCGTTATATAGCTGGTGGTGGCGCTATTGACGACGATAAAGATGACGTTGTTTTCCAGTGCACTTATCACGGAGCATCCAGGTTCCCACAATCAGAACTGTCACTCGCGTGGTCGTTGTCTTGATGGCTATAACAATGAAAAGAAGAGGCGCTCAGTAGTTGCCACGCGTGGTCGGAAATACCAGGGAAGCCGAGACGATGCAGTCGTTAAAGAGCTGGTGGTGGCGCTATTCAGGGAGATAAAGATGACGTTGTTTTAAAGTGCAGTTATCACGGAGCAGCCAGGTTGCCACAATCAGAACTGTCAATCGTGTGATAGTTGTCTTGATAGCTCTAACAGTGAGAAGAAGAGGCGCTCAGTAGTTGCCACGCGTGGTCGCAAGTCCAGGGAAGCCGAGACGATGCAGTCGTTATATAAATGGTGGTGGCGCTATTCACAAAGGTTAAGATGGCGTCATTTTCCAGCGCAGTTATCACGGAGCAACCAGCTTGCCACAATAAGAACTGTCAATCGTGTTGGCGTTGTCCTGATGGCTATAACATTGAAAAGAAGAGGCGCTCAGTAGTTGCCACGCGTGGTCGCAAGTCCCAGGGAAGCTGAAGCGATGCAGTCGTTATATAAATGGTGGTGGCGCTATTCACGACGATAAAGATGACGTCATTTCCAGTGCAGTTATCGCGGAGCAGCCAGCTTGCCACAATCAGAACGGTAAATCGTGTGGTCGTTGTCTTGATGGCTACAACAGTGAAACGAAGAGGCGCTAATAGTTGCCACGCGTGGCCGCAAATCGCAGGGAAGCCGATGCGATGCAGTCGTTATATAGCTGGTGTTGGCGCTAGTCACGACGATAAAGATGACGTCATTGCTCAGAGCAGTTACCACGGAGCAGCCAGCTTGCCACAATCAGAACTGTCAATAGTGCGGTCGTTGTCCTGATGGCTATAACAGTGAAAAGAAGAGGCGCTCAGTTGTTGCCACGCGTGGTCGCAAATCCCAGGGAAGCCGAGGCGATGCAGTCATTATAGAGCTGGTGTTGGCGCTAGTCACATACGACAAAGATAACGTCGTTTTCCAGTGCAGTTATCCCGGAGCAGCCAAGTTGCCACAATCAGAGCGGTCAATGGTGTGGTCATTGTCTTGACCGGTATAACAGTGAAAAGAAGAGGCGCTCAGTAGTTGCCACGCGTGGTCGCAAATCCCCTGGAATCCGAGGCGATGCAGTCGTTGTATATCTGGTGGTGGCGCTATTCACGACGATAAAGATGACGCCATTTTCCAGTGCAGTTATCACGGAGCAACCAGCTTGCCACAATAAGAACTGTCAATCGTGTGGTCGTTGTCTTGATGGCCGCAACAGTGAAACGAAGAGGCGCTCAATAGTTGCCACGCCTGGCCGCAAATCGCAGGGAAGCCGAGGCGATGCAGTCGTTATATAGCTGGTGGTGGCGCTAGTCACGACGATAAAGATGACATCATTTCTCAGTGCAGTTACCACGGAGCAGCCAGCTTGCCACAATCAGAACTGTCAATCGTGTGGTCGTTGTCTTGATGGCTATAACAGTGAAAAGAAGAGGCGCTCAGTTTTGCCACGCGTGGTCGCAAATCCCAGGGAAGCCGAGCGATGCCGTCGTTATAGAGCTGGTATTGGCGCTATTCACATACGATAAAGATGACGTCGTTTTCCAGTGCAGTTATCCCGGAGCAGCCAAGTTGCCACAATTAGAACGGTCAATCGTGTGGTCGTCGTCATGATGGCAATAACAGTGAAAAAAAAAAGAGGCACTCAGTAGTTGCCACGCGTGGTCGCCAATCCCAGGGAAGCCGAGACGATGCAGTCGGTATGTAGCTGGTGGTGGCGCTATTCACGACGATGAAGATGACGTCATTTCCAGTACAGTTATCACGGAGCAGCCAGCTTGCCACAATCAGAACGGTCAATCGTGTGGTCCTTGTCCTCATTTCTATAACAGTAAAAAGAAGAGGCGCTCAGTAATTGCCACGCGTGGTCGCAAATCCCAGGGAAGCCGAGGCGATGCAGTCGGTATGTAGCTGGGGGTGGCGCAATTCACGAATATAAAGATGACGTCATTTCCCGTATAGTTATCACGGAGCAGCCAGCTTGCCACAACCAGAACGGTCAATCGTGTGGTCGTTGTCTTGATGGCTATAACAATGAAAAGAAGAGGCGCTCAGTAGTTGCCACGCGTGGTCGCAAATACCAGGGAAGCCGAGACGATGCAGTCGTTATATAGCTGGTGGTGGCGCTATTCAGGGAGATAAAGATGACGTTGTTTTAAAGTGCAGTTATCACGGAGCAGCCAGGTTGCCACAATCAGAACTGTCAATCGTGTTGGCGTTGTCCTGATGGCTATAGCATTGAAAAGAAGAGGCGCTCAGTAGTTGCCACGCGTGGTCGCAAGTCCCAGGGAAGCTGAAGCGATGCAGTCGTTATATAAATGGTGGTGGCGCTATTCACGACGATAAAGATGACGTCATTTCCAGTGCAGTTATCGCGGAGCAGCCAGCTTGCCACAATCAAAATGGTCAATCGTGTGATCTTGGTCTTGATGGCTATAACAATGAAAAGAAGAGGCGCTCAGTAGTTGCCACGCGTGGTCACAAATACCAGGGAAGCCGAGACGATGCAGTCGTTATATAGCTGGTGGTGGCGCTATTCAGGGAGATAAAGATGACGTTGTTTTAAAGTGCAGTTATCACGGAGCAGCCAGGTTGCCACAATCAGAACTGTCAATCGTGTTGGCGTTGTCCTGATGGCTATAGCATTGAAAAGAAGAGGCGCTCAGTAGTTGCCACGCGTGGTCGCAAGTCCCAGGGAAGCTGAAGCGATGCAGTCGTTATATAAATGGTGGTGGCGCTATTCACGACGATAAAGATGACGTCATTTCCAGTGCAGTTATCGCGGAGCAGCCAGCTTGCCACAATCAAAATGGTCAATCGTGTGGTCGTTGTCTTGATGGCCACAACAGTGAAACGAAGAGGCGCTCAATAGTTGCCACGCCTGGCCGCTAATTCCAGGGAAGCCGAGACGATCCAGTCGTTATATATCTGGTGGCGGCGCTATTCATGACGATAAAGATGACGTCATTTTCCAGCGCAGTTAACACGGAGCAACGAGCTTGCCACAATAAGAACAGTCAATCGTGTTGTCGTTGTCCTTATCGCTATAACATTGAAAAGAAGAGGCGCTCAGTAGTTGCCACGCGTGGTCGGAAGTCCCAGGGAAGCAGAGGCGATGCAGTAGTTATATAGCTGATGGTGGCGCTATTCACGGCGATAAAGATCACGTCGTTTTCCAGTGCAGTTATCACGGAGCAGCCAGGTTGCCACAATCAGAACTGTCAATCGTGTGGTCGTTGTCTTGATGGCTATAACAGTGAAAAGAAGAGGCGCTCAATAGTTGCCACGCCTGGCCGCAAATCGCAGGGAAGCCGAGGCGATGCAGTCGTTATATAGCTGGTGGTGGCGCTAGTCACGGCGATAAAGATGACGTCATTTCTCAGTGCAGTTACCACGGAGCAGCCAGCTTGCCACAATCATAACTGTCAATCGTGTGGTCGTTGTCTTGATGGCTATAACAGTGAAAAGAAGAGGCGCTCAGTTGTTGCCACGCGTGGTCGCAAATCCCAGGGAAGCCGAGGCGATGCAGTCGTTATAGAGCTGGTGTTGGCGCTATTCACATACGATAAAGATGACGTCGTTTTCCAGTGCAGTTATCCTGGAGCATCCAAGTTGCCACAATCAGAACGGTCAATCGTGTGGTCGTCATCATGATGGCAATAACAGTGAAAAAAAAGAGGCACTCACTAGTTGCCACGCGTGGTCGCAAATCCCAGGGAAGCCGAGACGTTGCAGTCGTTATATATCTGGTGGTGGCGCTAATCATGACGATAAAGATGACGTCATTTTCCAGCGCAGTTATCACGGAGCAACTAGCTTGCCACAATAAGAACTGTCAATCGTGTTGCCGTTGTCTTGATGGCTATAACAGTGAAAAGAAGAGGCGCTCAGTAGTTGCCACACGTGGTCGCAAGTCCCAGGGAAGCTGAAGCGATGCAGTCGTTATATAAATGGTGGTGGCGCTATTCACGACGATAAAGATGACCTCATTTCCAGTGCAGTTATCGCGGAGCTGCCAGCTTGCCACAATCAGAAAGGTCAATCGTGTGGTCGTTGTTTTGATGGCTACAACAGTGAAACTAAGAGGCGCTCAATAGTT
Organism: Amblyomma americanum; assembly: GCF_052857255.1. Classification (NCBI taxonomy): domain Eukaryota; kingdom Metazoa; phylum Arthropoda; class Arachnida; order Ixodida; family Ixodidae; genus Amblyomma; species Amblyomma americanum. Next base: position 164,694,443 of record NC_135502.1, read on the forward strand.
GCCACGCGTGGCCGCAAATCGCAGGGAAGCCAAGGCGATGCAGTCGTTTTATAGCTGGCGGTGGCGCTATTCACGACGATAAAGATGACGTCATTTCCCAGTGCAGTTGCCACGGAGCAGCCAGCTTGCCACAATCAGAACTGTCAATCGTGTTGTTGTCTTGATGGCTATAACAGTGAAAAGAAGAGGCGCTCAGTAGTTCCCACGCGTGGGCGCAAGTCCCAGGGAAGCAGAGGCGATGCAGTAGTTATATAGCTGGTGGTGGCGCTATTCACGGCGATAAAGATCACGTCGTTTTCCAGTGCAGTTATCACGGAGCAGCCAGGTTGCCGCAATCAGAACTGTCAATCGTGTGGTCGTTGTCTTGATGGCTATAACAGTGAAAAGAAGAGGCGCTCAATAGTTGCCACGCCTGGCCGCAAATCGCAGGGAAGCCGAGGCGATGCAGTCGTTATATAGCTGGTGGTGGCGCTAGTCACGGCGATAAAGATGACGTCATTTCTCAGTGCAGTTACCACGGAGCAGCCAGCTTGCCACAATCATAACTGTCAATCGTGTGGTCGTTGTCTTGATGGCTATAACAGTGAAAAGAAGAGGCGCTCAGTTGTTGCCACGCGTGGTCGCAAATCCCAGGGAAGCCGAGGCGATGCAGTCGTTATAGAGCTGGTGTTGGCGCTATTCACATACGATAAAGATGACGTCGTTTTCCAGTGCAGTTATCCTGGAGCAGCCAAGTTGCCACAATCAGAACGGTCAATCGTGTGGTCGTCGTCATGATGGCAATAACAGTGAAAAAAAAGAGGCACTCACTAGTTGCCACGCGTGGTCGCAAATCCCAGGGAAGCCGAGACGTTGCAGTCGTTATATATCTGGTGGTGGCGCTAATCATGACGATAAAGATGACGTCATTTTCCAGCGCAGTTATCACGGAGCAACTAGC